>NC_134586.1:68629019-69280269 GCF_037038515.1 Microtus pennsylvanicus | reverse complement strand
AAACAAGACAACAAAACAACCCAAAAATTCAGAAGGGGTTTACTCTACAAATGATAAAATTTTTATTTCATAAGGAAAATTTCAGTGTCTAAATTTTGAAAGTTAAGCAGCTTTTAGATACTTCAGAGAATCTTTGGTATCTCTTACTTTAATCACAGTGAATGATCACAGCTGCTCTCTATAGCTGCACCCTTGCTTTGGCATGGTCAGCCTCCTCTTCCAAAGCTACTGAAGGCAAATTCTCTACCATATGGACATGACCTGAAAAATGTAGACTCCTCTCTTATCTTCTAGTGACTTGTAGAAGTCTCTGATGTCTTACCCTTGTATCGTTTTCCCATTTCATGGGTATTCTGAAGGACCAAGCCAGGTCAGAGAAACTAGTTTGTAAAAATAATAAAGAAGGTCCAGTTTACAAATTCTTCCTCGCTTGCTTCTTCATTCCTTAGGGCATTTTGTTTTCTCTTTAATCCTGAAGATTTGGGAGGTGGTAGATGAATTCTGAGACTCATTTCTTGATTATGCCTGTGGTTAGTTGCATGATCCATAGTAAACAAGAAAGTCTGGTTATGCTAGGAAATTCTTGGTTTTGAGTCTAGTCTCTCTGCCTCCAAAAGAAAGAATGGAAAAGGATTTCACCTCAACAGTCACAGTCCTCTTTCTATGTTTCTAAATCTTCTTGTCATCATATCCAGGATAAGCTATCTATTTATTTCCTTGCTTTTCCAAAAAATAAATATGTATTTAAAATTTTGATGCATGTCAATTATAATCTATATTATTATTACATTATATTTTTTCTGATTTATTCTAAATTCACTTCTACATGCTTTTAGTCTATAGTCAAACTTTTCTGCCTTTCTTTTTCATTTCAAAGAAATTTACACCTAGACTAAGCAAGGAAAGATGTCAATGAAGAAATGAAATAAAATAGAGTCAAATGTGAAAGGTTTCATAGAAAAGGCTTTGGAGCACACAAATAATTTACGTCCAAACTGCAGCCTGTGAGCAAGGTCTATACAATCTTCTATTTTGAACACAGCAACATCTGTCTATCCATGCATAGTCTATGGTTTTCTTTTTCCCACTTCTATGGTAGAGTGGAAAGGAGGTCCCAGGGACTCCCTGCAACTTCTAAAGGTTCTTTGTAAAAGAATTTTGCTGCTCTCTCCTCTCCACTGTTACAGGCAGAACTGAAGGTTATTTCAAGTAAAGAGGCATAGGAATTTTGTGGCAGACAGACACAAAGGAGCAAGTCACGAACAATAAGCAATAAGCCGATTATAAATTATTCTAGATAGATGATAAAAACTATGTATACACACATAAAATCAGTGGAGAGAAGCTTAAGCTCTTTGGGAATAGCAATTTTATGTTTTATTCCATTTTTTTCCTTATACTTCAAGCAGATCCAAGAATGTAAGAAAGGGCAGTGTTTTTGGTTCATCAAATGCATTAGCTCAAAAAGCTTCATGAATCCCCTTGTCTCAATCTATCTCTCAGCTCTTTGTTCTGTTTCCATTTTGTCTAGCCCAATGTTGCCTACTTTAAAATGGAAATTTCTAGCATCTATCCCTGCTCAGTTAATGAATAGAGGACATTTTTTCCTCTTCAGGGTCACTAAACTGGAACATGTCTTGAGAATTAAAATGTACTTTAATTAAAGCTTAACTTTAACAGGAATGGCTGCCACTTTTCATATTTTTCTTGTGGCCAGGCTTCAGTGATAATGAGGATGAGGTCATAGGCTTGATCCCCATGCGGGTCTCTTAACTGTAGTCTACTGCAAGCTAACAAACATTACAAATCTTCCAAAAGGTGCCACATGCTATACAAGTTACAAGAACTACTAACTGAAGCACAGACAGTTTCTTCAAGGAACCTAAAGCCTGGTGGGAAAGTGTGGATAGGTCTGGTACAAAAACACCTGCAGCTGTCAGCACTATGATAAGAAATGTAGACAAATAGAGGCTGGAGGGTTTACCCTGCAGGTAAAAACAAGAAGACCTAAGTTTGATTCCCAGGACCACTGTAGTGGCTCAAAATTGTCTATAACAATAGTTCCAGGGGATCCAATGCCCTCTTATGGCTTCCATGGGTACCCAGGTCTATGCATGGTGCACAGTCATGTAGGCAAGCAAAACACCCATAGAATAAAACAAAAATAAATAAAACATATTTTAACATAGAAAATTGTTACAAACATTAAAAAAGAGTTTAGAGGATTATAAAATGTTATGAAAAGCCTTTATTTTCTCTATGCCTTAAGCACATGCACACACACACATATATGTGTGTGTATGTATGTGTATATATATATATATGTTCAAACATACTTTTTTCTGTTTTATTTTTGAGGTTATGGGCTTACTATGCATCTCTAACTACCCTGAGAATTCATTATGTAGACCAGGCTCACCTGCCTAGAACACACAAAGATCCACCTTTTTCTACCTCCTAACTGCTAGGATCAGATGTGCATGCAACCATGCTAAGCACACACACACACACACACACACACACACACACACACACACACGTGTGTGGGGGGGGTAGAAAACTGATGCAGGAGGCTTGTAGGTGAAAGTAGAGTTTGTACACAAAGTTTTAAATGATTTTTTTTTACCATCACCACCCTTTGGCTCAGAATAAAGCATAAACATGGAGGAGTAATGTGGTACAAATGTTTGAGGGGGGTTTTGGAAAGTCAAATTGAAAAAAATTTGGTATTTGATTTGTGAAACTAAGAAGAGCACTAGTGGGATTAAGTCAGTAACTCTGGAGCCTTAAGAAGACCAGCCTGGAGCTGCACAGAATAATGTGGAGTTGGAACACATAGGGACAGATGGTGAAGTTCCTATTTATCCCGGCAAGAGTGGTTGTAGTGTAGGTCATGTGTATGAGCCCCAGTGAGGATGCTGGTGATGAAGAGGCAACAGAGATCAATTTGAGAGTATTTGGATTGCGTTTATATGTTCATAGATACTGAATAAAAAGAAGAAACATATGCTTATTTTCAAGACTAGAAAGTTCCCTTTAAAAATAGACTATTATGCTGCATGAAGTATACAGGAACTCTAGTTTATAGAGGTATGGGGTATGCCTGGGATTCCCACACTCACCTCATAGGTTTAAGGTGTAGGTGAAGCTTGTGATAAAAGTATCCTGACTTGGAGAAGGACTTGATGTATGATGAACTGACAGACCTGAATATCTTCTACAGAGATGTTATTCACTCCCAAGTTGCCATGGGTACCATTTCAGAAGAAAAGCATAGCGAGAAAGGCATAATGAGGGCTAAGAATGGAATACGTAACGATGACTATGATTGAATAAAAGTAAAATCTTCTATGGGGTGAAAGCAGGGAAGTGGCATATGAAATATGTGTATTGCAAAATGTTCTTTATTCAATGGGAAGGATAGAATTTGGGCGTTTTATAGGAAATACAAGTCTAACAATCTGCATAAAAGTAAAACAAACAGGTAAGAAAACAGTAATCATAAAAAAATAAGGGAATATGCTTTGCAAGAATTTGGAAAGAAATTGCTGTGATGGGTAATTCTGTCACCTTTCCACAACACAGAATCACATAAGGAGAGTTTTGATGAAGAATTGTCTAAATCAGGTTTGCCCGTGGAATTTTCTTAGAGGGTCTGTCTCAGATGCCTTAATTGTTGTGAAAAGACCCAGCCTGAAAATAAGTGACACTATTCTCCAGTTTGGGGCCCTGGACTCCAGAAAAAGCTGGTTGAATACCAGGCAACCTTGTATGTATACTTTCTCTGTTCTTGGATGGGATTTGCCTAGCTGCCTCCAGTTCCTGCCTTGACACTTGATAGACTGACTTTGGGATAGTAGTCCTAATAAATTGCTCTTTGTCAGGATATTTTGTCACAGAAACATAAGTGAAACCAGGACAAAAATGTAAGAGTTTGCCATAAATAGAGGGTTGAGGGATTTTTAAGGTCTCCAACAACAGCTGAGTGTTCTTGATTTTGTTGCACAAGAATGTTTAGAGTCCATTTATGGCATGTATTTGTAATGAGTTTTGTCTACTTGAGAGTGGAGGGAAATGATATGAACTAATGAAGTAGTTACCATAAAGGCTAGTCTGTCCTTCCTTATCAGGGTTCTCCAGTGTGGGAGCCCCCGATTATTCTATTTCTGTGATGTCCACTACTTAAGAGCATGGGAGTCATTCTTCTGTTATATTCCAGGTCCAACAACAATATGTTCATTAGAAAGTGACCACTCACATATCTTGTGAAGATGTTGATAAGGAGCTATTCCAATTCAATTGATGTGTTAGTAGCTGGCAAGATTATTTATATAGACTATTCATCTCTGGAAATATTGACATCTTTGAGTGACAGAGCTTGCCTTCATTACAGTGAGGCACATAAATTAATAAAGAAGTCTCCTTTGTATAGAAACCCACTGATTTTATCTCATCTTGTGCTTTTGGTGCACCTTAATGATTGGAGCTGAGGGCATCGCTCATGCCCTACTGCTGTTCAGTTAAAAGCATTGATTTGTATTTCTGCCGCTATTTAGCAACTTATGCCCTAAACAAGAATGGTTTAAAGTAATACTGTATGAATTCTCTTAATCCTAATTTGGGGCTCCACTACGCTTGATATTTCTACTCCATGTGGTAGCTAAGGGAGTTAGAGCTAAGGCTGCTTCTGTATTCACCTGACCATGATAGTAGTATGAACGAGAATTCCTGGCAAGGTTTACTAAAAATTTCTGTGATGTGTAGAGGCTGGAATGGTACAAAATTCTGCAACTGTTTATAATTTACCTTGGGCTATGTTTAAGCCCCTACATAGTCATTCCTTGCCTATGTCTGTGTCAGACCAAACATACTGTTACTACCAGGCACATACCCAGTGTAATGTATGAGCAAATATCATGCTTTCACCAACCAAATGGTTAAGAATGCTTCCAGATAGCATCTAAGGTCTAAGGCTATCACCAGCCTCTCTGATGTTTCCACCAATTTATTTGAAAATCATTTTGATTTGTGACTTTCTTTGTCCTATTATTGTAATCAGTTCATGAAATTATTTCTATGCTAGAACATGAAATTTGAGGGAATCTGAGTCTGTGTTCATGGCTCATAGTTACTCCTACTTGACTTCAGAAAAAAAATCTTTTTAACACATTTGAGATAAGATTTGTGTTTTTGTGATGATGCTAGGAGTCCCTAGGGATTGGCTAAGTCTCCTACTTTGCTGGTTAGAGCCTCATCACGGGTCTAGCTTTGCTTTCACAGTATATTGGGCTTTCTGTTGATGAACACCTGATAAAGAACTTAGCTAACAAGAGAAAGAAGTCCATGATGGTAGTTACTTTACAAGCTGCTCTATTGTTTATTCTTTTATTGTTGTGATAAACGTGAACAAAGCAACTTACATAAGGAGGAGTTCAGGTGAGCATGCAGTTCTAGAGAGTTAAGGTCAATGATTCTAGCAAGTGGAAAGCATGGCAGCAGGAACAGATGCTGAAAGTATACATCTTGAACCGTAAGCATGAAACAGAGTGCTCACTGGAAGGGATATGAGCCTCTGAAAGTTCATGCCCAAGACATACTTCCTGCAACAAGGCCATTCCTCTTAAACCTACCCAAACAGCACCACTGACTAGGAGACTGAATATAAACACAACTGAGCCTATGATTCAAACTACCACACTGATATAGCATGTCTTGCTCTCTGCATATTGTTTGTGAAAGCAAATCCAGCTAAATTCATAGAGAGGGAAAGAGAGCATAGCTTTTCATGGGTGAGATATCACATATATAGAAAAGACGGAGGCAATGAGGATCATCTCTTGTCAAGAGCAAGGTCATATAACAAATGTCATGTCAAATAAATGTAGACATATTAATGAATTAGCTGATTTTAAAAAAGAACTCTACCTCTTTTTTAAAAAACGGTGCTACATTTAATGTATGTCTTTTAAGGAACACGTTCTGATATTTTTAAAAAGTTGAACATCTAATTTTTTGAAAAAATATTTTATTTATTTATTTTTATTTTTCCATTAATTTAATGGAAAAATCAGAACAGATTTGAACACACTAATTAGTAAAATATGTTAAGTTTTCTATGATTTGATCATTCTTAGAACTATTGTCCTGGTCAAAATAAAAGTCTACTGGTGACTGGAGAGATGGCTCAACAGTTAAGTTTCTTCTTGCTCTTCTAGAGGACCAAGTTTGGTTTCCAACACACACTTTTAGCATCTCACAATCTTCTGTAACTCTAGTCCCAAGTGTTCTGACATCTAAGGGAACAAGGCATACACACGGTATACATACCTATATGCAGATAAAGCAGTCCTGCATATTAAACAAATCTTCAAAAAATCACTCTAAACCAAAACACAAAACAATTAAACATTCTGCCCCAAATCATATTTCTGGTTAGTCCCAGAGCCTGGATCCAAACCCATCCTTAACTGCATTTTGCTGTTCTTAGAGCACAAAATTTCTCCTCAGTTCAAGAGGACAAAATCTCTGACCTGGGTGGAAATACAGCATTCCAAATGAGTCTGGTCAATCACTTGACCACAGGGCCACCCTGAGGAAGTTGGTCACACTGTAAGCCATGCCATAAAGAGAGAAGTGAACTAGTTAGACAGTGTACTTTTCTTCTCAGAATCCCTGACCTAAGAGTCACAGCTAACTAGACTGCAGTCATGCAGCTCCATGAGTCAGTCCACTTTGCAGAATTGTTCTTTTCCTTTGCTCCTATTTCCTTTCCAAGCATGCTTTCCTTACTGCTCTGGGTTATCCCAACATTTGGGGCTTCTGTACTTGTTTCCTAATTCTTCCCTCCACACAACATAACTGTTTGTCTACCATGTATTTGACCTCTGTCTTAGTCAGTGTTCTGTTGCTGTGAAGAGGCACTATGACTACTGAAACCCTTATAAAGGAAAATATTTAACTTAACCTGGCCACAAACAGGAAGACATAGTGCCAGATAGGTTGCTTGAAGTTCTAGATCTAGATCTATAGGCAGTAGAAAGAGAGGGAGAGAGAGAGAGAGAGAGAGAGAGAGAGAGAGAGAGAGAGAGAGAGAGAGAGAGAGAGAGAGAGAGAGACTTGGCCTGGTTTAAGCTTCTAAAACCTCAGATCACTACCTCAGTGACATAATTCCTCAAATAAGTCCACACCCATTCAAACAAGGCCAC
The DNA here is from genome assembly GCF_037038515.1 of Microtus pennsylvanicus. Taxonomy (NCBI): domain Eukaryota; kingdom Metazoa; phylum Chordata; class Mammalia; order Rodentia; family Cricetidae; genus Microtus; species Microtus pennsylvanicus. The sequence continues at coordinate 69,273,064 of NC_134586.1, read as the reverse complement.
ATGTTCTAATCCTTTCAAATAACATCACTCCCTATGAGCCTGCGGGAAACCACTATAAAACACTAATACAAACCCATTTCAGATCAAATGGCACTGCTTATTTCCTTCCATTCTCTGGTACCCTTCTTGGGTTTACATCTTTCCTGCTCTGGGATTTTGTTTGTCTTAATGCTAACAAAATGCACTTATGCTTCTGTTTGAGTCCAATATCAAATTATTTCATTAATGAGACTAAGAATCATAAGATATGATGCCAATTGAGGTCTTTAATCCATTTGGACTTGGGTTTTTTGCATGATGATAGTATCGATCTTTTTTCATTCTTCTACATGTTTACATCCAGTTATGGCACCAGCATTTGTTGAATATACTTTCTTTTTTCCATTGTATAATTTTAGCATCTTTGTCAAAAATCAGGAGTTCATAGGTGTGTAGATTAATATCTGGGTCTTTGATTTTGATCAATTGGTCAACATCTTTCTTTTTATGCCAATACCAAGCTGTTTTCATTACTGTAGCTCTATAATAGAGTTTGATGTCAGGGATGGTGATGCCTCCAGAAGTTCCTTTATTATACAGAATTGTTTTGGCTATTCTGATTTTTTATTTTCCATACGATGTTGATTATTTTTATTTCAAGATCTATGAAGAATTTTGCTGGGATTTTGATGGGGATTGCAGTGAATCTATAGATTGCTTTTAGTAGGATTGGCATTTTTACTATGTTTATCCTTCCTACCTATCCAAGCACATGGGGGATCTTTTGATTTTCTGGTATCTTCTTCAATTTCTTTCTTCAAGACTTAAAGTCCTTGTCAAAAAGGTCTTTCACTTCTTTGGTTAGTGTTACTCCAAGATATTTTATGCTGTTTGTGGCTATTGTGAAAGGTGATGTTTCTCTGATTTCCATCTCAGCTTCATCATTTGAGTATGTGGGGGCTACTGATTTTTTTTTAGTTGATCTTATATCCTGCCACATCACTAAAGGTATTTATCAGCTATAGGACTTCTCTGGTAGAGTTATTTGGGGTCACTTATATACACTATCATATATCTTCATATAATGAAAGTTTGACTTCTTCCTTTCCAGTTTGAATCCCCTTGATCTCCTTTTGTTGTTTTATTGCTATTGCTAAAACTTCAAGAACTAGGTTGGAGAAATACGGAGATAGTAGACAGTCTTGTTCCTCATTTTGGCAGAATTGCTTTGAGTTTCTCTCCATTTAATTTGATGTTGGCTGTCAGCTTGATATATAATGCTTTTATTATATTTAGATATGTTCCTTATATCGCTGATCTCTCCAAGACCTTTATCATGAAGGTCTGTTGTATTTTGTCAAATGTTTTTTTAGCATCTAATGAAATGATCTTTTTTTCTTTCAGTTTATTTATGTGGTGGATTACTTTGAAAGATTTTCATATGTTGAACCAGCCCTGCATCTCTGGAATGAAGCCGACTTGATCATGGTGGATATTTTTTTATGTATTCTTGGACTCGGTTTGTCAGTATTTTATTGAGTATTTTTGCATCCATGTTCATGAGTGAGATTGGTCTGTAATTCTCTTTCTTGGTTGAGTCGTTGTATTATTTTGGTATCAGGATAACTGTAACCTCATAAAAAGAGTTTGACAATGTCCCTTCTGTTTCTATTATGTAGAACACATTGAACATGGTAGAAAAGAAAGTGAGAAATAGTTTTCAATGCATGGACACAGGAGACCACTTCCTAAGTATAACCCAAGTAGCACAGACACTGAGAGCACCAATAAATAAATGGACCTTCTGAAACTGAGATGCTTCTGTAAAGCAAAGGACACTGTCAATAAGACAAAAAGGCAGCCTACTGAATGGGAAAAGACCTTCACCAACCCCACATCAGACAGAGGACTTATCTCCAAAATATGTAAAGAACTTAGGAAATGGGAAATTAGACATTAAAATTTTAAAAACAATGACATCTTGAAATTTTACATGCAAATGGATGGAATTAGAAAATACTATCCTGAGTTAGGTAACCCAGACCCAAAAAGATGAATATGGCATGTATCCACACATAAGTGGATACTAGCTATAAACAAAGGACATTGAGCCTATAGTTCATGATCCTAGAGAAGCTAAGTAATAAGGTGAACACAAAGAAAAATTTATATAGATTCACCTGGAAATTGGAAATAGACAAGATCTCCTAATAAAATTGTAAGCATGCGGGTAAGGGGAGAAGGGAGGGTAGAAGGGGAAGAGGAGGGGAGATGGGGAAAGTTGAGGAGAACTTGAAGGAATGAGATAGTCAAGATGGAGGAAAGACAGAATGAGAGCAAGGAAATGGATATCTTGATTGAGGGAGCCATTACAGTGTTAGCAGAAACTTTGCTCTAGAGAAATTCCCAGGAATCCATAAGGATGACCCTTGATAAGACCCCTAAGCAATAGAGAAGGGGCCCAATCTTGACTTGCTCTGTAGTCAGACTGATGATTATCTTAAATATTACCATAGAATCATGGTGACATGATATCATTAGCTTCTCTAGGATTATCATAAATATCACCTTTATCCAGCAACTGATGGAAACAGAAGTAGAGACCCACATTGGAACACTGGACTGAGATCCCAAAGTTCAGATGAAGAGTGGAAGGAATGAAAATATGAGCAAGTGGGTTCACCCACTGAAACAGTTTACCTAAGCTAATAGGAACTCACCAACTCCAGTCAGACTGGGAAGGAACAAGCATAGGACCAAACTAATTCCTCTGAATGTGGTTGACAGTTGAATTGCTGGGGTAGATGGAGGGGACACTGGCAGTGACACCAGGATTTATTCCTACTGCAGATACTGGATTTTTGGGAACCTATTCTCTTTGGAGGTGTACCTTACTCAGCCTAGATATAGTAGGGAGGGCCTTGGACCTCCCACAAAGCAAAGTGCCTTACCCTCTCTGAGGATAAGAGGGGGTGGAGTGGAAGGGTATGTGGAAAGAATGGGAGGAGAGGAAGGAGTGGGAACTTGGATTTGTATTTTTTAAAAATATAATAAACTTAAAAAAAAATATGTTGCCAATTTACCATGTATGCTTCTTCTAACTAAAGGAAATCATAGCATTAATGTTGGAATAAACTTTTCCTCTACCCTTCTCTTTCATGTTTGCATTCTTATACTTTGTTCTCTGTCTCTAGTGAAATTAAAATTTTCATCTTTAAAAAAGGCACAAATTGTTACGAATTATCTTTTGTGGCACTTTAAATGTGTAAATGATTTTTTACTAATTACACCTCTCCATATAACAAGAGAATCTTATTTTAAGACTAGGACTCATTGACTGATTGATATGGGCCATGTACCCACCTCATCACATTGGAGAGCTAGGATATAATCTACGAATAATTTAAGGATAAAAAGATAGGAGTTAGGTATTAATATGGATAACTAGGCTGATGAAATGGCTCAGCACTAAGCAGTACTGGCTGCTCTTCCAGGGTACAGGAGTTTGGCTCCCAACACCAACATAGCTCTTCACAGTGTCCTATACATTCCAGTTCCGGGGGAACTGATGACCTCTTCTGGCTTCCATGGGCAACAAGCACAGACATGGTGCACAGACAGACATGCAGTCAGAACACACATACACATAAAATAATTTTAAAATTAAAGAAGTAGATCTATGCAAAATGTGCATTAATGGAGTTGGTTTTTTTAAGGAATTTTGGTGCTTGTTTTCGCAAAAGCCAGAGGAAGTCTGAAGGCACACTGTCTTAGTTAGGGTTTCTTCTCCTGTGGAGAGACATTATGACCATGGCAACTCTTATAAAGGAAAACATTTAGTTGGGACTGATGTACAGTTTCAGAGATTTAATCCATTATCATCATGGCAGGAAGCATAGCAATCTGCAGGCAGATGTGGTGATGGAGCAGGACCTGAGAGTTCTATACCTGGATCTGTAGGTACCAGGAAATGACTGTGAAATACTAGTCCTAATTTGAGCTTCTGAGACCTCAAACTCGGCCTCCAGGGACTCATTTCTTCCAACAAGGCCACACCTTGTAATAATTCCACTCCCTATGAGCCTAAGGGGCCATTTTAACTCAAACTACCACAGATTGAGCCCAGAAACCCCTAAGAGCATCACATTTTTCTCAACTCTGAACTCAGATTATAATTATTCACATGATTATTGTATGTGTCTGTGTGTGTCTGTGCATTTGCATAGACATGCGCATCAACACACATGTGAGTGCGTGTTACATGTAGAGAAACCAGAGGATCACATCAGGATGTTTTCCTCAATCACTTCTTTACCTTAATTTTTGAGGCAGTATTTCACTGAAACTAAGCTTGACCTTTAGCTAGAATGGCTGCTCAGCTATCCCCAGGGATCTCTCTGTTTCTGCCCCCCTTTCCTCCATTCCCTTGCAATGGTATAACAGAAAAATATGTCCACCTTTGCTTTCTTTAAACTGGATGCTGGAAACCTGAACTCAGGTTTCTATGCATGTACAGCATATACATTACTCCCTGAACTATCTTTTCAGCCTCGTTCCTACACAGATTTTAAACTTATTGAAATTCTTGACCAATTAATAAAATATTTTATTAGATTTCTTGTTTCTATGGTAAAAGAAAACTTGGAAATACTTAGACTTTATTGAAGAATGGGGATTTATACCTTAGCTAGGTTTTAATTCTGAACCCTGTTTTTTATAAGCCATAATGTGAATTTAGGATTGCTAGTTAATATTTTAGAGACAGTTTTCTCATAAAAATGAATATAATTGTCCATGGAATAAAGAAAATGAAGACAAATAAATAATATTTATTTAAATATATATTTCTACTCCTCACTTAATTGTGACTACTTTATTAATGGTCATTTTCTTAATTTAATTTCAAATCATTATTCATTAAATTACTTGCTATTAAAATGAACACGAGTATTTTATCTTCTATTCTTTTGAAAAGTTATGTAACTGAAACAATTATAGTAATATCAAATTATACATAGAACTTATATTGAAAATTATTTATAATTGTTGGAATTTTCATCAAATATACATAAAAGATATAACTGCCATTACCATTTTCAGAGGAAGAATATGAATTTTCAACATTTTTCACTACATTCAGAATTCCCAGAAATGAGCCTTTTAGGAATGGTTTGAAAGAAAAACTTTAAAGTAATATTGAGAAATTTTACTTAAAGAACTAGATAGTCAATCCCATCTCAACTCTTAGTGTTCTCAATTATCCCCTTTATTCAAACAATATTGTTCCTACTCAAAGGTCCCACAGCCTCTGCCTCTTCATTCCTTCCTTCCTTTCTGCCAGTCTAAATCTAGCTGGCACACTGCGAGGATCCCAGATTTCTCCCCTAGGGAAATGAGTTTATACCAAAGTAAGTATTGGGAGTAATTCATCTCATTTGAGCTCTCCTTTTCCTGCCTCCGGCCACGGAAATTAGAGGCTCCCACTGTGAAATTGTCCCATATTCAGAAAGCCGTAAGAACATGCAAGCTACGACTTCTGTCACATGGGCCGTGACTCTTCTCTTTAGAACCCCTGCCATAATGTTTGTTTTTGGTGCTAGGACATGAACTTTCCATGGACCCCTACCATGTTTATTGTCTGTCTGCCTGCCCATACAGGAAACCAAACTCTGGTCCTTGGCAAGAGTGGTATGCGCTCTTACCTCTAATCCTTGAACTCTAGACTTGTCTTTGGACAGATGTGCTATGATGAGCAATATTAGGTCATTAGATCACACCATGTTGATCCTGAAAGTCATGAATTTATAGTTATTTCTTATGAGACGCGACCTTTTGGGTTATTTGAAACTGAAAACCCAAATCATTTTAGGAGAACTGAAAGACTCTGCTTCTCACATAGGGAACATGCCATCTCATGCAAATCCCTTTTGAAATAAGGTCATAAAGGATTCCACATGCAAATATGTCTAATCTGTACTAGAAAATTGTGTATTTATGCATATTCGAGAGTCAACCTCTTCAGCAGTAGGGATTTGCCCAAACCCCAGTTGTTTCTCATTTTGATGCAAGCACGAAGTCCTTCTGAACTGTGAGAATTGATTTGCAAGGAGCTCTGTGATCCAGAGGTGTCAGGGTGAGGGACAAACTGCACATCAACACTGATTCAAAGCTCAGGTCTTTCTCTGATAGAAGGTCAGCAGCAGGGGCCTTGGGACTTTGAGGATTATTATCTGTTCAGACCAACTTTTCACCTGGTCATCATCTATTCTTGGCCTGACAGGCATTTATTGAATGAGATATTTTGCCTGGGCAAATAAAAATACCTGCTAGATTTAAATAGAACATTAAATTAGTTTCACCTGCTTTCCTCAATGCGACTGGAGTCAAGGAGAAAACAGAGTGAAACGACAGATCTATTTTCTGCCTTTTGGAAAATGTGTCTGTGTATATATACCACGCTGATTATCCCCTGATGAATTAACCCTCTGGGTTACTAAGCTGCCTCTTCATGAGTCTAGTTTTAGCTTTTCTTACTTCTTGTCCTTAAACAATCTTTTCTTCACTTATCAGAAAACACGCTATGGTTTACATTTTTATTTATTTAGTGTGTGTGCACATGTGTGCCACAATGTGCTGTGCAGAAGTTAGAGAACCAGAAGTAAGAGTCAGTTGGCTCCTTTTAACCTTATGAGTCCAGGGCATCAAACTCAAGGTGTCAGACTTAGCAGCAGGTGCCTTACTTACTATGCCACTTTTTGAATAACGCAACAAAAATCAAGAAATGAGCCACAAATACCTATTTTTAGCTACTGTTCTGGATGGCATAAAGGGTTTTGTCTAGCCAACTTTCTGGCCAGAATGAAATCACATGTATATATGAACCTTAATCCCAATGCCAGAGGAAAGTTTTATGGCAGAGGATCCTCTGAGCTAGTCTGTGAAGACCACAAGGAATCTTGATGACAGCAGAGGAGGTGAAGATGCCTGAGAAGGAAAGGAAGGAGCCTGACACTATCAAGAACGCCCCACAGTGGACAGAATATCACTCAATGAAGAATGCCGTAAGAGAGGCTAGAAGGTGGGCTCCAGACTGATAGATTTGGGCAGTAAGGGGGTGATTGGGGTAAAGGTACAGATTTGGATCAGGACTTGGCTATTAGGCAACAGATGCACAAAGTTGATCAGTCCAAATCCTGACTACTGTTGAGGTTACTAATGTTAGCACAAAACAAAGAGTCTTTTCCAAAGTTAGCACATCTTGGCTAAAATATAAGACAGTAGTCTTCATTAAGGCCTTTGTGACATGCATATATTCTTTATTGACCCCAATTTTATTTTATTTTTGTCTCTATTTTGTGTATGCACATATATATAGATATAGATAGATGATAGATAGATAGATAGATAGATAGATAGATAGATAGATAGATAGATAGATAGATAGATGTGCATGCAAATGTAGGTTTTTCCACCTCAGTAATTGAAGTTAGGTACTCAAGCAAATCCAAAGCTTACCAATGTGGCTAGTCTCACAAGCAAAAGAACTTTCTCTATGCATCTTTCATCTCCACCTTCCGAGGCATAAATTATTGAAGGGCCTTCAGACCCACTAAGCATTATCTTCAGTTCTGGGGATCTAAACTTCAGCATGAGGCCTGGCAAAGCAAGTGATTTAACGATTGAATCATCTCTGTTCTTCTTACCTCATTTTAATATGAAATCCAGAAAGCCTTAAAAGGTTATAGAAGTTGCTATCTATAGTACTTTATGTGTATTTCAGGAAGTAATAACATAGTGGTCATCATAGTATTAAACGTCCTCTATTGAAAATCTACTACGAACCAGGAACTTTACACTCCTCTGAATACAATCAATTACTCTGTAAATTAAATGTCCAAATTGGTAAGGAAGTAAACCTACACAGCATTTAGAAAGCTTAAGTATTTCAACGGAGGCTACAATGCTAGCATGCAGTGGATCTACAATGGAAACAGAGTATTCATGACACTAGATCCAATTAATTACAACACAGTGCTGGAGGAACTCAATAGTTCTGAAGAGTTCAGATATGAAGGTGTCGGATCCATAAATATGTAAAATCTCTTTAAGGAAATTAAGGTTTTAAATAATAATTAAATACATTTTTAGTGCCATTTAATTCTTGGCACATAATAATTGTACATATTTTGAATAATGGTGTGAATTTCTATGTGTGTGCATCATGTACTGATTGAAGCAAGATACTTAAAGTATCATCCTTCCTTGGTGTTGAGAACATTGAGAGTTCTCTGCAGTGACTTTGAAATAGTATGTTTTGTTAAGATCATCCTCCTCCATGTTAGACACAACAACCCATCTATCCCACCTACCTGGAATGTACAGTTGGCCAACTTCTTCCTGCCCACCTCCTCTACTCTCTTTAGCTTTTGGTAAACAAAGTCAGATACTCCTATGAGATTAGCTATTTTAGGTACCAAATATCTACACAATATTGTGACATTGGCTCTTTTTGTAGAACTTATTTCACATGATATAATGTCTTCCAGTTGTAATAGATAGATAGATAGATAGATAGATAGATAGATAGATAGATAGATATAGATATGTATATAAATACACATATATTCAATGGCAGTAGTTTTGTCATTTTTATAGGACTGCATACAGTATCTTGTATATTACAACACATTTCTTGTTTTTTAATTTTTTTTATTGATAAAAGGAGAATAAAGAAAAGAAAAAAAAACAAATTCCCACCTCCTCCCAGCCTCCCATTTCCCTCCCCCTCCTCCCACTCTTCTCTCCCTCCTCCCACTCTTCTCTCCCTCCTCCCACCCCTCTCCCCTTCCCTCCACTCCTCTCCCCCTCCCTTTCCAGTCCAAAGAGCTGTCAGGGTTCCCTGCCCTGTGGTAAGTCCTAGGTCCTCCCCCCTCCATCCATATCTAGGAAGGTGAACATCCAGACTGGCTAGGCTCCCACCGGCCAGCACATTGCGTAGGATCAAAACCGTGTGCCATTGTCCTTGGCGTCTCATCAGCCCTCATTGTTCGCCATGTTCCGAGAGTCCAGTTTTATCTCATGCTTTTTTTGGTAACAGTCCAGCTGGCCTTGGTGAGCTCCCAGTAGATCATCTCCACTGTCTCAGTGGGTGGGTGCACTCCTCGTGGTCCCGACATCTTTGCTCATGTTCTCACTCCTTCTGCTCCTCATTGGGACCTTGGGAGCTCAGTCCAGGGCTCCAGTGTGGGTCTCTGTCTCTATCTCCATCCATTGCCAGATGCAAGTTCTTATCCAAGAGGATAACTATATGTTTTTCCTTGGGTTCACCTTCTTACTTAGCTTCTTTAGATTCGCCTATTGTAGACTCCGTGAACCCTATTTATGGCTAGAAACCAATTATGAGTGAGTACATCCCATGTTCTTCTTTTTGGGTCTGGGATACCTCACTCAGGATAGTGTTTTCTATTTCCATCCATTTGCATGCAAAATTCGAGAAGTCATTGTTTTTTACCGCAGCGTAGTACTCTAGTGTGTATATATTCCATACTTTCTTCATCCATTCTTCCATTGAAGGGCATCTAGGTTGTTTCCAGGTTCTGGCTATTACAAATAATACTGCTATGAACATAGTTGAACAAATGCTTTTGACATGTGATAGAGCCTCTCTTGGGTAAATTCCCAAGAGTGGTATTGCTGGGTCCAGGGGTAGGTTGATCCCGAATTTCCTGAGAAACCGAAACACTGACTTTCACAGTGGTTGCACAAGATTGCATTCCCACCAGCAATGGATGAGGGTACCCCTTCCTCCACAGCCTCTCCAGCAAAGGCTATCCTTGGTGTTTTTGACGTTAGCCAATCTGACAGGTGTAAGATGATATCTCAAAGTTGTTTTGATTTGCATTTCCCTGATCGCTAAGGAGGTTGAGCATGACCTTAAGTGTCTTTTGGCCATTTGAACTTCTTCTGTTGAGAATTCTCTGTTCAGTTCAGTGCCCCATTTTTTAATTGGGTTAATTAGCATTTTAAAGTCTAGTTTCTTGAGTTCTCTATATATATTGGAGATCAGACCTTTGTCTGTTGCGGGGTTGGTGAAGATCTTCTCCCAGTCAGTAGGTTGCCTTTGTGTCTTAGTGACAGTGTCCTTTGCTTTACAGAAGCTTCTCAGTTTTAGTAGGTCCCATTTATTCAATGTTGCCCTTAATGTCTGTGCTTCTGGGTTATACCTAAGAAGCGATCACCTGTGCCCATCTGTTGTAGGGTATTTCCCACTTTCTCTTCTATCAGATTCAGTGTTTTCAGGCTGATATTGAGGTCTTTAATCCATTTGGACTTGAGTTTTGTGCACAGTGATAGATATGGGTCTATTTTCATTCTTCTACAGGTTGACATCCAGTTGTGCCAGCACCATTTGTTGATGATGCTTTCTTTCTTCCAATGTATACTTTTAGCTCCTTTATCGAAAATGAGGTGTTCATAGGTTTGTGGGATAAAGTCCGGGTCTTCTATACGATTCCATTGGTCGACTTCTCTGTTTTTATGCCAGTACCACCCTGTTTTCATTACTGTAGCTCTGTAATAGAGTTTGAAGTCAGGGATGGTAATGCCTCCAGAAGACTCTTTATTGTATAGGATTGTTTTGGCTATCCTGGGTTTTTTGTTTTTCCATATAAAGTTGATTATTGTCCTCTCCAGATCTGTGAAGAATTTTGATGGGATCTTGATGGGGATTGCATTGAATCTATAAATTGCCTTTGGTAGAATTGCCATTTTTACTATGTTGATCCTCCCAATCCAAGAGCAAGGGATGTCCATCCATTTTTTTGGTATCCTCTTCAATTTCTTTCTTCAATGCCTAAAGTTCTTGTCAAATAGATCTTTCACTTCCTTGGTTAGACTTACCCCAAGATATTTTATGCTGTTTGTGGCTATCGTGAATGGAGAAGCTTCTCTGATTTCCCTCTCTGCTTCCATATCCTTTGAGTATAAGAGGGCGACTGATTTTTTGGAGTTGATCTTGTATCCTGCCACATTACTAAAGCTGTTTATCAGCTGTAAAAGTTCTTTGGTGGAATTTTGGGGGTCGCTTATGTACACTATCATATCATCTACGAATAACGAAAGTTTAACTTCTTCCTTTCCAATTCGAATCCCCTTGATCCCATTATGCTGTCTTATTGCTATTGCTAGAACTTCCAGCACTATATTGAAGAGGTATGGCGAAAGTGGGCAGCCTTGTCGTGTTCCTGAGTTTAATGGGATGGCTTTGAGTTTCTCTCCGTTTAATTTGATGTTAGCTGTCGGCTTTCTGTTTATAGCTTTTATTATATTTAGGTATGACCCTTGTATCCCTAATCTCTCCAAGACTTTTAACATAAATGGATGTGGAATTTTGTCAAATGCTTTTTCAGCATCTAATGAAATGATCATATGGTTTTTTTCTTTCAGTTTATTTATATGATGGATTACATTGATAGATTTTCGTGTGTTGAACCAGCCCTGCATCTCAGGAATGAAGCCTACTTGATCATAATGGATAATTTTTCGGATGTGTTCTTGGATTCGGTTTGCCAGTATTTTGTTGAGGATTTTTGCGTCGATATTTATGAGTGAGATCAGCCTGTAATTCTCTTTCCTGGTTGAGTCTTTGTGTGGTTTTGGTATCAGAGTAACTGTAGCTTCATAAAAGGAATTTGGTAATGACCCTTCTGTTTCTATATTGTGGAATACATTGAGGAGTATAGGTATTAGGTCTTCTTGGAAGTTCTGGTAGAATTCCGCATTGAAACCATCTGGCCCTGGGCTTTTTTTGGTAGGGAGGTTTTTGATAACAGCTTCTAGTTCTTCGCGACTGACAGGTCTGTTTAGATTGTTCACCTGGTCCTGATTTAATTTTGGTAAATAGTATTTATCTAAAAAAGTGTCCATTTCTTTTACATTTTCCAGTTTAGTGGCATACAAGCTTTTGTAGTACGATCTAATGACTCTCTGAATTTCCTCTGTGTTTGTGGTTATGTCCCCCTTTTCATTTCTGATCTTATTAATTTGCAAATTTTCTCTCTGCCGTTTGACTAGTTTGGATAGGGGTTTGTCAATCTTGTTGATTTTCTCCAGGAACCAGCTTCTTGATTCATTGATTCTTTGGATTGTTTTCTGAACAACACATTTCTTTAAACACTGATGGGCACATAGGTAATTCCACATCTTGGCTTATAGTGAATAAGTGTGTGTATCTACAGTTTGAATATTATTATTCTACTTCTAATAGTAAATGGTGAGTTCTGCACAGTTCTATTCTTAATTTCTTGATGAGACTCAGTGCTTTCTATCATAATGGATACAATGGCATATATCCCCAATTATAGAATAAACGTGTGACTCCTTCTCGAAACTTTCTTCTTAGCAATTGTTAACTTTTTATCTTTTCAATAACCAACATTCAGACTAAAGTCAGGATTTGATTAGACTTTTAAAAAATGTTTCCTAGTGTTGAATAACTTTTTCAATTTTCATATATGCTCATTCATATGTCTCTTTATTCACTTTTATTTTCATTTGTTACTCTTTATTTACTTTTATTTTCATTTATTTGTGTGTGTATGTTTTTTGTGGATGTATATATGTGTGTGTGTGTGTGTGTGTGTGTCTGTTGTGTGTGTGTGTGTGTGTGTGTGTGTGTGTGTAGCACCTGCAAAAGTCAGAAGAAGTAAGGAGAACTGGAGTTACAGGTGATTGTCAGCTGCCCAACCAGGGTGTTGGGAACTAAACTCGGGTCCTTTGGCAGAGAATAAATGGCTCTGCATGCTGAGTCATCTTTCAGGCCCCTATTTGTATGTTATATTTAGATAAATGTATTCTTATGAATTTGGGCATTTTAATTAATGTATTTGGCCATGGACAATTAATTTGGGGCTGTATATTCTTCTCTTCTTCCTTTTTTCTCACATTTTGCCATGGAATCACTTTAAAGTATACTATTTCTATAGGTTCTATAGCTGTGTTTTGAATATCCATTGCACTTAGCAAACTACCCAACACACATCAGTTTTCCACTCCTGATCGCATTGTTAGTAGCATGAGACTCTGTAGTACATTATTCCACCTGACCTTCATAGCGTTGCTAAAACTGGTTTCCAAAAAAAAAATGTAGAAAATAAGATATTGAAAAAGAAAGCAAAAATCTTTTGCTTTAAAAGGGAGCTATGAAATGTGAATAAACATAACTGAACAAACTTTAAGAAATAGATCTAAGGGAAATAGAGAAGTTAGGAAATTTCCTAAGAGGCAGAATTTGAGGGATAATTGACATATCATTGGTTAAGCAATTGGTTTCTCTCAAAGAATATGTCCAAGTGGTTTGGATTTAAATGGCATCAAAGTGACAGAAGAATATTAGTTTGATATTAAATGGTGAGAAAGAAGTGGGGGCTTGATAGAAACCTCCAATCCCTAATGCATAGAATAAGAAACACAGAAAACTTGAAGAAAAAGGGAAGGAAGCCTGGATGAGAAAACTCCAACTTTACTGAAGAAAAATAAAGTAAAGGGGTTTTTCTCCAGAGAACTCGTAAAGTCAGACTTGACCCTCTCTGTTAAATGCACAATTAGGTCTCATCACAGTGAGTGTTTATATAAAGTCCCAAGCACCTAAGACAAACTGCTGAAGTTCACTTAGTGCAAAAGACTTAGGACCCCCAAATAAAAAACACCCAACATGAGCTCCACTTGCAAAATTAAGAACGTGTGAGGAATAAAATCCCCACGAACGAGTACACAAACAACCTCCATGTTGTTTGTTTGTTCCTTTGCCCATAAGAAATATGTTTGTTCTTTTGCCCATAAGAATGCCTGAAGCAGATAAGGACTGTGCTCATTTTTCCACAACAGATGTGAGCAAATGTCTATACACCCCATCAGGTACTAGTGAAACACAAAGTAGTCACAGCCAGCTTCTAACTTGCTGAGTAAATGGTTGAGTTTATTGGACTTCCTTGCATTGTGTGGTTGAAGAAGCATGCTTACAGAAGCATGGAGGACACTTAAATCAGCTCCATCACCACAGAGACCCATTCCATCATATATGGTAGCTTCATGGAGCCCTTTCTTCATATAATTTACCACTTCCCATATAGCCTAGGGGTTCTGTGACCCTTGTAACAGGAGGAGTGGGATGTTTGTTGTCTCGACTGGCCAGCTAGCTTACACGCAAAAATAATCACACTGAAACTGTATTAAATAAACACTGCCTGGCCCATTAGCTCTAGGTTCCTATTGGCTAATTCTTACAACTTAATTTAATCCATTTCTATTAATCTGTATATCACCATGAGGTTGTGGCTTACTGGGAAAATTTAGCATGTCTGACCTAGCAGCTCCATGGCAAGTGTTATGAATGTGCCATAACACAAACATAGATGGGCCCATATGTGGTCTTAGTGATATCAGAATTTATGGGAAAATAATAAATTGACAAACTGTAGTGGTTTTAATGGCAGTAACTTGTCAGGTAATCCCAACTACTTTAGTGATCTGATGTAAACAGGTTTTTTGAAAACTTTTAAATCTGAATTAATAATCTCATCTTATCTCACACAGCACACTATAAGTGTAGCCACAGGCATGTGCAAATATGTGGTTTCCAGAATGAGTACAAATGAAAGAGGCTGCAACAGAGCTCAATATGTTTTGTAAGTAGTTTAACATGACTGTAAATAAAATTTCTGTTGATAAGCCAAAAAACTACCATCAACACAGGGAAGGATCTTTTCTTAGACCACTACAGAGTCAGAATTGAGAGTAAAGATGAGCTCAGCTGTGGCAATGAAAGGACAGTCCTGGGTTGGAAAAGCAAATCATGGTCCAAACTAGTGAGCCAAGGAAAAGAAAGATGTTAGTCAACTAGCCTTGAAGCTCCAGGGACAGTAGGGTCTTTTCTGCCTGTTGGTACTTCACACACACACACATACACACACACACACACACACACACACTTCAAATGACAGTTGTCAAATGTAGGGCCATGCCATTGCCATTGCAACACTTGGTTCCTAACATTTTATAGAGTCCACATAGATGTGTTATACCATTCCCTTGGACTGATGTATCCAATAGGTTTTTGGGTCTTGTTTCCCTGATACGATTTTAGTACTCCCATATGACCTCAAAATATCAGTTCATCCTGATACATAGATGGGGAACTTCCTTTCCACTCCCAGGAATCAGTTATTTACCAGCCTGTGTAACATAGTTGATGACAGATGGATGAAATTGTTTGTAGTTCCACTCAGAAGCACAGTCATTCTCCACCCTCAATATGGAGACAAATGCCACTTGTAAAACTGAGTCTCTAAGGGCAAGACTCGGCCTAAGAGAACACTATTTATATAATATAGAAGAAGTTAGAGGAAGATAAAGGCTTTTCATCATCAACTCAACTGTTGAGTTAGATGAACCTGCAACCTCCTTCAGCCTGTTACATTGCTGTTACAGAGGATATCCTTGTTATCAGCAAGGATAAGGTTTTTGAGCTGGGCCAGTTCATGCAGCCCTTCATCAGCCTCAGCTACTGACTCTGCCCAAACCTATATTTTCTCTGAGCTGGCTGAACACTGCTCATTTTCTCATGAATTGGGTAACAAAGTGTTCTCTGTGTTTCTAGATTAACTGCAAGATTTCCCACAGTTAAAAGCAGAGTTCGCAAGACCTCACCTTTACATAGAGGCCTCTGCCTTTGCTGTCAAATTGTCTCCATAGGAGAGATGAAAGACTTGGTTTCTAACACCCACAAAGAGAATGAAATGGCCTCGCTACACACAAGAGTTCACCTTGCATCATACAGAATTTCTTTATATTTATAAAAAGAATACTTAGCATTCCCATTTGAAAGATTCATATTTGGCTTTAATCCACTGTGTGGAGTCCTCCCTGTAAAGAATGAATAAAATATTTGTCTATACTGAATGACAATACAGCTATTATCGTAGCTATTTAAAACAAAAATGGGGAAAAAGGGTTATTTTAAGGTTATTTGTTCTCTCTATATACAGAAGATGCCAGAAACTTTTAAATGTAGTCTTCTTCAAAAGGCTATTTCTAGTTTCTATATACAGATACTTACCTGGTACTTATGAATATATATATTTCTATTTATGCATTCATGTTTTGACATCCTGCTTTCTACTTAAACTAGTATATAATAGAGAATTTATAGATATCTGCACATGTACATTTCCTAGTCATTTTTCTCTTAATTTTTGGCATATCCCCATTTAAGTTTTAAAGAGTTTTCCAACTCAAGAAAGAATACAAAACTAAGCAGAGGGAACAAAATTAATTAATTCTTCAGACTCAAAGTTTCAAAATAGATCTTTGAAACTCAAAGATGGAAAGTTTCTAAATTAAAATTGTGCACAGTGTTTTGAGTTTGGAGAATCAAATATCTGAAGTACTAAGGTTTAGCAATACAATCACTTTGAGGAGCAGAGGACAAGAGCTGGCCCATATTTCTTAAGGTTAAAAACTCTGTGGGCTAGAAGCATATGGCAAGACAGAAGAAAAGAGCTTGTGAAGGTGTTGTATGTCCTATTACCCAGCCGGTGGCAGCTGTCAAAGAAGACCCAAGTTGTGTGTAGGCAAAACCATAAGAGAGCAATGCGCAAAACTGGAGCCCGATAGTCAGCAATTTTTTATAGGAAGAATTCACTCATTCCACAGTTGTTCGGGAAGAGGGAAAAGAAATGACCTGAGAGGCAAGCAATGAATTTCTACTGTGTGAGTACATTCTCTGTTAGTAGCTTCTTTACAGACTCAGGTATGTTCAATGATGAGCTAACGATTTATGTAAATCTGAAAGGCAGGAAAGTAGACCTTGATGTTAGGACTGTGATAACATCTATGCTATCTTCATTAGTACAGTCACTTAATTGTCAAGGGCAAATTCAGAAGACTTCAGGGTTCACTCAGCAATAACCAGTGGTCAGATGCCTCATGAACCCCATGCTTGAGATCTCTCAGTTACTTAAGAGTGTATACAGGGTTAGTGGGTTTGGAGAAAAGATTCTTAAGTTTATTAAACTTTAAATTTTAATCTATCATAAGTTATTGTAACAATCCCCAAAGCAATTTATTTCTTATTTTATTTATAGGGAAAGCAACTGAAACTCATGGAAGTTTGTAGTTTGATACTGTTCAAAGTCACAGGAAGTTGGAAAAAACAGTCACAGGAATCTCACATAAAGTTGTGTTCCTGGTCTCAAGTTTCAAAGTCTTTTGTAGCTCCAACTTTTTTCTGAAAAGGTATCTCTACGTAGTTCATTGTTTTCTCCAACCCATGATTCTCCTGCCTCAGCCTTCTGAGTGCAGCAATTAGACATTAAATTTTATTTGAAATTCACATACCTCCAACTCTATGTTCTTCAGACCCCAGGAAGAATAGACCCTCATATTCCTTGTAATTTGCAAGATGGTTAGTTGAGCAGAAGCAGTAACACAGGAGACTATACAGTGAATAGGACATCTAGCAACTGCACGGGAAACCAGTACACAGAGAATGATTGGAAGAGAAATCCATATTATTATATAGTATATATATTAATCTCTTATCCGATGAGAATGAAACACTTTTCTGAAGGGGGTAAAGAGATTTCCCATAACTGACCTGCTATGCTTTGCCAATCGGAGCCCTGGGGCTTGAGTCTTTTGGGGTGTCATTTCTGTTGGTGGCAGATGTAGCACACAGCAGGTTCAGCCTAGTGAGATATCTGTTTTTGATTTCACGCTGAGTCTTCTTCTCTGTGAAGTCCATTGTTCTAATGTGAAGTGATAAGAAGAGGCTAAACAATAACAACACAGGTGGTAGATTGTTGTCTTGCTCATGTCACTACTAGGAGCTGTGATACCCCCCCCCCACCAGGGAGCATCCATTCAGAGCACAGATTCCTGTATGCTCTGTACAACTTTAAGAAATAAATCTGTGAATCTCTTACCAAAGCTTCCTGGTCTCCAATCTGCCAGTGTTTTCTTTGGTTCTTTATTTCTGCGTGTCTTTCTACAACTTTGTCTATTCATTCCCATGGCATTAATGTATGTCCATTTCAGCAAAACTCCCTTATTTCCAAGTCAAGGGAGGACCACATTATCATCTATAATCTCTTTTGTAAAACAGGAATTTAGTATCTTTTATGTTGTTCATGCTAACATAGAGAAGAAAAAGGCAGGTGGGTTGGCTGGTTCAGGAAAAGAGCAGACACACAGTTATTCTTCAAGAATGAGCCCTATGAGGAAAGACAGCCCTGTAAATATGAAAGTCATGCCTGGGCTTTGAAGCTGAAGACTATTATTACTAATGACAAAATGAAATGGACCTTAAAGGGAAAGATTGGTTTTCTTTTAAAACGTGGGAAGGACATTCAATAAGGGATAGTGTGGTGATACTTTGTGCTTTAACAAATCAAGTTTGCCTGAAGATCAGAGTACAGAGTGAGCCACACTAGTTAGCCATAAAGGCCAAGCAGTGGTGGCACACACCTTTAATCCTAGCATTAGGGAGACAGAAACAGACAGATCTCTGTGAGTTCAAAGCCTCCTTGGGCTACGTGAGATTAAGTCTAAAAGAGAAAGAGAGCCAAGAGGTAGCGCTCTCACCTTTAAACTCAGCACTAGGAAAGTGGAGATTAGAGTGATATGGCTAGACATATATATCTATATCTGTATCTGTATCTATATAGATGGTAGATAGATGATAGATAGATAGATAGATAGATAGATAGATAGATAGATAGATAGTAGATAGATGATAGATAGATAGATAGATAGATAGATAGATAGATGATAGATAGAAAGAAAGAAAGAAAGAAAGAAAGAAAGAAAGAAAGAAAGAAAGAAAGAAAGAAAGAAAGAAGGGTGGATAGATGGATAGATAGAAGATAGATAGATAGATAGATAGATAGATAGATAGATAGATAGATAGATAGATAGATAGATAGATGATAGATCAGGCAGGAGGAGACAAGAGCTCAAGAAATTCAATCTGAGGTTTCATAGGAATAGGATCTCTACTTTTGTCTGAGGATTTCATAAAGATGAGAATTATTGGATGGATGCTCTGCTTCTCTGATCATTCAGCTTTTACCCCCTTTTATCTGACTCTGGGTTTTTATTAAGACCAATTAGATTAGAGTTACAGGATAGAACTTCAAATAAAAGTAGGAGAAAGATAGCCGTCATGGATAGAATGAAGAGGAGAAGCTCAGAAGACAACATTTAGAGAAACTCCACTAAACAAAGGAAATTATCCTACTTTATATTTTATAAAGTATTGTCAGAAAGCATTCACTGGACTATTTCGTCCATTGAGCAGCATACCATAAGAACCCAGCTATCAAAAGAGCCATAAATTAGACAGTATAAAACCACGGCTCAACCACATCTCATAAATAAAATATAGGTGTTTTGCCTACATATTTGTCTGTTCACTGCATGTGTGCTTGATGTCTTCAGAGGCCAGAGGAGAGTGTTGGATTTCTTGGAACTGAACTTACAGGCAGTTGTGTGTTGCCATATGGGTGCTGGGACACAAACCCAGATTGCTCCTCTGCAGGAGCAATCAATGCCCTTAAATGCTGAGACATCTCTCCAATCCCAAATTTCTTAACGTTTTAATCATCATGCCATTTTTTTGCAAAGCTAAGAAATGCTGATATTTCATTATCACTCAAGTCAGTCTTAGGTTTGGTTTTCAATAAACTGAATTCTGGGCATTTGACAATGTGAATTAGCAAAGGAATCTGTCACTCTGAACTTGAATTCATTATCATATTTATCACTTTTCTTGATGTTTGTTTGTTTTAATTAAAAAAATATATATATATATAGTTATACAGGTGGTAGCGATGTGAAAGAAATCGATAATCACTAGCAAAAATAATTAGTTATAAGACCTGCAAATATTTCGGCTCAATAACTGGGGGATGGGTGGCAGCTAAGTGTTTAACTGCTGAAAAAGAAGATGCTTCCTTACTTAGGACACAGATATATCCAGCAATCTATGAAAATATAACAACTCAAACTACATTTAGTTCACATAACCTTCAGAAGACTGCAGTTCAGCAACACACCTTATCCTAGAGCACGCATGATTTTTATGTGGCAGCTCATGACACAGCTCAGCATCACAACAGAGAATCATATTGTATATTGCCATCCCAGAAAATATCTTTAATTCAAAGTACAGAGTCACCAAGTATCAATTGCTCTCACTATATTGTGAAGTGAAATTAATAAGTCACACCCCATCTAAGTAAGACTCTGAGAGTTCTTGCAGAAATTGGGTTTTTATATAAGATTTGAATGTGGATGACCTTTTCAAAAGATGGTTTTTAAATTCGTTATGCTTTCCCTATGCATTTGAAAGCAACACCTCGTTGTTCTCTGTTATTACAGTCTTTGGAACTGCCATTAGAGCCACAAAACTCCTTGGGCTTTTAGTAGATATATCTTCCTCAAAGTTGATAATACAGTAGGTCTATCATTATAGGGTATCCCATACAATTACTGTTCCAGTTTCTAGACCCAAATCAAGTACCACATTTTCAACCCAAGCAGGTCAACAAAACAATCCCAACTTCATTTGTCATATCCCGCCACATCATTCATAGAAGCACTCATTTCACCTTTCAAGGATCTTAGTTATAGAACTCCATCCATAATACTTATATTAGTCAAAAGAGTTCATATAAAATCTTACAAAATTGTATGAAATCTTACAAAATCTCAAGTAATCTACATACGAGATGAAATGAAAGTCTACATCCTAGAAGAGAAATGTCTTTAGAGGACCCACTGATGGTGGAAACATAAATATGTACAGCCATGATGGAAATTTGTACAGTATGTTTTTCAAAATCTACAAGTAGATTTTCCTTATGACCCAGCTATATCATTGCATGCTAATTACCTAAAGGTCTCCAAATCAATATTTTACAAAAATATTTGCAAGCTGATTGCTCCTATAATATTCACAACATCTAAGTTATGGAACCAAACTAAATGTCCCCAAAAAGGAAAGGATAGAAAAGATGTGGTATACATTTCTAACAGATCTCAACTGTAAGGAATGTAGTCATGAAAAGGGATAGATGGTTCAGTTAAGAACACTTGTTGCTTTCTAAGAGATTTAAGTTAAATTACCAGCATTTATTTTGGGTGACTCATAATTGCCCGCCTATAACTTCAGTTACAGGGGACTTGATACTTTCTTCTGAATTCTCCTGGCACCCATACACATGTTATATATTCACACAGACAACTATACATATGCACTAATAAATAAAATGATTAAAATATACACTAAATACACACACATATATGGCTACATTTCAGTGAAGTAAATGTAATTAGAGAAAATCACATTGTGTCAAGACATTCTTAGTATAAAAATAACATATGTCTTTTCTCTGTGAAGATATAAAGTCATATATTTATATGAGATATGAGAGTAGATGTGAACAGAATGGATTGATGGGGTAAGCATGGGATGTATGTGGGAATAGGGGGACTGTGCTCAATGTATGATTGATATATTTATGTGAAAATAGCCTTATGTAAAACAATGTATTATACAATGACAATGTAGAAATTTTAAAAGAGAGAAGGTTTTTAACAAAATAAGTTATTTTTACCAAAACTTCTCTTCTGTTATAACATTGTGCCTCCCCCAATCAGTCTCCTTGCTGTGATTCTCAGAATCTTCTGCCTGAGTTTTAGTTTGTGATTCTCCTGGTTAGAATTTGTGTAACATAAACAAGCTGTGCTACAATCATTTAGCTGTCCAACCTCTAATGCAAGAAAAATACAAGTAGAGATGTCATTGAATGAACCAATTTTCACAATACAATAAAGTGATTTGTATTTAATGGGGAATTTGGAGGCAGAAACTTTTTGTTGAAGTCACTATTTTAATAATAAACATTGTTATCTTACAATAATCTTAAACAGAAGTAGAAACATATAAAACATAATGAAAAAAATTTAAATTTATATCAATAAACAAAAGTATCTTAAGCAGAAGTGGAAACATATATACACTATAACAAAAATAACCTTATACTTGTACTAATATGTAAGTATACATACCATTGTAAATTATTTAAAATAGTTGTTTTTTTAATTTGAAAGTATGGATAGGGGTTTATCAATCTTGTTGATTTTCTCCAGGAACCAGCTTTTTGTTTCATTGATTCTTTGGACTGTTTTCTGTGTTTCTATTTTGTTGATTTCAGCCCTCAGTTTGATTATTTCCAATCTTCTACTCCTCCTAGGTGAGTCTGCTTCTTTTTTTTCTAGAGCTTTCAGGTGGGCTGTTAAGTCTTCAATATGTGCTTTCTCTGTTTTCTTTAAGTGGGCACTTAGTGCGATGAACTTTCCTCTTAGCACTGCTTTCATAGTGTCCCATAAGTTTGAGTATGTTGTTTCTTTATTTTCGTTGAATTCAAGGAAGACTTTAATTTCTTTCTTTATTTCTTCCTTAATCCAGGTATGGTTCAGTAGTTGACTGTTCAGTTTCCATGAGTTTGTAGGCTTTCTGGGGGTAGCATTGTTGTTGAATTCTAACTTTAATCCATGGTGATCTGATAAGACGCAGGTGGTTACTAATATTTTTTTGTAACTGTGTAAGTTAGCTTTGCTACCGAGTATGTGGTCAATTTTTGAGAAGGTTCCATGAGCTGCAGAGAAGAAGGTATATTCTTTCCTGTTCGGGTGGAATAATCTATAGATGTCTGTTAAGTCCATTTGCTTCATTACCTCCATTAATTCTCTAATTTCTCTGTTAGGTTTCTGTTTGATTGACCTGTCCATTGGTGAGAGAGGAGTGTTGAAGTCTCCTACTATTAGTGTGTGTGGTTTGATGGCTGCCTTGAGTTTTAGTAATGTTTCTTTTACATACGTGGGTGCTTTTATATTAGGGGCATAGATATTCAGAATTGAGACTTCATCCTGATGAAAGTAGATTTAATAATCTATCTTCTATCATATCATATATATTATCCTTTCTCTTTTCTGAATGAGATCCCTAAATCTAATACATTTTGTTTAGCATTGTTCCCTAAAACAACTTGGAACCAACCCCTTGTTAGATGACAAATATCTATAACCCTGTGATAGCCTAAAATACCATTCATCCCACCTCTTGGGAAAGAGAATGTCTATAGAGAGAAGTTTCTGTCTCTCCTTGTTCTGCAGTCATTCAGTTCCAAAGTTACATGGAAGTTTTTATTAATTGTAAACTCTTTGACCTATTAGCTCAGGCTTATTATTTACTAACTCTTACAACTTAAATTAACCCATAATTCCTATCCATGTTTAACCATGTGGTTTGGTACCTTTTCTCAGAAAGGTAATCTCATCTTGCTTTCTTTGCATCTGGCTGGAAACTGCGTCTCTGCCCTTTCCTCTCCTCAGAATTCTCCTAATATTATTGCCTGGCTATTGATCAATAAGCATTTTATTGAAACAATACAAGTGAAAAATCTTTACAGTGTACAAGAGCATTGGTCCACAGCATTTCCGTTATTTCTTTTCAAAACAAGACCTTGAATATTATCTCCTTTGTTTAACTTTATTTCTGATTATTAGCCATAATAACTTGTACCCAACACACTAAACAAAGATTAGCATATATAATCCAGTTTTAATGGGAATGGGGCCATAGTTTTCTTGGCTACTTCCTGGTGATTGGAAACTCTGATAATATTATGGGGACCTAAAAAAAATTTACGTCATCTTAGTCAACAATCTTGAAGCTATTCTGAATGTAGAATTCAGAGGAAACTATAACAGAGGTGCTCTGAAATGCTGACTCACCTGGGCCGTCCGATTTCATTGGAGATTTGTCAGGGGGTCTTCCTTGAATAAACTTTATTTTTCTCAATTAAGAATAAATCCATGATCTCTCATTTTGTATGGAAACAAAAGCAAACTCCTTCTCCAAAGTAACATGTCCTTGACTTAAATTTTGAAGTCAAGTAATTTTTAAGATAAATAGGTTGAATTAATTAAACAACAAAACAACACTTTTAATCAAATGTCTCTTAGCAGCTGATGTTCTTTTTTCAGCAGTCAAACAATTCACAAACAACACAATAACGTGTAGTGTCTAGACTCTCTATGTATTTTCCATCTTTGCATGGCTTTTTCCTTACTCTATTTTTTTTATTCTTACTTTTTAATTTTTAGTTTTTTGAGACAGGGTTTCTCCATGTATATTTGATTATCCTGGAACTCTCTCTGTAGACCAGACAGATTTCATAGGCATCTGCCTGCCTCTGACTCCCAAGTGCTGGGATTAAAGGCATTCACCACCATGCCCATCCAATCTATTTCATTTTTAAGGACTTTATCCTTTTTCTTTTCTTTTTGAATCGAACATATCATTTTAAACACACTGTAAACCATTTAGAGACTTTTTGTGTATGTGAATATGTCTTTATTGTGCATCTCTATCTTTTTTTGACCACACAAGTCTTTAATCTGCTAAATTGCATGGCTTGGATTAAAACGGCAATGTTGAAATATGACTCCATCCCATTTCTTAGCATTTTGAGAGTCTAGCTTCATCGTGGAGGTACTGGCAGGAGCCAGATTTATTACCACAACACTGTGGAGTTCAAGGTCCACACTACCACCAAGAAGCCTGAGATGATGGCCCCTCATAAACCCCATTTAAGTGTTTGGTGGCAGAGCTTCTTAAGAGGTCTATGAGGCTTTTGCCACTAATGGTGAGACAGGAAACCTCCCTTACAGTAGCAGTGCCATTGCTTCCCTCTAAAAAACAGAATCTGCTGGAGAACATATGGTTACCATGAAGTTGTGCTTTACTCTGTTGTCTATCTAGAATTTCACTTTTTAAATTTTTTTGTAGCTTTCTCAGGCTTTGTGTGAACATTCTTGCCAAATGTTTGGGTACCATTTATAGATGACTGTTTCTGTCTCACCTGGTCTTGCAGTTGTTCAGTCCAAAGAAACACAAAGAGGCTTATATTAGTTATAAACTCTTGCACCTATTAGCTCAGGCATATTATTGACTAGTTGTTGCAACTTAAATGAGCTCATAATTCTTATCTATGTTTAGACATATGGCTTGATACCTCTTCTTAGTAAGGAATTGTCATTTTGTTTCCTCTGTGTTTGGCTTGTGATTTCATCTCTACCTTTCCGCTTCCCAGAATTCTACTAATTATGTTGCCCTCCCTACATTTCCTGTCCAACTATTGGCCAATCTGTGTTTTATTAAACCAATCCAAGTGACAAATCTTTACAGTGTACAAGTGCATTATCCCACAACAGATGTCATGGTCTTAAATTGCTTCCTGCTGTCTGGGGTACAACAACATCTTTAGAAGATCCTGACAAAACAGAAACAATGGTCAAGTCTTAAGAAAACCAGCTGTATCATCTGTCCCTAGTATCTGACTATGGGAAAGTTAGAGATTATATGAAGTTCTGACTACAATGTTTATAATGGTGGTCCATCTCAGTTAGCCACCTTGGAACTATCCTGAGTACTTTGTAGTCTAAAACTGATTTTTGGGTGTGTTTACCAATTTAATGACATTAATACCATTCAGGTAGAATTGACATTGTAGGGCCACATTATCATTTTGAAAACTTCAGTGACTGCCTTAGGAAAGTTTGTCTTTCACTGTAGTAAACATAAACATATTAAATGTCATATGCTATAAATACTAGGGAGGTTAAAGGATCATGACCTATTAAATACATATGGGATATTCAGGCTTAATTTCTAAATATGTGTTTAAAGCCAATCCTGAAGTCATGTACAAGAATCTACATGAAGCTTAAGATAAAAATTGGTTAGGACTTACAGTATTATCAACATCAAACAAGAAAGCTTAAATTCTGAGATAGTACTTATAACTAAAAAGATTTTTTAAAGAGTCAATATAAGTTTAAGAGTAATGAGGTTAGTGGCAATATCATATTCCATAGATTTGAGGGTTTTTTTCCTGTCCCATACAAGATGTCTCTCTGATATGAGACCGAGACTTTGAATTTTCTTTTAACAAACATGTTCAAGTTTAGAGAAAGAAAGAGGCATACTTTAAAGTCAGCTTTAGTTTTTAATTGAGTCAGGGCTACATGAAGACCACCTGTTTAACATGAATGTAGAGATCATAAAAAATAAATATTTCCAAAGGTTTATGAAAATTTACCCTACTGAAAGTATGTTACAACATTAGGTAAGATTAATCTTTTTCTTGATATTTTTTCAGATAGTTTTTCCTTATTCCTTGATGCTTATTTGTCAAAAGGTCTTTCAATTGCTCAAGATGGATTTTTTTTATATCCTATGGGACCAATGATCTTGTACCTTGTAAAGATTTGTCACTTTTATTGGTTTAATAAAATGCTTATTGGCCAGTAGCAGGCAGGAAGCATAGGTGGGGTGACCAGAACAGGATAATTCTCAGAAGAGGAAAAGCTCAATATGTAATCATCACCCAGATGCAGAGGAAGCAAGATGAGAATGCTTCACTGATAAAGCTAACACAGACAAGAACTATGGGTTAATGTAAGATATAAGAATTAATAAGAAGCCTAAGCTAATAGGCCAACCAGTTTACAATTAATGTAAGCCTCTGTGTGTTTCTTTGGGACTGAACAGCTGTGGAACCAGCAGAACAGAAACCTCTGCTGACACTTCTCATTTTTATTGTTTGGATAAGCATATGCTATAGATTTTCCTCTACTCATCTTCCCTCCTCCCCTTTCTCTTTCTATCTTCTTCCTTACACTCTTACACTCCCTACTCCTAATTTACTCAGGAGATATTGCCTTTTTACCGCTCCTTAGATGGATCCGTGTATGTCTCTCCTAGGGTCATCTTTGTTGCCTAGGTTCTCTGGGGTTGTGGCCTGTAGGCCAGGTGTCCTTTGATTTATGTCTATTATCTACTTATGAGTGAGTACATATTATATTTATCTTTCTAGGTCTGGGTTACGTCACTTAGGATGTTTTTATTTATAGTTCTGTCCATTTGCCTGCAAAATTTCTAGGTGTCATTGTTTTTTAACACTGAGCAATATCCCTCAGTGTAAATGTGTAAATGTACCACATTTTCCTTATCCACCTTTCAACTGAGAAGCATATAGGTTGTTTCCAGGTTCTGAATATTATGAACCTGCTTCTTTGAACATAGTTGAGTAAATGTCCTTGTGGTATGATTGTTTCACTTTTGAGTATATTCCCCAAGGTGGTATTGTTTCTTAAGGTAGATTGATTCCTAATTTTCTGAGAAACCACCAAACTGATTTCTAAAGCAGTGGTAAAAGTTTGCATTCCCACCAGCAATTGAGTAGCATAGACACAGAAAGCAACAATTAATAAAAGGTACTTCATGAAATTGAGAAACTCCTATAAAACAATGAAAATGGTCAATAAGACAAAACTGCCACCTACAGAATGGAAAAATATCTTCACCAACCCCACATCTGACAGAAGACTGATCTCTAAATTACAGAAAGAACTCAAGAAACGAGATATCAAAAGGCCAGATAATACAATTTAAAAAATGGGGTACAGATCTAACCAGAGAATTCTCAACAGAGGAAACTCAAAAGCTTAAAGATACTTAAAAAAGTATTCAACATACTTGATGTGGGAGTGATTTCTTTCTAATCTGTTGATTTCATTGGTTAATTAATAAAGAAACTGCCTTGGCCCATTTGATAGGCCAACCCTTATGTGGGCAGAGTAGACAGAAGAGAATGCTGGGAGAAAGAAGCCGAACCAGGCAGTCGCCATGATTCTCCCACTCCAGACAGATGCAGGATAAGATCTTTCCTGGTAAGCCAGCTTGTGGTGCTACACAGAATATTAGAAATGGGTTAGATCAATATGTAAGAGCTAGCCAATAAGAGGATAGAACTAATGGGCCAGGCAGTGTTTAAAAGAATACAGTTTCCATGTAATTATTTCGGGTGTAAAGCTAGCCATGCGGGCGGCTGGGTGCCGGGGACGCAGCCCCGCCGCTCCTATTGCAACACATACTTAGTCATCAGAGTAATGCAAATCAAAATAACACTGAGATACCATCTTACATCCACCAGAATGTCCAAGATCAAAAACTTTTAGGGCAGCTTAAGCAGGAAAGGATATAGTGAAGGGAACACTTCTCCATTACTGGTGAGAAGATGGGTGTTTTTATTTCTGGAAAGACAAAAACAGAGTCTTGCCCTAAACTTAATTTTGGTGTGTTTTTCCTTCTATCATGTTGAGTCACCATGTCAGTAGATAAACTATCACCTCTCCTAATCAAGAGGTCTCTCCTGTTCATATCAAATCTTTATCAATTTTTACGGTATTCATGGTTTTTCTTCCCCACTGTAATTCATATCCTGGTTTCTATTCTGAGGTTAACATATGTTTAAAATATTCTGACTGGCTTAGTTCAATGATTTTTTTTGTTATTATCAAATATTTTCCTATAACTGTTTTTTATTTCTCATTAGCATTTAGAAAATTTGAAGCCAATAAAACATTGTGCAATCTATCTTTAATGGTCGTTATTACCATTTTCTACTTATTAAGCTTTACTTTTAATATGCAATTAGATCTTTTTGTAATTCCCTTGTCTTGTTGGATTGTGCATACTTGTAATATGCTTTTTGCTATAATATTCAAGAAACTATTTCATTTTTCTTGGAACATATGCTAGAGGATTGTCAGTCTTAATTTGTATAGGTATTACCATGATGGCCATAACTTTTAATAGATATGTAATTACAGAATCAGCCTTTCCAGAACTCAAAGTAGTTGTCCATTGAAATCCTGAATATGTATCTATGGTATGATATTCAAATTTTAATTTTCCAAACTCTGTATAATGAAACACATCCATTTGCCAAATTTTATTTTTTGAGTACTCGTTGAGTTAATCTATGCTGGTAGTAGAGTTCTATTATTCAAAAAACAAGTAGGACATTTCCATATAATTCACTTGGCTTGTTGCCAAATGATAGAAAAATCCTTTTTTAAACCTTGGCTATTAATATGCAATTTCTTATGAAATTCTGAGACTACCAGGACATTTCTGAACAATAGCTGATGAATTTTATCATTATTTTGTACTAGAGAGCCTGCTAGACCTGTATGGGATTTGATTTGTATAATATATATGGGATGATTTTTATTCCTGAGTATTTCCTGTAATTGTATGAATAAGAAAGTTAATTCTGAATCATCAGATATAAGTTCAGTGATTTTAATATGTAAAACAACTTGTTCTGAATATTGCGAGTCAGTAACTATATTAAGAGTTTTTGAAAAATCTAATAATACCATGAGAATAGCATATAGTTCTGACTTTTAAACAGAATCATAAAGACTTTGAGCCACTTTACTTAGGTTTTCTTATTTATATCCTGCCTTCTCTGATTTATTTGAATCAATATAAAATGTAGGGGGTCCAGATATTATTTTTTCCATACAATGTGAGGGAGGACACAAATCCTTTTTTAACATAAATTGAAGTCTTTTGTTTTGGGGATATTTGTTGTTAATCTCTCCAAAAAAAGTTATTATAAGCTTTTAGTAAATGTTTATTGTCTGTCCATAGTGGGGAAATTTTATCATTAGTTAAATGTGTTACAATTTTTCTGGGTCCATTTTTATTAAGTGACTAAGTCTCAATTTTTTAAAATCAACTCAAAACCTTTTCTATATAGGTCTTTATTTTTTGCTCTATTTGTGAGACAAAAATATCTATTTCTGAATGTTACATTCTTTCTGTATTATAATTTCAGTAGGAGAGGGGTAGAAGATAGAATAACTAGGACACAATCAAACTCTGGATCCAAGCAATCTGTATTACATCCCTTTTTACTTAACCAGGGACAATTCTCTTTCAGCTTCAGCTGATAAATTTTTTTTAAGTATTTAAGCCCTTGTCAGCTTTTAGGGTTTGAAATAACTTACTTTGTTTTTCAGTTGTTAAACCATTAACTATTAATGTTTCCTAGAAATTTTTGAAAGTCATTAAGAGTTCTCAATTGATCCTTCCTGATTTGCACCTTTTGTGGTTGATTTTTTTAAAAACTATTTTATATCCTAGGTAATTAATAGAATATCATCTTTGTATTTTTTTTCAGGAATAATTTTTAATCCCCAGTTAAGCAATACGGATCTTTTTATGCCTCTTTAAACAGCTTGTTTAAGGTATTAAGATTTGAATAAGATAGTAAGATAGCATCTATATAATGATAAATTATGGATTGAGGAAATTGTTCATGAATTATTTTTAACAGTTATTGTACAAAATATTGGCACAGGGTGGGGCTGCTTAACATCCCTTATGGGAGAACTTTCCATTATATCTTTTAATGGGCTGAGGAATTTTATAAGTAGGCACCATGTTGGCAAATTTTTCTCTATCCTGTTATTGTAAAGATATAACAAAGAAAGAGGTTTTTTTAAATCAATCATTATAATAGATTATCATGTAGGAAATAAAGAAGGGAGTGTGATTTCAGGTTATAGAGTGCCCAGAAGCCGAATTGCTTTATGACCGTCAAATCTGTTAACATTCTCCATTCTTCAGTTTTCTTTTTAATGGAAAATATAGGAAAATTCCTAGGATTAGTGGATTTTTCAATATGTTGAACATTTAGCCTCCCCTGTACCAGCTGTTTTAATGTTGGTAATGGTTTTGCACATATGAGTAGTGCATACTGAACACTATTTTGCCCATCTAACTGCTACCACTGTGTATCTTTCTTTTTCCTCCATGCAAATATCTCTTGGGTTTATGTCTATTTATTTTGTTTGTAACCCACTGGTATTAAACAGGACTTTCTGTGTGATCAATTGTCATGAACTATCTATAGGCTCCTGGTGTGAACAGCAGTAGCCATAGAACTCAAGATAGTGATTGACCCTCTCCAAGAATCTATCAATAGCCAATAATTCAGCTATATAAGCTAAGGCTTCATGAGTTGTTTTTTTTTGTGTGTGTGTGTTCTCAGCTGATTGTTGATAGAGCCAGTCTTGTGTGGGGTGCAGTGTAGGTCATGGCAGTTGTCATTTAATAGTAATACCAAATCTAGAGAATGACACCTCAGAGTCCTCATCCTAGCTTTTGGCAAAGATGAAGCTTTGAACACAGTCCATAGTGGGACATTTTGGAACCAAATGATAGCAAGTACCCATATTTCTGATTTTAGATTTTTTCCCCTGTAATGTGATAAATTTAAATAAAAGAACATTTTTATGGCATTTCTACAGTCACATTGATTAAAATATATTACTAGTTGCCAAAATATACTTTAAAAATTTAAACTGTTGATTTTCCTTTGTATGTGTTATTCTTTGTGACCTTTTCTTATGCCAAGATATTACTTCTAATACTATAAATTAACATATAATATTGCTGCCTTCAAAGAGTTTGTTTTTTCCCAAACAGGTGCTAAATATACCCAGTTTTTCACAAAAGAAGATCTAACAATACCCTTTGACATGTACAGTTTTAAAAAAATGTATTGTGCCATCAGGACAGTTGTCCCTAGAAGTTAAAGGAGATGACAGAGAGAGGGCAAATCATGGACTTTGAGCCAGTCCTTTCTTAAGTCGTTGATTATGAAGAGTTGTGATCCCATAAACAAGAAAAGATTATCCTTACCAATGGACGATGGTGGATATTTCTCTTCCAGTAACCACAATGGCTTCCAAATAACCTAAAACAGTATTCAGATGGGATCCATTAGACTATAAATTTCCAGAATTTCTGCTGGAACACATTACAGCAATGAGACACAGTGATGACATAGGATCAGTTCTCAGTGTTGCTGTGACAACTTTAGACAGAAGATATTCCTGAGATTCTGAAGTAATTAAATAGAAAAGGAGAGAGAGACAGGAAAATAGGGCAAGGGAGAGAGAGAGAAAGAGAGAGAGAGAGAGAGAGAGAGAGAGAGAGAGAGAGAGAGAGACAGACAGACAGACAGACAGAGACAGAGAAAGAGAGAGAGAGAGATGAGAGATCCTGGAGTTCCTGATATTGACATGAGATAGACTGAACAATTTATCTAAAAACCTGAAGGATGTTAATATAGTGGAGAGCCTTGGTTGTGTGGGATTATGTCCAACTCTTTCGCTTAGATTCTTTTTTTTTCTGTTTATTTCAGTTTTCTGCCCATGATTTGCCAAAAAGAAATACCTGGATGTAGAATATATCATTAAAACTCAACCTGTACTGAATTTCATTATAATATTTCATTGTTCTGGGATGCTAACTTAGTTTTGTTTTTTTTTTCTTTTTGAAGGAGTTGGGAGCTAATTATTCATATTCCAAAGATCTGTGGATTTTTGCTATCATCCTGTTAATACCTCCCTAACTCAATCCTGTAGCTATTTCTGTTTGTATTACAGTAATTTTGAAAATTTTAGAAAAATAGGCAAAATGAAAACACTGTAACTCTCAAGGATAGCTGTACTCTATCTTACACTGTGCTTAGCCCCTTGCACTTTTCGGTAATTATTGGAGTTGCTAATGGGTGTTTAAGGTGTTGGCAATTTTCACATTCTATACAAAATGAACTGAGCCAACCTTTTAACCAAAAGATGTCATAAGACATTGATGGTCTTCATATAAGAATTTAGGGCAGGAATTCCTCGGGCTCAACCAATTTTTCACTGAATTTGTTCCATGCAGAATTCATTGGCACATATCTCTCTATACAGCGTCTTGTCCTCCACCTGAACTCATAGTGGGTACTATTTAAATCATTCATTAGATAAATAAATGTTTCAAAGTGCTGTAACATGTTCTGTTAAAAAAAAGTCTTGACTGTTTCTAATGGAAGGAAAAAATAAGCACCTAAAACAAAAGACTGAATTTTTTGAAGCGTGGTGCAATGTGTTGTTCACTGTGGCTTTGTACTGTATTGTGACACTATTTCTAAAGCTATTTCAACCAAAGTCTTCTCAACATACATAGAGAATTGACAGAGTAGAGCAATAATTATATCAAGACCAACTGAAGGAACCAATTAGTTTACTGGAGTTACTTACAGAAGTATAGATGAGTGGTTATAGAAACATGGATATCTCAAAGACAGCTGCATCCTTGAAAGCATACCTCAACGCAGATAATATTTCAGGAAAACTGGAACTCTGGAGACCTCTACACAATTCTAAGGCAGATCAAAAGTTGAGGAGTTTTTCTCCACAGCAGTCCTTATTGCTTAGAGATTAGATAAACTTTGGAAGGGTCCGGTGTATTTGATAAGTTTCAGGACTTCATGAGACTTTTCTGTGTTGATTTTCTGAGTCATAAAGACCTTTCTTTTAGAGCTTTCTTGGACATGATGAACTTACCTCAAGGCTCAAATGTTTCTGCAAGGAGGTAGCTGATACATAGCAGAGACATTCTCAGAGTACTGATAATACTGCAACAAATGACTAAACAGTTATGTTTGTTAGTATCTATCCATCATACCTGCTGTTCCCTCAGCTCTTAATCTTTTTTCTTGAGTGACTCGATGGCTAAATAATTCTACCCCTGTTTCTTCTAGGATGTCCTACAGATGATCCCTTGATGTCATTTCCCAGTTTCACAGTAATTCCAAGCCAAGACATACAGAGACTTTTTAAATTCAGTTTAGAAATTGGAGGTAGTGAAGCTACAATCATTCCTTGTATCCTGTGTCCAAATCCAAGGTTCAAAATTTTATGTCCTTTCCCGCACACAGTTATTGAAGCAAGATAAAATGAGAGATAAAAATCTTTGAAAATAAAGGCTTTGTGAAAGCTTAGTAAGTAGATGATACCTTTGCTCTAATCAATATTTCAAGGACAGGAGGCCTTCTCAGCTCCATGGAAATCATCATATTTTTCTTTCCGTGTTTAACTGTTTTCAACTTATAATCATTTCCTTTGGTTACCTTTTGCAGACATACGTCTTGAAAAGGTGTCCATGTATATATATATATGTATACATGCACCTTTAATTCAATCTTGATCCTAGATTCAAGTAAGGAACCAATAAATCACAGGATATAATATTTACATGCATTTTATTTACTAAGAATATATTTACTATGGGATTACTATAATCTATGGTTTGTGTTGTAGAAAACATGTGATGGTACCGCTTGAGTCAAGGACATAAATAAAGAAATACAAGTCCAACCCAGAAGAGCCATGAGAGGCCACTCCAGAAGGTTGGCCTTTTCATGATCTTGTCAGCTCAAAGTGACCACATAAAGGAAACAGTTGCTGAGACAGTACCCTTCTTATTATTTTATTAATATTCCCCTTGGGCAGACACTGTAGAGAGTAAGCATTTAAGCAATTGCTCATTTACAAATGAACAGTATGCTAGAAAAACACAAGTGAAGAAATTTGAGAGAATGGATATGAGTTTGAAGATACAAGACAAATGCAGCTCGACATTCACTTCTGCTCAGATTTTTCACCCAGTGAAACTTATGTATCAGTTTACCTATTTTTCCCTTACTACATGGCTCTGATGGCCACATTAATTAATAATCTGCCTCTAAATATGTCTTTAAGCTTGTTTTGCCCACATATCTATATATGCTTTTTTGGATCTCCCTAAGATCAGATATCTCTCATATTTTCTAAAGACTTATCTTACTTTTAATTTGTGTGTACACACACATGCATGTCGATTACCAAAAAGGGAATAAGATTCCCTAAAGCTGGATTTGTATGTGGTTTTAGGCCACTGGATGTGGTTTGTGTTGGTAAGCAAACTCTAGTACTTTGGAAGAGTAACAAGCTCCCTTGGCCACTGGTCACCTTTCCAGGCTCATGTATGTCACAGATGTATAATATACCCACTATATAATCTGTGCTACAAACACTGGATTCATCTCACTGATACAAAATCCTTGTCATGACAGCCTCATCCTTAAATGATTTTATAACTACATTAGTCTCAAAAGATAAATCTAAATAGAGACCTTTCTTAATTTCTTTTCCTCCAGCCTTTGTTCAGTTAGACTATTTAAACTTCCCCAAGCATGATCATTCAATTACAATTTGAAAATCTTGCCCACTGGATGCTGAGTGATGCTGGTTCTGTTCTAATATGTAGTTTTATACCTTCAAAGCCCAGCTCAAACATGTTATGATCTAAAGTTTTTCTCTTTCTGACTTTCCAGAAAGGATGTATCTTTCCTCTACCATGTTTCAGGAAAATCTTCCATAGCTCTTTTCTCTAACTTCTATTTTGACACTGTACTTGCAAGCTATAATTATTACTGCTTGTGAAGCAGTCATTACAGCAGCAACACTGTCTTGCCTATGTTTTATTACCACATTATGCCAGAGTACCTGAAACATGAAAAATATCCCCAAATATTTGCTAAATGAGTGGTGACAGGAATGATAGTCTAGCCTTTACTGCATATCCAAAGAACTCTTCTTTCTGTATAATACTGTGTTCAGAGCCGTGGACAAATCATGGGATTCAGGCAATTAGGCTTATGTTAGAGATGATAATAGGTAAGATGGAGGTTCCTATAGAGGAAAGTTCTTGGTTGCAGTGGAGACATCATCTTTCATCAACAGTATAATTACACACGGGGGGATTCTCCTTTGTGTAAAACCTCATTGTGCAGCAATCTTCATTTCTTCATAGTTGATTTTGTCCTGGAGGGAAGTTCCATAAGATGGAACAACTTATATGTGGAGGTTTATTAAGACTCAGGGAATAAACAACTCAGAAATCTCAGGCAGTCCCTTAAACTGAACTGATTCACAAAGTCTCTCCTTCTTCCTCAAGATTATATAAGGTGTATGGGTGGCCAAAAAGCTCATCTGACCAGTCAATGTATCTAGAAGAGACTGTCTTATGTGCCAATATGCCTTCAAATAATGCAGTGATTTCTTGCTCCAGCTTTTGTGAACCATCATCTATCTTGTGTCGGCTTTTAGTAATATTTTTTGAGTCATATATGTTCTAGTCAGTGACTCCTCACTCATATTTCTGTAAGTAATCTCAATACAAACATCAATTCACCAAGTTGGTGCTGCCATTACTTGGCTTTAATATTAGTTCCAGAACTAATACTAATTCTTGTCTTCTCAGGACAAGTGTCCCACAGCAAAGTTAACCTGGCCTCAATCACAAAGCTTCTTGTCATAAGGCATGTTGTTATTTAGAGTCTATAGATCCACATCCACGGGTCTTCCCACAACATACAACTATGCTTCTGTGGTTAGATGAACAATAGCAGATAGGATTCTGCTGATTCCTTTAGCTCTATTTCGCTGCATCTTTAGGATACTGTCTTTCTTTCTCTTTTTATCACTTTTCTTGGAAACAAACCTACAAATATTATTCTTTTTCTTCCACAGAGCACTATGATATAGCATTGAAGATAACAAACAAAAATTATAAAACAGAACAAAATTCAATTTACTCTCTATTCCATCTTTTCCATCTATCCATTCTTATCTTTAAGAACCATGAAAAGGGAATGGATATATGTCTCTTCTTTCTAAAGAAGTAAACACAAATAAATAAATGATAAAATGTTTAAGTATTCTGCCAGGTTAGAAATTCATATTTAGCTCTGATTATTTTATATATGGTTAGCTAAGAATGACCCATCTTCTTTAAATACTTGTTCTGAGATAACTCCAAACTGCAAATGACAAGTTTAAGACACACCATGTAAGTCCAGTCTCCATCTCAAATAATAAAATACAGAAATACCCAGACAGAGTGCTCAGTTAAGTCTTTAAAGCATTCACAAGTTCCCAGATTGTGTGCAAACACTTCTGAAGTAGTGCATGCCTTAACTGGATAGTGACTTAATTGATAGCTAATGCTTGGGCTAATAGTCCTCTCATTGCAAACCCTGTGAGACAGAAACACGAAAAGGCATCTAGTGGGCATTAGCTATGGAAAAGAGCTGTTAAGTAGGTTAAGTAGTTTCAGAAACTTTAATAACTTCATTATTTTGCTAAATTTTAAAGCTGAGCATTGATTAACGTTTTCCTGTAACTAGTAACTTATAAATGTATTTTATTCTCCTCTTTGCCCTTTCCCCACACATGGAAGCATTTATTGTAAATGTATGAACTAGAGAACTCTTATTTATGTTGCTCCAAGCATTGGGTAATTATTTGGGCCAATTTTGTTCATGAGGGAATTACAATACTTGAGGCAATGGCACAAGTTTCATTTAGTGTATTAGGCAGGAAAAGTTTCTCATTATTTCAAAATAGCTACTGTTTTCTCCTTCTCAATTCCAGACTAACTCGAATGGGTATCAATTAGGAGGTTCCCATAGGGATAGCAGTGAAGGTCTCAATTGAACAGAATGATTGTCTCGATTCTTTATGTTTTTATAGGCCAGTTATAGACTCGGGCTCTGCTTATATGTTGTAGGAATCAATCTACCAGAAAGTTTCTTGATGGTTTTGCAAGAAGACTTTACTTTTATTTGGTTTTGTCAAAAACAGTATTTGACTCAAACTAGCTCTCATTTTTCATTTTCACAAGAAAAAAAAAGATACATTGGTCCTTCATACCTAGTGCTCATGCAGATCCTAAGCCAAAAATATATCTTAAATCTTATGTCTGTATTTGACTCGATAGTTTGGCCAGTACAGCAGTTGGCCTATAAGCAAGAGGGTTGGCATTTCACTCCCAGAGACTGTATTTAAAAAAAAAGACTATGTTTGTGAATTGTGAAACTACATTATTTGACAATCTCCAGACCAATGAGGAAGCTTATTTCAAAAACCAGTATGTCCGGTGCTCCAATGTGGGTCTCTGTCTCTGTCTCCTTTCATCGCCTGATGAAGGTTAATATTTCCCACAGGGCAGGGAACCCTGATTGCTCTTCGGGCTGACAAGGGAGGGGGACTTAGTTGGGGGAGGGGGAGGGAAAAGGGAGGTGGTGGCGGGGAGGAGGCAGAAATCTATAATAAATAAATAAATTAATAAAAAATAAAATAAAAAAAACACCCATACCAAAAAAAAAACCAAAAACCGGTATGTTGCACCTGAGATATGACATCCATGGTTGCCCTGTGTCTTTTACTTACGCTCATACATGTAGATTTACCTATACTCAGACATATATACGTACAAAATACATATCAATGCTGAAAATTTACTGTTTTATACCATTATTCTCTTAGTAATATAGCTTAATAGCAATATGTATAGATCATACATTGTATTCGATAATGTGTATAAGTGGTATGAGTATGAAGGTTATATATAAACACCATGCAGGTTTACATATGGGACTTGAGACTTCACATATTGTATTGTCAAATGGAGGTCCACAAACTCTTCCCTTTATTTCTAAGGAAGGACTCAGACCACATTCATATAATGCATAGTACACAACAATAAAAATAATATTGCAATGGATAAGAAAGTGGTCAGGCATCTGTGGTTTAGGATAGCCTGTTTTGTCTCCAATCAGGTCTCTAAAATAATGATGCAAAGGGTAACTTAATCTGTGCTCTACCCACTTGTTTGACTTTTGCCAATCATCAGAGTGCTGGATTTAGAAGCAGAGAATCTAAATATAGTTATCACATTTACTAGAAGACATGAACAATGGTATGTAATGCATTTGAATTGTCTATTTCCAAATTACATTGTATGGTGTTGCTTATTTGCTCAGTCCATGATAAATGATACTATGGTCTTCCCTGAAACATTAATAAGCAAATTTCAAAACCCCAGAGTCATACACTACTTCATGAGCAACATATGGTTTCATGTACTTTTTATGTAAATTGTGAAATGATATTTTTCTCTATATAGAATTAATTTGCTCTCTGGTATCAATTATTTCTTTCCTTTAGCTTATTTTGAACTTAGTTCTTATTTCTCTGGTTCTATGATGTGCAATGATGACAAGTGTTTATTTTTCAGAGTTAGGGTTATTGCTATTGTGATATCCAAAGCAACTGAGAAGGGTTTATTTGTATCATACTTCCACATCACTGTTTATCATTGAAGGAAGTCAGGACAGGAACTTGAACAGAGCAGGAACCTGGAGACAGGAACTGATGTAGAGGACTTAGAGGTGCTGCTTATTGACTTGTTTCTCATGGTTTGCTCAACCTACTTTCTTATAGAAACTAGGTCCACTGGCCCAGGGATGGCACCACCCACAATGGACTAGACCTTCCAACATTAATCAACAGTTAAGAAAACATTCTTCTAGCTTGCCTACAGTCAAGTCAGATCTGACAGAAACATTTTCGCAAATGAGGTACCCCTCAGATGATTATAAGATTGTGTCAAGTTGAGAAAAATTAACATATCATTTAAAACATTATTTTAATATCACGTTTAAATATTTATGGTTTTGTATATATGAGCATTTTCCCTGCAAATATGTATGTGCATACAGAGTCTTTGGATGTCAGAAAAAAAGTGTTAATATTCCTTGGAACTGGAATTACAGATTGTTGGGAGCTGCCACATCTATGTTGGGAATCAAATTTTGTTTCTCTACAAGAGTATCCAGTGATTTTAATCACTGAGCCATCTTCCATCCCATTACTTCTGTTTAGATGTTCCTCCTTGCTTTTTGTTTCTGATATATCCATAGGAACTTTTTTTTTCATTAAGCTGATTTGTATTGGCCATCTCCTGCTGGAGCCAGGGCTCTTAAGTGTAGTTTATATACCCAGGGAGACTACATCGGAGGAAATATTTCTCCTGTGT
Source organism: Microtus pennsylvanicus (assembly GCF_037038515.1). NCBI lineage: Eukaryota > Metazoa > Chordata > Mammalia > Rodentia > Cricetidae > Microtus > Microtus pennsylvanicus. The sequence goes on along the minus strand of NC_134586.1, from coordinate 69,233,343 downwards.
AAGTGATTGTTAATTGGAGATACCTTCTAGGTTATAAATGGAACCTAATGTCCACGAACCATCTCAGTGCTGAGACCCCATCTGGATTGGACGTGTGGAGACCCTGAGCATGCTGCCACAGTATCTGTGAGTTCAGATTTGTACATGTCATATCATAAAGAAGACACTTGTCCATTGGTGTCTTCTAGCTCCACTGGCTCATACAATATTTCTCCCTCTTCATTAGCAAAGTTCTATGAGGCCTGAAGAGTAGGTGATTTGTTGATTATAACATATTTAGGACTGAGCATTCTAAAATTTCTTCATTTCTGAACATTATCTCCTTGTGGGTCTCTATGCTAGTTTCCAACTATTATAGGAAGAAGCTTACCTGACGATACCCATATTTTGATGCACTGCTTTCTGTTTGTATGTCTTTTAAGAATTAAAAAAAAATTATCTCTTTCTTCATTGATCCATTGGTTGCTCAAAATTGATAATTTCCAAGTTTCTTATACTTCCAATATTTTATTACTAATTTATAGTTTATTTACATTGTATTTAGAACTGCTACTCAGTGGGAGTTCTTTAAGTTAATTACATTTTGTTTTGTGCTTCATCCCATGGTCTCTTATGGCAAAGATGCAGAGAAGACATCCTTGCTGTTGGGGAGAATGTTCTGTGAATGTCTATGAGGCCCATTTACTCTAGGGTGCAATTTAGCTTTGCAGTTTCTTCATTTAATTTTCTGTCTGGATGATCTTCCCATTGCTAAAAGTGGAATGTTAAAGTTCTCAAATATGTATTGGAGTTGATCTCTCCCTTCAGAGCTCTTAACATTTGCTTTATATACCAGTATGCTATGATCTTCAGTGTGTGTCTATTTAGAGTGACTCTCTCCTGTTGCTGAGATGGCCCCAATGTTGTTATATAATGACCTTCCTTGAAAGTCTCCTTTTGCTATGTTTTATTTAAAATCTATGGCTACTGCTATGGGTTTTTTATCCTTTTTGTGTAGAATAGTCGATTCCATGCATTCACTTTCTGAGTATCAGTCTGTGAAGGATACCCCAAAAATCTTTTTATTACTATTACTATTTTATATTTTAGTTATTCAGTGTAATCCTAAAGATAAGAATAGATACACAAATATATAGATATTGATTTTTTTGTAGATTAAATTATTTGATCCTTGATAGCACTTCAATATCCTTTCTTATTCTTCTTATTATTATCCTTTTTCTACCTCCCATCTTGTACTAGAAGTACCAGGGTTACAGATGTGCTTGATGGCGCCCAGCTTTCTTCTGTGCCTTTCAGGGCTTGAACTTGTTAATCACATATTAGTGCAAATGGGTAATTCTATCAGTTGAGCCACCACAATAGTCTGTGGATCCTTTGAATCTCAAAAGTACTTAGTCAACTCTTGGCCCTTTCTGTGCAGTTTCCTAGGAAACAGTAACATTAAGATATAACAGTGTGCCACCCTCGATGCATCAACAGTATGTGTTAGAAAAGAAAAGAGGACAGTGAAGAGGAAAAATATTTTGTAAAAACCCTAAAAAAGCATGCTTGAAGTCAAATAGGCTGTTACATAGTCATTTATCAGCCATCTTGGGATGTCCTAATTGTGTGTTTACTAACATGGAAGTTTTCCTATACTTTTTCTGTCTATATATAGTATCTTCATTATGTAATATTTCTAACTGGTGCTGTGGAGTATTTGTGACTCATTGGCAGCTCTTCGAAAAATAAATGAATGGCTTGGTTTCGAACTCATACTGTAGTTTTCTTCTGCTCAGTTGGTTTGGTTTTGAGACAGAGTCACACTCTGCATCATTAGGAAGTGTAGACTTCATTATTTATTCAAGGCCAGCCTATTAAAGTGATCCATCTCCTTCAGCCTTCCAAGTTCTGGGACAATATATGTAGAAATCTTTTGATTCAGGTTGAATATGGGAGTGTGTGAAAAAGTAATATTTTTCTCTGGAAGTACTTGAAATTCAGAGTCTAAATATATTCCCTTCAGAACCCAAGTCTATGCTAGTCTCTAATCATAGCAATTCATGAGACATCAGTAGCCTAACTTTTATAACATAATGGCTACAGCTTTAATCAAGATGTTCTTGTTAATTAAAAAGTCATTTTAGATAAATATGCATTCGTCATTTGTAAGCATGCAAAGAAATCTAGAATAAGCTTTAAAGACTTTATTCCAATGATAACAAGTGGGAACACTGTTATATATAATATTAAATTGGCAACTGTCATTAATACAACCAGTATAGGCACTGTTTCCACTGCCTCAAGAACACTTCTTTAAAAGCCACACGATTCCCTTCTCAATTCTTCCTAACACCACTTTCTGTTTCTATACATTTGCAAATATTAATAAAGTGTATAACACATGAAGTGATCATGATAGCCACTGGTGTGCAGAGAAGTTTCTCACTGTTCTTCATTGGGTGGGAACTTTAATCTCATGGTGCCTCTGTAATATCTTCCTTGGCTGAGTGTGTGTCTTTACTGCTCCCTTCAGGACCTTTGCTGACAGTGAGGGAAGGTGGCTGTCTGCTTAGTAAGCAACAGTAATTAAAAACCTTGATACTACAGTGATCCCCCTAGGATTCTCTAACAGGACCTCTGGAGTGAAGAGCTGTGGACAAATTTACTGGTGGTTAGGGGAAGAGATTTAATTAATAAAATACAAATTTATTAAATTTTTACTTATGTAATGACTGAGGATTTTAGGACTGGCTTCAGGTTTGATAGTGTATTGTTTACTTAATATACATATATACATATATAATATGTATATCAATACTCTGACAAGATACCTCATTTAAAAAGTAGTTATTCTGGTTTATAGTACCAGGGGCTAGAGTCCATAATGGAATAGAAAGTCTGAGAGCTAAAGTGGAAAGCTGTTGGTCACATTGCTTCTGCACCCAGACACCGAGTGATAAATGCTTGTGCTCAACTAGCCTTTTACTTTTATGTTCTCTGAGACCATACCCTAGGGGGTGGTACAACCCACATATAAATTGTGTCATTTCACCTCAGACAACTTAGTCTAGAAAATCCCTCACATACCTATAGTAATTCTAAACTCTTGGTGGACAGTCAAGATTAATCATTACACATGGTTTTGATAAGTTTTTGAGCATATATTATTCCAAGTCCTAAGTGAGGAGCTAGGATCCATTAGTGAACTTAACATGTGGATTTACAAGACCCTGCTGACTCTGTGTCTTTCTGCTCTTCCAGGAACATCCCAATTTTCATAACTGCATAGAGACTTCTCAAATGCTCGAAACCACAGTAATTTGTCTCTACCCATACTCTAGCCATTACAGTTGTGTGCATGAAACCTAATATGCCATAGTAGGGAGAGCCCACTATTTATTCATCAACTATTTATTATGAGGCAGGCTACCACAAGTGTATATGTTCCTGGCATATAAAATATGAATAACAAATAATATACATCAGGACTAAGATTTTTACCTATACAAGTCTATAATCCTACAATAAAATGCACTGATAGATTAAATCCAGAGTATGAGACCAAAGCTTTTATTTAGTGAAAGATTGATTTAGTATAAGGATGGCTTGTCTTCAGACACAGTTTTTCTTGCATAGGTGTATATGTCTGTGAATAGGGACACACGTACTTGGACATATACTCCTGTGCATGCATATGAACCCATAGAATGACACTGATTGTCTTGCTCTAACACTATCTACTTTATTGCCATGAGATATGATCTCCAGTTAGCGTACAACTAGGTTGGCAGCTGGTAAGCTTCCACAATCTTCATGCCTCACTTTACACACAATTCTTGGATTACAGGCATAACTTCAGCATACAGGATAATATGTGGGTTCTGAGGATTTGAAATGAGGTCCTCATGCTTATTCAGAAAGTGTTCTTACAACTGAACATTGCCCAGAATATATTTTTAACAAGGCTGCAAATATTGATTTCTAGCATCTTTCAATGAACTAGTTATTTCAGGATTTCTAGACCCTTGAGGCAGCCCAACTCAGTATCTTATAGAAAATACATTAGAGCTGTTGTTGAACACAGTAAGGTCTTCCTTCATCCAAAAGTTCATAGTCTAATTTTATGAAATGTTGAATGTAAATTCTGAGTTTCAGCTAAGGGTCTTGAGGTAGGGATATTGGTATTTGATTTTTTACATGAACCCATTTTAACCACTTTTCCAGATAAGAATGAGGTAGTAGTTTTGTTGGAGAAAGGCCGCTTATTGGTTCCTGGCTGACAAGACCCAAAATAATCACACAGAAACTGTATTAATTAAATCACTGCTTGGTGCATTAGCTCTAGCTTATTATTGGCTAATTCTTACATATTAATTTAACCCATTTCTACTAATTTGTGTATTGCCACATGGCTATGGCTTACCAGCTAAAGTTTAATCTTCTGTCTCCAGAAGGGCTACATGGCTTCTCTCTGGCTTTGTCCTTCTTCCTCCCAGCATTCAGCTCAGATTTCCATGCCTAGTTCTTTTCTTCCCTGCCATAGACTCAAAGTAGTTATTTATTCATTAACCAATAAAAGAAACACATAAACACAAGGACATCCCCCACCATAGATTTATCAGTAATAATGTGTTGGGATGGAGAAAGGCCATGAACCAAAGAGTATACTGTACCATCATGTCTGCAAAGAACAAAGAAATAGATGATTTACTACGTCTTCAGAAATAAATTCAGCTCTGCCAATACATTGACTTTAATTAAGTAATATCCCTCTTGAAATTTCAGCCTTCAGATTATAAAATAACAAAATCTATTGTTTTAGAGTCTTGTCTTTGTGGTAATTTGTAAAAACTGCAAAAATCCCAGAACCAAATGTCCCATGTCTATCATTTTTAATGTACCTAAACTTCAATAGGAACCTCAGTTTCTAGCCTTATTTGTAATAATTTTTTTAAAAAATATATTCATAGCTCCTATCCAACAGAAAGCAATTAAAACATATAAAGCTATTGAGACAATATTAGACAAATGGTAAATTGTAGGTATTCACTGTCACTATAAAACAGCAATAATATCCATTCCTACAAACCATAAATACAGCAAAAAGGAAATGTTTCATTTTATGTGTATGTGTCAAGGGACCTTAGAATGTTTGTGTATCAACATATATATGGAGGTCAGAGACCACTGCCAGGTGCCCTTCCAGTCTCTTATCTCTTCAGTTTTTGAGACAGAACATCTTATTAAATCTGAAGTTAGATAATTTGGACACACTGGCTAGTTATCAAGCCCCTTCGTTGCCCTGTCCAAGCACTTGAAGTAGAGACATTCACCACAATTCTCTTATTTTTATTTGGGTACTCAAGAATTCAAACTCAGGTGCTCAGCAAGTCTTTCTCCTGGCCTTTTCCCCAGTCCCCAAAATAAACGTAATCACTTACAGTGCTTGTATATACTCCCACATTATGGTATATACTCAGTATTATATGTGTCTGTGTGTTTATATACAAGCATAAAGGAGTGTATAAATCATTTTGTAGTTATATCTAGTCACAGGCCAGCTATTAGAATACAGAAGAATGAAAAGAATGTTAAAAACCATTTATGAATGCTTTGATTCTTAAATTTGGAGAAGAGTTCATGAAGATCCAGGCTTGCCTCCTTATGGACAATACATATGCATATATCTTTTATGTCAAATGCTAACTGATAATATATATTTCAAGGCGATAATATTTAAATTATTGGTCCTAGATCTTACTGATTACATTGAAACCAAAGCAGTTTTATTATATTATGGTAACATTACTAAGAATCTACATATCTTCACAAAACCTTAGGTGAGCGAGCCTCTCTGCTCATCTAGGGCCTCCTACTCTCAAACTGATCAGGCCTTCAATTTGCCAAGTTGGTTTAAATCTCTGAAACATGAGATAAAGCAAAGCTACCGTGAGTTTCAAGATCACTTTCTGAGGTGACAATTGATATTTCTGTACATCTTGTATTGGTATTTGAATAAGAATGGACCCTATAGGCTCATCAAAGTGGGATAGATATGGAGTATTTTCCCTGAATTTGTCACATGCAAATGAACTAGACATTATTAATATATTTATTGCCTGTATAATATATATGTTGGATTTTTCTATATAGTTTAGTTGCAGTGGTTTTGATTTTAGACCAAAAGGCGAATGTAGTAGCATTTAATTTGTATTCCAATAAATAAAGTTTGCCAGAAGATCAGAAAAGAAGAATAGCCACACTTGCCAGCATTACGAACAGGGCAGCAATGACATGTGCATTTAATCCCAGTAGCTACACTAACTTGCTATAGAAACCATGGGATAATAGTGCACTCCCTTAAACCAAAATTCGAGAGGATTCTAAAACAGGAGGAGGCAGTTCTCAGTTTCAGCCACATTCTGAGATTACTGGAGACAAGATCGCCATTTTGAAAAAGTAAGAGTCAGTGACTGACTACTTTTCTGACCTCCAGGTTGAACCCCAATTTCTGTCTCTGAGTTTTTATTAATCATGCTTATTTGAATATCAGGGTCTCAGATTAGACTCCATTGGTCCACCTGTCTGTTCTTGTGCCAATACCAAGCTGTTCTATAGGAGAGTTTGAAGTCAGGGATGGTGATGCATCTTGATGTTCCTTTATTGTCAAGGATTGCTTTGGCTAGTCTGGGTTTTTGTTTTTCCGTATGAATCTGAGTACTGTAGTATTGTTCTTTAAAGGTCTGTGAAGAATTGTGCCAGGATTTTGATGAGGATTGCATTGAGCTGTAGATAGCCTTTCATAGTACTGCCGTTTTTACTGTGCTGATCCCACCTATCCAAGATCATGGGAGATGTTTCCATTTTCTGATATCTTCTTCAATTTCTTTTTCCAAAGACTTAAATTTCCTGTCATGCAGGTCTTTAACTTGTTTAGTTAGAGTTACCCCAAGATATTTGATGCTTGTGGCTATTGTGAAGGGTGATATTTCTCTGATTTCTTTCTCAATTCATTTTTCATCGTATATAGAAGGGCTACTAACTTTTAGAGTTAATCTTGTATCCTGCCACATTACTGAAGGTGTTTGTCAGCTGTAGGAGTTCCCTGGAATAATTTTTTTGGTCACTTATGTATACCATCACATTATCTAGAGATAGCAAAAGTTTGACTCCTTCCTTTCCAATTTGTATCCACTGGATATCCTTTTGCTGTCTTACGGCTTTAGCTAGAACAGCAAGTACAATAATGAATAGACATGGAGAGGGTGAACAACTTTGTTGCATCAGGTTTTTATCTGACCCAAAATGCCCTCCATTTTCATTAGTTTCTTTCAGTACTCCCCGCCTGATTGCTCATATCCGCATAGCCCTAACCCTAACAAAATATAACCCACCCTAACAAAACATCTTCTGTTTTCCCTACCCAGGGAGATCCAGGTGTCCCCCCACCATGAATATTCCATGTTACCTAGTCTCTGGGTATATATATATATACATATATATATATACATATATATGTATATATATATATCATAATTATCTTTTGTTTTGCAACTAATATCCACTTATGAATGAGTACCTATAATGTATTTTCTTGATCAGGGTTACATTACTCAGGGTCATTTTTTTCTAGTTCCAGCCATTTGCCTTCAAATTTCCTGGTATCCTTGTTTTTTTTACGTAAAGATTTGTTTTATTTCTATTGGGGGAAGGAAGAGGATAGATATAACTGTTATCCAATTTTCTGTCCACTGTGTACCCACATACCCACACACATACATATACATACACACCCAAAAGTTCCCCTCAAAAGCAAAAACCACCCTCAAACTGCATCAATACTTCATATTTTGACCAAAAGAATAGATGCTGGGAAGTGCAAAATGCAAAATCAAATGACCAAGAAATGCTGATCAAACAGCATTATTAACATACAAAAATATTTATATTACTGAACTAGTAACAGGTGATGTTCTCCAAGTCTGTAAAACTTTGGAACAACAGAGCTGATTGTTAAATCTAGTCCAAGCCAGCTTCCAAAACCCAGAGGATTTTAGTTAGCTTCATTTTTTGATGCTTCATCAAAATTTTCTACAAGATCTGGAACATCATCATCTTCATCATTAATGTCTTCTGGTTTTGGTGCTTTACTATCCAATACTTGCCGTGAGAACTGGTCAGCTAACTTTCGAAGGCTTGTTAAGCTGTCAGCACCAAGCTGACTTAGTATTCCAGGAAGCATTTCTGTAATTGGTTTGGCTTCTGCATGACCAGTAATTGCAAAGGTGTTAGCGGAGAGGGAAGCTTGGACTTTGGGGCTGTTGAAATGAATAACTGTTCCATCATCTTTAATCATGTTCACCTCTTCAATACCAGCTATATTGTTCACAGCCAGTTTCTTTAGAGAACTCTGAAGCTTCTTGTCTTCAGCAGTAGCTGTCCTGTGCACCACCTTCTTCTTCCTGCGAGCTGTACCCTTGACCCCTATCCGGACCTGAGCTTGAAGTTTGGCTAACTTTTCTTGATTCATGCTCTTGGTAAATCTGCAGCGGGGAGGGTCCTCCAACACCAGCACGCGGCAAGAGCAAGATGGCTACCTTAGCTGAGCGGTATCCTTGTTTTTCACAGCTACTTCATACTCCATTCTATAAATGTACCACATTTTCTTTATCCATCACTCTTCACAAGACCCTGCAATACCACTGCTGATCATACACCCAAATGATGCTCAGTCATACTAGAAAGACACTTGCTCAGCTATGTTCAGAGCAGCTTTATTTGGAATAGCCAGAACCTGGAAACAACTTAGATGTCTCTCGACTGAGAAAAGACTGAAGAATTATTTTTATAAGAGGAATTATTTTTAAAAGAGTTGCCTTGATCATGGCATTTCTTCATAGCATTAGAAAAGTGACTAAGATATACTGGATAATAACCTCAAAAGAGCATTCAAATACATGATTGCTGCATATGGTTATAAAGTAAGGAGTCCAAAGCACTTGTGAACATTAGTGACCTTCGCATTAATTTTTCTGAGCACCAAATGCTTGGCATCTTTACTGCAGCATAGGCCCTAATATAATACTCCATATGTAAATGTTATGGTGATACATAGGGCAGCATCTGGCCATCCTGTAAAATGAAAGAATCAGTTCTAGAAGTATATGAAATATCAAAACAGAAATGAAAATATTTTAGAGTTTAAAAAACATGCATGCGAACATTTTAGGATAAGGTACGACTGACAATGTACAAAGAATAAAAGCCTAAGTTGTTATCAGTGTAGCAAAAAGTTTGATTCAAATTATAACAGGGTGTTGTGACAATATTGTTGAGTGAATTTATGCCTGAGTCTGCATTTTAAATTATGTATATATATATAATTTAAATATATATATGGATATAAAATTTAAATTATTGAAATGCTAGAGGCCAATGATTCGGTTTTGAGTATTTTAGACATTACAATGATTCATGATATCTTTCATTTGATTAGAGAGCCTATTTCAATCTTAAAATATGCATATTTATACTGATATAAAACAGATACAACTGGGAGGAAGCTGAGCTTGGCAGTTCTTTCTAGCTGGAGATTCAACTGCAGAAGTCCTCCCTCATTCCCTTTCTCCGTCTCTTGTTCCTATGTCCTCCCTTCATCCCCTCCCCATGTGCCCTTCCATTTTTTCCATCCCTCTGTATGTCTTCCTCCTTCTCCACTCTTCTTCTCCTCCCTTTACTTCCTTCATTGTTGGTGAGTTTCCTTGTGCTTTTTTCCAATGAAATTCAAATTCTCCTCAAAGCTGACCTCCTTTCTGGCATTTCTTCCCAATATAACCAAATGTAGTTTAAATGTCATTCCTAGGAAGTTGCAATATCAATTTGCTGTGAGGAGAAGAGAAGATGGTGAAAGCATAGATATATAAAAGATGACTAATAACATGATAATAAAAGGAATAAATGGTGAAGTCAGGAGAAGGAAAGAAAAAAGTCTTTAAGGGAATCTAGAAGGTCTGATAACCCATTCTTTCCTCCTTTATTTCCTCTTTTCTTCTCCTTTTCCCTTCTTCCCTCTCTTTTTCTCCTTATCTCTCCCTCTTTTTCTCTCTCCCTGTGTCATTATTAACTCTATTTGTTGAGCTGTGATCTTGGAAGTCTACAAAAGACCTTCTGCTTCTTCTGCTTCTTCTTCTTCTTCTTCTTCTTCTTCTTCTTCTTCTTCTTCTTCTTCTTCTTCTTCTTCTTCTTCTCTCTCTCTCTCTCTCTCTCTCTCTCTCTCTCTCTCTCTTTCATACACCCACATACATATACATGTGTTTATATGTGTGTGTGTGTATATATAGGAAGAGAGATAGATGCAAATGGCAACTCTGTTTTTCCCTCTGTTGTCTTGATTTCATGTTCTGCTTTGCTTCTAAATCTCCTAAATAAATGTCTTTATTCTTCATGCTTTTCATATGCATAGTGTTTCATATGCATAGTTTGTCTTGTAGCAGAACTATGGAGGATTCAAGAGCATTTTGAAGAAAATAACCCACAATTCTTTCACTCTGTAAGAACTATTTTCATCTTCTGGTGTTATCATGCAGACTCTGTGAGCGTGCACTGATTTGTACAACTCTAATTCTCAGGCACAAGTGAACTGGTTGTTTTCCTCTGTGCTGTTTCTTGAGCACACTTTCTGTATTGTTTGACAGTTCAACATACCTTTTATCCATACTTTAATGGCTGTATATCCATCAAGTTGGTGTGGTTTATCATTCTCCAGTTGGGACGTTTGATCTTTTGATATATTTTTGTTTATTATTCATAAAAGGTAGAAATAGGTATTTTATGCACTACTGAGTCTCTCTAAAAGTTTCCAAATTTACCAATTTTTGTGTTAAATATGGTGTAAACAGAGAATAGGACCTTGATTAAACAAACACATTTGCATGCCTAATATATATCAATCCCTTCTGTGATATGACAAGCTTTATTACAGTTATAATGCACAGTATGCACCCTCACTCTGATTTGAAAAGCCGAGTTGCAATAATGTAAATGACTATTATCTAGTATAATTAACTTCATTTAGAAATGAGAAACTGTAAGCGTAGAATAGACTTTTGGTATACACTAGATATATTAATAGATTATAAACAGAAATGAGTTTCTCTATCTCAGCCCTTTGTACTGGACTCTCTTGATTTCTAGTTCTGGGAAACAATGAATCATATTTCAAATTCATAATATGTGATTACAAGTTTTATTTGATATTATTTGTAATTAAAAGCATAGATATTAAATTATATCTTTATATATTCATAATATGTGATATATATGTACTAGATTAAAATAATACAATCAATTTCTTTTCATTTAAGTCCTATAAATATAACAATATGGAAATGTGGTGGATTAATTTTATGTATTTTAACTGAATTGCTGATTTTGTATGAATATTTGTTAGTGTCTAATTATGTACAACAGAAAAGGCCTTGCCTCAGTTTGATATGCCATGTTTTGTTGACTCTCACAGGAGGCCTAACCCTTACTGATGAGTAGATGGGAAAGGGGGAGAAATGGGGTGGGGGAAAGAAAAGGAGGTGACGAGGGAGGGGAAACGGTGGTTGGTATAAAAAATAAATTTTTAAAATTTAATAAAAATAACAACTTGCAAAACGAAAAAATAGGATGAGAAGAAAAATGAAAAGAAACATAAAATGAAGGATTGTTGAGCATGAATGATCTCATACCAACTATATCTTCCTATGCAATGGACCTTCATTAGGAATGTGCCAGTCAGAAAACCTTGTATTTCACACTAATTCCTAAGACTCAATTGTTTTACTCCTATAGATACCCAAGTAAAACCACAGAAATAAGCAAGTACAAAAGTACATATTGGGGCCATAGGTTCAAGCACTTTCAGAGATTTGTAACCAATGTTTAGAGCAATGCAGGTATCTCTCATGAAAGGTGCTGGTTTACATCTAAGACGCTTTAATGTAGGATGCCCAGGTATCTGAGTAGATGAAGGTACTTCGTGCCAAGCCTGATGACCTGGGTTTGATCCCTAGAATGCACATGGTGGCAGGAGAAACCTGACTCCCAGTAGCAGTTCTTTGACTTACACAACTGAACTGTGATGCACATGTGCCTACACAATACATACACACAACACGCCTGAAAAATATAAGTAGAAATTAAAATAAAATAATATATTTTCAAGATATTGTAAACAAACAGTTTGGAGAGCTAAATACACCACACAGGCTGTGGGTATGCAATCTTTGAAAGACACATTAAATAATACAATAAAGATAGCTACGGTCCTAAAAAGAAAACATCAACTATGATAACAAGTAAGATTCTAAAGGGAAACCAGAACTAAATTAAATTCTGCAGGAGACTGGGGTCCTTGGGGAGCCTGTATTTGTGCTAAAATGTGCACATAGGGTTGCCATCTTAGGAAATGAAGTAGAAGAAACAGAGTAAGCCACAGGGAGAAGCTTACCAGTAGGAAACTCAATCAGCCTTCAGAACACTCTGAAGTAAAGATGCCCCTTAAAAATCAAAGAAAGGTGGGGCAGAAGGGATGAAAACAGAGACAGAGAGAGTTCAGCAGCATACCTTAGTGTAAAATAGTTGTTGATTTCCAGCCACTTCATGAAGAAGAATGGTCTGTTGGCTTGTAATCCTGAGTGGACCTATGGGTAAATATGTAGCAGAGACCTCACTTTCAGGTAACTGGATCCATATTTTCATTTCTGAAAGCAGGTCTTGATGGAGGAAGGTCATTGGTTAAGTAATAAAGAAACTGCTTGGCTTCATAGGTTAAAACATAGATGGGAGGAGTAAACAGAACAGAATGCTGGGAGGAAGAGGAAGTGAGCTCAGAGGTCATACTCCCTGCTCCCGGGCAGAAACGATGAAGCAAGCTGCCAGGTCAAACATGCTGAATCTTTCCCAGTAAGACCGGTGCTACACAGTTTTTTAGAGATGGGTTAAGCGAGATATCAGAATTAGCCAGTAAGGGCTAAAGCTAATGGGCCAAGCAGTGTTTAAAAGAATACAGTTTGTGTGTTGTTATTTCGGGGCATAAACTAGCAGGCGACCAGGAGCTGGGGTGGCAGGAATACAACACGCAGCTCCTACTACAGGGTCTGAACAATAAATCAAAATGGCTTTTATAATTCCCATGAAGAGGAGAAAAATTCTATTATTTGTTATAATAAATTTTCTATTATTTATAATTTCAATGGAAAGGGGAAAATTTCTATTATTGCTTGGGAATTTCATTCAAGTATATGTTTTAATCAAATCCACTGTTGGTTTCCTCTCCTCTTGTTGATTCCCTTATCTTTGCCCCAGCATTTTCCCCTCCCAATTTCATGTGTTCTGTTTTAAACCCACTAGTTTCTGCCTGTATGTTGTGCATGAGTATTAGACAGTCTACCGGAGCCTGGGCAGCTTCTTAGGTGGCATAACTCTGAAGAAAGCTGACTATGGCTCTGCCAGTAGTCATCAGTTGCCAACAGCAGCTGTTCAGCTAGAGGTGGCACTTTCTTTCTTGATAAAAATCCTCTGACCAAAAAGGAGCTCCAGGGAGCTTAAAGTGGTTGGTCATATAACTTCCACAATCAGGAAGCAGAGAATGATGAATTCTTGTGCACAGTTGACTTTCTTCTTTTTATGCATTCTTTGACCAAAGTCCAGGGAATAGTGACAGTCGAGGATTTTTCTTTCTCAACTAACCTAATAAATAGAATCCCTCACAAGCATTTCCAAAGACTGAATAATCCCTCAAAAATATGCCTTAGAACTTGACTTCCCAAGTAGTTTCCAATCTGTCAGTACACAACACTATCTTTCATCTCAATTTTTATAAAAATTTTGGAAAGAATTTATCTTAACTTATAATAAAATACCTAAATTATTTAATTATAGTATTTATCAGTTCCAGATAGACAGAAAGTGCTAGAATATTTGATGAGAAATTGTTTTCATACCCATAGATGATTCAAGTTGGCTGTGCCCTCATGTGGGAAAATAAACAAATTCAGATAAATTCAGTTTTGGTTTTTAGGACAGTGCCTTTCAAAAATTATTTTTTTAAGACTATAATTAGTTGCTCAAGAGTTTCATACAGAATTGTCCCACAGAACTTCCTCTTTAAAAAAAAAACAGAAAACAAGAATTCCGAATTGAATCTCCTTTGTTTAGCTTTTTCACTGACCATTTTCCATAACAACTTGTAACCAACATTCTAAACAAAGGTAAACATCCGTAATCCATTTTTTGGGAATGTGGACATTGTTTTCCAAGCTACTTCCTGCTGATTGAAGGCACTGATAATCTTATGGGGACCTAAGGAAAATTTAGAATGATGATCAAGTCCTGACAAGAGTATCCTGTGAGACTTGATAATCTCAGGCAGCCTCTTTGAACTGTTCTAAATACGGAACTCAGACATCTGGGCCATTCCTTCCATTGGAGATTTCTTTGGGTGTCTTCCTTGGTCAAACCTGATTTTTCTTAATATGGAATGAATCCACAGTCCCTCTGTTTATCTTTAGTTGTCCTGGAATTCACTCTGTAGACCAGGCTGTCCTTGAACTCACAGAGACCTGCCTGACTCTTCCTCCCAACAGGAGGCACTTAAAAATCCACTTAACAACCTGAGAGAGCTTGAGACGTGATTCAAGACAGAAAAGAATAGAGTTAAGCATGGTTTATTGATAATAGCACTTTTTCAGGTGGGCTCTGTTTGCTAAAGGCAAGTGTGCCTCACTTAAGAGAGACTTCCTTATTCAACTTTAGCTGCAAAACTTGCAGCTCTTTTAAGAATATCTTGCCACCAAACACTTAAATGGCGTTTCTGAATTGCCAAGAGCATGCTTCTTAGTGGTGTCAGGGATCTTGAAATGCCATAGAGTTGTGGTAATAAACATGGCTCTGGTACCTCTGCCTTGAGGCTAGACTCTCATAAAACTAAGGAATGGGCTGGATCCACTGTCATGGCCAAAGCTTTAATCCTAACCATATCACTTCGCAAATTAACGACTCGTGTGGTCAGAAAAATAGAGACACAGTAAAAATAGTTTCTGAAGAAAAAGCCTCTAAACAGTTTACATTTTAAAAATGTGCATAGGCTTAGGAAAGAAAAGAAAAAAGATAAAATCCTTAAAATAAAAAAGAACGAGAGTAGTTGGGTGTGTTGGCACACACCTTTACCCTAGGACTTGGGAGACAGAGGCTGGCAGATCTCTGTGAGTTTAAGGTGTGGTGGCACCCACCTTTAATCCCAATATTTGGGAGGCAGAGGCAGGCAGATCTCTGTGAGTTCAAGAACAGCCTGGACTACAGAGTGAGTTCCAGGACAGTTAAAGATACACAAAGTAACCCTGTCTCAAAAAAACAAAAATTAAAAAAAAATAAAAATTAAAGAAATAGAGTTTAGAATAAAGCCATGTAAAAATGAAAAATACACAGAGAGTCTAGATGCGGTAAGTTATTGTGTTGTCTTTAAATTGTTTGATGACTGAGAAAGAAACAAAAACTGCTAAAAGACATTTTATTATAGATGCTGCTGGATTAATCCAATATTATAAGTTTAAGTCAAAAGATATATTACTTTAGAGAAGAGGTTTTGCTTTTGTTTCCACAAGAAATGAGGAACTGCCGCCTGAGATGATCAAGCCTTACAGGATACTCCAGTCAGGACTTGATCATAATTCTAAATTTTCTTTAGGTGCCCATAGATTATCAGTTCCCATAATCAGCAGGAAGTAACTTGGCAAACAATTCACCACATTCCCCAAAAATGGATTATGGATGTTTGCCTTTATTTAGAATGTTGGTTGTAAGTTGTTAAGGAAAATGGTCACTAGGAAAGCTAAACAAAGGAGATTCGATTCAGAGTTCTTGTTTAAAAAGTGGGGGGTGGGGATTCTGTGGGACAATGGTCTGTACCCTGTCACTTGTATTTTAAAAAAATGCTGATTGGTCAATAGCTAGTCAGGAAGTATAGGCAGGGTGATAAGGCAGGAACTAGAGGCAGGCCAAAAAGAATTCTGGGAAGAGGGAAGTTTCAGTCTGCAGTCATTATCCAGACACAGTGGAAGCCAGACACAGAGCAAGCAAGATGTGACTGCCTCTCCATAAAAAAGTACCAAGCCACGTGACTAACAGAGGAAAGTATTATGAGCTAATATAAGTTATAAAAGTTAATAAGAAGCCTGAGCTAATAGGCCAATCAGTTTATAATTAATGTAGAACTCTGAATGTTTATTTGGGACTAAATGGATGTGGGTCCTGGCAGAACAGGAATCTCTGTCAACAGATAACCATTCCTCAACTCTTCCAAAACCATATTCCTTTTACTGATTCAGTTTTTAAAAATACCTTCAATACTAATTGGTAATGCTCAAATATTCTTGGGTGTGTGGCCTTCCAGTAGAGCACAATCTCTTTACCAGGGGGCACAATCTGAGAGAAAACTTTTTCTCCCTCTCCTAGCAGCCAATAAATACCAATAACAGTTTTATCGATATGCATGGAATTTCATCCCCACCTCTTCTTTTCATGATGCAATTTGGTCTTGTTTTGTGTTGCAAAAGTCTGGTGCATGTTATTGCAACTTCTGTGAGTTCAAATGTAAGTTTTTTTAAGGACACTAATCCAATTCATGAGAGTCCCATTCTAACAGCTTGATCATCTCTCAAAGGCTCTACCTACCTCACAACAATACCACAGGTATAGGAATTGTAACCTAAAGACTTCATGGAGACACAAATATTCAGGCTGTAACTGAGGAGTTAACTAGTAACCACACTTGTAGCTAATGAAAGCATTACAAACATGTTAAACCACAGAAATTCCAATTTATATTAGTTGCCATATTGGTCAACATTTCTACATTTGGGAGAAGAGGTAAAAAATGAAAATCATAGATTTCTCAATTATTTTCTTAAATGAAGTAATAATTTAAGAGTTTACTTAAAGCCAGTGAAGTCTGTCTTTATACTCATCCGTACTCAAGCAGCTTTAAATTAACCTTTGAAGTGTTTTCCATAGGACACTGTCATGAAATATATAGATAGGCTAATTAATTCTTTTTACAACTACGTATCACTCTTTTAGTTTTTGATAATTTTGATTATTTCTCTCTAATTATTTAAAATAATGCCTCTTTATTTAAAAGAATATTTTGATAAAAATAAATGTGTGTTTTTATAATTAGTTCATGATAATATTTAGTATATATACTTTTTCTCAGACTAACTTGTAGTCTCTCTGACACTTTCATCCCAACATCAATATTAAAAAAATGATATGTTTAATTCCAAAAGACCTGAGATAGCAGAAAGAAAGCATATTGAACTCAGTATACCATCCTTGAGGATATTTTCTATCTATATTCTTTTTAACTCTGCAAAGAAAATATTATATTATTGATTTATGCACAGTTTGGGGGCTGGAGAGAAGGCTTGGGGGTCAAGAATTTTAATGCTCTCACAGACTGGAGTTTCATTCCAGCACCTACACCAGGTGACTTACAGCTTGAAGCTACAGCTTCAGAACATTCTATGTCCTTTTCTCACCTTTGCAGACACTGCATGAATGTGCACACATAGATAGACACAAACACACATAAATAGCATAATATTTTAAAAATTCAAATCTTAGGAATAAGTAGTTTGTGTGTTACAAGGAAAATGACATCCAAGAGAACCCTGACTTGATCAGTATTATAATCTGGTCTTAAATCTAGGACACTTGAGTCATAAAACCCATGTTTTTTTTTTTTCTCAGATGCAATTTCTATAAAGCCATAAGAACTTCCTGAATGGAGATCATAAATAATTATGATAAAAATGGCTATAACTTTTTGAAATCTCCTTGTCACTGGAGTGTGTAAGGATATTTTTCTTCTTAGAAAAGAACATAGACCATTAAAGGGGCTAAATGAAGAATCTCTAAACCTAAGACACACTGAATATTTCAGTTAGCTTTAATTGTCAACTTGACAAAGCCTAGAGTCATCTGAGAAGACCATCTTAATTGAGGAATTACCTATGTGCATATCTCTGAGGGGTTGTCTCGTGTGTTGGTTGATGAAAAAGTACGTAGCAGATTGTGAGCAACAACATTCCTTGAACAGGTTGTTCTGGGATGTATAAGAAACATAGTTAAGCATGAGCTGTGAACAATCCAGTTGAGAAGCTGGATCCTTTGTGAAGCCCGCTATATTTCTTTAGCTGTGAAGTGAATTCTTTGGTTAGAAGTAATGCTGTGAGGATTCAGTAAGCAGGCCAGCTTTCGAATTCCTTCCCTGGCTTCCATTTTTTGAAAGAGTGTGACCTAGAAGCCAAATAAATATTTCCCTCTCCTAGGTTGCTTTTCGTCAGAATATTTTATCACAGTAACAGATTGGAAACTTGACCTGGATCTTTAACATCTTGAAGCTTGAAATTTGATCAGCACTTGATCCCCAATAATAGTATGTATAGCATCTAAAGAGACAATCTGTCTTCGTTATCCACTCATTTTGTATTCATCAATCATTTCTTGCTATAATTTTAGCCCCAAATCAATACTTAAAATTTCTCCTTATTTACCATTCTTCATATACACAGAATGGTAAAATTTTTTTTGAGTTGGCAACGTACTCATTCCCAAGTGAGGTGCCAGAAGGCAAAAAAAGCTAAATTTTCTCTTCATTTCGGTTACCACAAAATTGTCTCTATACATTGTAGGTATTGCTGCCTATTTTTTTTAGTCTCTATTGGTGATTTTGATGTGGAAAGTGGCCCCTGAGCAATGTTTAATGATACCAAGAACAAGCAAGCTTCGATGTGCTTTACAGAGAAAATGAGTTTGTTAAAAAAGCTTCATTCAAGCATGAGTAATAGGGCTGCCTGTGAGTTTAATACTAGTGCATCAACAATATGAAATAAGGTGTCTAAGCAGAAACGCCCATTAAATGGGGTTATTTAATGGTTGGATACAGTGGTGTGCTTGAACAGCTCTCCGGAATCTTATTCTTTATCGTCTATAGAACAGCGATTCTGTGCTGTTAGCAACTTCACTGAATATAACTACTGGGAACAATGAAAAGCTAATGGCAGCTTTCATTAGGCTTCCCAGCAAAACCTCAGTTTTCTAGGTTGTCTGGTAGTGGGTAAAAGAGATGATATATGAAATCACAGTCATGATAGTTCCTAAACACAGGTTTGTTTCAGGAAAACAGTTCCTTATGAGTTAAGCTGCTAACAACTGTATGTCATTGGTTTACTCAATGATTACTCTCTAAGTGATGACTACAGCCTTACCCAAATCCAAATGATCTGATTCAAAATGAAAGGCCACTGATTGAACTGTAACATATCTGTGTTATTCTTGGACCCACTGATCAATTTACTTAAAGCAACACAGAAAATTTGAGTTTGGAGAGTCAATATCTGCTATATTTATTTAATTCTTGAACCTTTGGGATAAGAACATTGTTCTAAGTCATATAAGCTATCACCATCCCTCAAAGCTTTTTGTTTTGTGAGTGAAGGTCTCATGTATATTTCCTGAACTTACTAAGTAGCAGAGAATGACCGTGAATGTCTTTTCCTCCTGTGTGTGTTACCCAAATGCTGGTATCATCTACTTATGCTACCATAGTGGTTTTGTGTGATTTGGGGGATCAACTATAGGACTTCACACATACTAACTATCTAAGGATTTCTAAGTCTCTCTCTCTCTCTCTCTCTCTCTCTCTCTCTCTCTCTCTCTCTCTCTCTGTGTGTGTGTGTGTGTGTGTGTGTGTGTGTGTGTGTGTGAGAGAGAGAGAGAGAGAGAGAGAGAGAGAGAGAGAGAGAGTTTGCATCCCTGTCTGTTCATTTGTCTGTCTGTCTCTATGATAAAAAGTACCCTGAAAACTCAAAACATAAAGAAAAAAGGTTATTTGACTCACAATTGCAGGCCACAGTTGATCATGGCAGGGGAATTTGAAGCAGTTACTTATATTATAGTCCCAGTCAGAAGAAAAGAGAGATAAATGTATGCACTTTGAAGCTCAGTTTCCTTTCCCATGCAGTCAAGGGATGGTTCTAGCTATAGTATGGGTTTTTCCAACTTCAGTTAGTACAGTGAAGATCAGAGTATTCTCAGACATTCATTTCCATGGTAATTCTAGACTCTGTCCAGTTGCTAATTAAAATTATGCTAGACCAACATTCCATGGAGTCACATGCCTAATACCTGTGTTCCTCAGATTCACATTTTAATGCTAGGAAAGTCAATTAATACCTCTTAATTGATGGATGCTACGCATTCAGAGTTGACTACGTGTGACCTCTTTTCCTCATTTTCACCATGGAAGCCAGCTAACAACAACTGATATACTTATCAGGTACACAGTTACATAAGCAAGTGTTAGTTATATTTCACTGAGTTGCCCTCACATGTCCTCTCTTTCCACACAAAAACATACTTATCATTGCTGTCTTCCTGCCTTTAACATCTTCATCTTTATGTGTTTCCTTCCCTACGAATTTTGTTCACATGCTTTTCTGCTTTCTTTGTACCTTGGAATTGGTGCCGACTAGTGAAATAATTTCTAAGTAATGTTAATGTTCTTCCAAATGTCTGCTCTACTCTGAAGCTCAGGACAAAACCTCCACTATTTGCTGAATCCCTCATCTACTTCCAAACAGAGAAACAAGTTTTTGGTGTTTTATAAGATTTGTTAAAGCACACACTTTGTCTTCAGTTTTTCTGCTGAACTCAAATTGTGCTACTTACTGCCAATCTTCAATCACGTGTCATATATTTCAAAAAAACAACAACAGCTATTTCTAAGAGATTTTTGTTGTTGTTGTTTAACTCATTGTAAGTGTGTGCGTATGTGTATGTACACAAGTGCATGTGTGCGTGCATGTGTGTTTGTGTGTGTGTGTGTGTGTGTGTGTGAGAGAGAGAGAGAGATAGAATGCTTGTGGAGGTCAATGGGTGATTTTTGGAGAGTCAAGTTCTTTCCTCCCATCATTTGAGTGATGAACTTTAAACATGAGTCTTCAGACTTGTTAGATCACTTACTGTACCATCCATCTTGCTGACCCTCAAAGAAGTGTTTCAGAAGCTGAAAAATAATCTATGTAAGGCATTCAATACATCTTACAGATGGTGGATACTTAAGAAAGAACACAGTGATATAAATAGCTGCAATGTAGTTACCATTCTGAATGTTTTTAAGAGCCAGACTAAATACTCAAGGGTGTAGATGTTTTATTATCCAGGAGCTTTCTTTCTGCATCCTGGCTTCACATTGGGCTGAGCTGCTTGCTGCCAGCCTGAAGAGAAGGTAGAAAAGAGCATTTTGTAAAGTTAAAAGCAACTGGCACAAGTAGGCAGAAAGCTCCACCTCTCCTCAACCCCACAAGTATCTCCTTTCTGATCTACTGCCCAGAAAGCCTCTTTCAGTTTCCTTTAACCCATCTAGGCTGGAGCAGGAATAAGTAAGATTTGAAAGTGTGGCTGTGAAGCAGCAAAGCTCCCAGTATGGTGGAATTTAATAATGTAACAATTCCTTTTTGAATAGGAAATAACTCTTAAAAGATTTCTTTTTATGTAATTCCAGGCTCGGAGCGAGATCCTCTTTCCATCTCCTGAATTTATACTGCACGTCTTCTCACCTGCTCCTTGAGCTTAGACTCTTGGTGCTCTCTACAATGAGGCTGAAAAAGCACCAGTCTCCATTTCCTCACAAAAAATGCAAATGGCCACCAGAGCTGCAGAGCACGGTTAATAAATACAATAGTGATTAACAGTGATAATGAGTTTCACTTACTTAATAGCTCTTTGTCCAAAGTTAAGTTCATTTAATTCATTAGTCAGTAACTTCACTGGCTATAGTGTCTCTGTTTAACCATAGTATGGAAAAGATTATATTAGTACCCCCAATTAACAGATAATGTATTTGTTACCTCCTTCATTGCTGAAACAAACCAACTCACAAAAAAAAAAAAAAAAAAACAGCTTAAGGAAGGTAGGTAAAGTTCAGCCTGATGCTCGAGGGGATTCAGGCCACTATGGTAAGGAGCTTATGGTAGCAGGAACTTGAGGTGACCCGTCACATGGCAGACACATAGATGAATGTTTGTGCTCCATTCACTTTATCCATTTTTCAGTCTGGAAATGTTGTGTTTATTCAATTATTCTTTATCAATAAAAACTTGTGAGTCAGATTAATAACCCGAATGATCAGAGAAGTGGTGGAGAAGAGACTAGTGACCTATCTCTGTCATTCTTCTATCTAAAAAGGACTGAGATCCTCTCTAAGCCCTGCCTTACTATTTTCTGTGTATCTGTCCTCAGTCCACAAAAACCTCTATGCTTAAATGATGTGGGAAGGTCATTGGTTAATTAATAAAGAAACTGCTTGGCCCTATAGGTCAGAATATCGGTGGGTAGAGTAAACAGAACAGAATGCTGGGAGGAAGAGGCAGTGAGGTAAGACACCTCAGACAGATGCCATACCTTTCCTCTCCAGGGAAGACGCGGTGGAGCAAGCCACTAGGTCAGACATTCTGAATCTTTCCCAGTAAGACTGGTGCTACACAGATTACTAAATATGGGTTAGGCAAGATATGAGAATTAGCCATTAAGAGGCTAGAACTAATGGGCCAAGCAGTGTTTACAAGAATACAGTTTCTGTGTAATTATTTCGGGGCACAAGCTAGCCAGGCGGCCAGAAGCCGGGTGGCAGGAAAGCAGCCCACAGCTCCTACTACAGTTAAATTTGGTCAGCTGGTAGCTAGTTTGTCCCTTTGATTCAAAGGAAACTGTATTGACAGAATGCAATAAAAATATCACAGCAGCAGTTCAGCCTGCTGTTCAAAAGGATACTGTCTACTACAATAAGAAACTTATGGTGGCAGGAAGTTGAGGAGGCCAGTCACATGGCATCCACATAGATAAATGTTCATGCTCACTTCATTTTATCCCTTTTTCAGTTCAGAAACATATCTCATGGATTGGTACTACCCACAATTAGGGTCCTTATACCTATGTGAGGAATTTGATTAAGAAACATCCCATACATAAATACAAGCATGTATTCAACTCCTAGTGGCATTGTTTGTGGGAGGAAGTACTTCACAGAAGACAGAGTTTGAGGGTTTACAGCCTCACCCAGCCATCAGTTCACTCTCTCTGCTTCAGGCTTAAAGTGGAAGATGTGATCTCTCAGCTTCCTGCTCTCACCACCTGCTGCCATGCCTCCCCTTCATCAAGGACTCTGTGTGTGTCTCTCTCTGGGTCTGTGAGTCAAAATAAGCACTTCATTTATAAGTAGCTTCTGGTCATTGTGTTTTATCAACACAACAGAAAATTAGCTGATACAACACTCCAAATAATCTGCTCTAAAACATGCGCCAGTAATATGTCCAAAGGTTTATTTTCATGGTGGTTCTGAATCCTATTAAGATTAACCATCTCACACGAAGACACTAAGTCTGTGGTTTAACAACTTGCTTATAGCTAGTAAAATGAAACAAAATGGTGAAACAGGATTCAATGTCATAAGAGGAGATGTCCTTTACCTCTTCTTTTTTCACAAGTAAAAAGAGCCTCTAAAGAGTCACTGATTGCAGAAAATCAGATCAGAGTGTCAGCCATATTTCTAGTTCCATTTTACTTCTCCTCTGTGTTGTACAAGCAGAAAGAGCCTCTAACTAGTCATTGGCTGCAGAAAATCGGATCCAAATGTCAGCCTTATGTCTAGTTCCCTGCACAAAGAGTCAGTTAGATGTGTGCATCATGAACAAGTGAGCCAGGGCCTACAAAGACAGTATATTTCATCAAGAAAGAGTAAGGAGTTTGCAAGCTGCATAGTTTATAGCTTTTATGTAAAGGAGGAGTCCTGTCACAAGGTGTCAGAAGACAATACTTGGTTTCCTTCACAGCATTTAGCAGGAGCTAATCCCATCCCAGCCATAATGTTGGTCATTTGTGAGAATCAGGCATTCAGTTTTATAACCTGGTAGCATCTTTGACATTCCGTTGTTGAACCATACCATTTCATTTTAATTGAATTAATAAATAAAGTGTAACATACTCATGGCCACCTGTGAGAGCAACCTTTTAGCCTATGTCTCAAAGAAATTGTTTTAAAAGCAACTTACGTGTGGGGAAGAAAGCTAGATCTGAGGAATGTCAAAGTTCCAGGCAATTAGCATAATTTGTGTTTCTACCAATGTCTTGGTCAAGAAATTAGCTGGCATCGAGACAGACACTCTGTTAAAGGAAACTTCCTGGAGTTGATCCCTGCATCTTAGTCATAGTTCTTCTACTGCTATGAAGAGACATCATAGCCAAGGCAACTTTCTATAAAATAAAGCATTGAGCTGAGGGCTTGCTCACAGTTTCAGAGGTTTAGTTCATCATGATTCTCGTGGGGAACACAGGAGCACGGAAAGTGCTGTGGCGGTAGCTGAGAGCTACACACATATCCACAAGCAGAGGAAAAGAAACACCGGGTGTGGGCTTCTGAAAACCTCAAAGCCCATGCCCAGTGGCATACTTCCTCCAACAAGGCCACATCTTCTAATCTGTTTAATCCTATCAAAGAGTTATACTCTCTGGTGACAAAGAGTTCAAATACATGAGCCAAAAAGGGTCATTTTTTTTCAAACTCCCACAACCTAGGTGTGTATGTTTCTCTTATTTTCATACATCTGATTTCATCCTTACTTTTCTTAGCCTCAAAAAAAAAAATCTCCTTCTGTTAAGAAGAACGTTAGGGACAGGGTACAGGGAGTTGACTCAGTGGGTAAGACAGCTTATTCTATAAGCATAATAACCTGATTTGAATCCTCCACAGCCGTGTTAAAAGTAAACACAGCTGTGAATACCTGTAGCACTAGCATTAGGAGAGAGACAGGCATACTCATAAAAAGAGGGATTTTGGAAAACTGAGAGACCCTGCCTCAAGGATAAAAGGCAGAAAGTTATAGAAGTTACTGGATATCCTCCTTTGACCCCTGTATGTATTTTTTAATTTTTTTATTATTTATTTATTTTTATTGAGAAAAAAAATTTCTGCCTCCTCCCAGCCTCCCACTTCTCCCCCCCCCCAATCCTCTTCCCCACTCCTCTCCCCCTCCCTCTCAAGTCTGAAGAGCAGTCAGGGTTCCCTGCCCTGTGGAAAGTCCAAAGTCCTCCCCCCTCCATCCTGGTCTAGGAAGGTGAACATCCAAACTGGCTAGGCTCCCACGAAGCCAGAACATGAAGTAGGATCAAAACCCAGTAGTGGGGTAGCTGTATTTGATACATTTTTGTTCTTGGAAGTAACCCCATCACCTATATTTTTGTAAGTACCTCAAATGAAATAAATTGGCTCACAAAGTTGGGAAAAAAAAAACCAGTGCCATTGTCCTTGGCTTCTCAGCAGCCCTCATTGTCTGTCATATTCAGAGAGTCCGGTTTTATCCCCTGCTTTTTCAGTCACAGTCCAGCTGGCCTTGGTGAGCTCCCAATAGATCAGCCCCACTGTCTCAGTGGGTGGGTACACCCCTCTTGGTCCTGACTTCCTTGCTCATCTTCTCCCACCTTCTGTTCTTCATTGGGACTTTGGGAGCTCAGTCCAGTACTCCAGTGTGGGTCTCTGTCTCTATCTCCATCCATCGCCAGATGAAGGTTCCGTCCAAATGCAATTCCTCAGCAACTAATCAGGGCCGCCGGTAGCCCAATCCCCTGTATGTATTTTTACAGGTGTGCATAACCACATACTCACATGTATACAACACACACACACACACACACACACACACACACACACACACACACAAATAAATGCAAAATCCTATTGCTATATCATCCCTAATTTTACTATAAGCCTTCATTTACTCTTTTTCTGATATGGAGACAGAAGCATAAAATAGGATTCAAATATTTTTATGTAAAAT
This sequence comes from Microtus pennsylvanicus, assembly GCF_037038515.1. Lineage (NCBI taxonomy): Eukaryota > Metazoa > Chordata > Mammalia > Rodentia > Cricetidae > Microtus > Microtus pennsylvanicus. The sequence continues at coordinate 69,207,418 of NC_134586.1, read as the reverse complement.
TGATAGTGATTCTCAAACATATAAGACATAGATATGACTATAGACCCTTTTTCTTTTTTAATTAATTAAAAAGTTTCAATTATTTTACATCTTACCTCAGTTTCTTCTCCCTCCTCTCCTCTTACCTCCCTCATCCACTCCTCTGTTTTTGTCCAAAAAGGCACAGGTCTACCATGGGATGGGTGTCAACAAAGCATGGCATATTAAGTTGAGAGAGAACCAATTTGTATCGTGGCTGGGCAGGAAAGGCAACCCAGTCTGAGGAATAGGTTCACCAGAACCAGCTCAAGAATTAGCAACAGTCCCTGATCCCACTGTTAGGAGTCCCACAAATAGACCAAGCGATACAACTGTCACACTTATGTAGAGAATCTAGGTCGATACCATACAGGCTCCCTAACTGTTGGTCCAGAGTCTGTGAGCTCCTATGAGACCAGGTTAGTTGTTTCTGTGGGCTCCCTTGTGATGATGATGTTGACCCCTGTCCCAGCTCATACAATCACTCCTCCCTCTCTTCAACAGGATTCCTGAAACTTGGCCAAGTGCTTGGCTAAGGACCTCTACATTTGTTTCCATCTCTGGTGATACTTTGTTTGTGCTCTAACAAATAAAGCTTGCCTGAAGATCAGAGGGCAGATTGTTAACCATAGAAGCCTGGAGGTTTGTACGAGCACACAGAAAGTGATATGGCTAGGAAGAGAGAGGAATACAATGCAGGAGGGGATAGGATTCAGGATTCAGTTTGAGGCTTTTAGAGACAGGATCTTGTCTTATTCAGTTTTAGGTAAGAAATCTGTCGAGTGGCTGATGCTTTGCTACTCTGATCTTTTAACTTAAATCCTCAATATACAACTCTGGGTTTCTATTATAAAGATCAATTAGAATCTGTGGTAAATCCATCAGTTACTGGATGAAGGCTTTAATGACAATTAGGGTAGTCATCAATCAGTCCAAGAGATGGCTAGTTCAGGCACCCTCCCCACTATCACTAGGAGTCTTAGCTAAGGTCATGTTTGTGACTTTCTGGGAGTTTCCCTGGCACAAGGTTTGTCTTTGACCCCAAAATGCCCCCCCCGAAGATATCTCTTTCATTACTCTCCCCCTCTATCACTCAACCAGATACCTCATGTTCCCATGCCAGGTTTACCCAGGAGATCTCTTCTTTTTATCCTTCCCAGAGAATTCTGCGTGTCCCCTTTAGGACCTTCTTGGCTACCTAGCCTCTCTTTACAATTTAGTATTACTCCATTGTGTAAATGTCCCACACTTTCTTTATCCCTTTCTTGATTGAGGGGCATCTAGGTTGTTTTCAGGTTCTAATAACACTGCTATGAACATAGGTGATCAAGTGTATTTGTGGTATGATTGAGCATTCTTTGGGTATATGCCCAAGATTGGTATAGCTGGGTCTCAACAGAGCCCCAACGATGAAGGTAGATTTTATGAACATTTCTTTATTTGGAAGTTTTAAAGCATGGCAATACTTTACAAACATTAATTGTGACATAGGTATGTTATATAAAAAATTTAGTCCCACTCTTTCTCTCCCTCCCTCTCATCTCTCTGTGTGTGTCTACCCATGTTTTGGGATGAACATGTATATACATGGGTGTACACATGTGTTGGCATGCATGTGTAAGTCAGCTAATAAATATTTTGATGTTCCTCAATACCTATCCAACATGTTTGTTTAAACAGGAATTTTGACAGGCATGGAACTCATCCCACAAATACGCTTGTCTCACTTATCCTCACTATCATCACAAGTATGTACCTCCATGTCCATAAGTGTAAGTATTCTGGAGAAAAAAAAAGCAGCTCACATACTTGAACAACAGCACTTTCCCAACTAAAATATTGGCTCAGTCCTAGAAATATTTCAAAGACTTGCAAATGAAAATTCTGTAATTGTTATTAGGGAGAAAGTGTCTTTATTTTGCAGATAAGTTGCTTCATAACAACACTGATTGTGATCCTAAAGAAGCTAAATAGGAAGGTGAACCCAAAGAAAAACATATAGTTATCCTCCTGGCTATGATAAGTAGACAAAATTGCAGGGCAAAAAAATGGGATCTTGGGGGTGGGGTGGAATGGGGTAAGGGGAGATGGTGAGAGAAAAGTGAGAAGGGGAGGATGGGGGGAACTTGGGGAAACAGGATGATTGGGATAAAGGAAGGTTGGATAGGGGAGCAGGGAAGCACATATCTTAGTTAAGGGAGCCACCTTAGGGTTGGCAAGAGACTTGAACCTAGAGAGGCTCCCAGGTGCCCAAGGCGATGTCCCCAGTTAGTTCCTTGGGCAGCTGAGGATAGGGAACCTGAAATGACCCTATCCTATAGCAATACTGACGAATATCTTGCATATCACCATAGAACCTTCATCTGGCGATGGATGGAGATAGAGACAGAGACCCACACTGGAGCACTGGACTGAGCTCCCAAGGTCCCAATGAGGAGCAGAAGGAGGGAGAACATGAGCAAACAAGTCAGGACCACGAGGGGTGCACCCACCCACTGAGACAGTGGAGCTGATCTATTGGGAGCTCACCAAGGCCAGCTGGACTGTGACTGAAAAAGCATGAAATAAAACCGTACTCTCTGAACATAGCGAACAATGAGGGCTGATGAGAAGCCAAGGACAAAGGCATGGGGTTTTGATCCTACTTCATGTTCTGGCTTTGTGGGAGCCTAGCCAGTTTCGATGTTCACCTTCCTAGACATGGACGGAGGGGGCAGACCTTGGACTTTCCACAGGGCAGGGAACCCTGACTGCTCTTTGGACTGGAGAGGGAGGGGGAGAGGAGTGGGGGGAGGGAGAGAAGGGCCGGAGGAGGGGGAGGGAAATAGGAGGCTGGGAGGAGACGGAATTTTTTTTTTCTTTTTTCTTAATAAAAAATTTAAAAAAAGAGAGAGAGAGAGGAAACACACACCACACAAGAAATTTTTCTTAGAGCAATGCTCAGAGACGCCTGTCCTATTCACCTAATGTTACTCTCCTTTATGGGAAAAGCAAAAGAATTTGAAGGTAAAGCCTCAAAGCTCTTGTCATGTGCATAGAATATTCATGGTTCAGCCTAGGATGCTACCTATGCTGAAACCACCATGCTCCAGGCGAAATAGTATTTTTCTGCTATTAGGATTTCTAACATTAAGAACTTATTAAACAAAAAAAGTAAAAGAAAGAGAAAGAAACTACAATCATTTATTATGTTCATGGAGAAACTATAAAAATATGGACAATATAAAAGGCTTTTGTCAAAAATGATTATTCAAACGTTTCTTCCCTGATTTGGACAGTGGTATGAGGGAAGGATGATGATTCTTCCTGGATTCTTTATGGATTTGTGGAACCACAAAGGATTGCAAATCAAGCAGGGACCTCTTATCACATGGTTGATGGACAAAAGGAGGATACCAGATCACCATGGATAAGGGATTCATCAATATTCCAGAGGAGAAAATCGAAACCCAGACATGTCTAAAATGTGCCTTCCAGGAGACAACATTAATATATATCAAACAAGAAAGAAATGGATTAATTTAGTTTTTAGGCACACTCCAAGGTTTTGCATTTTCATGATGCTGTTCTGTTTCTTCATCTTCCCTCGGAAAACAACCACAGGATATGGAGACTGCAAAATGGATTTGCTGTTATTGAAATCTCATCGAGACCAAAAGTTGCGATCAAACCCTTGTGCGTGGGAACTGCTACTTCTCTCAGCTATCTTTTTTATTACACCTCCAGGGGAAAAAGCACTTCCCTGTTATATTTTCTTATAAGAATATTTCAATATTTTGAACTTATGACAATATACTAACTTAATTAAGTACAAGTACATGGAACAGAATTAGAGCTTTGAAAGACACATTTAAAACCTGAGTATGCCAAACTACTGGAAGAAGAAATTATTTGCAGTCACAGAATCTAGTTAAGGTCTCCATTTCCTTCAAAAGGTGTCCTGTATTTGGAGGCTGCTCATTTATTTCTCGGCCACTCAGACCTGAAATAAGCACACAGAAACTGTATTATTACAACACTACTTGGCCTATTAGCTTACATGTCTTATTTGCTAGCACTTATACCATAAATTAACCCATTTCTATTCATCTGAGTATGGCCATGTGGTTGTAGCCTACTGGTAAGGTTTTGTCTAGCATCAGGCGTCCGTCTCCTGCTGTAGCTTCAAGGCTTCTCTTTGACTCTGTCTATTCTCTCCTCCTCTATTTGCTTGAAATTCCTGCCTTGACCTACTTTCTGCATTATAATAGGCCCAAAGCAGCTTCTTTATTAACCAATGGTATTCACACCATACAGAGGGGAAGCTCACATCACTGCCCTCTATGTCAAATAATATTAAAAACAGAAATATTTCTCCTAATTAGACCACTATTCCTGGTTAATAACTATGAATTGTTTTATAATTCTGGGATTGTTAATATAAAATATCATACTATAAAATAATTTTTGCTTATTTTCCACATTGGAAAAATGTTTAACAGATAGTGCTATGTAGACATAAAAGATAGCATGTTTATGCATAGCTGCATATGAAATGGACCATTAGAAAAAGGTGGGAAGGAAAGACCACTAATAGGAGAACAGGAAGTGGAGCCAGTCTCCTTTATGGAAACTTCAGAAGCAAGGTGCATGAGATCTTATCTTCTAGCCTTGGAATACTGTGTTAGAGCCAGATAACCTGTGACCTTGACCAGGACTTCTTATGACTCCTATTTGTCTGTCTCTTATTTGTGTGATCTCTATTTGCATGTCATATAATTTGTGTGCCTTCTATTTGTGGGGCAAGGATTCACTACTTTAAATTACATGCACAAAGGCTCACACTATCTACTCAGAACTGCATCAGGCAATCTGGACTCTATTCCTTCACATAATAAGTACACAATAAAAGTAGTTATTTCACATGAGGATCCCTCATAACCCATTGTTCATTGTTGCATACTGAACCCTGATTGCTCTCTAACCTCCTGGCCTTTTGTAAAGTGGTTAGCACAGTATTTATTTCATATTGTAGTGTAGAGGTTGAAAAAGTTCATCACCCACCATCCCATCATTGTTCCTGTAGTGGCTGGTTGCCCAGTCAACTACAAATCTCACAATGTTTGTGTGTTATACTCTGTATTTTTTTCCATAAAAGTTTTAGTAGGAAATTTGGAATATAATTTTAAAGAGAAATTTAAGTGTCCATAATTTTGACATAAATATCATTAGCATTTTGAGATCTTTCTATAATTGCCCTAGGGACAAATGTGTTATAAAGTTGTATGTATAGTGTAAATAAAACTCTGTCTCTGAAAGGCAGAGTCAAGCATCATTGTGTGTGGTGAAATGGCCAGATCCTAGATGAGTCCTGACAATGACTAAGAACTATACTGAGTCAGTGAGAGTGTCTGATGTTACTTTGAAGCACCCAGAAACATGAAGAGCTGGAGTACAGAAGAAAAAGGTGAATATGGAAATTCATAGTTTTAGAGAAAGAAGAGACTCCATGCCACCCAAGAACAACTTTATAACACTGGTTTAACATTGATTTTAAGATCGTTTCCATTGCTACTATCATGGCAATCACTTTTGTTCATATTTCTATTTCTTTTCAGAGTGAGATCTTACAATTTTTTTTAGAGAAGTTAGACAATAACAATGATACTAAAGAAACAAACAAAAGAACAAAACAAACAAAAAACAAAACAAAAAAAAAAAAGCAATTGGTTTATGTCACTCTTTTTCCAGTGTCAATGTGCCCTCACACAAACACCTGGGAATGTTTTAGAAATAAAAAATTAAAATTACTGCTCTTTTGATTTGAGATTAAAATTCTATTCTCCAAAGCTCTCACATGATAAATGTTGGTCCAGAGATCAAAATTTGAGCCGCAACAATCTGCGGGATAATAACACTCCCTCTCCCTCCTCTCTCACCTCTCATTTTTCCTTCCCCTTTCATCTTTTCCTTCTCCTCTTATTCATGCTGATGTCATCACCGTTCTCATCTTAATGATTCTTAGGAACCCATGCATAGTCCTTTTATTATGTGTGTCATTTGGAATGTTCATAAAGGTAGATAAACACGATTTCTACTAAAACTTCTATGATATTAAATTGTCTTCATGTTGCCTAGCAAGCAGTGTTATGATTTGCAGGTAATGTCTTGACCAAATTCTTTTCATAGAGGGAAGTTTTTATTAAAATTTATGAACAATCCTAGTCCAATGGCTCACCAATTCTCTCCCTCAATTGTATTGGAACAATGTACCATAAATATAATGCCTAGGCAAGCAGAATAGAGAATCCTGATTGAATTTTTGTAGTCTGTGGACATTACCATTATTTTGTTAGCTCTCCATTTTATACAACACACTAATTATGGCAATGCACTATGGACAAGAAAAACATGTTATCTACTAAACCAAGGGAAAATAAACACAAAAGAAAAACAATTCTTTTACTTTCTGCTGGAGATTGGAATGGGGATAATATCAAAAGATGTTTTGTCTTTTAAATTATTTTTCTATCCTTCCTTTCACTGGTGATCAAGCAATAAATAAGTTCAATGATTTGCCTTCTCACCAGATTAGTAGTACCTACACACTACAACATGGATTTCCACTATAAAAACTAAGTGTCAGAGTATTATACACAATACATGTTTCCAAACATTTCCCATAATAGTTCCACCCACAAGATGAAGAATATCTTTGTTATATAGTTTCATTTAATAATGCTTTTCTCTGGAACTTCTGGAGGCATCACAATCCCTAACTTCAAACTCTACTGCATTCATACAGTACTAAAAACAACCTGATATTGCCATAAAAACAGAGAGGAGGACAAATGGAACTGAATTAAAGACTCAGATATTAATCAAAACACCTATGAACATCTGATTTTTGACAAAGAAGCAAAAAATATCAAATGGAAAAAAGAAAGCATATTCAATAAATGGTGCTGGCATAACTGGATATCAACATGTAGAAGAATGAATATATATATGTGTGTGTGTGTGTGTGTGTGTGTATATATGTATATCACCATGCACAAAACACAAGTTCAAATGGATCAAAGACCACAAAATAAAGCCAACCACTCTGAACCTCGTAGAAGAGAAGTGGGAAGTACACTTGAGCACACTGGTACAGGAGACTACGTCCTAAATATAAACCCAGTAGCACAGACACTGAGAGAAAAATTAATAAATGGGATCTCCTGAAACTGAGAACCTCCAGTAAAGCAAAGGACATGGTCAACAAGACAAAATGGCAGTCTACAGGATGAGAAAAGATCTTCACCAGCCCCACATCAGATAGAGGGCTGATCTCCAAAATATACAGAGAACTCAAGAAATTGGTCATCAAAAGAACAAATAATCTAGTAAAAAAAAAATGGGGTACAGATCTAAACAGAGCACTCTCAACAGATGAATCAAAAATGGTTGAAAAACACATAAGTAAATGTTCGACATTCTTAGCCATCAAGGAACTGCAAATCAAAACAACTTTGAGATTCCAATTTACACCTGTAAGAATGGCCAAGATCAAAAACACTGATGACAACTTATGCTGGAGAGGATGTGGGGTAAAATAAAAACTCCTGCATTGCTGGTGAGAATGCAAACTGGTACAGCCCCTTTGGATATCAGTATGGACATTTCTCAGAAAAGTAGGAGGGGCTGGAGAGATGGCTCAGAGGTTAAGAGCACTGACTGCTCTTTCAGAGGTCCTGAGTTCAATTCTCAGCAACCACTTGGTGGCTCACAACCATCTGCAATGAGATCTGGTGCCCTCTTCTGGCCTGCAAGTGTACATGCAGACGGAAAACTGTACACATAATAAAGAAAACATTTAAGAAAAAAAAAAGAAAACTAGGAAACGACCTTCCTCAAAACCCAGCAATATCACTTTTGAGTATGTACCCAAAGGATGCTCAATTGTACCACAAGGACGTGAGTTATGTTCATAGTCGCATTGTTTGTCATAGCTAGAACCTGTAAACAACCGAAATGTTCCTTGACCGAAGAATGGATAAGGAAAATGTAGTACATTCACACAGTGGAATACTACACAAAAGGGAAAAAAATAATGAAATCCTGAATTTTTCCGAAAAAAATGGATGGAGTTAGAAAACATTATTTTGAGTGAAGTAACCCAGACATAGAAAGATAATTGTCACATGTACTCACTTATAGGTGGTTTTTAAACATAAAGCATAAAACCAGCCTACATACCACAATCCCAGAGAATTTAGACAACAATGAGGACACTAAGAGAGACTTACATAGATCTAATCCACATGGGAAGTAGAAAAATATAAGATCTCCTGAGTAAATTGGGAGCATGGTGACCTTGGGTGAGAATTGAAAGGGGAGGAGAGAGCCTGGGGGCGGGGGAGAGAAAAATGTAGAGCACAATAAAAAAAAATTTAAAAAATAAAAGAAAAAAAGATTTCTCTCTAATGTCAAGTTCCCTGGAGATTAATTATGTATACCCTCATCTTCCGTATGTTTTTGTATAATATAGTTATTGTATAGTTCTGTTGTTTGATCGCTTTTAACTCAATAATTTCAATCAAATTACAACTCATCCCTTGGTTTCAGTCAAGGATAAAGTGTCTCAATAAAGCTTCTCTCTCTCTCTCTCTCTCTCTCTCTCTCTCTCTCTCTCTCTCTCTCACTCACTCTTTCTCTGTCTGTCTGTCTGTCTTTCTCAGTCTCTATCTCCTCTCTCTCTTTCTTCAGTCTGGATACTTTATTTCATAATCAAGCCATTTTGTGGCTTCTCCTTCCCCCTGTACACTTTATATGATAAAAAAATGTATTACCTCTTGACTGAGACAGAGGCAGGAATTGACTTAGAAGTTAGGAGACTCACATTCTTGCCAGGAACCAATAAAACAGCTGCCAGTGATTAGAACTGGTTGCCAGCAGGATTCTGTGACTGAGCAAACACAGCTTCAAAGGATGCTTTAAGGTCCAAATAAAATTGCTCAGTGATGGCTAGTAGTGGAGAAATATTAGGATCAAAATAAACACAGTATATTCTCTGCCCTAGACAGTATTTCTAATTTTGACGCTCTGGGTTTTTAGAGGTAGTGCTCAGGCTTGATAAGCAGGTTCGTATGTGAAATGTACTGTCTTTACAGTTTTGCTTTTGTGTTTAAAGCAAGAAAACAACTGCTCATAGTGACTAAGCATTTCAACTGCCATTGATATGGCTCACCAGCTGAGACCAGTGTCAGAACTGATTGTGAAAATTGTAGTAGGGGTTATGTTGGAGGTATTCTGCCTTAGACTACATTTTGTTAGCATGTAGAATATCTAGAAATAGTAAAAAAAAAAAAAAAAGCCTAAAAGGGTAAAGCCATCAAAGAAAAAGAGATCAGATTTTTATGTTTAATGATATCTGAAGAGATGTGGGAGATTTTCTTGTTTCCAATTTATTAGAGTTATTTCATAATACAGATATCTTTTTGCGGAGAATGAATAAAAGAAAGGATAGGGCAATAAACAGAGTCCATCGTCCAAGTGCATTTTTCCTTTAGCTGTTCCTGGTAAAGATTTTCCTTTGGTCCCACTTTCCCTCATTGAGTACAGTTGGGAACCAAGAATGACTGCTTACACTTCAGTGGTATTATCATCAGAGGAACAATTTCAAGAAACATCCTAATTACACAGTGAGCTCCTTAGAGTGGGGAATATCTTCAATTACAGCTCTCTTGATTAAATTTATAACTCATCTCGCTTCTACCCAAAAGTTTTTTTATAAATTATTGTTAGATATCTTCTATGATTCCCTTACCACCTAACCACCAAGCCTCCAAAATGCCAGCCTCAGAATAATAATATCTAAGATGGCTTTGTGGTACTTGTGTTCTTAGAATGCTCAGTCAATCATCATTAACCTTAGCAGTATTATCATTTATAATACCTTTGACAGTTTTCAAATAAGAAAAATAATGTGAATTTTGTCCATGTTTTAAACAATCATCAGTGCTAGGTTTTGACATTACACCCTGAAGGTGCTTCCTTCCTCACCTACATGGGCATTTCCAACCATAGATGTGTTATGGTCACTAGCACATTTAATGTTGGAGCAATTAATGAGGTGAATATCCCCTATTTGCAATCATAAAATATAAGGAAATAATGAAAAACTAAGATTCTCTCTGTAGAGAAATTAAACATGTCTTGCAGAAAGTTCCAAATTAAATATGTAAGGAAGCCAGAATTTGATCCCCCAGGTTAGTGATAGAATCTTAATCAGTATATCACACTTACAGATTTCACTTTGACAAATGAGTAATATGGCAATATTTAATATGTTAAGTTATATTGCTGAGAAACTACTTTGCCAAAATCCAATGATCATTGACCAGACATCTGTCTACCACATTTACTCTGAGTTCTGAATTACTAGGGGTGCATTGAAAACACCATTCCTAATGTGCTATAGCTCCTGGCTGGTGTTTGGTTTGTCCAGAAGGAAGCACTAAGAAGAGATGAGACACCAGAAAAAACGGAGTAGATCTCTCCATGTGGCTCTCACATATTTCCCGCAGTACAGCAGAAGACACAAGGGTATGGAAATTTCAGAAACCCTGAGTGTGTCAGTAGGTCCTCTGCAGTTTTTCCAGGGCAATCAGATAACATCTCCAGAAACAGAGGGGTAAGGTGACTGTAAGCCCAGGGAATTTACCAATTCATCTCGTGGTCACACACTGAGGAAGGATGCTAAAACAAAACAAAAAAAATATCACACACTAGCTCGGAATTGCATATAATAAAAAGTTATTTATTGAGGAGTAGACTCACAGATCACAATCCTCTGCTGGAACGGGGAACAGCAACTGAATCCCACAGAGAGAAAAGAGGCTGGATGTGTGCTAAACATTGGCATATAATAGTATAAGAGGCCACGCCCAAGTGGGTGGGTAACTTAAAGGCTACTGATGGTAGGAATTCTTACAGCAACACATTTTTCTTTTCTCCCGAGACTAACTTGCTTCAACCCTCCAGTCCTTCCAGTATATAAGTTAACAATGGTATCATCTCCAAATATTTAGCTTAGAGGTTCTCCTGATTGGATTGAAAGTAAAGTAGAACGGTTGATTGTTAATGGTTGAAAACATTTAACAGTCAATAGTTGGTTGTTAATTATTGGGAAAAACAATTTGTGGTCTTATTCACGTTGGTAAATGATTTGTTTGAGATTGTAAAGGGCACATGCCAGTCTTCTATTACTAAAACTGCAACGAGCAACTTAAAAAGAACAAAAAAAAAACATTTTCTACTCATTTTTGTAGAGGGTTCTATGACCAGTTGATCCCACTGTATGTGGGCCTGTAGTAAAACAGTTGTAGATCCCCAAACTGTCATCCAGCTAGTCCAGCAATGGCTAGTTATGAACTAAAAGTTCAAAAAATCAGAAATTTCTCCGTCTAATAGGATGGATGTCTTGGCTGGTTTTTGATATATGCTAGAATCCTGTTGAAGTAGATATTAATGTCAGTGAATCTTTGGGCTTGGTAGTGAATGTAAAAATGAGCAGGCAAAGACCAAATGATTTCTTCTTTCATGTCCTAATGGAGGTTTCCAACAGAAAACCTGGCCCAGATTAGATCTGGATTAAAGGTTTGTCTTCCTGCCTCAAAGATACAGATTAGAAATAGTTCACCCTAATTCAAATTAAACAGAAATCCCTCAAAAGTGTGCCTTGTAATTTTTGGTTTTAGTTCATTCCAAATGTAATCAAGTTGATGACCAAGAATAGATATCACACCCTATTAATTACATTGCATAAAGAAAAGTTGTTTTGCAAAATAATGATAATTTAAAAAAAGAAGAAATAGTTGCAGGTCATAATGGGTGAGTAGACTGGGGAGCGAGATAAGCAATGCTATCTACCTCATGTATAAGCGGGAAAGAGAGAGCAATAAAGAGATAGGAGTGCCAACAAGTGCATGCCCCTAATGATCTAAGGCTTCATTTAGCCACCACCAATCCTAAAAGTTTATAGTCTTCTCCACCAAAGTCAATCTGGAGGCAAGTCTTTAATGCATGAGACTTAGAGAACATGCTAGAATTAAACTATAACATGTAGACAGTGGTGATGTTTTCACATATTTAATGGTAGCTCTCATAATAAATTTTCTGTCAACTTGACTCAAACCTAGAGTTACCTGGGAAGAGAAACTCACAATTGAAAATTGTCTAGATTAAGGTGGCCAGTGACCATGTTTGTAAGGCTTTCTTTCAGTTACTAATGTCTTTAAATATTTATAGCCCACTATAGCTGTCAAATAGTCCCAGGTTCTAAAGAAAAGCATGACAGTAAGCAGAATTTCTCCATTGCCTCTGCTTGAGCTCGTGTTTCCATGATTCTCCTTGTGCTTTTGTGCTGATTTTCTCCAATAATGTGTTATGACAGGGGAATATAAGCCAAATAAACCCTTTATTTCCCGAGGACTTTCTTGGTTATGCCATTTATCACAGCTACAGAAATCAAACTAGAAAATTGGCTTAGCGTGAGGTATATTTTAAAGGTAAGACACAGAAGACCATGTACTTAGTAATTAGTCCACTACAGTAATTGTGATTAGAGAGATTTTTGTGACTACCTGGCTATTTCCAACAGAACTAATTGCAGTCCATTATACACTGTTCCCAAAAATATAGCCTTTCTTTAACAGACATGGGATTGAGGTAGTTGAGAATTAAGTATCAGATTTGAGGTTCCAATAGAAGTTACTAGTCTTTGCCAAGCCACTTACATCTAGGTCAGTGAGCATCAAGGGAATGGACCTACACTTGAGAGAGATGTTGAGTTGTTTTTAGATAAATGAGATGACTTAAAATTACCAAGTCCTGATTGAATCTTTCTTTCCAGAAGAATTCATCCCTTCTTTTCTGTCTGAAAAAAAAATTATTTTTCCAAGTTAAAGACCTGTAATTGCCTTGCTTAAGGAAATTATATATAAGTGGGAGACACAATGTCTTCTACAAGATTTTTTTTTTTGTCTTTACAGTGAAGGCCAAAGTTAGAATGCATCACATTCCAGTCAGAAAAGGGCAATGTCTGCTCCAGGAGAAGATGATTCATACATTGAAAGAATTACAGGCTTTGCTAAATTGTATTAAGAAAAATACATGGTATTTATCACAATTGTGGGTTCAGTCTATTAGCTTAAAGAGATGGAGGCATTCTAGAGGGAATAGGGTCTTGTGAAGGAGCTAGATGATTCTATGATTAAACAAAACTCCTTCCTCTGTACACCAAACTGGCTACTCTACCACAGAAGGAAGGTATCAGTAGCAGGGCACATGGATTGTTTTGAGTCAGAAAGGCTGTCTCCATAATCCACAGTCACAAAGGTCTCCCCATATATAATTCCATCTCCAAGCATGACAGAAATCTGCTGAAAGTGACATCACTGCTGATAAACCCTCAATGTGTGTTTCTCTTAATCTCACTGTACTGTACTTATTTTTTACCTGCTATTATTGGTTACTTCTCACTTGTGTGAAAAAATATCGGGAAAACAACAGAAGAAATTAATTTATTTGTGCATACAGTTTGAGATCACAGTTCCTTGTGGTGTGGAGGCATGACAGGAGGAGAATGAAGTAGCTGGTAACTTTGTATCTGTAGTCAGGAAGAAGAGTGGGTGGACAAGGGGAAGGGAGGAGGCTCATATAAAGCTCACCTTCTCCTTTTCCTTTTCATTTTATTTTTGTGTTTTCCTTTTTTGGTCAAGAATTTTTAAAATACACTCTTTCTCATTTTACATGGCTACCCCCATTTACACTCCTTCCCTCCTGCTGCTTCCTCCACCTTCCCTCCACCCTACCTCCCCATCCACTCCTCAGATAGGGTAAGGCTTCCCAAGGGAATTCAACTAATGTCTGACACTTCACCTTGAGGCAAGACTGAGGCAAGACAAAGGCCCTCCCAACGATCTAGGCTCAGCAAGGTATTTCTCTGAAAAGAATGTGTTCCTAGATACCAATTCAAGAACTTTGATAAATCCTGGTCCCACTGCCAGTGGCCCCACAGACTGTTAGATCCTTACAACTGTCCCCCACATTCAGTGGGCCGAATTTGGCCCTATTCAGGTTCACCGGTTATCAGTCCAGAGTCAGTGAGCTCTCACTAGGTCAGGTCAACTGGTTCTTTCTGTAGGAATCTCCTTCATGGTTTTGATGCCTGATGAAGGAGGTTCATTTGTTTATGTGTTACTTTCATTGGTTAATAAAGAAACTGCCTTGGCCCTTTTGATAGGACAGCAGCTTAGATAGGCGGAGTAGACAAAACAGAAGGCTGGGAGAAAGAAGCCGAGTCAGGCAGTCGCCATGCCTCTCCTCTCCAAGATGGACACAGGTTAAGATCCTTTCCGGTAAGCTACCTCGTGGTGCTACACTCATTAATAGAGGTGGGTTAATCAAGATGTGAGAGTTACCCAGTGAGAGGCCAGAGCTAATAGGCCAAGCAGTGTTCACAAGAATACAGTTTCCGTGTAATTATTTCGGGGCATAAGCTAGCCAGGAGGCCAGGAGCAGGAGTGGCAGGAATGCAGCCCACAGCTCATACTACAGATGCGTTTGCTCATATTATTGCTCCTCCTTCTCTTGGGTGGATCTCAGTTAGTTTGGTACAGTACTTCACTGTAAATTTGAATATCTGCTTCCATCAGTTGCTGGTTAAAGGTTCTATGATGAGAATTAAGGTAGTCATCAGTCTGATTATGCCAATTTAGACATCTCTCCACTGTTGGTGAGAATCTTATCTAGGGTCAACCATAAAAAAGGTACAAAATGGAGTACTACTCAGATGTAAAGAAAACCAATGACATCTTGAAATTTGTATACAAAAGAATGGAGCTAGAAAAAAACATCCTAAATGAGGTAAGTCAGACCCAGATAAACAAATGGAATGTCCTCACTCATAAGTGAATATTAGATGTAAAACAAAGGATAACCAGCCTATACTTCATGATCCCAGAGATACTAGATAAAAAGGAGAACCCTAAGAGAGACGTACATGGATACCCTTGGGAAGGAAAACAGACAAGTCCTTACAAGAAAATGAGTGGGGAGAAAGGAGAATGGACAGGGAGGGGGATAAAAGAATGGGAGGGAGGAGGAGAATGTGAACAAATGGGAGGGTCAAGAAGAGGAAAGAACAGTGGGAGAGAGAAAGGAAAGACATATCTTGATAAGAGATATCTGGATTGAGAGAGACATTAAAGTGCTATCAAGAGACAAAGGACTAGGGAAATTCCCAGGGATCATGTTCTCCTTTTTGTTAAAGTCAAGGACCCCAGCCATGGGATAGTGCCACACACATTTTAAAGAGATGCTTGCTAAATTATTCTAGATGCTTTGAAAAATATTAGCAATGACATCTGTTCATCATTTTTTGCCTACTACTTTCTTGAGAATCAATTGTTAATATATCACCTAGTTAGTGTTATTCTTGACATAGGTGTCATAATCAACAGTTTAATGCTGTTGAGTTTAGAAATCACAGTACATGTTGATTTTTATGAGATATTCATATTCCTGAAGATACATCTGAAGAGCAAGAGCTTTGGAACTGAAAAGGTAGATTCACTATTTATGAAATATTAAATAGGAGAATTTGTAGGAGATAGGAAAAGCAAGACAGACTACTCCTGGAATTCCTACCCTGGACAGGCAAGTGAGTTACCAATAAACTTTTGTTGGAATGGAGTTGTGCCTAATTGTTTCTTGTATATGAATAGTCCTGCATCATCATATAGGTGCAGTGTGTTGTGCATTTACACAATCAGCAGGGCTAAAATCTTTTATTCACTGGTGCTTTAGTAAAATTGTGACAACACATGCTTTACACCATGAAAATTACTTTTTGATATATTTGTTATTGATTTCATACAAGGCATGTATTCTGTTCTAAGCATGGCAGAACTCTCCTGTAATCTTAGTACTCAGAAGGATGAGACAGGAGAATCATGAGCTGGATGCCAGCCTGGGATACATGGTAAGACCTTATTTCCAAAATAAAAGCAAAACAAGCAAAGTATCACAATTTCTATGTGTCTTTTGAGGAAACAAGAGAACACCAAAAATCCTTCTCAAAACTGTTTGTAGAACACAAAAGACTATGAAAGACAATAAAAAAGACCATAAAGTTCTAAGTACTATTGATAAAGGAAAGAGAGTGCATTCCCTATATGAATAACTAATTGACTGTAGAAAGGTAGTAAACCATGATGGATTCAGTTCTGTATTTTGAGAATAAACAATAACATGGTAAAATTGTTTTTTTTCTCATTGTGAGGTACAAACATGCCAGTGGCTCTTGACTCCTCTTCCTACACATTCATCATTCATTCTGTGCAGCATGTAACACTGAAAATGCTCCATTTTATCTTTGCTCAACTTAATAGAGGAGCATAATTCTGAGGTAAAATCTGCATACAGTTTTTAAGACATTTTCCCCTTCGGCTCATTCAAGAGATAAAGTAGACCTTATATTTGCAGCATCTAATTTTTTGACTGTAAATGAAGTAAGTACAGAGAGACATTTCATTGTACAGTCTGCTAAGCTAAACAGCATATATATTTTAAAGGTATTTTAACTTCAAAATTTGTGTATAAGGATATGTTTCTTTTAAAAAGTTCTGTTTTTGTTTCCATAAAGGATGAGAACCTGTGAATTCCTTCCAGACTAATTTGGTTTGATGGACCAATATCCCCTGAAAGGTCTCTGAGAATCCCAAAATTACTTCACATAACAAAATGAATGAAGCAGTTTGAAAAGAACTACACCCAAATTCCAAAATATTGTTTATAAATGTTTGTTTACATTTGAAGTGGAATATGCTATAGAGATGAATACTTTGCACTGGTATGGATCTTAGCTTACTAATACAAATTTAAGGTCAACTTTGTTATATGTATATTTCTGTTCTTGATTAAGGTATTGTGTTTATTCTGCTCATTTAAAATGTAATATATAATTAAGAATACAAGTTAATAGATAGTCATCTATAATAATCAAGCTTATAGTTATATTAGGTTTTTGAGATGAACAAATATATTTCAGAAGTATAGATATTTTTCCAATCTTTCAAAACATAATATGGCATTTAAATTATTTTAAGAACTTTGGACTTTACATGACAATGAGAAACATGTGCTGCTGGCAGTGAAGTGGGCCTTCTTTCTATGTGTTGCTTTCATTGGTTAATTAATAAAGAAATTGTTTGGCCTGATAGGTCATAACATAGGGAGGTGGGGAGACAGAACAGAATGCTTGGAGGAAGAAGGCAGTGAGGCAGACACCATGATTCTTCGACCCAAGACTGATTATGCTGGAATCTTTCCCAGTAAGTCACCACCTTGTGGTGCTACAGACATTATTAGAAATGGGTTAATCAATATGTGAGAATTAGCCAATAAAAGGCTAGAGCTAATGGGCCAGGCAGTGCTTACATGAATACAATTTGTGTGTTGTTATTTCAGAGCATAAGCTAACCAGGCAACTAGGAATGCAAACCACAGCTCCTTGTACAAATTGGTGCCCTGCTCGCCTCATCACTACAGAATGGGGCCCAGACATGGATAACTGAATCCACAGAAAGCCTGACAAAGCTTTGGAAAGAATAGAGTAAAGTATGTTTTCTTGGTAGCAGCAATTTCTCAGGTCTGCTCTGCTTGCTAGAGGCAAGCAAATGCTCTCATCTAAGAGAGGCTTCCTGACTCAACTTTAGCTGCAAAATCCTGCAGCTCTTTTAAGAGGTCCTGCCATGAAACACTTAAATGGTGTTGATGAAAAGCTGAATGCATGCTTTTCAGTTTTCAGCCGTAGCAAGAAAAAAGCTGCGCCATTTTAAAATGCTGAATTTCTGGGCTGTCCTGCCATGGCAAACTCTGACTCTTTCAGGCAGGCAGCCTGACTGAGTGTGGTCTGTGAACAGAATTCTGCAGCTTGCTTGCTGGCAAGGACCTTGAAATGCCATAGAGTTGTGGCAATAAAATGGCTACAGTGGGTACCTCTGCCATGAGGCTGAAAAGCTAAGGAATGGGCTGGATCTAGCTATTAAAGCCACAGCTTTATTCCTTTCCTTAGACTCATGTAGTTAGAAAAAGTGAGATATACAGTAAAGAGAAATTCGAAGACAAAAGTTCTAAATGGTTTACAGCGTGTTAAGATATGTGCAGGCTAAAAGTTAATGTTCTTAGAGTAAAAAAAAAAAACAGAAAGAGTGTAGTTGTGTGTGGTAGTACATACCTTTAATCCTAACACTTGGGAGGCAGAGGTAGATTGACCTCTGTGACTTCAAGAACAGCCTGGTCTACAGAGTTATTCCAGGACAAAGATATACAGAGATCCTGTCTCAAAAAATGAAAGTAAAGATAAAGAAAATAGAGGTTAAAATAAAGACACACAAAGATGGAAAATACACAGAGAATCTTGATACTGTATGCTATTATGCTCTCTTTGAATTGTTTGAATGCTGAGGAAGGAGCAACAGTTGCTAAAAGATATTTGTATATAAATGCTGCTGAACTAATCCAACATAGATATTTTGAAAATACCTTACTTTGACTTCAAAATTTCGATCTAAGCTTATGATGCTTTGGAAAAGTCCTTCTTTGGTTTTCACAGAGGATGAGACCCTGTGAATTGCTTCTATCCCAATATGGTATGATGGGCCACACCCTCCTGAAAGGTTACTGTGAACAACTTCAAAAAATTACTTAACAACTGCTGACTGAAATTAATCTAGCACACAGGTTATACCATGAAAGACCTAAGTAATAGTGCCCCCATACAGCAGGAAGCAGTTTGGAGAGAAATAACTGTGCCCATATTCCCAAATATATTGTTTCTAAATGTTCTTTTACATTTAAAGTGGGATATGATTAGATATGAATAATTTGCATTGGTATGTATTTTAAGATCAATTTTGTTATATATATATATATATATATATATATATATATATATATATATGTATGTATGTATTTCTGATCTTGATTAAGGTATTATGATGATGTAGTTCATTTAAAAATGCAATGTATAATTAGAAAATATAGATTGTTAATGGATAATCATCAATAATAATCAAGCTTGTAGTCATATTGGTTAGATTTTCTAGATATAGAGATATATTTCAGTTAAATAGGCATTCTTCATATCTTTTAAAGACTACAGAATATGGCATTTAATGTTTTAATAACTTAGGACTTTTCATGACAATGAGACACATCTGCTCCTGGCAGCACCAATCTACTTCGAGAGGAAGATGGGCATCAAAGATGCTCCTTATGGAGTTGGTTAGCCATTTGGGCAAGAAACTGCTCTTGCTTGGACTGTTGCATAAACTGGACACAGAGCTGAGAGAGGATTGCTGAACTTGCCTAAAGGTGAGATGATCCTTTGGTGTTCCTGACTCATGAAAGAGTCTGCGAGACATTCTTCAGGATACAGCAGATAGTGACTATCTTTGAAATTTCCTGCTTCATGGAAAAGTCTGCTGGATACTATGGGCCTGAAGGCTGAAGATTGATGCCCCAGTGGTACAGTGGAACTTCAGGTGACTGTACAAGCAGCGAGATGTCTCTGTCATTTCTAGAGTTTTGGAAGTTGCTTACTTCTTGTTTACTTAGGTATTATATCCTTCTGGAGTTTTTGATGGAGTTAAAGAATGGTTAGTTATAGTTTTCCTTTCTTATGATAAAAGATAAAATAGATCTAAATATTGTAATTGTAATTCTTGCTTGATAACTGTTTTGTTATATGTAATTTTACTATGTTAAAGTGAAAGTCTTTCTTTTTAAAACAGAAAAAGGGGAAATGATGTAGGTGGGTCTTCTTTCTATGTGTTTCTTTCATTGGTTAATTAATAAAGAAACTGTTTGGCCTGTTCTGAAACTGTTGGTCAGAACATGGGTAGGCAGGGAAGACAGAACAGACTGCTGAGAGAAAGAAGGCAGTGAGGCAGATGCCATAGCTCTCCCCTCTGAGACGGATGCAAGTTAGAATCTTCCCAGTAAGCCACCACCTTGTGGTGCTACATACATTAATAGAAATGGGTTAATCAAGATGTGAGAATTAGCCAGTAAGAGGCTAGAGCTAATGGGCCATGCAGTGTTTAAATAAATACAATTTGTGTGTTGTTATTTTGGGTGTAAAGCTAACCATGCAAGATCTGAGTGGGATGAAAAGCAGGCCTGTTTGCCTCCTCACTACACTGGTAGCACCAATTTACTTCAAGGGGATGATGGGCATTGAAGAGGTTCTTTGTAGAGTTGGTTAGCTATTTGGGCAAGAAATTGCTCTTGCCTGGACTGCTTGATAACCTAGACATGCATGAGCCACAAAAAAAATGACTGTTGAACTTTTCTAAATGTGAGATAGTCCTTCATGGTTCCTGCTTCATGAGAGAACTACCAAACATTTACCAGGACACAGAAGAAAGCAACTGATAAACTTTGCCAGTACAAGGGATAAGAGTTCTTCAAGATTTCTGCTTCATAGCAAAGTCTGCCAGATATTATGGACGTGCAGGTTGAAGATGGTTGCCACAATGTTACAGAAGAACTTTGGTTGACTGTCGAAGTATGAGATGCCTCTGTCAATTCTAGAGTTTTGGAAATTTCTTACAATGCACTTCTTGTTAACTTATATAATATTATATCCTTCTTAGGTCTTTGATAGAGTTGAAGAAAGATAGTTACAATTACAAAAGAGACCAACATTGGAGCACTGGACTGAGCTCCCAAGGTCCAAATGAGGAGCAGAAGGAGGGAGAACATGAGCAAAGAATTCAGGACCGCGAGGGATGCACCCACCCACTGAGATGGTGGGGCTGATCTAATGGGAGCTCACCAAGACCAGCTGGACTGGGAATGATGGAGCATATGATCAAACCGGACTCTCTGAACGTGGCGGACAAGGAGGGATGACAGGAAGCCAAGGACAATGGCACTGGGTTTTCATCATACTGTATGTACTGGCTTTGTGGGAACCTAGCCTGTTTGGATGCTCACCTTCCTAGACCTGGATGGAGGGGGGAGGACCTTGGACTTCCCACAGGGCAGGAAATCCTGACTGCTCTTTGGACTGGAGAGGGAGGAGGAAGAATGGGGGGAGGGAAATGGGAGGAGGTGGAAAATTTTAAGTAAAAATAAATAAATAAATAATTTTAAAACACAATTATAAAAGATAGATTATATATAAAATTTTAGACTCACAAAGATAAGATAGATGATAGAGTATTTTTCTTAATTTTCTACAGTAAATGGACTGTTATAACTATAATTCTTGCTTGATAACTGTTTTGCATATGTAATTTCACTATGTTAAAGTTAAAACCATCCTTTTCATTTAGACAAAAAAGGGAGGTGATGTGATTCCCTTCTGTATGCTGTGAATATGTTTTATTGCCATTGGTTAATAAAGAAGCTGTTTTGGCCATGGACATAACAGAATAGAAAAAGGCGGGAATTCCAAGCAGATAAAGAAGGAAAGAATGCAGAGCCAGTGGGATGCCATATAGCTGCTGAAGGAGACCGATGCATGCTGGCAACTTGCTGGTAAACCACAGCCTCATGTTAAAACATAAAATAATAAAAATGGGTTAGTTTGAGATGTAAGAAGTAGCTAGAAATATGCTAAAGCTATCGGCCAAAGAGGATTATTATACTTTCTGTGTGTTTATTTCTGGTCTGGGTGACCAGGAAATGAACAAGCAGCCTATTTCAACAGTCTACCATAGCAATTTGGTTGTATTAATTGTGTTTACACCACTCTACACATAATAACCTGAAATCATATCACAAAGCAAACATCCCTTAAACAATAAATCAACATGCTTTAGATATCTTGTTACTACTAGTCTCTTCTCTCTGAGATTGGCCACTCCAGATGCTCCACGTAAAAGGCACCACACTATCCAAATGTGACCATCTTGTTTTGTTTAGCAAAATGCTCTATGTTAGATTGGTCACTGGATCTTAATTGTATAAAATATTAAGTTCCATTATGACATTTTCATACATGTAGAATTATTTCAGTCATATTCACCACATTACAATCTTTGGCATTGCCTAACTGGATTGCTTTGGCTTCTTTTATAATCCTTCTCTTTTATATGTTAAATATATATTATTTATATGAAAGAAAATATGTGAATTTTGTCTTGTTGAATCTTAACATCATATTATCCAGTTCTATATTTTTTCCTGAAAATGCTATAATTTTTTTACATTACTGAATAATTCTACAAGGCATATATGTTTATAAAATATAATCTTTATCTATATATTTATTGAAAAATATCTATGATGATTTTATAACTTAGCCAATGTGGTTATGCCATAATAAATACAGTTACGTGGGTATGGTTATTGTACAGTGCTAGTATAGCAGGTTTTCAGGTTATTACAGCTCTTATTATACTTTGTAAATGGGAATTTATTTTTAAGTGTAAGTACAGCATTTTTAAGAGTGTGTGTGTGTGTGTGTGTGTGTGTGTGTGTGTGTGTGTGTGTGTGTGTGTGTGTGTGTGTTTACCTGAGTTAAGCTGTCCATGTTGGACACAGGAGATAGATACCCAGGGAGCTGGTGTTACAGGGGGAGATTGTAAGTCATCTTGTAAGGGTACTGGGCATTGAACTTGTGTGCTGAACAAGAACAGTAAATGTCATCACTTCT
The DNA here is from genome assembly GCF_037038515.1 of Microtus pennsylvanicus. NCBI lineage: Eukaryota > Metazoa > Chordata > Mammalia > Rodentia > Cricetidae > Microtus > Microtus pennsylvanicus. The sequence goes on along the minus strand of NC_134586.1, from coordinate 69,184,704 downwards.
GAGCCATTTCTTCAGTCCCTGTGCTATATTTTGAAATCCAATATTAGGATGCCTTCTGTGTCTTTTTTTTCTCAGAATTTATTTGGCTGTTCAGTCTCTCTTGCCTTTTTTTAAATTCATTTTAGGATTTTTATTTGTCTATTTCTGTGAAGAATGTGATTAAAATTTTGATGGGAGATTTCATGGAACCCATGGAACACTCTTGATACTACAATAATTTTCACAATATTAATTATACCGACATAAAAATCCTAACTACCCTAATATATTTCATTCTTAAATAAACTGTGTTTCACAGTAGATGTTATACACATGGTCCAGGTTTTAGTTTCATAGTTATTATTATAAATGACTTTCACCCCAATAGATATATTTATTACTAGATATTTGAGGCTCTTGTAAATGAGTTAGTCTACTTGACTTTTCCCCAGTGTGTTTCTTATTGGTTTAGAGAAAAACAACTGATGTTTATGATAATTTTCTATCCCTCTGCATTAATGAAAGTGGGTTATTAAATTCCCAATCTCTTGATGGAATCTTTGGGGTCTTTTAACTACAGGTTGGGTGCAAATAAAAGAAAAACTGACTTCTTCCTTTTCTATTTATATATCTTTCATTTCTTTTTCACTTAAAAATTTAAAGATTGTAGTATACAGGAATGCAGAGTATGAAAATATGCTTGGTTCTCTTCTGATTGCACAGGGAATGTTTCCAGTTCATTACCATGTACAATAACATAGGTCTGTCATGCATATCCTTTAAGATGTTACAGATTAATCCTTTTCTTTCTAATATTGTCAGGGCTTTTATCATACATAAAGCTATGGTAATATTTTTTGCCAAAAGTCTTTTATGTTTCTAATGAAATAATCATGTGGGGTTTTTGTTTTGTTTTTTGAATATATCTGTATTTTCATTTTATTAGTTTCTGTATGTCACCTTCCTGGAATGAAAACCAGTTAGTTAATGATGCATGATCTTTTTAATGGGTAGTTGGGTTTGGTTTGTCAGTATTTTATTAAGGATGTGTGTGTGTGTCCATCAAAGTAACTGCTTTATAATCTCCTTTTTGTTTTGTGTCCTTAAATAGATTTTATAGAAAGAGCTCACTGTGACAAATTTCTTGTTTTATGGAATAGTTTGAAAAGCATTGGCATTACTTTTTATTTTACACTCTGATAGAGTTTAGCAGTTTGTTCATATAGTTCTCTGTTTTTTTGTTCAGAGACTCTTTATTACCAGTTCACATTCATTACTCTTTATGGATCTGTTGTGGTAGTTTATGTCTTATGAAAACATCAATTTTGGTAGACCATATGCTTCTAAAAATTAATATAATTATTTTTTCCAGATTTGCCTAACTTACTGAAATTTTTATTTTCAAAGCATTCCTTAATGAGGCATTGGATTCCACTGACAACCAATAGTAAGAATTTTTTCTCTTAGCCTAATTTGACTAAGGTCTGTCAAACTTAATTTTTCTCCAAGAACCAACTGTTTATTTCACTGAATTTTTGCATGTCTTATAGTCATTATTTCCTTAATTATCCTCCTGATTATTAAAATTGTTTCTTACTACCTATTTGTTTAGATTTGACCTGTTCTTACTTTTCTATGATCTTGAGATATGTCACTGTTTTATTTGAGAATTCTATGAACTTTAATCTTAAAACTTTTAGTAGACAAGTTCCCTCTTAGACCCACTTATATCTCTTAGAGATTCTGGTAAGCTGTGTTCCTACTTTCCTTTGATTCTAGATATTGTATAGAATTTTCTTCAATTTTATCAATGACCTATCTAAAATCATACATCTATTGTTGGATCTCTATTTGTGTATTATCTCTTGCATTTTTGCTCCTAATTTTATTCCATATGCCAAAATAAATAAGTTTTATTTTATATTAGTTAATATTTGCTTAATGTAACAAAATATAGCTTATTTTGGAAGAAGCCACTTAAGCTAGGATGATATGGGAGTGCCCTCTGTGTGCTGTGATTACCATTAATGAATAAAGAAACTGCCTTGGCCTGTTGATGGGGCAGAAATTAGGTAGGCAGGGAGGACTAGACTGAATGCTGGGAGAAAGAAGGGTAGGGTAAGGGAGATGCTATGGACCCACCACTGGAGATAGGCATGCTTTGATGGTAAGCTACTGCCACGTGGAGATAAACAGATTAGTAGGAATGGGTTAGATTAAGATGTAAGACTTAGCCAATAAGAATCTAGAGGTAATGGGCCAAGCAGTGTAGTGATGAGGCAAGCAGGCCTGCTTTTCGTCCCTCCTGGCTCCTGCATGGCTAGTTTAGCTCCGGAATAATTACATGGAAACTGTATTCATTTAAACACTGTCTGGCCCATTATTTCTAGCTTCTTCTTGGCTAACTCTCACATCTTAATTAACCCATTTCTATTACATCTGTGTATCACCACGTGAATGTGGCTTACTGGGATGAGTCTAACCTATGTCCCTCTCAGAGAGGTGAGCCATAGAGACTGCCTGACTCTGCTTTCTTTCTTCCAGCATTTTGTTGGGTCTACTCCACCTATCTAAGCTGCTGTCCTATCAAAAGGCCAAGGCAGTTTCTTTATTAACCAATGAAAGTAATACATAGACAGAAGACCCTCCCATACAAAGCAGTGTTTTAATTAATACAATTTCTGTGAGTTTATTTCTGTTCTGGGTGGCTGGGACAAACAAACAGGCATTCCTCCAACATTACTGAAAAGATATTTCTTCTGAAACTGTTGGGTGGCATATTTTCTAGATGTAGGCTAAGTCTGTTTGATCAATGTTCACTTAATTCTAAAGTTTACTTCTGTGGTGTTTTTTGGTCCCAATGAACTCTCTATTGATGATAATAAAGTTCTGCTATAACCTTCTCTTGTTCTATTTGTTCCCTTTAAGTATGAGTGCTATGAATATGCATTGTTAAGTGCATACCTAATCTTAATAGTTATATCATACTGATTGATTGCCTCCTTGATTAATAGACCATGGCCTTCATTTCTTTGTAAAGAGTTTGATTGGTGTTCCATGATATATATTGTTTTCCATCCTTGTGTTTTCAAACTAATGTGTCTTTACCAGGGAGCAATGTTTCATGCAGGTCACCACAAACAGCTGGATTTTTGAAAACTGTCATTATGTATATTCATTGTATATTTTGTTCTGTTATATAGAGACATATCCATATAAATGTATATTATATGTTGAGTATATTTCCTAAATATTTCAACCTTCTTTCTCACCCATCTTCCAGTAGATCCTTTTTATCCCCACCAAGTTTCATTTCTGCTTCTGTGTCTGTGTGTGTGTGTGTGTCTGTGTGTGTGTGTGTGTGGTGTGTGTGCATGTGATTTTAGAGAGGTCGTTATATTTGAGTATCAGATACTAGCTTAAACTGCTTAATACAATTATCAATTATTTCCAGCTGTGTTTATTTTCCTGAAAACAAGGCAACCATTTCCTTTTTATATATGGATATATCTATCCCATTTCTTTATGGTTGGATACCTGGGCTGTTCCATAATATAGCTGTTGTGATTGTCAGTGCACACTGATGTGCAAATATCTATATGATGTGTTGACCCTGAGTTCTTTGGGTAAATACCAATGAGTATTTATTGGCCATATCATAAGTCTATTTTTAATTTGTGAGGACAGCTCATACTGGTTTCTTTTTTATTGACTTTTATTGAGCTCTACATTTTTCTTTGCTCCCCTCCCTGTCTCTCCCTCCCTCCCAAGGTCCCCATGCACCCAATTTACTCAAGAGAGCTTATCTTTTTATTAGAGCTATGTAGTCTCTCTTAGGGTCTTCATTGTTGTCTAAGTTCTCTGGGATTGTGATTTGTGGACTGGTTTTCTTTGCTTTATGTTAAAGAACCACTTATGAGTGAGTCCATACTGATTTCTCTTGTGTCCTACTTTACAAGAACAAAGCATAAGGGATATCTTTTTCTCATCATTTTGTTTGCTGCTGTTTCTAAATTGCTGCCATTCTGACTGGGTAAGATGGAAAATCAATATAGTTTCAATTTATTCTCAGCGATTCTGATTTTTATATATGTTGATTGGCACTTGTATTTTTTTTTGAGAATTGGCTTTGCATTTTACCATCTTATCTACTTAATCGATGGAATTTCTCTTGTTTTTCTTAATTTTTTGAGTACTTTGTATATTCTCAATATTAGTCCTTTGTCAAATGTACAGCTTACCAGGATTTTATTGAATATTGTAGCCTGTCTCTTCACATGATTACCCATTTTATTTCTTATAAATATTAAGTTCATAATTAATAATAAGAGAGAAATAAAAGTATCCTTCTTTATGAATTATATACTTCTATATACAACAGATACAAAGTAATCTACCAGAAAAAATTTACAAGTGAAAGGGCAGGATACAAAATTTACATACAAAATAGATAGCCTTCTATTATCCCTCATCCCTTAAGGACTGTGAAAGATGGGGGATCTGAGCTTCCCTTTACCAGCTGCAGCACACAGGAAAGTGAGCCCTGCTCCTTGCCTAAACAACACAGTAGAGTTAAATCTGTTGTTTGAGGTCCGGTACCCTGGCCCTGAGCATGTGAGTGTGGGATAGCTGGGTATACCCCTTTCTTTTGCCATGTGGTGGTGAAAGCAAGGAAAATATGCTCTCCTTCCCTAACCCCTAGCACCTATAGAGGGTGAGGGAGCTGACCTTCCCTTATCATCAGTCCTGCTAATTAATGGTATGTGTGTATGTGAGTGAGGGCGACGAGAGTTAAATTCTGTTTAGTTATCTAATATTCTAATCTGTGCTTTTTAAACTCAGGATTGATATTATCAATATCCATGTATTTATTAATTCAAGTCTTTATTAATTCTTTATATTTTGTTGATGATGTAGTGCTGGAAGCTTTCTCATTTTCCTAATTTGTGTAAGGACTATTCCAATATGGCCCATTCCTTCCTGTAACCTCATTAGCAACTTATGTTGCTTTTCATTGGGAATTTTTTCCAAGTATCTCCTGTAAATATGGCTTAATGGTCATTAATTTTTTAGTTTATTTTTCTCATGGAAATTTTTTTTCTCTTGAATTACAATTGACAGTTCTGTTGTGTGTAGTAGTCTGGGTTGGTAGCTGTCTTTCAGAGCTTAATGTATAACATGCCAAGCCCCTGACCTACAAAAGTTTTTGATGAGAAATGAGCTGGTGTTCTGTATTTGTGGTATTTATGTGTGCCATAATGTATATCTCTGACAGCTTTCCATGTACAGTATTTGCTCTGTGCACTTAATGTATGACTAATAATGATACAACTCTTTTTATTGATTTTATTGAGCTGTATATTTATCTCTCCTTCTCTCTCTTCTTCTCCCCTTCCCTTCAACTCTCTACCATGGTCCCCATGCTACCAATTTACTCAGGAGATTTTGTCTTTTTCTATTTTCCATGTTGAGTAGATCCATGTGTGTCTCTTTTAGGGTCTTAATTGTTGTCTAGATTCTCTGGAATTGTGAATTTTAGGCTGGTTTTCTTTGTTTTATGACTAAAAGCCACTTATGAGTACATATGATATTTGTCTTTCTGAGTGTAAGTTACCTCACTCATTATGATGTTTTCTACATCCATCCATTAGCCTGCAAATTTTAAGATGTCCTTATTTTTTCCTGCTGGTTTTCTTTGCTTTATGACTAAAAGCCACTTATGAGTACATATAGTATTTGTCTTTCTTGGTCTAAGTTACCTCACTCATTATGATGTTTTCTACATCCATCCATTTACCTGCAAATTTTAAAATGACATTATTTTTTCCTGCTGTATAGCACTCCATTGTGTAAATGTACCACATTTTCCTTATCAAGTCTTCAGTTGATGGGCATTTAGGTTATTTGTGGTTCTGGCTATGACAAACAATTCTGCTATAAACATAGTTGAGCACATATCCTTGTGGTACAATTGAGAATCCTTTGGGTATATACCCAAAAGTGGTATTGCTGGGTCTAGGGAGAGTCTGTTTTTTAATTTTCTGAGAAATCACCATACTGCTATCCAAAGGGGCTGTACCAATTTACAGTCCTACCAGCAATGCAGGAATGTTTCCTTTGCCACACATCCTCTCCAGCATAAGTTGTCATCAGTGTTTTTGATCTTGGCTAATCTTACAGGTGTAAGATGGAATCTCAAAGTTGTTTTGATTTGCATTTCTCTGATGACTAAAGATGTTGAACATTTCCTTAGGTGTCTTTAAGTCTGATTTTGTTTGGTGTTCTTGATGCCACCTATATCAATATTAAATTAGCTGGTGGTGTGTTTAGAGTTCATATGAAGTTTAGGGTTCTGAAAATATGGTGTATTAAATAAAAGCCCTTGTTACCAAGTGCAAAATCTTAGTTCAATCTCTGGGTTGCACATGGTGACAGGAAAGAAACAACCTCTGCAAATTGACCTCTGGCATCCACATATACATGCATGTGCATGCATGTGTGCACACACACACTTACTCACATGTACTTGCATGTGCTAAATAAATAATAAACAAATAGAAGTAAAGTCCTTTAAAAGCATAGAAAACGTTTTCCAGTTTTTGTCTGCGAGTAATTGGATTTCTTTGTTTTGTTATTTTTGTTTTTTTTAAATTGTTGTAGTTATTATTGTTGTTTTCCAGTTCTATGAATCATTCAGTAGTATTGACATCTCAAATATATTTATTTTTCTAATCCTTGTACAAGTATAAGGATTATACCTTTGTATAATCTTTTGTATTTTTTTTCTTTCAGTAACTTTTCTTGTTTTCAGCATACATGTGTTTTGTTTCATTGATCTAGTTAACTCTAAAGTATTTATTAATTTCCTTCTTATTGTAAGTAGAATTACAATTAATTATCTTTATGTCTTTATATCTTTCATTTTAATACCTTCATACATAATTTTATTATTCCTACTTTAAAACATTTTTATTAGTTCTTGATGTGGGAGTGTCATATAAATCTGTTGATTTCATTGGTTAAGTAATAAACAAACTGCTTGGGCTCATAGCTTAGAACATAGGTGGGTGGAGTAAACAGAACAGAATGCTGGGAGGAAGATGAAGTGAGGTAAGATGCCTCAGACAGAAACGCCATGTTCAGCTCTCCCAGGCAGACGCGATTCAGGTCCGACCCAGGATGGACTTAGGCTAGGTAAGCGCACCTTGCGGTGCAACACAGATGATTAGAAATGGGCTAAATTAATATGTGAGAATTAGCCTAGAAGAGGCTAGATAGAAATGGGCCAAGCAGTGTTTAAATGAATACAGTTTGTGTGTTGTTATTTCGGGCATAAGCTAGCAGGTGGCCGGGGTGCTGGGGATGCAGCCCCGCCGCTCTTATCACTACAAGTTCTAATCATTTTTCACAGAGGGATAGTTTTCTAAAGATTAGATTATCTTCTACAAACAGCTATTATAATTTCTTCCCTTATTATATTTACTGATTGCTTTTTCCAGGACTAATTGTACCACTTTAACAAGAAATAGGGACAGAGAATAACTTTGCCATGTTTCTTATCTTGGAGAAATTGCTCTAGCAATTAAATAAGATATGTGCTATTGAAGTTTGTTATATTTAGCACTTCACATTCTGAATATCTTCCTTTATTCCTAGTTTGATGACTATTTGTAATCAAAGAAGGATTACTTTTGATAAGGAAATATTTACACTTAATGATTTTTGTGTATCAGACCATCCTTGTATTGTAAAAATGATATATAAGCATTTGCCTCTAATATATTTTCTGTTGCTGTGAATACAATACCATAGGCAAGGTATGCTATAAAAATGATTCACTGGACTCAAGATTTTGACTCACAGTTAAAGGATCTCATCTGGCGAAGTCTTTCTAGTGCCAAAATCCTAAGGCTGTGTATAGAAAAATAGTTTTCCAATAGACCTACTTCCAACATAATCAGTTAGCAGATTGATCAGCTCATTGTTTAGTCTCATGAATGAACATATTCATTAAAAATAATTTTGCTAATCATGTCTTAAACCTGGTTGAGCGTCTTTACATCTCATGAAAGAAATTGCATTTTAACATCAGTTTTATAGATGATACGCTGTATTTGAAACATAACATCGTTTAAACATGTTGAATTTTTCTTCCTCATATTTTAAGATCAAAGTAATCAAAGATGCTGGTTTGTAGTTTTCTTAATGTTTGTATAGTTTTCACATTCAGATAATTATAGCATCATGGACTGAGTTAGAATTTTTTGTTTTGGGTAGGAATCTTGAGAAGTGATGTTAATTTTTCATGGTAGAATCTATAGAACTGACCTGCAAAGTCTTCTTGTCCTTTTTCTCTGTTGGGAAAGTTTTGAATACTAATTCTAGTTCTAGACAGATATGTATACATGTTTTCATGATTAAGTGATGCAGGGGTCTAGAATTTATTTACTTCATCCTGGTTATTGTTTGTTGTCATATGGTTTCTTATAACACCTGAATAATGTTTTGTATTCTGTGCACAATATAGAGAAACATGCTTTTATTTATATTTTATTCTTGTATCATCTTTTTCCCAACTGAGAAAAAGAATAAACTATCAAGGCTGTGGGATTTCTTGTACTCTTTTTTCTCTATTTTGTAGACTAAATAAGGACACAGAGAGGGGAGAAAGGAGAGAGAAGATATTGATTTATTATAAGTAACCATTCCTGTCATTATAGAAGCAAATTCATGTTCTACCATTTGTAGACATGGCAAGACAGTGAGTGATTTATTCGAGTTCAGTTTTAAAGACCTGAGATTAAGAAAGACAGCAGTGTGAGCCTTAGCTTAAAAACAACAACCATTTGTGCAGGAGCACTGCTACACACCCTCAGGAGTAACTGAATGTCCTATCTCAGGAAGAGAGTGCATTTGGTCTTCCTCTGCAGTTTTGTACTACTTGACATTTCTTGGCATTTCACTGACATCCAGGAGGGCAACAACCTTCACTACTTAAGGTAGGGAAACCAGATCTCTGATAATACTCACAGTCAAAGTAAAAAATGGTGTTTAATAAACTATATGGGCATCACTTAATGCACTCAAATTGACAAAATTTTGCCATCATACTTTGTTTTCCCTAGATTTGCACCTGTTTTATAATAATATCCTGAAGTTTTTGATTTGTCTTTTCCTAAGTATTCATAATTACATATTCCTTCTTAACAGTTTTTATACAAGATATCAGTATTTTGTGGTTTTGCTTTAATTTGTCAAGATATTTTCTAATATGCCTTGTGATTTTATTCCATTGATTAAGATTAGGTTGGCTTCCATATTTGTGCATATTTTCCAGTGTTCTTTCTGCTGATTTCTAGTTTTTTTTTCACAGAAATCCTCCAAAAGACATGTTTTCAGTTTTAAAACTTTAACATTTGACTTTGTGTCTTAACATACTGTTTAACATGGATAATATTCCCAGTATATTTCAGAAGGCTATGGATTTTGCATGTATCTATCAGGTTGAAATGATGTACAGTATTGTTCAAAACCTCTTACTAACTTTTGGTCTAGCTGTTAAATGTGTAGCCCTGAAGTCTTCTATTATTGTCATGTTCTCTTAGAGACATTAATATCTAGACACATATACTCATTATTGTAGCTTTATGAAGAATTGATCCTTGGTTATTACAAAGTATTTTTTCTCTTTTAATGAATTTTGTTGTGCGACTATGATATTTTCTGTTCTCTTTGCTCATTCTTTTTGTTGCATATATTTCTATAGTTTTCATTTTAGTCTGAAGAATTTCTAGTAGACTATAGTACATATTTGGACATTTGAATAAGTAGCTACTTTGACCTTTGTAGATTGTATTTATTGCACAAGGATACAATAACCAGGCCATTTCATTCCTAAGCATATATGTTTCTAAGCCTCCATATTTGTTTCCCTCAAGTCTCTTGTTTATACAATTGCTCTTAATTCTTCTATATTCTGTGGAAATCTCACCACTGCTTCCCCATGCCTTAAGTGTTCTATGATATTCTCATAATCCCTTACTCCAGAATCATGTAGGTCTTGAGTTTCTCAGAGTGTGTGGTTTTTGTTTGACCTTGAATCTGATACTCAAACCCTAATTCAATACCAGTCAACTCTCTGGGTTATGTAAGGCACAAACCATTACTCCTTTCAGACACTAGGTAAGGTAGAACAAGACAGAGAAGTTTCCCTCTTTTCTTTGCCTTGTTGAGAAACAGACTTGAGTGACATTCCTCTGGACCACATGGTTAACAAAGGACTGGGTGGAGTAGCCAACAAAATGTTCCAAACTTCCCTACACAATGTGTTTTTCTTGATTGTACATCCTTTTGATGAAATCAGAAATGCCTTTAGGAAAGTCTCTGTGTGTGTGTGTGTGTGTGTGTGTGTGTGTGTGTGTGTGTGTGTGTGTGTGAGTGTGAGTGTGTGTGTCTAGGGGCAGACATTTACAATTTAGTTTTTTCTGCCTCTTTCCTTCTGGTGTATCCTCAAACATACTACTGCAGTTTGAACATGCCATTGTTGTTTGTCTTAATGAGTTTTTTCCAGATATTCAACATTCTGGCTCTTCATATTCTCCAGGAATGTTTGATAATTTCATTATTATTACTCCAAAGCTAGTTATTCTAAAAATTACTGGAAGGTGTCACATTCCATAGAAATATCTTCTGATTGATATTTCTTTCAGTCCTCATCATCTACACAGTTTGTTTCATCCTATAATAAAAGGGTCTTTATTACTATTTTTTGAAGGTAATCATCCACTTCAAAATTTCATTCTCTTTCATTGCCAACACAGCCTAGACTCATCCTGTCTCATCACATTTATGCTGCAGCACCACTTGCTTGCTATAACTATCATCTTCTGCTCTAGGAAGAGCTTATAATTACCTTGGGCTCTCACTCTACTCATGCCTCTTGTGCAATTGAAGTGTGTCTTTCAGGTATCAAAAATAAATTTTAGGAGATGTATTGGATCAAAGGGTAAGAACATGACCTGTTCTTGTAGAGGACCAGAATTTGATTCCCAGCTCCTATGTCAACCAGCTCACAATCAACTGTTAATTCTACCTCCAGGAGATCTAATGCTCCTTTTTGGCCTTCACAGGCACCTGCACTCAAGTGCACATACCTATAGAGAAGCACATAATTTAAAAGACATCTTCAGAAGAGAGCTAATCTAATAAAATTATTTACAATTTAGTTGCCTCTACATCTTTCATAAATCCCCAAAATACTAATACCTCAGTAGATATTGAGGTTGTAGTTCTAACCCGTAGGGTTTTTTTTTATTTGTCTGTTTTGCTACTGTATTCATTTTATGATTTGGGTATGATGCTTCGAGCTGTGTACTTCTTTCCATTACCTTCTAGAGCATATGTCTTGAGGATAGGAAAGCAGCAGCTGTTCCATTGCTATGGCACTCTCAGCAACGTGCCTTCAGGATTCAGTCACTGTTCTTGATCTCAAGAGCAACCATGGTAGGAACAGGGATAAAGTTGGCTGAATAAGAACCAAAAGCAAGGACCATGTAGATGCGTGCTACACTTCCAGAAATAAGCAACAGTGGCGACTGATTTCCAGAAAGCATATATACACATGGTTTGTAAATATTAAAGTATTCAGGTAGCATTGTATAGGTCAAATTCACAGCATTCTTAATGTGCTCTTCAGATACCTATGGGTTATATTCAGGAATGTCCATTAAGCTTTTGAATGTTTTATGTTTCTTGGCTGATCTGGAGTACTTTCTTTAGTGGTTTAAAAACTAGAATAGAATATAAACTGGGAAAGTTAATTTTACTAATTATGTTCCACTTAAGGACTTAGGAATAACATTTTTGTTGATTCTGTACCTAATCATTAATGCCAGGCTGACACTTTTATCTCCTCTTTTAACCTCTTACAAGTTAACCTTCCTTCCATCCTAGTGAAAAGGGATGTGAAGAGGTGTCACTCATCTTTAAAACCTTCAGGGGCAAGAAAAATGGAATTGGTGATATTTTTAGGGAAATGGTCCTCAAAAGAGTGCTTTAGCTGCTGTTTCTGAGAAGGTCAGGTTCTCAGAATCGAGTCAATGGTGCTAAGAATGTGCCGCCATCAGTATTCTGGTCATTAGACAAGTGGTAAGCTGGTGACTACTATGCCAGATGAGCAAAAAGGGAAGCTATCCAGCACATTTGCTGAGCCCAGAGATCCGTCGAAATCCTGGCTCCAATTTTGGTTAAGCCCCTGAAACATCTCTGAATGCTAATGCCAATTAAGGTGGGAAGCTTATCATATTTAATGATTAGTGTTGCAAATCATTCAACAGCTTTTATAGTCATTTCTCCATCATGGTCTGAGTGTTGCTGTAAGTGCCAGTCAGCAGTGCTTTTAGCAGAACCGTTTCCAAATAAGATTTTGGACTTTGCTTTCTTTCCTTCCAGTACTCTCCTAGCCCTTCACTCTGGGATCAAGCACATAAGCTAGCACAGTTTATATGCACATGACACCATGACATTATTATGTTATTGAGGAACACACTTTACCTAGCATCTGCTGGCAGTACATAGTGTTGTGCACCTTGCAGAAATCACTCTAATGGAGGAAGTTCTGATTATTCATTTGAATAATTCCTTGCCGTTCCCCTCTACTCAGTCCTTAACTGAAAAACAACACCCAACACACCTTCGGTGATCTGATGGAGGCCTTGTTTTTATGATTTAAAGAGGAAAACAAAGGAAGTAAATAAGATATTTTTGAAATTAAGTATAGCTTAACTTTAAATCTTACATCTCAAGTGTTAGGAGTTTAGCCTAGGGCCAATTGTGGACCAGAAAAGTGAAATACAAGCATTCTCATTTCAGATTCAGTTTGAAAATGAAGCAAGACCAATGGCAAAACAAACCACCAAACACATTTCTAGAAGAAAAATGACTGTGAGATTCCATATATTTTAGTGCTGATTTGTGAAACTCAAACAAGAAGCCTTTTTAAATCAATGTTTAAGGATATTCTATGGCCTTATATTACCGACACGTGTAGAGAAATGAAACACTATCCAGGTGTCAAGATTAAATGTGTTTATTTTGTGTCAGTGGATACAATGGTATATTAGATACCGGCACTCCAAGCTACACACCTATGCATTTGCCTCTAAACCTTCACACACTGTCAATCGCCATTGCGCTAACGTTCCACCGTTGAGCCTTCTACGTCTAGCAAAGTCAGAGTTCAAGTTTAAAAGGAAAGAAAGGAGCAGAAGGAAGGACAGTCGAGCTCCACTTTGGGTTGTCGGTGTCCGCAGACATATCCAGGTGTCTCGAATGAATGTTTATTGTCTTCAGCAGAGGGGAGAAATGATGAGAGGAACACTAGTAATGGCACTACGAGGAAGGAAGAACAGAATGCAGATTAAAGAAGCCCTGGAGAAGGGACAAGTTAGTTTCTCCTCAGGTAAGAATCCACATGATAGCATGGATACAGGACATCGAGGTTAAATTGTTCAATTTGTGGGCCACACACTTCAGCGTATTGGCTAATACATTTTTTGCACCGAAACAGAAGCAGTACAGGTTTTATGTTCTACCGTGACACTTCCAGGTTTTCACGTATGAATATACCTGCCAACCTAATGATTCTTGCATGCATTAGAGTTTGCTTTTGTAGAGTTAAGTTTATTTCCCCATTCCCCCCCACACACACCCATGAACATTGCAGTGTGAACTCTTTGCCCAACTTTAAGAGAATGTTGCTAAGGACAGCTCCGTGCCACCTTGGGACAGAAATGACCTGTCCCCTCTGCAGGCTATCGATGGCAATAGTGTTGATCTCATCTCATCTTACATGCAAACAGATACTGTTCTCTTAAATTCCCCATGCCAGAGGCACACAAGTCGGCAGGTATGCTTACAGAAATGGAATCAAAATGAAAAAGAAAGAAAAGGCAGGACAACAGAAAGAAAACGCTTTCTTGTTTGAAGCCTACTGTCCTAGAAGGAATCCATTGCTTTGAATTCACTTAAAGCCTGCACAGGCGAAATGTGTTTCTTTTGAGACCCCCGTCGAACTCGTGTCTGGAATTCTTCAGGCTTTTCTCTCTTCACAAGGGGCTTCTTTTCAGGAGCCTTCATCTTCCAAGACACAACGGGAGAGTTGACAGCTGCCGTCCCATAGACCTTCTGGTATTTGGTTGAGGCTACATAAGATGCTTTCACCGTGAGGACAACAGCATTCATCAGGTTTTTGGCTGCCTGGATGAGTGAGGTAGCACTGTCCAGCTGGAAGAGGAGAAAAACAAGATGCATCAGGTCAGTCAAGGCCTCAAAGTCACAAGACACAGGTACAGTTTCACACATCAAGTAGTGTTGTGCTTCTTCTAGTGTTTCTACACAAGCAAATTATCACAAAATAAAGTTAGCACATTAGAAATCAGCCACCTGGCTTCTCCTACTCTCGATTCCAAAATAAGCAAAATCATGTTGCTCTACAGTACACAGTTCTCTAAAATCCCAATACAACTGAAGACCAGGCACTATTCTTAGCATGTATGTTCCCCCATGGGGAACATATATTGTTAGACTCATTCACAATGGTAGCAGTTACTCAAATGTTTGAAACATATTCAGCAGTCACTGAACACTTTTTTAAGAAGCCACAAAGGGTTTTACTTCAGTTTCATGTCCCTACCTATGGAGGTATCTTTATACATTATTTCTACTTCCCGAACTCTAGAAATGAAGACACCAGACAAGAGAAGATTTTTACTTATTGATGTTGGAGTATGCACTTCAATATTTCTAGATCATGGTTATATATCCTATGAAAATATCAGTTATTGTGGTATGATTTCCTGGGTCAGATGGTGTTCAGAAAGGCCCACCTGCTCATGTGTTCATCAACTATTTCCTATATACTATGCACCAAGCTTTTTTTTTAAATGAATTTCTAAAGCATTTAGTTCCTACTTAATTCTTTAAAGCACTCCATCTAGGTGTTTTCACTAATGTCACTTTATGATGAGAGATGTGGTTCAGGAACTCATGTAGTTTTAAATTAAGGCATTCTTACAGACTGATTCATACTGACACATATTGGATGGGTAATTTTTAAAAAATGCCATAACAAGCTAGTCATTGAGGCAGCTGATGGAGGACCAAGAGTTGAGGCCAGTCAGAGCATAGTAGACGGATTCTGCTGCATTTAACATAGCTAGTTCTAGGCTAGTGAGGACTATATAAGTGAGAACAACTCTAAAAAGAGAAAAACAGGGACATCCTGGGTTACATAGAGACACCTATGTCATAAGAAACAATAATAAATAATAAAATAATAAACTCCATCACTTGACCAGCACTTTTAAGTTTACCTAATTTCTGCAATTTGTTGAAGCATTTGTTACATAAAATACATTTCAACTCTACTAGGATCAAGCACTGAACCATCAATGCTAGAAAAACTACAGTTCCCAGACTCTCTGTCAACAGAGAGTCTACATGTAATCTAATAAGAGAAACAAATCACTAGCTAGACTGGAAGTTTTACTCCAGCTCTAGATGTGTTTCAGCATGGTAGACCATTCATCAATTGCTTTGCAGTGAGAAATAGAGAAAGTAGCTCACAGTTTAAAGGACTGAACTAAAGACCCTCCTCTGTATTCCTTTGTAAAGTACTGCTTATATAACATGGGTATCTAGACTATGGCCACTTGAAGGGATATAAATGAAACACAGAGACATGAAAGGTTTAGTGAATTGAAATAGCTTTAAGAAAAGAGACTAAAAACCCCGTGGCTCTGCCATTCCATGTGACTGATATTCACATAGCTTCCTGTCATCTCTTGTGATCAAAATGTCCACCATGTAGTAACTGGAGTCATTGAAAGTTGGATCAATGCCTCTCTGATGCCATTACTTTGACAAATTCTTGCCCCCCATTCTTCATAAAAACTAAAAAGTGGTTTTACACTAGGTTAAAAATGATTACAATCCAATGAGCAATTATTCCATCAACTAAAAGCTTGGATTCTGATCACTGAGAAAATATAACATTCTTTGTATTTGAGTCTCTAGTAATACTAACTAATTGATGCTTTGCCATGAAAAATATCAGTAAGACTAATACTGTAGAAAAACAGCAGTTTGTGCTACTAAGCCATGAATCACTAGAATATAATGAATTGCTATGCAATTTAACTTAATCAAGCAGAGCAACCCATTTCGCATTTCACTTTGTCATCTTTTATGATTATACAAGGTGCATATATACAAATAATTGCCCAATCTGTGTTGTTTAGTTTATACCTACTATGTTGCTAAAGCTAACATTAATGACAGATTTCTATATTATTCAATATTACTATGAGAAAGAAGCCACGCATAGATTACTTTAGTGCTTCCCATTCTACAGTCTGTGGATTGTCATGTCAGCATCACCCAGAAAAAAATCCTTTCAGAGGCTCAGCCCAAAGATTTGTGAAACAAATTACAAATTAAAATTAAAAATTTTCCATTTTTAACAAGAGACCTAGGAGATTCTGATAGATATACCAAAGTTTGGTGACAGCTAAACTAATGGAACCAATCAGCATATCTTATCAGTTGCCTCCAGTCCTTCACAATATCTGAAGAAATTTCACATGTTCAGTTTTTTTCCCAGTTTCATGCCAAGTGGAGGGATAATTTATGGATCAAGATAAGACAATGTGTTGGGTCAATTAGAACACATCCATCATGATTTTTAATGAGTTAGAAATAACATTCCCCCATGACCCTCATCTTTAACTATGATTATTTCCACATCAATCTTTCAGGTTTCAAAAATGACTAATATTTATTCATAAAGCTAATTAATTTTATTTCATGCCATTGGTAAAATAGAGAGTCAAGTTATATACCAGGGATAATATTTCTTTTGAGGGTTATGAAGAATTATTAGAATAAAACAAGATATGTCTATTATAGTATTAAATGGCTCTTGAAGAGTGAGTCTTGCGGAAAAGAATGGAATGAATCTGAATAAAAAGATACAGGTAATTTGGAGATTTTTTTTATTACAGATTCCATTCTTAGATAGATGGTATCTGATTCTTCAGCAAAGCTATGGGAACCTGTCTCTTCTTCAGAACCCATTTGTTCTCCCAGCCTGATGCAGGAGTCCTGTGAATAAATTTCATATATTTTTGAGAGTGAGATGGCTCTGAGATACAAGTCCAGTGGTTTTGCTCAAACCACCTGCTAAGGCAGATACTGGGGGAGAGACCTAGACAACGAACCTTGAACAAACTTCACATAGACAATAAGCTGAATCAAAAATGTAATACAAAATGTGACTTTAAAATAAAGTTGAATTCCAAAAGCATATATTTTGTCCTCTTCCCTAGATCTACTTTAATAGCTTAGCTATTTTTCAACATGGGTTATTTTTTCTTTTAATTTAAATGAATGGAATTTGTTTATTCTTGTCCAAAGTGACTTCTAACTTAAAAGTTATAAGTGAAATTTTAATCCCCAAAAGATATTAGAAAGAGTAAAGACATGTGACATGATTTCTTTTAGCAGGGTTTAAGGACACCTATTTAGCATAATTACTTTCTATTTTCTGATGTTTTACTCTAACAGTGGCATTTTCAAATAAGATGAGTAAATTAACATATGTAAGTGAAGTTCTAATAATAATAACTGACATTAATTGAGCACTTATGAGGAGGTGCCTGGCATTGCCTTAGTTATGTTAATTAAATTATGTGATTCAATTTTAAAAACTTCTCAAGTAGCAATGATTGTTGCACTCATTTCATGGGCAAGGGAACTGCTGTTTAGGGACCAAAACCAATTCCATCTTTTGACAAGATTTGAAAGCCTGTGAACAGCATCATTCCTTGCAATCACTATATAAACTCTGGGGTCTTGTTTATAAGTTACTACATATGGATCAAAAAGCCTCTGCTTCTACTTGCTCTCCTGGACCTGGAAGCCTGGTATCTCAACTCTGAAACATCCTGGTATTATCATCATCACATGTTATGACTGCGTCCATCTCAAATGTCCTCTAGATTTTTATCTTAGGAGTTTGAATCCTCTCTGTGTAGACAGTTTGACCTTGTAATGTTCCTGTCCAGTGTTTAACTGTCCTTAGCAACTTTTGACCTACATCTGTCTTTCTGTCTTAGAGTCACACTCAGGGCAACAGAGCCTGCCAGGCAACCTATGTGTATCTACTAGACAGTGGTAACTATTGGTTTAGACTTTTAAGTGGGTCTGAGCCATTTTAACTAAAGCTCTAAGCCTTGATACTGATCTCCTTAAAAGGAATTCAAAATGTAAGATCATCACCATTCCTGAAACCTTCAATATGTGCATCTCTTTTTAGTGTAAAGCCATGTGTTCATTAAAGTCACTTCTGTTCCCCTTGGTGGTCTTCGCAACCAGTCTAAGAGCTAGTTTTAAAAATATGAGCTCACATTTAACAAATCAGATCACATGACAACTTTCTCTCATTTAGATGGACAATCAGTCCTGAGAGTGCTCATGTATCTCACCATGTGTGAGGTCTATTAGTATTAGATGGCCCACTCTAATCCCATAATCAGGGGTAAAACTCAGGAAGCCTGATTTGAGGAGCAGTGCTGTGGCCCTTGCTCACAATAGACCATCCTCACTCCCTCTACGATTCTGTTGAGCTGTGCTGGACTCATGTTCTTCCACACTTGTCCCTGGGCATAGAAATCAAAATGCTCCTAATTATGTCACTAATCTTTCAAAATATCAAAGTACTATTTTAAAGAAGGCAACAGATGTTTCCTCACATCTTGTTCTATTACAGTCCATGAAAGCAAATAAGGGTGAGTTAAGCTGTTTCTGAGGCTTTTTTTTTTTTTGGCCTGTTTCCCCCTTCCCTGCCACTTTTCCCATTCTTAACCACACAAAACTTCCATCACAAAGTCACATAGGGATAGTCTTGCTATTCACTGTCCTCATTTGTGTTTTGAATGGAGGGAAGACTTTGCTGAAAATAATTCTTCCCATCTTTGGTAATTTCTGCTACTGTCTGATTCTTTATAACTTTAGAGCTGAAAATTATCATTGTACATACTTGAAATGAGTTCGTAGGAATCTCCTAAAACCTCAAGTCACTACTGTTGGACTATTTCATTAAAACTGGGCTTCCACTGAACATTGCACCATTTCAATAAAACTGAACATCAGTGCATAACTCAGTCACATTCTTGAAAGCAATGCTAAAATCTTTTCTCTTCTTTTCCTATATTCTTTCTCCATTTTCCACCCAGGTAATTTCCCACACAGTTATTTATTCTATATTTTTTACCAACCACTTTTCTTAAGTGATGAGTATGTAAACATGAACAACTCAGATACAGATTGTCAGATGTTCCAAAAGATCCAGAAAAGATGAGAGACAGACTTAAAAGCTTAACTTTCTATGAAGAGGGCCTTAGTAGAGTGTCAAGAGCTCAAGGAACCACAGAAATAGAGAATTTTCTTGGAGTCATGTAGGAATGGATAAGGCAGGAAAATGGGTTTCCTGGTGGTCACAATTTCAAAAGTTTGATGGAAAACAAGTCAAAAATTCCTATTGCCTCTGGCTTTATATTTGATGTGCCTAGGCAAGACTGAGAACATAAAATTTTAAGTTTGTTACAGAGCTCAGATTAATTCCCCTGTCTTATCCGACTGTTATTTTAAGGACCATTAGAAATATTGGAGAGAATATTGGGCATCTAGACACAAAAAAATCACATTCTGTTTATATTAATAAATCATCCTAATTTTAAAATGTATACATATACAATATATATTCATTTATGTTTTTTCTTCTAGTAATTTTTTTTACAGAACAAGATAAAAGAGTACATCATAAAGTCCTAAATCTGTTTTCTCTCTGAACATCCAAAAGTATAAAATATTTATTTAAAAATTCTCATCATAAGACTTTTCAGATAAAAAAATCAATATCCTTTTAATAATCTAAGACATGACATTATCAAGAAAGAGCCTATTTGATTAGAAAGTAGCTTTGGTTGACAAAGGAATCATGAAAGAATTAGCTATCCAGAACAATGGGATGCTCACTTGAGCCAATGAACAATAAAACAAATGCCGTTTATGTTTTACAATTTCCTTTAAGAAATAACAATAAAAAATGATGTCTAAAAGTGAAAAATGTAAAAGGCATGGAAAACTCACTGGACTAAAGGGTCCAAAAAACTCAAGTGTTTCAGGATGTCATGCATAAGTGTGAGGGATGTCAGCGCAGAGGATTGGGATGTCAAGTGCACACTCAGCATGCATTCATTTACAGTAACCATGTGGTTTGAACCCATTTTGAGATAATATGTTTATATTTAAATAAAATGATTAGAACCAAAAATATATAATGAAACACACAAAGGCAGGCCATGGAAATGCAAACTGTTTCCTGATCAAAAATAATGAGAATGTCATGGGAATGCTAGCCAAGTGAAAAAATAGAAAAAGCAAGTCCATTCAGGACTTGTTTTGGCAATAGAAACACTAAGAAGGATGCTTGATGACAGTGAAATGTTCAACAGCCTAAGAGAAAGTGCACTTCACTTTCACGTCAAGGCTAAAACTATTCTATTTTCATTACCTCAACTCCAAGCTAATAACAGTGAATATAAAACTAGAAATAGGTTCCAAAAATATGGCAGAAGTCCATTTTAGTCACTTGCAAGATTTTTGAGTGGCTAAATAAGATAGCTTTAGTACAGAACAGGAAATAGTTTTAGCGGCACTCACCTACATATTTTGCAAGAACAAAAACTATGATAGAAAAATTGAGAATAATTTTATTAAAAGGCAGATACTTTCAGAAAACTGCAGCTGGCCTTTAGTTATATTTACCCATCTCCTCCCCCTCAAAAATGTCTCACATTGCTTGTTGGCGTGGGGAGATTTTGCTACAAGTCAGCTTTGCTGTTAATGAATGGAAAAGCTAGACAGAGAGCAATAGGGTCTATAATCTGCCAAGAATATTTTTTGTTTGCTTGTTTTTTAATAAGTCCATGAGACTTTGAAAAGGCATTTGATCTTCTTAGAAGCCATGACACATCTGAAATACCTTGAAATATCTGCCTCTTTTCCAGAATTTATATTAATAATTCCTTTTTAAAAATCTTTAGTAAGTCAGGAGCAATAAATAACTCAAACAAAAGTGGGGTGAAAAGACTTAGCTGTGTCCCTTCTTCCCCAATATAAGGATATTTATATACTGGCAAAAATGGGGGAAAGAAGATGTCTACTGTGGCAAGTTATCATTTTGTTACTCTCTCCACTCACTTCCTCGGAGAGCAACAGTGAAATAAAGTTAGCAAAGCTGGTTTTCTTTTGCTTAAAACTGCCAGGAATACCAAATAGTGATTTACCACTCACTCTTGTAGTCTTCAGGGCAGACATTATTAATCTATCACAGTACTTTGTTTACGCAGAACTGACTAAGTGACAAAGGAAGAAGCAACATATTAACTTCCCTCCTCCAAGAGTTCACATTTTCACAGAGTTGTTGGAGACAGTGTGATACCATTTACAACACAGATAAATCACTCACTATATTAGGTTTATACGTATATGAGCTTAAATACCTTTTGATTTCATTACTGCCCATCAAACCATTAACAAATACTTTTTATTTAAATGACACACATTCCCCTTTTTATTCCAATAACTAATTTTTTAGGAACAGATTGTGCACTTCTTAGTAATGGCACTTTGTTATGAGTTTTCAATTAATAAAACCGTTAATGAGAATACGTAAGTCTTAACAGAAGTGCAAGTTATTTTAAGAAACTATTTTTAAATTAGGTAATAAAAGCTAGCAACATACATTAAGAATCATTGTGTCTGAGGTAAAAAAATAAATGTCCCTGGCTGATTGTCGTTTAACCACAAGTACAAAATATAATATGCACCGATATCAAACAGATATCACCTAGGATATTGTCAGATAAACCTGTGCAATTAGTTTGCCCCAGAGTCATTCTTCTTATTTGATCAGTCTTGTATGACAAATATTTTCATTTTAAGTAGGGGATCAATCATGACAGAAAGGAACACAAGAGATCTGTTGTTTTCTTCTATAGGGGGTCCTTGACCTCTCCCAGAGAGGCAGTTGGTGCTCTACCAACACTGAAAGTCAGTCCTGAGGAAATCTGTATGTATGAGCCAAAGATTAAATTGGCAAAGATCTTAGCACAAAGGTCCTGCAGTCTCAGACAGGCTAAGCAAAATGTCTGCAAACCCTCACTGAGAGATTTACCAATTGGTTCCTAGGTAACTCTCCACTGGCTATATTTGTGTCTTGGATTTTTTAATTCATTTAGGTAGGTAGTAGTGCTTCATAGTCGGCCAGTTCACTGATTAACTGTCTTCATTTGCATTTTTTCAATTATAGGTAAGTAAACCTTGGGGACTCCCATGAAGGCTTAATTACAGTCAACACATTTTCTAAATATGGCTTAAAGCCATTTTTTCTCTACCAGTAAAGGCTGAATAATTCTTGCTCAACCCAAACAAGGGGTTCTTGCTACACTTGAGATGCTTTGCCTCTTGTAAAATTAGGAGCAATTATGTCTCAGGCACCTAGGAATTCTCCCATCTTTTCCAGACTTTCTTCCTCCTTCCAGCTCCCAACATCATCCCACCATTCAGGATTTCATGGTCTATTGATCTCTAAAATCTTTGCTTTCACGTGACAGAAGACTTGTGAGGAAATAAATTCGTCAGGTTAAGAAGTAACCTATGAATCTTCAGACACACCATGATAGAGTATTGGATAGTATCTGGGAGAGTGTCAGTTTTCGTGTCTTCATATGAGTATACTGCATATTCATTGTATATTCACCATTGACTGTGTCCTCTCTGATCTCATATATATATATATATATATATATATATATATATATATATATATATCTGTATTATTTATCTTCCAATTTTAATATCATTTAGCTACTCCTCAAAAGACCAAGGCTTATTATTGTGTTGCCTATGGAGAGCATCCCTACCTTCACTCTTCCTTTTTCCAACAACCCCACTTCCCAACTTTCATGATGATGAGGCAGTATAAGAGAAACCCTTCTTCAACAGTAGTGAATTCTTAAGCTATGACACAACCTGGGTTCAAGGTCCAAAGGGACTGATCACTAACTATGTGATGTTTAATGAGTTAGTAAACGCAGCTGTACTCAAAAGTCTTGATCTTTATACTGCACAAGAATGTTAACTGAAGCATTGCTTGAAGTAGAAAAGCAAGTATCTATAGCCACACTAACTGGATAAGCTATGTAACCATCCACATGACTACTTAGTTGTAATATAAATGTAATCTCTATGTAGACATGTAAATAGTTAAGTGAAAATGGTATGCTATTGATCACAATACAGTATAATCTACAGTTTTACTAGATTACTAAGTGCTAAATATAAAAATGCCCTTAGTTCATGGGCCTATGTACGAAATCCTCAGCTCTATCTGTCCCCTATTACTACTGAGACTTTTCATTCCCAAATCTTTTGATCCTTTTTCAGTTTTCCTTCAATCTCCACCCTCAATTTAATAATTTGGATGTCTATTTTATTCTGCCTTTCCTGAAATTACCTGAACCTAACTTTTATCCTTAGCAGAATCTTATACTTTTCATGGATAAAATGTGGAAAAGTATTCAGAAAAGGAAAATAGAAAACATGAAAATGTCTGCATACTTTTAGCACTAGTAAGTCTTTCAGAATGCAGAACTAATAAAGAGTACAGGAAAAATTAAGGATCTTAGGCAAAACTCTGATGCCCCAAATATCTAGCAACACTTAGGGCTTGGCAGTGGCTAGAAGAAGTGTCTACTAGGAGTTGGTAAGAAGCTAATCTGGCTAAGAAACTGTTATGCTTGAGTTGTGAGACCCCCAATGAGACTACCACAGAGCCGACTTTCCAATGCAATTACACAAGGTTTCCTTATTGCTCTACAGGCTTGCAAGAAGTTGCTTTGTCCCACACACTGATGCAGAGGGTGATGGAAAAAGGCCCAAGGCTCACAATGCAGGGGGTCTTCAAAGAGAAAAACCACAAGCAGGGAGTTACATGCTTTAACATTACCTGATTGGGTTGGGGATAGTTGGCTCTAAGTCATAAGGGGATTTTTGCAACTTTCCACAAAATCACCCAGTAACTGGAAGAAAAACTTGTCTGTTTAGCTTCTGATTGGCTGTCCTTGAGTCTCTGGGAAGCCAAATACTTTTGGGGCCAGTTCTGACTTTTCTCTGAATTTACAGGTACATGGGGTGGGGCGTCTGGGGTAGGGTGCCTGCTAGGTTAGACTCTCACAAAGATTGTGCCTGAGTTTAAGATGAAAAATCAATATTCTCAATCTAATTTTAGAAACATTAAATGAAATAACCAATATACGATAAAGTGTATAACCATTTAACATAAAATTCCAGTAATTCAAACTATAATTCTTATTAGATGTTATTTAAAGTAATATCTTCTAAAATAAAAGGAAGGTAACTCATTCCAAAAATTATTAAAATCCATACCTAATATTACCTAATAACTGTCAATCAGAGAAGACCATCATCTCAAGGCATGGCTGATCTTCATTAAAAAAAAAAAAACAAACACAATTCCACGGTTCCCTGAATTCTTTCCTAAATCTGGCTATCTATTTCCTTTCCTTTTTCTTTCTTTTTCTTTCTTTCTTTCTTTCTTTCTTTCTTTCTTTCTTTCTTTCTTTTTTGTTTTGGTTTTTCAAGACAAGATTTTTCTGTAGCTTTGGAGCCTATCTGAGAACTAGCTCTTGTAGTAGACCAGGCTGACCTTGAATACACAGAGATCCACCTGCCTCTGCCTGCCGAGTGCTGGGACTAAAGGCACGTGCCACCATCACTTGGCATAACTGTTCATCTTTAAATACACCTAACACCTATCGTCTCCAGCTGAGACTAACCTTGTCTCAGTATTATTTAAGGGAGCATGATAATCTCATCAAATTAAGATTCATGAATATCTTTCTACCATTATTTCCTACTGGTAGCATTTATTATATTAACCACATAGAGTAGGAAAGAGACAATAACAAGGAAAGGTGCAATTTTTTTAATCCAAAATCATTAAAAGTCGAAACTGGGAAACTGTATGTTTTAGTTAGCCTCTACTCAACAGTAACAAGGATAATTAGTGTACACTCTCCTTAATGCCCTTATCAGATCTGCACAGTCTATCAGAATTACTCTTTATAATAAACATGGTCTGAGACTTCCTCTGCTATGTGCTCTGAAGTGTATTGCCTTCTGTCCTCAGTCACTGCTGCATTCATGTCAGTTCTTTTCATTGCACTAAACGAAGTCCTCCTTATATTTTGTGGTTTTGTTCCTATCAGTTTCTGTGATCTAAAGACAATTTTGGTCTGGAATTACTAAATAGAATGCTCTAGAAAAAAAACATTTCAAGTTTTAAACTGTGCATTGTTGGTTCTTGGTAGCATGATAAAATCTTGCACCATTTCTTAGTAAATGAATCAAAACTTTGTCTAGTGTGTAATCCAATATAATTCCATAGCTGAGCTTGATGACTATACCATAGAGAACTCCTTATGCCTAAGTTTCAGATATCCACTTGGGACATCCCGTCTGTCATTAAGTAGGATATTAATTATCATTTTTCTCTAATATGAGTAATGATCTCCTAAATAAAATATTTAAAACTAAGTAAAATGTTAGACACATCTATAGCTATGTAAAATAATTCGGTACATTAACCCAAATTTCAAATCTTTTTTCATTATAATAATGCGAATTAAGACAAAAAGAAAGTTCCATAACTCAAGTGTTCATAAGAGGCCATCAGTATAATGCATGGTTTAAAACCAAGTAATTTTAATTAAATTAGTTTTCAATTTGAGCAGTTGATCCATAGCTTTCTAGAATTGAACACACTTTTTCTGTCTACTTTTCGCAGACACAGAAAAATTGCCTTCAAACATTTCCTTCATTCTAGCTTTTACATCGTGAACTGTCACCACAACGACTTCCTCCATGTGATCACTATGTGCACTTGCCATAAGTTTGGATATGGATTTCACCTTGACCTAGGAATACAGTTCAGTAGAGATGCAACAATAAACTCAGTTCATTTCTATATCTATTGCACTTCAGATTCTCGAGTTACCTTTCAAAGATCCTTTGGCATTTAGAGAATAATCGAATCTTTCGCAGATCTTTTCTTACTGAGTTTTCCCCATCATCTTAAGCTAGTGGGTGCTCTATGAATCACTCCACCTCTAGCTAAAACCCACTCCTCCCACGGACCTCTTCCTCTCAGTCAGCAGCCCTTCCCTTCTTCATACCACTTAGATGAAGCACCCTGAGTAGTGTGCTGCCTTTTGCTCTCTCTGCCACAGCATCTTATTTCCCTTCATCTCCTGTTCTCTCAGCTTTAATCATCTCACCTCCTGCCATCTGATCGCTCATGTTAGCCAACTCCTCAAACATCATTGTTAGTTCTTTTTCCATACTTTGTCCTAGCCACTCTTCCTGCTTTCTGATCTTTACCCACTTCACTACTCAAACAAAAGCCAGAAGTATCCTCTCAAATGAACTCAGCCTGTCACATCTCTCATCAGCCTCTTCCAGGGCCTCTCTACTTCAGTTCCAATCTCTATCCCAGTCAAATTAAGGGAAAATCCAAAACTTAGTGAAAACTAAACTAAAAAAGTTTCTAAATTTCAGTACACTCCCACCCTGGTGACCTCAATCTCTTTTCTTCCTTCTCTTATATTTTCCATAGTCTTGCCATCTAATCCTTACTTTATCTTGTACAAAGTTACCCACAAACCTGCTGTTTTCCAAACACCTCCAACAGGGTCTTATTGAGTTATTGTGACATCAAAGACTTGGAAATAGAAACGGAAAGACACACATGAAACTAAAATGAAAGTGTGTAGGCTAGTATGCATTCCTTCTACCTAATACTCATTCCATGGAAGTAGAACCAAATGCATGAGTCTGTTAGAAGAGTAGAAAAGGTTCATAATTGACGAAGTATATGAGCCAAACTACAATATACATTGATTCTATTACCTATTCCATCACCGCAATTTGAGTATATTTCAAAACCAGGCTTATTCTTCATAAAACATTTCATAAATAAAGAATATCTACTCTATTGAGAATACTAATGTCAATGAGGTAGCAAGGGGTGGTTGCTAGGCATCATGTTAGCACCACATAAATTCTCTCAGATCTTTAAAACAAGTTCATACGATCATCCCCCTTCTCTACATATGAGGAAACCAGAATAGAGAATATTTAACATTTTGTGACAGTCTTCTTTGAAGAGAGGAGCCTACTATGGAATTCTCACACTCTACTCTCTAGCATTCTGAGTGTAGTAACAGAAATCTTGTAGTTCACACACCATACGAAACATTCTACTTGCTCACAAGCATGAGTCATGTGACCAAGATGTCATCCGGGCCCCACAATGGAAGCCAACCCATGCAAACACCAGCTTTGCCATAATGATTCATGGCTGAGTGGTGGGGACATCATCTTCAGGCTCTAAATCTCTTTCTAGCAGCCATAACTCTCCAAAAGAGCCTCTCCATAGTCAAAGCAAACTTGGTTAATGACAACTTCTACTTTTTTTTTTGGTTTGAAGATTTTACACATACCACTTTCCGTATACCAAAGAGTTAGGAGGAGAAATGATTTCAAATTTTTATAATTTCAAATTTCTACATAGCCTTTACTTTGTCATCTAGCAGACACTGTAAGACAAAAAAAATGACACTGTAACAACTATGGTCATTATCATCTTGTAGCACCTGACATGTGACATTTCCTAAATTCCTTCAACTACTGCTCTGCAGAAGAGCCCTCCTAAACTGTGCTCTCATTTCATAAAACACAATACTATCCACGAAGGAAACTATCTCTGTGTCATTTACTTCCTATAAAATGTTGGGACAATCATTACTATAAGTCTCTATTTCTTCAAGTGTAAAATGAAGTTATTAACAATGTTTTTCAAAGTTTATTATGAGGTCTGAGTAAGAAAATAAAGAAGCTTAAAACATACTTTTAAAGTTTGAAGACGTATGTGGCTATAAATGATTTTTACATAATTTCTTCTAAATTTTGGAAGAGCCAGATATCACTGGCCCAAGAAATCTGTTCAGTAGCAGGTATTCCAACAGACAACTCAAGTAACTGGCAAGATAAGGGGAAAAAAAGATTTTCTAGAGAAGGTGATTCTCCACCTTGGCCCTAATTGCATGGTGGCCTAATTATAATCTCAACTTTATTCAGAAAACTTGTCTTCAGAGGATACTCTACAGAAAACATGTTTTAAGGGGTGGAAAAGAGATGGACATATTCTAATAAATTGAAGGAGGTCATGCTTTCCCCGTGAGCGAACAGCTCATCCACTAATCTGCCTTTGGTGTCTTCATCACAATTCTGCTGCATTTCTTGCTCCAACCAAAAAGCTATTTGTTTGCTGCTTTGTGCTCGAAAGTTTTGTGGATCATATATCCATGGCTATCATTCTAGGTCCTACCATGCAGACGCCTTTCTGCCCCTTATTGCTGTGTTTCGCACAAGGGCTCCTAATACAGGAAGCACACTGGGATTAGGTGTTGGGGATAGTAGGATAAGTAGCAGTCAACTCAGTGATGGATTCTTAGTGGAGGATTCTTTTAAACTAAATTATGAGGTGTGCCTGCAGGAAACTAAAAATTGGTAAGTATTCTCTTTGCTGGGTTATACAATATTAGCTATCTCCCCAACTTGGCATATGTCCTGTAACCAAACTTGTTATACTTTTCCTGAATTTATCCTAATTTTTTTTAAAAAAATAATTCTGACTTTAGCTTCACCATCTCATCAGTAGGTGAATGAAACTTACAAGCAACCTACAAAAAGAAAGATTGTCTTTGTGTATCATGTATTTAGTAATGTACCACCGTTCCAAATGCCTCTATCTAAAAGAAGACAAAAAGGGCATATAAAGTGGTTCTCTTTAGAAGCCAGGATGCTTCCTCCTACAGTGCCTGCCAGGGCTTGGCCTAGTTTGGAAATCTCTAGTCTTGCTCTCTTGCAGTGAATGAACTTGATTGAAAATGTAGCAAAAACACCTGAGGGTTCCTTCCATCTAAAACTGGCCGTATTTTTGGTTCAACAAAGAACCTCTATGGATGGACAACATTTTGTCTGTGCTCTCTGAAAAGAGACTGAGACACACAAGAAACTTGCATAATTCACAGATTAAAGAGAACAGAATCCTCACAAAACAGGAAATGCATAAGAGTATTGCCAAAAATTTGAGAAAAATATATCGGTTTCTGTTGAAAAAAGTTTGAAACTTATGAGCTAAAAAACTTATTGGTGGAAAAATACTACTTTAACTTTAAGACAACAGCAACTGTTAACCCAAAAACAAGATAAACATTAAAGGGTTGCAGGTTGATTTTAGCATGGGCAAGATGCTACATCTTACCACATTTAATATTGACATGAAAATTTTGCCAAGGCAAAATTCTTCTTTTGGATTTCCTGTGAATCTAGCCTTGATAAACTTAAATCACCTAAATATGTATTCCAAGACTTAAGGTCCTCTCATTTTTCTCCCAAGAGACAAAAAGTGGCAAGGCTACAGCTTGCTGTATCACTGCTGATACATCCCCGAGTAGTGCCTCAACTCTGAGGTTACACCTGCAAGAGTTCTCTCACTTTATTATAATTCTGAGCTGTAAAGCAAGTTCAGTGCTTCACAATAACCCCATGGATTCAAGGCTCACCTGGCACAAACTTACGTACTACAGAATTTACTGACTATAAATATCTCAAAAACAACTGCAGTAGAAATTTGAATTTCAACATGGTCATTAGCCTAATGTACTAGACATGATTGAAAAAAATAATATTTTAAGGAATGAACATAGCCTATCACTTCCCCTTTTTCCTTCCATCTTAAAAATTTATATTATCTGTCCCCACCACACCAAGATGTCTAAGTGTACAGAATGAACAAAATGCTATGGTAATACTATTGTTTTTGCAGTACTTTAAAAATCAAATAAATTACCTGTATCAGAGCATTGAGGATAGAAGCTTGCAAGTTCTTAAATGTTATAAACACAATGGAATTGTTTTAAACTCCTTACTTATACAAAGCAATAAATGCAAGTCATTTTTAACCCATTTAAAACTTTTTTTCTCTAAATATTATCATGAAACAACTGTCTTTAGGAACAGAAAGTCCTAGATCTATAAGTTACGGGGTATCTGTTATAACTAGGAAGGAGGTAAGGTGATGATGGGTAAACATTTCTAATGGGTTCCTAAGAGTCCTTCTTTTAGCAAAGTACACTTCCATGCCCTGGGGCCAGGCTGACACTGAGGGGCCGAAAGTGAATCTTCTTCCCTTCTACCCTCTTATTCCTTTCCTAAAAGAAGGAATATAAGAGGACCAACCTCAAAGGGTGTGTATATTCTGAGTCAAATGTCAAGAATTTTGCTGACTCCAGTACAGTCAAATATCACTGATTAGCAATGAGTAGTTGCTGTAGGCTTCTAGTACAGAGAGTTCAGAGATGATGTTAAACATTCTACACAAGCAAACCATACAACCCTCACAGCAAAGGGTTTCTGGACTACTCCAGACTTTGTAAAGTGTGTGTGTGTGGGGGGAAGTCTTCCTATTTAGGAGTCTCAGACTGTCTTTATATTCTAGGAGGGTCTCACCTTACCCCATGAGGTTGTCCCTTCTTTCGTTTCTAGAGTCCAAATCCATCTATATCAGGAACATTTAGAAACTGGATGCTGATCTGTATTTGCTTTTCAAAGCTCAGTTTGAGAATGGTAAAGGCAAAAATATGAGTATCACCTACTTTAGTAGCTAACGGTTGCTTCTATAGTCTCAAATGTAAAAATCAATACTTTTCTCCTTTCCCTAAGTCATTTTCTCTGATTTCAATCAATGCCTCTCCATGTGATTCCTCTAAACTCCCAATGATGCACTATCTCTGTGAAGTAGATCCCTGGACTGATTGATCAGCTCCCTGAAAGTCCAAAAGTTTGACTTGGGGCAGACATGATGAAAGAGAACAAGAGGGTATCAGCAACATCAAAGAAAAAAAAAAACCCTGTAGCATCTCTTTGGAAAGAAGAAGTGTGGGGCATCTCTCAAGTGTCCCTTCTACCTGTCTTTGAGTACTTCCCTGGCTTTCTGCACAGACTGATGGGTATAGGGTAACAGCTGTTATCCATGAAGGGAAAACAAAGAAGAAATTTAACACTCCTAATTGATTGTTGATTCAAATATATAGTTATGCAACTAAGATTTTTAATACAGACCATCATCTAGGTCATAATTTGGGAGCATAAACACATGATTATTTTTTAATTAAGATGAGAATGCTAAAGCGCACATTTTCCGTAGACTTTCACTTGAAGCCATCAAACAATGCATCAGTGCTATTCTAAAGTTCTCCTCTCCCCCTCCCCTGTCTCCCTTGCCCCACCCCCACCCCCAATACTCCCAATTCACTTAGGATATCTTATCTACTTCCACTTCCCAGGAAGATCCATGCATGTCTCTCTTAGGGTCCTTTCTACCTATTTCCTCTGGGTTTGTGGACTGTAGGCTGGTTATCCTTTTCTTTATGTCTAATATCCACTTATGAATGAATAAGTACTATGTTTGACTTTCTGGGTCAGATTTATTCATAGTGCATGAACTGACTTTTTGAAGCGCATTCCCTATGAAAGAATACCATGCTCAGACTAGATACAGGGGAGAGGGCCTTGGTCCTGTCTCAATGTGATGTGCTAGACTTTATTGGCTCCCCTTGGGTGGCCTTACCCTGTCTGAAGAGTGGATAGGGGTAGGGGGGAGAATGTGAAGGGAGCAGGAGGAGGGAGGGAGGGGGAACTGGGATTGATATGTAAAATGAATAAGTTTGTTTTAAATTTAAAATAAAGTAAATAAAAATACTATTCTAGAAAAAATACTTCTCTGAATTTTTCTTTCTCTCCTATTTCTTCTCAATATTCTCTTCTTCCTTCCCCATCTCACACACCCACATAAACACATCCCTTTCACAATTTTGGAGATATAGAACTGCTTAGTTTTGTTCTTCCTTAACTCTTCGTGTTGGGACATGACAAACAAAATATCGAAGACCATCCCTCAGATCTTTATAGTTCCACACTCTTCCTTTAAGTTCATCATTTACTACGTCCTGAGGCTTACTAACCATCATCCTTATACCATTTTTCCTCATGCTTAGCCAGGGTTTAAATGGACTATTTGATGAATCGTCTTCTATTACTGCTTCAGTGTGAATGTGAAATGTCCCACTCAGGCTCATGAATCAGTGCTTTAGCTGCCAGATGATAGCTTTGGGGGAATTATTAGAGTCCTAAGGGAACTGACCTAATTGATGGATTGATCCTTCGATGGAGTCACAATATGGTGACATTACTGGGAAGTAACAAACAGTAGGAAGAAAGCCCTAGGTAAAAGAAAGCCCCAGGGGGCTTGTCAAAGAGGCAACCTCCCTCTCTCTTAAGGCAAGCAGCCTTTACCACAAGCTTCCACTGCCATTATCTTTTGCCTCAACCTGGGTCTTGAAATACAGGAGTCAAGTGACCATGACTGACAATCAGAAACAGTGAGCCAAAACCAGGAAGTCCACCCCAAAATTGGTCTCTCAAAGCATTTTCGCTGCAGCTATGAAAACCTAACTAATACAGTTACCTTTAACACTCTCAATTCTTAACTCCTAATGTTTAATTTTTTTCCATCTGAAACTTCTTCCAAGGACAGAAAGATGAGTCAGTTTGTTACTTTGCAGATTTTGAAACAGAGGTGTGAAAATGAATCACCTGGTGTGTGTTAAGAAGTTGGTAGTTAATTAGATATTCCAAGATCCTACACTCTATCATCTTTATTCAAAAAGACTGCTATTTAGCCCAGGTTCTTCATCTTCATAGCCTCCTCCTACCCCTATGCTGGGTTATTCATGCAGATGTTCTGGCCATTAAAAAAGAAAAAAAAGAAACACTGAATAGCATTCATAATAAGATACTTTCTACCCTTTTCTGGCATTTTCTGGTCCAATCAACCTAAAATGTGCATATACATGAATAGTATGTTTTTTCTGATTTTCTCTTCAGAGATATTATACATTCTTCTCCCAAGGAAACTTATTTCATAGTAGTTCTGTATCTGTAAAGATATATATCTATGTGTGTGTGTAAATTATACATATAGATATATATGCTTTCTTTTGCCTCTTTTTTCCCTTTCTACCTAGATATTCAAATAACTTTGTAGTATATTTCATTCAGAAAGATTATTGTAATGTATCATTGTTACTTGTTTCAGACACCTGTCTTCCATGATAATTTCATCTGTGTATCTATCTACACTACATCAGACAATAGGCATCACATTATACATTCAGTATGTATTAATTTACAGATCTGAGTATTTCTAGAATACCCTAGAAGTATGCTTGCTTAGACTTGGGTAAAGAGAAAAATGTCAACTTTCTTTTGGGAAAAGCAGTTCTAACATCATTACCCTCCTTTAACAATCTATAACGTCTTTGAAAAATAATTCAAGTTTCATTTGAACTTTGTATTGTACAATTAGTTCCAACAGAATTTTTCCCCCATTGGAAAACTGTTTTTGATCACTAAACTTCAGTGTTCTCTCATAGTCAAGTTTATTCTGTGAAAAAGCGATTTCCTGAGATAATAAAATCTAAAAGGTAATTTTGATGTCACATTAAGAAACTAAAAAGCATTTCACAGAATGGAGTGAGCCAAAGCTTTATTTAGTTACAAAGCCCTGAGAATCTGGAAAAGGGGATAGGCTGCAGGGTTAGTTCTATTCATGGAAAGCTAGTCTGTTAGAAAGGTCAAAATAGTAACTTGGATGGATATAGACAAGAAAGTGAGGTCGAGTACACACTATAAATTATCACTGAGTCTATATCACAGAGGCTTTTATATAAGTTTTTGCTTGTCCATATATGTAAATCAGATCTAAATCAGAAACCTCTTCCAAGTATATCAGGGGAAAGACTGATATAAGGCCATACAGTTTTACTTAGCACTTAAACTTTATCAACTCTGACTTTTCTAGGGCAGAGAATATGACATGATTCTTTATTCTCTTTGCCTTCAAAATTCATCCTTATAACACATATTCTCATTGGCTGGTGGACATTTCCATCACCAACTAAGCCTTCTAAACCGGCTAAAGATGTCTCCAGAAAAAATGTTTCCTTTCTGTTTTCACCAAAGAACCAGTTAACCTGTGGGCTAATCCTTTCCCTTAAACTGTCTTCCACAGATGGGGCTAGGCATCGTCACATGACATTCTGTGTAACTGAGAAAATGGCTATCTAGCTTAATCTTCATTGAAAACAATTACAGTTCATTCACTGTGGGCTTCTTAAGTTGTCTAAAGAAGTAAAGTGCGCTATAAACTAAACTTATGATAAAGTCAGAAACGATTCAGGAAAAGTACATGACTATCAGTAGTGACTTGAATTCTGATGTAAAACACATCTGAATACAGGACATCCTCAAGTCCATTAATATTTCTGTGATCTTGAAGACTATATCCTTATCTGCATCCTCATGTACAAAAACACAAACACACAAAAACACAAACACCAATACTACAAAGGTTATTTGCCGCCGCTTCTCACAAAGGTATTCCATAACATTTTGTTCTGCGAGTTTGCTGTTCCCAAATCAACAAGTTTATGGTCTAAAGATAGTTCCTAAAATAACAAATTTCAGAATTTTATATAACATTAGGAAATGAAGATACTTATACTGGATAATCTAAACTAGGTCCTTAACTTAGAAGATCATAGGGATATTTCTTAGTTATTTGAGCACTTACTATGTTAATTTCCAAGTTGTCACTTGACAAGTGATTAGAGTTGTCAAAAGTTGCACATTCATCAAGATCCAGATGAACGATCATTTTATCTCCTATATAGCACATACTTTAGTACCTACCAACTCTCTATTCATTAATACTTATCCACGACATATTGCATATGTAACCTTGAACTTCAGAGTTTTCAATGAGATCATTTTTATTGATCGTCTAGTAGGTATGTATAACGCTTAATGTGAAACAAGTTTTCTAATCAAAAAGCATAAAAATATTGAATTCCAAACCAATAATTCTTTAGAAACAGCATAGCCACTTATCATGGTACTACTTTTCTTTGCATTTCAGTTAATTCAGAACTAAGTGGGTTATAGAGAACAAGTTAACCAA
This sequence comes from Microtus pennsylvanicus, assembly GCF_037038515.1. NCBI lineage: Eukaryota > Metazoa > Chordata > Mammalia > Rodentia > Cricetidae > Microtus > Microtus pennsylvanicus. The sequence goes on along the minus strand of NC_134586.1, from coordinate 69,149,378 downwards.
ATGGTGGTTACATGCCAAAGAACATGGACTATTAATATATAGTATTAACCAAAAATAGTACACCAGATGGAGGATATATTTTAGAATCTCTTTTTGAATGAACTTTTTTAAGGATTGAATATATGTCCAATATAAAAACTGTATTTTCCAACTATTCAGTCCTCTTTTTCGCTAATTTTTTTTAAATATCATGAAAATATAGAATTTTCGGGTCTATATATTGAGACTACATCCTTTATAGGCCATATACCTACTTCATAGATAAGAAAAATAATTGCCCAAAAGATCTAAATCATCGACTCTGGGAAAATCTAACCAGTCAATGACAGGAAGAGGATCAGTATATCAACTACAAATCTTAATTACAATTGATTTTACAATCCACCATCTCCTTTAGAGTATATGTTTGTGCATATATAAATTATAATTTTAATACATATAAAATACATTAAAAACACTGAACACCACTATAGATGGAACATGCACATGAAAATCAACAAGTGCATGCATGACACATTCCATGATAGACTCTCAGCGTACAGCACAACCACTCTCAACTCACGAAGTTTAAAGATGATTGTGTTCCAAGAGTTTGGAAAAAATTGCCATTTCTTACCTGGCAGCTGTATGAAGGGGTTGATAAAAGACATTAACAACTTGAGCTATGAGTAGACATCACATTTTCTAGCACTGAAAAATTGCTCCTACCTGGGACTTAGGAATATAACGTTTTAATGAGAAGTAGATAAGAGATGGGGACAACCAAACATGTAGCATTCTCATGTGTATAACAACATTAGGTTGAATGTTGGTTCCTATTGGCTAGCATAGCTCGATTATCTTGATGACGTCTAAAACATCTAACACTGTAGTCAATCCTTTAGACTAGGCATCTAAGAGAGAAATTAATTCTAGAAACAACACCTTTATGGGTCCCAAATTCCCGGTAACAAAACAATTCAAAGCTTAATAAAACCTAAAGTTCTACAAATCTATTAAAAGAAGTACAGATTCTGAATTAAACAGAAAACAGAGAAACTGTTAATGAGAAGTATGTCTATATGTGGTTGTGGATATGGTTAAGCAGGAAAGCCCGGGGATCAATCCTAGGACCACATTAAACTTGGTTTGATGTTGTACATCTGAACTTAGCACTCAGGAGATGGGAGATAAGAAATTCAAGGTTGTTGTCAGTTACATAACAACTTTGAGGTCACCCTAAGATATGTAAGACGCATTTCAATAAAAAAGTAAAATAAAAAGGATCTCCATTTTCAAACTGCCCCCATTTTTCACCACCATTGCACATAAACACCTAAGACTCTATACTTTGAAAAACATAAATGACAGCCTCAATGTGTATTTTATAATACACATAATCGGTACCTATATATGTCCATTTCATTCCAGAGGGTCCATGTTGTGGTGTTCAAGAAGAAAAGAAAGAAAGAAAAGAAAAGAAAAGAAAAGAAAAGAAAAGAAAAGAAAGAAAAAAAACCCATCCTAGTCTTTCCACATCCCCTAAAAGGTGTAACTGCATTCATGATCTCCTTTTGCTCCCTCAGACAAAAGCCTCAAGCTCCAGCATTGTAATAAGTACCCAGGAAAGAACAAGGAAAAAAAAAAAAAACAAGAGAAAGGCCCACTTCATCTTGTCTCTCTAAACAGTAAGGCATGTGAAGAGCTAATCAGCAACAGAAACTCAAAGGACAGCTTTCCACACATCCTAACCACCAAGTGACCCAAGAAAAACAACAGTGTTACAACACTCAACAGCAACAATAACATACAAAAAGAGGTAGTATATTTGGTTGTGACACTTTTAAAAGATCATGCCCTAAACTTGCAAGAGTGTTAACTTTTTTTCATTAAAAAAAATAGTCAATTTTGTCATTAGGAAGCATTCATTGTTTCTTTGGGGTTTTTTTTGTTTTGTTTTGTTTTAAACCTAAATGGAACATGTTGAAAATACACCTTGCATTTTTACCCCCATGGTTTTAGAAGTCCTAAAAAAGTCTCAGGGCCAATGCCAGTGAAGGACATTACAAGACCATTCAATTTTCTTTAAAGACAAATAATCAGCGTATCATCCTCTTGGCTAGCTGTTTTCAGGGGATTACACAGAGATGTCTAGATAGATACATTGCACATTACACACTTTCGGTCCCGATGGGAAGAAAGGCTGAAATGCTATGATAACACCATGTGTGCTTCTCAAGTTTGGGTGACAGTTGAAATTTATCTTTGCTCAGATTCCTAAGCCTTCTCAAAAACAAAAAGAACCTTTGCTCAAAGTTGATCAGGTAAAGAGTGTTTCAACTTGCACATGATCATTTGCCTGGAATTCTAGCCCGTCCCTACCCCCACCCCACTCTACAGAATTAATAACCACAAAGTATATTAGATTATAAAGTGAAGTTACTTACCATGGAGGAGTCACTGCTTCCACTCCCGATTGGAGCTCCCTCAGCACAGGTTGGGAGGTGGGTAGAAAGTTGACTAGCCCTGCCCCCATCTATGACATCACAATCTACCTCATAAAAGGTAGTGAAAGTGCTCTGAACTCCTGTCTGATTTCCGAGAGATACAGAAAAGAGAAAGTGAGAGAGAGAGCAAGAGAAAAAAAAATCCCATACTCTACGTGGGAGGGAATTGGGGAAGTGGAAGAGGGAATGGGGAGTTACCTAGGAGAAAGAGGTTATGAAGGAATTAGGTGTTGAAAGAGATATGTACCGGCCTCCTTGACATTAAGCAGCCAGTCATTCATTCAGACTCCTCTTTATGTGTCCAAAAGGGACCACTGGGAGAAGGATGAAGAAGTACCCTCCCTTGCCCAGCACTATCGGGGGTATTTATACAGGCTCAAAAGGAATGACTCCTCTATTAAAAGGATTGAACCTTGCCAAGAGAGAGAGCAAGGGCTATCTGTAACTCTTAAAGCCTGGAACAAAATGTGGGGATTCCAGGTGCCTTGCTTGGAGGTTCCAGTATCCTCTTATGTGAGCTTGGTCAAGGTCTTGATGGCTATGCATGACTCAGTATGTGGTATAAAAGGAATACTTACCTCCTTATCGGGGAGCATTCATTGTTGTTGACACTGCAAATTATTACTATTTATTTGGAACCCAAAGGTGGGTTGTGTGAATGGCATGATTGAAAAGATAAGCCAATAATCAATGCCCATTTCTATCTTTAGAATTCTTAAATTTTCTTGATATATGCTGTTCTGAAAGAATCTTGTTTGTCTAGTGCAGTGTTTCTCAACTTGTTTGTCATGATCCCTTGAGAGTTTCCATGTAAAATATCCTGCATATCAAATATTTACATTATGATTTATAACAATAGCAAAATTACAGTTATAAAGTACCAACAAAATATTTTTATAGTTGAGGATCACCCCAACAAGAGAAATTGTATTAAAGGGTCTTAACATGAGAAAGGGTGGGAACTACTAGTCTAGCAGAACAGACGAAAAACAAAACCACATCTTTTCCACAAAAACTATCTTAGTAAAATTAAGATTCTAAATTATAACTTTGGCATTGCCAAAGCCTATTTGCATATGCAGATTGAATAAAATGCCAAATTGTGAATCTTTAATTTTTAATCAGTGCGGTTCAATTCCTGATTCTATTGTCCACTTAACAAATATATGTGAATTATAATAATTACAATACAAATTATGCAAACTTAGCAGGTTTGGAAGCAGTTTGAAACATGGAAGTTACTAAATTCAAATTAATGATAGATTTAACAACATCACTCCCATCCACAGCTTGAAAATAAATGTCGGAGACATTTAAAGAATGTCTTTGAAGAATTCAAAATGAAACCAAAGAAAAGATATCAAGTATGTATGTAGAATGGACTTTCCTTACATTGGAGTCTCCCTGAGTTAGAGAAAGCAAAAGTTCCGTTACATGGATTTTCGTTGCTGTATTACTATATTTCCTTTTTATATAATTCTATGCATAAATTCAGATTCAGCATACAATAGCATTTATTCATGAGATCTTGAAACTAATGGCCCTATGAAGTTCCACTTTCAGTTTTACATATTGAGTCATTGATTAGTTGGCTTATCTTAGTTATTTATTTTAAATATTTGTAATGTGTCATTGGTTTTAGCTAATAAGCATTGCCTGATATTTTTCTTTGTAAAGAATACACTAGTCAATTATGACTATTATTTTCAAAGCTGATTCTGAAATCTTAGGAACTTGAGTCATCTCATGTGTTTCAAAAATTTAAAGGTCATAAAGATTAATGATGCAATTGCCTATTTTCCAATAAACATCTTTAGATTTTTGGCTACACAATAAAGAAGTTATAATTCTGCACCATTAAAATAAAAGAACACAAATTGAGTTAAGTAGTTTATAAATATGGAAACAGAACATACTGAACTTGGACCAAAATCTTTAAGTATTTCTTAATGTCGGCCTATTGATAATTGGAAACGGAAAACAATTTCAGGAACCCAATGCAAAACTAGGCTGCATCAAAAAGATGCACAATAATACACTGTGCTGACATTTCATGTGAATTTGGTGGGACTGATTGGGAAAATGCCTGTAGTGGTGATATTAGTTAGAACAAGATAACTCAATGACACTGAATGCAAGCCAAAGGACTAGTTCCTTGACAATGTCCATACACAGTCTGTTCAACTTCAACTGAAATTTTGTTGTGTGCTTTTTCCAAGATGTTAAAACAAATGGATGAGGAATATCTTCAAGATAAGACATGAAGTATGTTTAAGGTCAGGCAGAATTTCCTGTCATCACAGCTACTGTGTCATCTGACCAAGGACATATAGAGAAGCTTTTAAATTCTTTGCATTAATGAATCTAACTTAATTGCTAATACAGAAGACTGAAAAGAGACCACTGGAATGATAGGGGTACTTTAAAATAATGATCTGCAGATGCCTTTATAAACTAAATGAACATGAAAAACATGGCCAGGCCAGGACCACACAACTTGACCACAGTGTTATTACAGAAGAAAAGTACCTCAAGATGAGAAGTCTTAATAAACAATCATAGGGGCATGTTTGAATCAGAAGTACCTAGATAAAGGCATAATTGTTTGGTTTGTTTGTATCGTTGTACTATCTTATCTATAGAAATAAGAGCAGAACAGAATAGATACTTCTTTAAAAATGACCCTGACTGACACCTTTCCATCATAGTCACTCCCAGTTGAAAAACAGATCTGCCAAAGAAAATGGATCAATGAGGTTAAAACACAGGTCATAGAAATTTGACAGAATTTCTAACTCCAGTTTCAGTCAACTTCCCTATCAGCAAAGCATCTGAATTGATAAAGGTATTCAGAGAAAAGTAATAAGACAACATATAGTATTAATAATGAGAGGAGTGATTAGCAGTCTCAATTAAGAAAGCTTGCCTTCTAGAAGATAGGATTAAGATGAAGGATTTAAAATGCATATATTACCCAAAAAGAAAGTGATTGCTCAAAATTAGGGTAAGATGATGTGTTCTGAAGCCGTTCAGGAAATCTGAAATAAGAAAACTCCATATTGCCCATCCAGAAGCCTTTCCTATTTATAAGACCATAATGTGTCACATATATCTCTTCTAAGGGCTGTGATCAAAGTCCTATTTGTAAAACATTTAAATTAGGCTGGAGAAAGCACTTGACAAAATCATCTATAGGGACAAAATGTAGACTAAAGGAAGTGAAACACACTTTCATTTTCAGAATTCAGTGAACCAAGAGAAAAACAAAGACAGAGGTAGCCATCAGAAGGTACCCTTCCATCCTAGCAGAGAATCTTGAACATCCCAGCAAGCTGAGAAACTACGTAGAAAAAGAGATGGGATACATAGTCTAATAAAAAACACAACAAACAGAAAATATCCTCCATGGTAATTACTTGCTAGTAAAGACTAAGAAGCTTCGAATGACTTGAGTCAACTCATACTGCTTGCTGTATTTTCACATAGTATACCTGTGTGAAGGTCAATGGATGCTGAATTCAAGAAATCAGAAGCTATCTGATGTGGGTGAGAAATGAAAGAAATTCCTTGATTGTTAGTCTGCCACTGGAAATTAGGCTTACCCCAACACATGTTTTGTATGAAAGCGATCCCATCTCTAGGTTCCCATATTTCACTAACCATGGTCACAGAGCTCATCACAACCTAAGAAACCCTCCATCCAAAATGAGGCATTCTGGTAGAACTTTTACACTAAATCATGAGAACAGTTGCATAAACACTGATACTGCTTAGAAAGCTAATCTTTTCAGAACTTCAAAAGATCTAGTACTGAAAAGAGCCCATCCTGTCAGCTTTGCTGTGTTCTTGGGCTTTTTGTATAATGGAAAAATATACACAAAAAACCACAATGGAATCCCCAGATCATCTTTAGTATATGATTCAATATTGAGTTTCTTAGTTTTATCTACTTGATATTTACATCAAGTTTTATACTTCATCTGTTTCTTTCAGTATTGTTCCTTCAGCATAGAAGTTTTGCTGGGGGCAATTCAGAGTAGAAATGGGGGGGGGAATCACCATACATTAGCAAACAAAGTATTGTTTAGTTATAAACTGATTATAAGTAACTGTTGCAAACACTGATGAATCTTATTGGAAATTTATTGGAAATCTTATTTCTATGCACTTTATTCAGTGAATACCTTGACCTCCAAAAATTATTTGGCTTATGGTCATGGAGCAATAACACATGAAACCGCTCTTATATATTCACAATTGTATAAAAGGTTTCCTTTGCAATGCTTATCTAAGCATTATTTTAAACACTTCTTGTACTGGACACCAAACACGAGGGCCCTGAGCTTGCCAGGCAAATGCTCTACCACTGAGCTAAATCCTCAAGTCCTATTTAAAAGTATTGCTTTAAAAATGAACAATAATGAAGATTTTGAAGTAGAACTTTAAAACAAAAAAGCTACTACATGTAAAACAGTCCTCAGGATTAGAACATTCCTTACATTAACATTTTATAAGGAAGTCTGGCTTCCATAAGTTTGTCTAGGTTCCACAGATATTGCAAGATATAGCCGATTATCTCCCCCTCATTTAGCTAACTCCCATGTATACAATTTCTAAGTTTTTATAAGATATTATTGTTAATCGGTTGCCAAATAATTGTCGGAATATCAGCTGGATTCTAAAACATTCGTTGATAATAGATTAAGGTGTTAATTATTTGTTTTGCTTTTCCTTAGAGGCTCTCACGACTTGAAAAGTGTTAGAGACTGAAAGGAATAAGTGGTGATGCTGAGAAATCTGGGACCAATACATTCTGTTTAAAGCCATTAGCCACTTTTAATCTTATAAACAACAGGGTCTTTGTAATAATTGCTTTTAATTGTCAACTTGATAGGATCAAGAATAATGTGGGAGTTGGACCTCTGGTCACGTCACTGGCGGATTTCCTCGATATTTGTTAAATGCCATAGCAAGACCCATTTTAACTACATATGGGACCATTTTCAGGGCGGGGCATCCAGTATGGCATAACTGGAAAAAGTGAACAAAATCACCATTTGTCCTCTCTGCTTTCCTAGTATTGGGTACACTGTGATCAACTTAGTCAATCTCCCATTGCCTTGATTCCCCCAACATGATGGTTGTACTCTTGATCTGTGATGTATTAAATCTTTTGAACCTTAAACTGCTCTTCGCCATGGTATTTCATTCCACTAACAGAAAATTAAACTAATACAGTCCTCAAAGTAAACTAAAAATAACTAGTCAGTCCTATACAAGTTTAGGTAATGCCACCAAATGAATCTGGTGAAATCAAATATAGCTCAATCATAAGCATGTTATTTGTCTCATGTTCTGGCTTTCCCATAGAGAGTGTCTTCTTTTCAAGTGAGTGCATTAAAACATAGGGTTTTGTATGTATAAAATAATTCACTAATATCACTGCCACTGGCTTCACTCTTTCCATGAGCAATTTCTTTTAATAAGCAGTACAGTGGTTTGAATGAAAAAAAAAAAATCTCTAATAGTATTCGGATGCTTTGTCCACAGTTGTAAGCAATGTATTAAGAATTTATGGAACCTTTAGAAGGTAGAAACTTGTTAGCATTATTACATTACTTACTAGTGGGAGCTTTGAGGGTTTGTCACAGCACCCCACTTCCTATTCTTCCTTCACACTTCCTACTGTTGTGCCTTCCTCAACATTAGACTCTCTCCTTTATGTTGCTTTCGGTTATGGTATTTTATTACAGCAACAGAGAAACAAATGAAAACAAATAAAGCCTATTGGTAACCTAAGAACTCCAGTCACAGAGTATATAACTGAAGAGCCTTGTCGTGTAGAGTAAATCAGTGTCCCATCATCTTTATAGCAAAGGGCTGCTTGAATTTAGACTGGCACTATATCAAGGTAACCAACACCCCAGATCCCTATAACACCCAACACCTAAGGAGAATTTTTAAATTTTTGATTCCCTGGTTTTTCAAAAGTATAAGTTTGATCAGGTTATATGCCATGTTTATGCCCTGGAGAGAATGACATTTTGCTGAAAAAAAAAAGTAACAGTTATTTTTGTCCTAGACAATTTGTGAAAAAAAAATCAATACCTTAAATGCACTGGTATGAATACAAGTACAAAACAGAATGGAGAAATCAGAATGTAAGTACACATTGAAGTTTTGCCATCCTAATAGATCGGAGGTGAGGCTTTAGGGAGAAAGTCTACATCATGTGACAGCTCATATTACCAACAAAATGTGTACTAAGAATTGTTTCCATTTTGTAGTCGATAAATGCCTATTTGGTTTTCTTAGTGCTGCACAGTACATGCTACCCAATATAGATTTATTATCTGGAATTTATGCTATCTTACTCTCTATAAATATATACATGACACAAGTTTGTAGATCAAGGAAGGTAAGTCCTTTAAACTTGAATACTTAATGACCCACTGGTTAGAAGATCAGAATAAAATTCTTCTGAATTGCCATGAATTTCTTAAATGCATATAAGCATACAAATGTGCTTTAATTCCAGGTGGAAATAGCTAGCAATTTAGGTTTTTCCCCCCATTACTGCTATGATTTGATCACTGGAGATAATCAAGAATCGACTATAGCTAGAATCAGAAGATATTTTAAAAACTCCAAAATAGGAGATGCTTAATGCATAAGTCTGCACAGTTGGATGTAATGGTTGTCTCACAGACTATTTCATTCTGTTACAAAATACTACAAAAATGCAGACTTGCTCAAATAAAATGTTGCCCTGATCAACTAGTCATACATACATATTTATATATGTATTATGAATGTATTTATATGACATTACACATTTTCTTTTTTATAAGTTGCTTTATATTAGATTATATATACCAGCCATTGGACTCTTTCATACTGAGGGAGAAAAAGGAAATATGAAGTATATGTGGTTTTTTGGTACATATAAATGTGTATCGCTACTTACATGCTATAGTCAGGATGGACTTGAAATTTAAAGTATTTTATAGAACATTATTCATCACTCACTGTGACTATTCGCCTTCATCTTGTATCTGAATTTGCTAAATGCATAAGGTAAAATATGCACGACAAGAATGACTTTCAACTGGGCCAGTGAGATGGTCAGCCGGTAAACATGCTCAGCACACAAGTCTGATGAACTGAGTTCGATCCCCAGAACCCACTTACAGGTTGAAGAAGGGAACTGATGCCACAAAATTGACCTCTCACTTCCATGCCATTGCCATAGCACATACAGGCACCACCATACCATACATAGTAATGAATAACTTTTCATTGTTTCCTTATTCAGTATACTGAGTGTAGCTCTTAAACGTGATCAGAGAAGTTTCCTTTGTGCAGTGGACTGTGGTTAACACAGAATCTCACAACTGATCAAAGAACCAATAAAAATATCCATGGAGTGCTCAGCCACAAATGAGACATGGATGTCACCACCTTCTCCCAAGGATCAGAGAACATCATGGAAGTGAAACTGTGTCTTATGCACACAGTGGGACCACTGCATTCATATACTTGCTGTTGTGGCCACCTGCACAAGCCCTACAAAAGAGAAAGTCAATCACAACAGTTTCAGCCTAGAAGGCTGAGTAGCTATTCATATGTAGTGCCTTCTGAGGAAGGGAGGATTTGTCTTCTTTAGGGAAGTTCTGGTAGGTTAACTACACTCCAGTGAATGGCCCCATACCCATGAATTTATGTGTAGTACAAGGTGGATTAAGTGGGGTACTTAGAAGAAAGATAAATATATAGAAAGATAAGTACAGACAGACAGACAATAAAGAGAGAGAGAGAGAGAGAGAGAGAGAGAGAGAGAGAGAGAGAGAGAGAAGGAAGGAAGGAAGGAAGGAAGGAAGGAAGGAAGGAAGGAAGGAAGGAAGGAAGGAAAGAAGGAAAAGAAGGCTCGACAGTTCAGAGCACATGGGTTAAGTTCACCCACATGGTGGCTCACAATAGCAACTCCATTCCTAGCAGATCTGAAACTGTCCTTTAGCCTCCATAGACAGGTATGCAGACAAACATGTAAGCATTCACATGTATATATAAAATATAAACCATTTAAAAGTTTGTTTCTTTTTTCAAATAAAGAGAACAAAATCTTAGGAGTTGGCAGGACAAGAGTAGATCTAGATATGTAAAGGGAGGATTTGGTAAACATGATCAAAATACATTGTTGAAAATTCTGAAATAAACAATGCTACATTTTTTAATCCAGATAAGTACTTTATTATAACATGGTCCACTCAATGAACTAAGCAGAGTTCACATGGGACTGAAATGGCAAGCCTGCATGGGTCTATACCAGATTCTGTTTGTATATGTTAAGGCCGTTAGTTTGGTATTTTTGTGGTACTCATAACAGTGGATGTGTCTCTAACTCTTTTGCCTGTTCTTGAGACTCTTTTGCTCCTTGTTCACCACTGATTGGAGGGCCTTCACCTTGTATTATTCTATCTTATTTTGTTCTGTTTGATTGTCATATCTTAGAGGCCTACTGTTTTCTGAAGAGGAAACATAGAGGGAGTTTATCTCAGGAAGAGAGGAAACAGAGGGAGCCAGGAGGAGTGGAGGGATGGGGAACCCTGGTTGGGAAGTATTATAAAAGAGAAGAATCTATTTTCCATTAAAAGAAATAATCAAAGTAACATTTACATTTTTAAAAAACTTTGGCTCAGAGCTCTAAAGAGTTGATACAGTTGGTGAAGTAACTCCCTTACAAGCATAAAAACTTCAGGTCTATCTCCAACACCATGTGTAAATCCAAGCATTGTGGTTTGTGCCTGTGACGTAGACTGGAGGACGCAAAGATAAGTCAGTCTCTGAAACTCATTTCTGGGCCACCCAGCTTAGCCAAATCAATGAGTTTCAGTTTCCCTGAAAGAAGCTTTCTCAAATAAATAAATAAATAAATAAATAAAGGTGGAGAGTGACTGAGGAAAGGCAGCCAGTTTTGGCCTCTTTCCACACGCGTGTTCACACATGTGTACTATTACTCACTTGCACACCTGCACAACACTAGCAGACACTTTAAAAAGACAAAAATACAGTTGCCTCCCACAATGGTGCATTGCTGTCATGTCTAAACAGACTATTACACTAAATTAATTTAGTACATTGTGGTAAAGTTTCTCCCCTGCTCCTTTTTACTTCTTGCTTTATTCCTCTTTTTCCCTTTTATCTTTTTTTCCACCCAAAACAGACTTAAAATTTAAAATAACACTAAATTAAGTTAGGCTAGCTCATACTTAAACTGGGCAATGTCTAAAATCCATCTTTGCCCCAATATTTATAGAATTCTTTTGACTTTAAAAATTGTGTATTATTTTATTTTATTTATAGCTAAATTGAACCTATCAGAACACAAATGTATCTACTACCTTGAAATTTTATAAGAGCTGCACCATTGAGCTGTTCAGAATTGTGTAAGCCAACATAGAAAATAGATTTCCAGCAGAGATTGAGAGCTTTTCAGACAGATGTGAGGATGAATCCCCAAAGATGTTCATCTTGGACTGCTTCATTTCTGTAATTTCTGTCATGACTCAGAAAGAGCTTTTTATGCCCATTCTTTCCTTCTCCACCATTTCAATTCAAAAGCAGACACAGTAAAACAGGCTAATTCCAACTAATCCACATAGAATCACACAAAACATCAATATGCTGACATAGTACATACATGTGTACTTTATTTTAACATGTGTTCACCACGGCAGCATAAAACATGACTTGTATTCTCAAACTCAATTTCTCTTGCAGACTACAGATAACCTATCCAAATCTCTATTTACTTGGCAGAGATGTTGACTTCCTCGAAGTTTTCATATATTTAAAGGAAGAACTCCATGGATATGGGGAATATAAGCAAAAGGACAAAATTATCTCCTTTTTTATTATATGCGAATCAGTGACCTCTCCTAAAACCTGAAGCAATTTTATCCCAATGGAGAACAATGCAAACATGTCCCACAACACTGGTGCAATTTTCTTGGCAAAATAATTGAAAATTTGTGTGTACGGGGTCTCAAATCCTTGACTTTCTGGACTTTGAAGGCAGTCATTTGTGGCTATTTTGCACAGTATGTTCACTGCTTTTTAAGCTTTTTTCCGTTTTAGCTATCAGTGAAAAGGATGAAGACTCATGTGAAAGCAGAAGTGGGAAAGACAGCAGGCTACAGATGCAGATGTGGCACCACACAGCAGTCAAGCTTGGAAACAAAAGCCATGAGGTCGTCCACGTAGGAGCATAACTGAGCAGTAGGACAGCCAATGTTCATAATGCACTTGACTCTGGATTATCATACAGTTCCATAGCATTCCTCTAAAGAAGCCTTCTCCCATGCAAAGATCTATGAACTTTGTCAGTAAGACTCGAGGAAGGAAACAGGCTTCTTGACGGTGTTCTTCATCTCAAACACCTCTGCAAATGCCAACAGTGCGAGTGATTCAAAGCCATGATGGTTTGGACTACATCTACATGACAATAGGACAATGGAAATGAAGCTCTGGAGGCAGTGACAGACAATGGAGGCTGAGAAGTTGATGGACAGCCGCTCTGCTAGGGAAAATATTTGCCCAGGTGAGAGTGATGAAATTGGAGATCCACAAGGATACACTGAGCATCCATGTCAATCCTAAGATTTGAAAAGTCACAAATGGAAGCACATGAGGCAAGCTGAACAGAAAGCACTTGGTTTCACAGGTGCTATGAACAAATGGGAACGAAAGCAGAGTGGTATGGAAAACTGTACCATCAAGGCTAAAGATCAGAAAGGAAGCAAGGGAGATGCAATGTTCTGATCACTTCTTTGGCAAGAGAGAATTGATCACCACCAGATAGACAGAAGGACACACTGCAAGACAGATAGTTCTTGGTTGTGGAAGAATGTTGAAGCAGGACCACTTTGGAAATGCAAAGAGGTGACTGTGCTTTGGGAAGAGGCACAAAATAGCCAACTGACTGAGCTCTAAGGTACGAGTGCATGGAACGGACTTTCCAGATGGGACCTCCATGCCAGCCAGACCAGCTCTTTCCCCAGCTATGTTTTCAGCAAGGCAAGCCACACAGGAACAGAAACACTTGCCTTGAAGATGGTGGATGCTTATCCACAGAGATTGACCAAACAGTAGTGTTGACTCTCCAAGACAACAGAAATGATTTCAGAAGGGACTGAATATTTGCTCACATTCATCATGCTGATAGGGTTTTTGTTCCTGCTCAATCCACAGGTACAGTGGCTGCATCGTGGGTAGCTGGGAAAAGAACTAAAGGTGGCATGGCCACACTTTGGAACATGGAAATCATTATAAGTGACACCCTGTGTTGAGAGAAGGGGGAGGAGGGAGGAGAAGAAGCCAAGGTGAAGAACCTCAACACAAACATTTGGAAATCTTGCCAAGAAACCTTGATTCTTCTAAAAGTTCCTTGAACTTTTTTGTTCCAGTTCTTTGATGGAAATGGTTTAGAAAATAATATTCTTTAAAAAGGGAAATATTAGGGTGATCTACCAAAGAATATATAACAGTGTCTGATAACTATGTAGGGTTTTGGCAACAGCACATCAATATTTATTAAAATGAAACAATTGACTCTCAAGGGTTACTGATAACCTAGTATGCATTGGAACCTGATATATATCTCATTCGTCTCTAACATGTGAACATAGTCCACATTTAGAGAGGCTGGCTCCTGAGCAGAGAATGAAAATTACCAGCACTAACAAAAGGGAAGCTGACTCACAATGAGTAAATATTCAAAAGCCCCCCAATAATTAGAATAGTCACAGCTCGGCAATGAGTTTCCAGACTATGAAATTAGTTTTCTTGTGAAGAATGGAGATTTTACAAGGCTAGTATAAACATGGGGTAATTGGAAAATCAAATTGCTCTTTGTGAGCTATTGTAAGGTCTGGAATAATGGTGATAACAATTTTTTAAGCTGTGAATCACTGTCATTTGGTGTTTTTTAGCAGTACTGTTGCCAAGAACGCTTGCCTTGGAAGTACAGCAGTAGGAACTTGACATTGTGAATCCCAGCTTACCCCTGACACAATGAGCTCTCCTCCCAGATTCTGAACCTCTGCCTTCACTTTGCTGCAGATGTTAAGCTGATGGCAATACAAGGCAATCCGTTGAAGGTAGGCTAATAAATCCTGCTTACATGCTGAATCAGGACACTATAAAACAAAAAAAAAGTGGTATCAATTAGTAAGTGCTCTTCAGTTTCTAACACTTACCGTTTAAAAGCCTTTGGTGTCACATACTTAATTACATTCATTTAACTCTGCTTTTTCGTGATGCACTGGAGAAATGCCACAGTCAACCGTTTCGAGTGGTTAGCTCCACTTTGATAAGATTTTACCCATGAACTCTCAGCTTCTATGGTTGCTTGCCTAAGAACTGCACAATGCCACATGAGTTAACATTCCAGCACGAGTTGAGGGTGGGCTCACAAATTCCTTTCTAACTTTAGCTGAAGAGCTACAGAAAGGCCAGGGCTGTGTTAAGAAAGGGAGTCAGATTTGTTGAATGACAAGTCCCTGGTAGCTACCCGTGCTGTTTATGTCACTCTATACCCATGGGCAACACTAAATATGTGATTTGATATATATGAACACACATGTAATAACAATAAACTATAGGAAGTAACTAAATGAAGAGGATGTGAATTTGACAAGATGAGTTCGGAGGGACACACACAAAAAAAATGATGCAAAAGGTTAGGAAAAAGGGGCTATATCATCAAATGGCATATATATACCAAATTACTCTTTTAAAATGAAAAAACCAGAGGGCCTATTAAGAATGATTTACGAAATCTTATTAGGATACCTGTATTACTTGAGGTTATGTTGTAATTACAAGAAAACTACTATTTTACAGCTTTTTGGTTTGTTTGTATCTAGTTTTCTTCTACTTTTTCAGCATGAAGACACAGAGATGGAAAACTAATGAATACCGAAATGCAATACTTGTGACAGTTTGTTCCTAAGCATGGGGTCATCTGTGGAGGGGGAGATTTCAATTCAAGTAGTTAAACAGAGGACCTTTTTTTTTTCTTTTCCTTTTCTAGGCTGTGCCCCAATTTACTAGGTCTATGTATTTTATAGATTTTCCCTATTTACCAAAAATTTTAGCAGCATACTAAACTTCCGTCACAAGAGAACTCTCAAATGGACTCTGGTCCCTATAACAGAAGGATCTAATAGGCTATATTTAAAACTAGGTAAAATACCCCTTAAGAGTAGCAACAGAGTCCTTCAACTATAGACAGTTCCCTTGGAAGATTAACTTGCAGTGTAATGTAAGTAGATAGATACCCATCAAGTGCACACACAGCTGAGCTATCCATTTCTGTAAATATTTCCAATATCTTTCTAAAATATTTTTTGGCCTTCTATGTCAATGGCTACTGAGTAAATAAATTATTTATTTTGCTATTAAATGTTTAGTTTGAGATGATTCCAGGTTATTGTTCTGGTTAAATTTTGTATTTGTAAATTTATATACCTACATATAAATATACAAATATATTTAGTATTTGTATTTCATATTAATTATATACATATAATATTGGATATATGTGTGTATGCATGCATGCATAATATTAGAACCAAGAGCTGAACTTGAAGCAATTCAATGGTAGAGCATTCAGTTACTCTGTTTACTACAAAAATCATTGTAAATAGCACTCAAATGCTCTATCTCCTAATCTAGAAATAAGTTTAGAATCCTTTCCCTGTCTGTCTGTCTCTCTCTCTCTCTCGTGTGTGTGTGTGTGTGTGTGTGTGTGTGTGTGTGTGCATGCACAAGGTTCAATCCTGTCAAAAACCAACACAGCATAAGAGTATGGGAGAAAGACTGATCTGAATTTTCTATAAGCATCAGGAAGGGAATTCTTTCAACACCATGGAACCATTTATATGATGTAACCATTTATTTAGTAAAAAATAAATAAAAGCATTTCTTTTATACATAACACCTATTGTTGTGATATTTTTCACTAAATGTATTTATCAAGAAAGCATCCCACTGAGACTGTTTTTAGTTTTCTACAAGTACTTAATACTGTAATATTTATCCTACTCCCGAGACCCATATACTGGAATGAATTAACTTTAAAATGATATCTCCCCGGAGGGCTGACAATGGTTTCAATACAAATACCTTACAGCAAATTAAACCTAGAGTTCTATCTCAGTGGAACAGTAATTAAAAATGCAGTGGTCCGTAAAGCATTTATATTGCATGCATATCTCAAATCTTCATAAAAATATTTTCAGGCAAAGTGAAAGCAACCAATCCGGTCCTTGGTAATATTCTGTTCATTATTTAAACTTAGCTAGTAAGAACGTAGCTGGTTTGTTTTATGACCTTTTTAAAGGTAATGACAGAACAATAGAAATTCAGAATACCCTCTATACCTGAAAAAGCGATCCAGGATTTGAAAAAGAAACACACAGTGTAGATAAAACTTTAACAAAATTCCAGATATTTCATAGATAATGACTATAAACATACACAAAAGACATGGGATTATTCTTCATTTACTATAAAAATCAGTGTTAATAGCACTCAAATGTTCTATCTCCTGATCTAAAAGTAATTCCTCCTGTATCTCGCTGTCTGTCTCTGCCCCCTCCCTTATGTGTGTGTGGGACATGCATGCAAGCATGTGTATGTAAGAGTGTGTGTGTATTCATATCGTGTTTACTAGCTATCAAAACTGCTTTGGAAAAATGCCTCAAAATTACATTGCCAATTAAGATCCTAAACAGTAAAAATAAAATAGAAATTAAAACTGCGACTATGGAACTTAACGCACCTAAATGTACTGAGAAATACCTTCTTTTTTATTTTTTATTACTTTATTAATACTAGGAATCAAAATTTCCACTTCCTCCTCTCTACCCACTTCCCTCCTGCTCCCCCACTTACCCTCCTCCCCTGCCCCTCCAGTCCTAAGAGAGGGCAGGATACCCTGCCCTGTGGCAAGTCCAAGGCCCTCCCCTCTCCACCCAGGCCTAGGAAGGTGTGCATCCAAATAGACTAGGATCCCCAAAAGCCAGTACATGCCATAGAGACAAATCCCAGTGCCATCATCATTGTCTTCTCAGTCGGCCACAATTGTCATCCACCTTCAGAGGGTTCAGTTTGGGGGTGGGGGTGGAGTGGGGGAAGGGGAGAGGAAGACAGCAAAGGGAGAAGGGGAGGGTTGGGGAGAACTTGGGGGAGTGGGATGGTTGAAATCGAGGAAGGACAAATATGGGAGCAGGAAAGAAGATACCTTAATTAAAGAAGGCATTATGGGGTTGGCAAGAGGCTTGACTCTAGAGGGGTCCCCAGATGTCCACAGGGATGTCCCCATCTAGAACCCTAGGTAGTGGAGGAGTGGGTACCTGAACTAGCCTTGTCCTGTAGTCAGACTGATGGCTATCTTGAATATCACCATAGAACCTTCATCCAGCGACAGATATATAGAGAGAGACAAAGTCCCATATTGGAGTACTGGACTGAGCTCCCATGGTCCAGTTGAAGAACAGAAGGAAGGAGAATATGACCAAGGAAATCAGGACCACAAGGGGATGATCCACCCACTGAGACAGTGTGCCTGAATTAATGGGAGCTCGCCAAAGCCAGCTGGAATGGGACTGAATGAGTATGAGAAATACTTTCAAACATGGATACTGAGTGTGTAATGAAAAAGCCATTCAAATTCCATTCAATTTTTACTCCCAGAGAAAATAAAATAAAATCCTGTATGAGAAGAGAACTTTTATAGTCACTCCAACATTTCTTGTGGCTCTACACATCCCAATGCCCGCCAACATTCTCAGATTAAGCCCAGGTAGGTCCTCTGCTTTCTTTTTCTCTTGTGTGAGCTCTCTAAAATATTTATGAAAGTTTCTAAAAAAAAATTTCAACCTAATACACTGAAGCCTGACAGTTGATGTAATGCTGACATCAGTAACAGCAAAGGTTTGGTTTTCAATTGCTACAAATGATAGCAATGTTTATTTGGGTAACAAGGAAAATAATCTGAAATTATGATAATAATGAAATTTCCAAACCAGTAAGTTTCTCAGAAACATCCCATTAAGTTACCCATCATGTATAAATACAATTAAAATGGGAAATTTTTAGTTTTTACTGTATGTTCTATATTAGTGGTTGAATCTTCTGGTGGTTGGAGTGGTAAAACTTCACAAGGTCAGTGTATTTACTAGGTATTTTGACGTTAAACTTGGGATGTTGGAAAGAAAGTAAATAGAAGAACAACCTAATGTTAAAAAATAAGAGACTTTTTGTTTTTTTTTTACTGGGGAGCTACCTCCTGAAACACATTCATATTCATTATGGAGTTTCTATGTATTGAGAGTACACATCATTTTTATTTCAGAACCTCATTTTGTATTGTAGAGTGTATATGCTTTGAAGTAGTTCAGACTGTTGACTCTTCTTAACTGCAGTTTGAAGAGATAATCAGTTATCTGGCAATGTCCACTGTCTAATGTACCCTTACAAGGAATGTTCTAGCAGCAAGACAAAGAGATGGGTTCTGAAATTCTAGTTCAAGCCAGTCTGAATGGAAATTGCTGAAATATAATCAAATAGTCTATGTGAAACAGAGAAGACTCCAACAAGGCATCCTGTGAAGACACATGTGAGGCTTTGAGGATTTCATTTCTCTGGGATTTAGTTGACTCTGTGTAAAAGTGTATATATGAAATCTAGATTGTCCTTGGTTATAAGATTAGTCTATTTTACAGCAGAGCATAACTTATTCTGAATTACAGGGTATTATAGTAAGATCAGTGTTTACTAATGGGAGTCATGGCTTTCTTACTATCGCATGGTTAACTCTTTTGTCAGCTAGCCACAAGCTAAAGTCATTTGAAAAGAGAGAAGTTCGCTGAGGAAACATCCCCATGAAGTTGGCCTATAGGAAAACTTATCTAGCATTTTCTTTCTTTCTTTTCTTTTTGCTTTTTACTTTGTTGGTCTTTTTTTGTTGTTGTTGTTGTTGTTTTTGTTTTTTAAAACAGGGCTTCTCTGTAGCTTTGGAGCCTATCCTGGAACTCTCTCTGTAGACTAAACTGGCCTTGAATTTACAGAGATCTGCCTGCTCTGCCACCGGAGTGCTGGGATTGAAGACATGCACCACCACTTTTGGGCATGTCTGGCATGGGAGACCACTGGGCAGTGCCATCTCTGAGCATATGGGATTTCTGCCTTATCTTGTTTTGCCCCCTTATTGTGATATATAATTGGTTTTCTGAGTAGGAAAGGCTGGTTTAACATGCCACTCTTAAGCATTTGATGCATCTACTGAGTTAAAGTTACTTTGCCATGAGCTCAGCCTCAGTAGAAAGCCAATTTAAAAAATATTAGGAACTATCTCCAAATGCATATTTCATCGGGTGCATAAAACTGGTCCCAGAACGCTGGTACTAATTAATTCCCACTCTTTCTTTTGTATTACCTGATCAGCCACAGCGCGGGCTAATTTGTCCATTCGAGAGCCTGCTTCTGCAATCTTCTTGGCAGCATTAATGACATCAGACGTATTTTTCAATGGGCCTTTGCCTCTGAAAAATATATAACATAATTAGAATTCAACTCAATAACTGGCAACACACAAACCTCCTACATTCTTAGTCCAAGATGCTAGTTCTGTATTTAATGAGGTCTGGCCCTGTTACTGAAAATTTCAGTGTTTCTTTGACTCACCCCAACCTCCAGGTTGATAGTCTACCATGTTTCCTTGTGTGTATTGGGGGGGGGTCTCCTAATTTCATATACACATTCACATTTATCTTTCTACTATCTTTCAATATTCCTCCGTTAAGATGGTCATCACAGGAGGAGGGGACTTCAGTACTTAATGGTTTTCACATGCCAGAAGCTAGCATACACCACACCTCGCTGTGTGTATATGCAGCAATTGGTCACATCGCATTCACAGCCAGGAAACAGGAAATGATAGTTGCATGCTGGGGCTCAGCACACTTTCTGCATTTACCAGAATCCTATGCCCAGGGAATGGGCCCTCATGGGATTAAGGTGCTTCTTCCCATATCAATTAACAAAATCAACATAACCCCCCACAGACATCTCCAGAAGCAATCTTTAACCTACACAGCCATTTATTTCCAATGTGAATCCAGATTCTGCCAAGTTATCAGGTAGCAGCAAGCAACACACTAATCCTCACAAGTGGTAAGAAATGAATTCTAAATCAGAAACAGTCTAAACCAACTAAGTACAGATGCATAGTCATCCATACAGTGCCCAGCACCTTCATTTTATTTAGCTCAAGTCAGTATGGCACCTTGTGAAGCACTTGCCTCTTAATCATAATTTAGAAATATTCGACCAGAATTTCAGGAATTGCAAAGTTCCCAATATCATGTATTTTGTGTTTCTGGTAACTGATATGTGAACAATTGCACTAAACATTATGATTGCAAATGCTCCTAATGCTTGCAGCATCCCAACATGTTCACATATAGTTTTCAATTAGGTAGGTAATTAAATAGTATATTACTCAATCAACTTCCCTGTCTAATTTTAAATGCTGATTTAAAAGGAGGGAAAATGTTATTGTACCATGAACCTTTAAGTAAATATAGCATATAAATTTCCACTTTCTTGGGAGGTAAATAAAGAATAGATTGAACATGCTTATGATTAGTTTTTAGCAGATTAAATTTCCTTAGTTTTTAGAAGATTAGATTTTCTATGATCCTTTATTCCTCATATCCAAAATTCAGTGCATTTTGAAAGCACCAAAATTGCCTTCCTGTGTTATAAATGTGGTGAGACCCAGAGAGAAGCCGCTCAGAAGCAACTTATTTAGACAACATATAGTTCTAAGAAGAGGGCAATGACCACGATTGTTATGTAGTATTATAAAATGTGAGACTTAAAATAGTTTCCATAAGATAAATGTTAATGAAGTGTGTGTTGCATTGCTTCACCCCAGTTATCATTTGGGAATTTGTTTTTCTATATTAATATCTGGAAATAAAAGAGAAGTTCCTATTACTATTGAGGCACACATGCCAGAGAAACCTAGCCAACCTGAGTCTTCCAGAGAATACATTCACTTTTTACTAGCCATTAAGATTTTTCAAGTGCAAGCAAGATGGGATTCCACAAATGAATTTTGTATAATGTGGATGAGGTAAAGATTCTGTGACAGTCTGGCTCTTGTTCCAACAGTGCTTTTAATTATCATCTCTAAGTAGCTTCCTTCCTTTTGTTGTATTTCTTCCATGATTATTTAAAGGACAGCTTAAACAAACAAAAAATGTCATCACTTAAAAATGTTAACATGTTATGTATTTCTCTGTAACTTTCAGACTGTAGAAAATCTCTTCTAAACTTTACTCTGACATGATACCTGTTAGCCTTTGCCTTTATCTAAACAGCACCATTAAAAGCTTAGTGGTTGCTTTATTTTTCGTTGCCAAAAAAATGTGTGTTTGTTTACTTCAAGTATTTTGAAGTGGAGTATGCCTTAACTCCAGTTCCAAGGGATCTTATGTTCTCTTCTGGCCTCTGTGGACACTTGCATGTGTTTGTGATGCATATAAACTCACACCACAATACATATTAAAAACACAAATACATATACATACATACACACATATGTATTTATATACTTATATAATTCCAAAGGATCTCAAAATATGTCTCCTAATAAACCTTAAAAGATAAATTTTAAAAATTTATAAGAATGTTCTAAGGTAGGAAGGAATAGCTTTAGAGACATTGCATTTACTTGAGGCCCAGATGCTCGTCTGTGACCACAGTGAAAACCCAGTATGATTAGTTTTTATTCCACAAGTGACTCTAGTTCACGCACTCATTGGTACCACAATGATAAACAAAAGTTTACGACTCCAGTGTCCACACTAGAAGTTCAGTTTGAACTCCTAGAGTTAGAAGCTGTGTTAGAGGATCAGAAAGGGTCACAAAAGTAAACAAATATTTCATGGTAACACATACACTCATTTTTGAGTGGAGCATTGACAGTCATGGAGAAAAACTAAGGGACACTCCCAAATGATATTTGTTCTCAGAAAGAAATGGGCTAGAAACCCAAGAATACACAAAAATACAATCATGTTTATTGGCATTAAGAATAAATGATCATGAAATAGAATTGAGGAAGCAACTCAGGATTGGCAT
The DNA here is from genome assembly GCF_037038515.1 of Microtus pennsylvanicus. Classification (NCBI taxonomy): domain Eukaryota; kingdom Metazoa; phylum Chordata; class Mammalia; order Rodentia; family Cricetidae; genus Microtus; species Microtus pennsylvanicus. Next base: position 69,126,675 of record NC_134586.1, on the reverse strand, counting down.
AGCTCATATGTTAGTGTCTGCCCTGTATAAATAAGGCTCTGGGTCCAGTCCTCTGACACAAAAGAATTTTTTTACAAATTCCACTAAATAGACACCAAGAATAATAAATAAAGAGTAAACATAATTAAGGAGGCCTCAGATATATGTGTTCACTGCTGTATAAAACATTGCTGGAAGAAACTCAGATGGCACATGGAAAGTCATCCCACAAACACCAATTAGGTGACTTAGAGATCTCCAGATTCACAGCAATCCATATTAATATCTCAGTAATATGTTTTGCCAAAACAAAATGAAATGTCCTAAATTTACCAGGAATCTCAAGTAGCCAAAGCAATCTGACAGAGAAAAAAAAGATTAAATCCTCATAGTTTATGATTTTAAAACTTAATAAAATGTACAGTAGACAAAAGAGCAGAGTCCAGACTCAAAGGCAGAAAAATAGACAAAGGGGACAGAATCAAGCTCAGAAATAGGACCTCACACACATGGACAAGTGGTTTTCCACAGGGGGGTAAGACCACTTAATGAAGCAAAGAGTATTTTCAATAAATGTTGCTAGGGAAACTTTCCATCCACCAGCAAAACATTCAGCTACAAATTGATCAGCAATAAAGCCACAAGGAAAGCAATGTGTGTGAGCACTCATGGCATTTGATCTGGCAGAAATTTCTTGGATATAATAATAATAAAAAAGCAGAACCAACTGAAGAAAAATTAAACTTGACCTTACATTTCAAACTTTATCATCAAAGTATATTTTCAATGAATATTGAAAACAAAACCTACAAAACAAGGAAAAAAATCTGTGAATCTTATTGTCTAATAGGAAATAAATATTCAGAATATATTAAAACTGACAGCAACTAAAGTATTCAATTAAAAGGGGTAAGAGATAAAAAACAAACATACAGGGGCTGGAGAGATGGCTCAGTGGTTAAGAGCATTGCATGCACTTCCAAAGGACCTGAGTTCAATTCCCAGCAACCACATGGTGGCTCACAACCATCTGTAATGAGGTCTGGTGTCCTCTTCTAGCAGGCATATATACAAACAGAATATTGTATCCATAATAAATAAATAAATATTTTAAAAAACATGTTTGTATATGATTTAAAAAAATATACAATGTTACTGGTCACTAGAGAAATAAAAATCAAAACTAAAAAGTTATTCCAATTTATTTGCATCGAGAACTACAAAAACAAAAACAAAACAGAAAATACTTATATTTGATATAAAGAAGTTAGAACACTAGTCAATTACTGGTAAGAATGCAAAATAATACAGGAACCTCAAAAACTGATTTGATGATTCCTCAAAATTTTTAAAATACAATAGGATCTTCCAATTCCTCTATACATGGGGACTATAAGACATATTTTCTCTGTGTCCTGAACAGCACATTTTCACAACACTCAAAGGAAGAAGCACTAAATGCCCATTAGCAGATGCGTGGAGAAACCAAATGCAGTATATACATTTCAGTGGGATATTATTCAACTTTAAAAAAGTACAATTTTGTGCTGTGACAACACGGATGAACTCTGAAAAGAATATTTGCTACAAAAGAAGTCAGATGCAAAAAGAAAGATGTGAACTATGCCTCTCATGTGATACCTATAGTGACCAATGCCACAGAGAGAGAAAGCTGATTTTTCTGGTGTTTTGCAGGAGCTGTGGGGAGCAGGTGACAGGGAGTTAGCAGGCAACTAGATTCAAGTTTAAGGAAGATGAAAATGTATAGACCAATGCCAGTAAAAGATACACACCAGTGTACTTAGTGTGTCGTATTTGCCTACTTAAATGATTATTATCATAGTAAACTTTATGTTGCATATAACAATCAGAAACAATTTAAACACCCATATTCAGCTAGAAGCTACTTTATCAAACCATACAAAACTAAATGAGTTATAACCGTCTGCATAGCACTGAATCAAGAAATAAATAACCAGAAAAGAAAAAAACTGAAAGCCACAAAAACAAACATACAAGAAAACTGACCTAGGAAATTGGTAAGGCTTCCAAGATAGTATTATCACTGGAAGACAAATGCAATAGTGATGTTAGCCTCATGTTTATTGCAGCCTATCTCAAAATGAGGACACACATCCTGATGTGTCTGTATCTTAGAGTCAAGTCTACAGTGGGAAAGCTTGAAAGGGTGTTTTAGAGAACCTTGTGTCCCTAATGGCAGGAATCATTCTATTGTCTCACCTGGAACATGTTGTTAGTGTTCTTAGAAATGAAATCTATTACTTCTCTACTATGCAGAATCTTGCAATATCTTTCATTTAAGTACAGCTGATTTGTACATAAAGACCAATATTTGGAGTCTTTCCCAAGAAGTGGTCACTCCAAAAAGAGAGTCAAGCTGGGAAAACTATTACTTCAGTGCTGTGAGCTCCCATTTGCCAACTAATTTGCATTTATTTTACAAAAAGCCTGTGAGTCTTAATGGGCAATAGCAATGTGTCAGTACATTGTGAGCAAAGTATTCAGTACGCAGAATTCTAATTCAAAGTTAATTCAAATTTAAAGGGTTTATTTTCTATAGCCTTCTCAACACATCTAGTTTGCTAATGTCAAATGTAACTCTCTAGAACGGAAATGCAATGAGGGTATTTGTAAATATGTGGAATCATAAAAAGCCTCTCTAGAACCACTGTTTCAAAAGAAAAATGCTCTAAGAAATTCTCCCAGGACCAGCAAGATGGTTTAGTGGATAGAAGTGTCTGAACCCCAAGCAAGGTGACCTGAATTAAAACCCTGAAATATACAGTGGAAGGAACAAATTGACACCCTAATCATACCCTTTCATGTCCACCAACATAACATACATATGCACCCACATGCACACATGCACACACACATATGCACATACACAAGCTTGCCACAGCAAGTAAAGCACAGATAGGTATCTTAGAAAAACAGCATACAGAATCTAGTAAATCCTAAGATGTCAGGAAGGATCTGAGAGCCACGAGTTCAACTCTTATAGGTGTATTATTTAGGTCATGTCATTGAAGTACAAACCAGAAACAGATGGACAAAAAGGCAGGCATTGAAGGGTACAGTAAAAAGAGGAAAAGTTTTGTATAAGCAAGTTAGATAGTTGTCTTTGTTGACCAGTTGTAGTGTAAAAAGAGAAGGGGAAGGAATGATATTGAAATGCCAGCTCGAATCTCTGAGATGAGGAAGTGAGCTTCTTAACTAAAGCAGAACAAAGTTTAGAAGTATTGTATGAATTTTAGTTCATTGCTTGGTGTTTTATAATTGATTATGTCCAGATTATTTCCACCTCATCCCCCGTTTACTACTCCCTTTACGTTAATGTTTACAAGAGAATTTTGATCCTTTTTATTCGGTTAAGGCTGAACTAAGGCTGTCTGCATGCCTCTTGGTTGGGCAACACCAGACTGGTACACAGCACTTTCTCAAAAGGACGCAAGAAGTATGAATTTGCTGTACAAGGGATGGTACTTCAGCTTTTGCCCATTAGATTATAAAAAAAAGAGCCAAGGAAAGAAAGGAATGTGAAACCCAATAGGTCCTCTATATTCCATGAAGGAAATAGTTCATGAATAGCCAGGTACCCCCTCTTCCATTTGATTAACTGAGTGGATTCATGGAGATGTGGGAATCCAGTTAATGAATATGCAGTGACATGAATAATAGAGCACAATAATAAATTAATGGTGACTGTGAGACCTAGAGGCCCTATAAACACTTGAATAGAGGAGTCAGGCTATGGTCTCTAATCAACTCTATATAAACTTTAAATAATAGGAAATGGTACTTAGGAATGTTTAGCCGTATAAAGCTACAATTACTCCTTCTTGAAGTAGAAAATGCAATTTCAGTAATAATAATAAACAAGACTGAATGCAGTAAACTTAGGTGAGAGGCCATTAAGAAAGACACAGTCAAGTGCTACTTTGCTCACAGTGAGAATGCACAGATGGCAAGGCGAGCAAGCCTCAGCCTCCTGGGCTGCACTATCAGTTTATACCTTCCCATGGTTTTGTTTTCATTAGCTACACACACACTCACACATGTGTACACATGCATGTACACAAATGCACGTGCACATGCACATGCATGCGTGTGTGCAGGTGTGTGTGTGGTGTGTTTATAGAGCAGAGAGAGAGAGAGCAAGGGAGAGCTCATCAGGCATTAGGAAAAATGATAACCTGTAACAAACTGGACAGTTCATTATTCAGATCAGCACAAAAAAATTCTTACATGAATTCTGTAGGAAATTGAACAAGCTTTCTTTTCAGTTTTAAAATGATGCTTTGACTAATAAAGAGCCTGTGTTATTCAACATCATTGGATAGGACCCTCTCAAATATATTTATCTTCCTTGACCACACTTATATATAATGCAAATTACAAAATGTTCTTCTGATCTAAACTAGCAACGTGACTGGATTCATTATTCACTTCAAACTAATGAGATTATTTGTTCCACTGATGTTATTAATGGGTTGCATAATATCCATCAGATAAAATACTAATAAAATGTTGAAAGCAAGCAAATGAAGTCATCGTGGGCCTTAGGAAGCAATGACTGAGGCTGCCACCACCGTCTGATTTGTAGGCAATCCAGACATAAATAATGGCTCGGACTTTCCCCCCGATATTATTTTGTGTGTTAGAAATACATTTGTGAAGCTGAAGGAGACTAACTAAATGTACGAACTTGAACTTTCAATGAATATGATGACATTTAAAGCTCTCGAAGGTCACAGTCCTAACACTGAAATCATTTTGCTAGAATCAAAAACAATTTTGAAAGATTTGGAAAAGGAGCCAAGTAATGTCGTTAGTACATATTTGCCCGAGGTAAAGGGTAAAGGGGATGACATAGCCATGTTCTGTATTTTATTAAAACCTATAATCAATTCTTGCCTTTCCTTATAAGAAGCAGTCAACAATTATTAAAAATGTTCTCACCCACTAGGTGATAATCTGACATTGCTATATGTCTTGCATGATTTTATCACAGAATACTCAGCCACAAAACATCTTTACATATGATAAAAATAAACTTAAATGAGTGGTCTATTAATTTTCTTTTTAGTATATATATATGTGCATCTATGTATATACGCATATGCTGTGGCACAATACTATCTTATGATGTAGCATTAATTTTGAGTCATATTCTACCCCAATGATGTATCAGTTACAATAACCTAAAGTTACAGAATTTTCACAGGAAAATTAAAAATCAGAAATTAAATCTGGACCTATGGAGATGGTTCAGTAAATAAAACACTTGTTGTACAAAGTTGAATACAGGGGTTCAGATCACCACGAAGCTACCCTTGTAATGCCAGGTGCAGAAGGTGCATCTGTAATCTCAGTTAATATGCCCATGGCAAGAGGCAGGCAGAAACAGGTGGATCCGTCCAATCCCATAGGTTATCAAATGGGGAGCACACAGCAGTAGAGAACAAGAGAGAGGGTAGAAGTGACGTTGAGTACCTGAAGATGGACTCTAACTTCCACACACATGCCATAACACATGCGCCTCTACTTGTACGCACACATTACAAACAAACACAAACACAGCATTTGGAAAAAGACTGTGAACGGACCTGCCAGATGCTTTGTGTTTGTCAAGATAGTTCCTACTTGCATCATGCATTTGGGGTAAATCCTCTCCTGAGAAGTTTGTGAATGCTATGCTACCCTCTTGCAAACAATGTTAAGGACTTGCTCCACACCACTTCATCTTCTTCTTCAGAATGAAGGGCCCTTTCCCCTGTAATTTTTTTTCTGCATCTGATTGCCCTTTATGTAGCTCAGAAGGGCAGAGACAGTTGTCATTGCCCTCTTAGGAAGACACCAAAGGGAATGACACAGGCACCCACGACTTGTGGTGAAGCAAAGGCTCCTGTCAGAATGTTGGCTCCTTTCCGACCTATGAGAAGGGCTGCTCAGATGGAAAAGAAAAATGTTCACAATTTCCCTGTAAGAGTTTTGTCATCTTCATCTGTCGGACATAAGTCCTGGTATAGTAGGGTGAGAAGGGAGCCAAAAACAGTGCTAAGTCGTGTTTTGTTAGAGCACATGGAATAAACAAATGCACATAGAAACATGCACATATTTTTCCAACAGGAACTTAACAAAACATTCACTTTTTCTTCTGAATAGTACTTAAACATATTTAAAACCAGTACAGAACACAGATGAGTTACCCAACCCTTGGGGGTTTGTTTTTATGAGTGCCTTATAATAGATACCTAAAGCAATCATAATTATAAGCAGAAATGAATCCACTCCCCTCCACAGGTAAACATCTTGACTTGTAAGTCACTAAGAGCGTCACCTTTCTTTGTCATGGCACTTTACTATTTCAACAGACTTTCCTGTGACTAGCCAGTGCTACACATGTGGGTTTAGCAAGAACATGGCCATCTCCCTACCTCTGGGCCTCACCTTGTGAAGTCTGTCATCTCCATCATGATCATACACATCTGCTTGGCCAGCACAATGATGTCATTGCCGCTGTCATCCCACTTGGCCACTTCAGCATCCAGCTTGCTTTTTTCTTGGTGGAAAATCTCCACCTGCTCAGCTATTTTTGCTTTCTCCTCCTGTGGTAGTTGCGCCATGATGGCCTGTGTGGGTTACAGGGGGAGAAGCATGACTAATGTTGATGAAGGAATTAAGAACTACATGTTCACTCTGCTCCCATTGGATGGCACACTCAGACTGCCAAGGTTTATATGATGTCCCATCATTCTAGAAGATGTGTGTCTTCTCTACTGCAGCCAAGACAAGAGGACAGGCTGGCCAGGTCCTCCAGCCCCCCCCCCCTTATATAAATGATACAGAGAGATCCAAGTGCAGACACACTGACAGTAGCAGAGCCTCACTGTCTCTTTGATGGCATACACTTGTTCAAAAGAATCTATTCTTAACAATTTTTATATTTGGTCTCAGGAAACTTTGACCAGATGAAAGAATGTACCTCTTTCAATGCTGGAAGCGGTTCAGAGAGGAAAGGGAAAAAATCCTGCTGTTGCTGGGAAGAAGAGGAATTTTAAACAATATTTGCGCATCCAACTAGTGTGCCTTGAAAAGACTTTCTTTGAGTAAAAATGAAAGTATCAATGGGAAACTGACACAAATAAGTAACTATTCCCTTATTAGGAAATTTAGTGGATGGCGTCCTTTATTCTTTCTTCCCCCATCTTCCTGGATGATCATGGCTCTTTGGAGAGCCTTTGAATATATGATGGCATTGAAATGGAAGTCCAGATTTCTATCCCCTTTCTAAGATGCCTACACAGAAAACATTTAGACTAGGGAGAATGTCCCTAATGGAAAACTCCAAGATACTGAGGAAATATAAAAAATGTTTATATTTAACATAATACATAGTGTTTCAAGTGTCAGAGCATTTGGGCTCTCAGATGTTCAGAGACTGGGGCTGCTGTGGCTGAATGAGATTAGGAAGCAAAGGTTGAATTGCAGAAGTTGCTGGGTAAGGGAATGTAGGAAAAAAAGAGGAGTCTTCTTGCTTTTCACACTCTTCATTTGCAAATTTGCTGATTCTTCTAAATATATTTGTAAACCCCAAATCAATACTTGAAACACTTCTCCAGTCACTTGCAAATGATGCGAGAAGCAGAAAACTCTGAGTCACCAATGTGTGCATTCCCAGATGATGCTGAACAAAGTCATCCTCTGCCTTAAATCATCTCTCTAACTGTAAACAAGGGTCCATTTGTCAGCCTACTTGCACTACACTTTTCATATCGATGCGCTGCTCTCAGTGCTGACACCACCATGCGGAGTAGGTCCTAAGCATGGTGCTAAGTATCCCTAAGGAAAAAAAGGCTATTATTTTTCTCTTTGAAAAAAAAAATACAAGAGCTAGATAGCTGTGCTGAGTCATGCATTAGTGTTGTTTGCCATATGTTCAATGTCACTGATCAACAATATAAGATATTTGTACAGAAACAGCCTTGATACAAGGGAATGTATTAATCAGATAAATAAAACATACTGTGGTTTACATCTCTCAGCTATCTATCCTGAATTTCTTCTACAAGCAAGGATCGGGTAATTGATCATTTAAATATTCATGAGTGATTTACAGGCTATAACTACCAAGGTTTATATGATGTCCAATCATACTAGAAGTTAGAATCAAACTTGTTGATTAAACACCATTTTTATACTATGTTCCAAGTGAAATGTTTGCCCATGGCCACCTGCAAAAGATTTGACAGACACGGTCTTTGGATAGTTCTTTAGCTTCTCCTATAGTTCTGTTGTCCATGAGTTCTCAAAAGAGACAAAGGCTGTGTAAGCGGGAAATCTAATGTTTGTTAAGTGAGTAAATGAAGGTATTCGAAATGCGTGTTTGTTTAGTCCACAAGAAGAAGCAAAAGGAAGTCGCCCCTGTTAGCTCCATCTGCCCAATTGATACAGCCTAGAGTCTCAATTGAACAATTCCCTGAATTAGATTGGTCTAAATTTATAATTTGGAGAATGAGAATTCAAACCAAGGCGGTGAGACAAAAAACATTTTTCACTACTGTGTACAACGACATCACCTTACAGCCATACAAAATTGTATGAAGACCTCAGCCCAGTGGAGAAAAGGCAGTTGAAAGTCCAGTTCTGCCTAACAAGTCATAAACCCTTATGATAGAGTTTCATGGGCCAGAGAAATGTTAGCTTGAACTCATGGGAACCTGGATGATGTACCTTCTTACAGAGTCATGCCTACTAAACTTCCATAAAATTTTAGAGAGTAAGGATTTACATATGTAGACTTTTATGCATGTTCACATGAACCTCATATAGTATGGGTCTGTATGTTCACATAAAGTAGAAACAAGACTGATAGAAATATGCTAGTTAAAATATTTAACATGCTATGTTTGGAAATATTTTAAAGTATTTCCATAAACTTTACAAAGATTCATAATATATAAAGAGCCTTCATAAACTTTATTTGTAGTTCCATGTTAAAAAGAAGGCCAGAAATTTCTCACTTGGCTTCAACTAACAGATATTAAATATGCATTTTTAATCTGAAGTACCCCTATCTTCTTGATTCACACAGCTTCTTCACACAAAAGAGATATTCATGTTTTATTTAGGCAGCACTAATCCTAGGGGATTATTAAGTTTGTTCACTGGCTGCCTCTCTCTATTAAAAATACAAAAAACAAAACAAAAAAAAATACAGTAGGACCACTAGCAGACAGCAGACTGTCCATTCAGGACCCACATGGGAAATAATATACATATACTTTCATTCACATAACTGTGAATGTTTGCATTGGAGGGTGGACACTTTCCTGTCAACTATAGCATTTGGCTCTTCTTTGCTTAAATTACCATTTAAATATCAATAACCTTAATTTTCTTTCTAATTTTTGTTTGCTTGGTTTTTTTTTTTCTTTTTTCTTTTTAAGACAGGATCTCACTATATAGGCCTGATTAGCCTGAAACTCACTATGAAGGCTAGAATGGACTTGAATTCACAAAGATCACTGCTTCTGTCTCCCCAGTACCAGGACTGAAAGTAGGTGAACCATACCTACACTCTAATTTTTGTAAACATTTTATTTTATTTTACTTTTAATTTTGTGTGTGTGTGTGTGTGTGTGTGTGTGTGTGTGTGTGTGTGTGTGTGCAGCTTTATACAACTACAGAGAAGTTCCTACAGAGGTCAGGAAAGGTATTGGATCTCTCTGAATCTAGAGTTACAGGAGCTTATAGGCATCCAGCATGAGTGTGGGCAACTGAACTCAAGTCCTCTGGAAGAGTAGCAAGTCTTCTTAATTGATTAGCCATCTCTCCAACCCTCCAGCCCCTTGTTCTTTAATTTACATTACTGCCCTACTTCTGATTCCTAAAAGTACTTTCCAAAACTAGCGCCCTTGACTTCCAGCTCGGAACAGAAGCTCAGTGGCCTCTGACAGATGGTTTAAGCATCTTCCTGCCCAAGGCATCAATGCCACTCAAGAGAGGTCATCAGAAATGACAGGCATTTTCTGATGACACCTTTCAGAGGAAAGACTGGCCTCTTCAAAGCAGATTTGCAAGGGAGGGGGTGCTATTTTAACTGCAGGGGTGCTCGATCTGCAGAATGCACTTAATGGGGTGCGATTGGAGTTCAAGTGTCATTACATTTGCCTCTGCTGCCCTGTGGATGTCGATGAGCTCAAGGCTTTTCTTGAATATTCTTAAAATGCTCTTGGCTTTTAAAAATTCATTATTGACCTTTTCTGAAACTGGAATTTAAAAAAAGGTTATCTATAAACAGTAGATCACAACTGCAAAATTTGCAAGTTAATCAAATTAAAATGCAACGCATGAGTTTTAATTAGGTCTTATCAATGTAACTCAGCAGTTTGAAATGTTAACACATTAAAGTCATTCTAAGTAGAAAAGAAATAGAAGGCTGGCTACATTAAAATCAAATTCAATGTGACATATATAACATATAATTGTTCATTCCTTCAAACTAATGCAACATGAGAAAAATTATTTGCATGGCCAGGGGAAAGGAGACAAATCTGTTTCCTGTCCCGGTGATGAGTTCTCTAGCTTCTGTAGCCTTGATCCATACATGGCATATACAGTTCCTCTGGCTCTACCCAGGCTGATTTGGGTTCCAAACTGGGAAAATCAAAGACCAAAATCCACAAGAACTCAAGCCTTTGTCCTAGGTTCCCTGCCTTTTCTCTGGACAGCCAATCATTCACTTTTTATGATTAATAAATTCTTCCTATTGAGTTCAAAGTGCATGTCACTGATACAAATAGCAGCCATTCAAAGGGATTAAAACTCTTCTTCAATATAAATCTCCAGGTACGTGTCCCAGGGTCCACCTTTGAAATGCAAGGGTCCCCAAACTGGCAAGAATCATTTTCCGAGGAAAAAGCAGAATTTATTACAAGGGATTTAAGGGCAAGAAAATTTATAAAAGGGTGAAAACTCAAGGGGATATGTCTCTGCACTTGAGTTTGAAGCTGGTTAATAAATGTAAATAGTGAAACAATTGGGTACTTTGACCTCCAGTCTTACTGTTTGGATTGGAAAACAGATATTCTTCCCATTGAGGTCTGCAGGCATGTCATATTGTATCTATCCATTGAGATGTCAGTGCCCAGCATCAAAGTGGGCAGCACCATAGCCCTGGTTTTGGAACCTGGACTGTAGAGAAACTGGAAAGTTGGTGGTCACTAAACATGCATATACTGATTTTCTCTCTGCTTTTGCCTGTGGATGTGACTAATTGTTTCAGTTTCCTTAACTATCACACAAAGATTGGACTATGTAGAATACTGAGCTAAAAGAAACCTTTCCTTCCTCTATGTTGCTTTCTGTCAGTTGTCTTTATAGCGATATTTTATTTATGTTTTAATAAATATAGCTTTCCTAGAGATCTCAAAGGCAAAAGTAAGTCGCCAGAGGCCAGGCAATGGTGACACACACCTTTAATCTCAGGATTTAGGAGACAGAGGCAGATGGATCTCTGGGAGTTCAAGGCAACCCTGGACTACACAGATCAATGCAGAAAAGAATCCAGGTAGTGGGAGGTCACACATTTAATCCTAAAAATAGGGCGTCACACACCTTTAATCCCATCACTAGAGGGAAGACAAAATGGAAGGAGAGAGAGGCTCTGATTGCCTAGTCTGTTTAGTCAGCCTAGTCTGCTTAGCCTTCTTAGACTTAGACTGCTTAGTCGGCTTAGTCTGTGGTTGTCCAGCCTTAGTTGAGGTAAGACTAGTGGCTTGGCTGCTTTGCTTTTTTGGCTTTCAGATTGAACCCCAATATCTGTCTCTGGGTTTTTATTATTCATCGTACATATTTTCCTGCAGCATCAGAGGGGGAACTAGGACAGAAACTGACATGAGGAGTGGAGTTCACACCTGCACAGGCACTAGCACATTGGAAATTAGGCATGCAAAAGAGAGTTAGCAAAGTTACCTGAGTATTCAGAACTTATATTTAACAGTCAGTTCTGCACGCCCTCAAAGGAATAAATTCTATCACTAAGGTTAAGAGCCAGAGAATTGCTGTTGACCTAGTTACACTATGGCAACATGTGCAGAAACAGATTTAAGATGTCATGTCAAGGGCTGAAGTGATGAGTCATCTCTTCTGGAGGCTCTGGGTTCAATTCCCGGCACCCATCTGGCCACACACAACTATCTGTAACTAAATTCCAGAGATAACCTTCCCTGACTCCCACAGGAATCAGTTATGCTCATGGTGCACAGACATGTAAAAAGTCAAAACATGCATATGCCTAAAATAGTTTTGTAAAAGTGTAAGGTGCTATGTCTAAGACATATACTGTAAGATAGCCTCTATGTATGAGTAGATTGTCATATCCAATCCCATTCTTCCTTCTACTTACCTTCAAAGTGTTACAGACAAAATCCTTGGAGACTGTACAGTGGTTAAGAATACTCATGGCACAAACACGAGAACCTGAATCCATGTATACCAAACCAATATAAAATGTCAGACATGACCACATAATACTCCAAACCTCAATACCTGGGCAGAAACAGGGGATGGAAATTGAAAGTTGGAAAGAGATGGGGGAAACACAGAAACCTCTTTTCCGTAACAGAGATGGTGTCAAGAGAATAAGGGGGAGACAGATAGAACACAATGTGTGATGTTCTCCTCTGATATACACAGTGAGTATATGTGCCAGTCCACATATGCACATACAACAATACCAACTCATAGCCATGTAAACATTGAACAAAAGCATCAGAAAATGCCATATAAAAAATAAAATCCTCTCTCTGACATTTGAGAGGAATGTTGGAAGAAGGTGCTAAAAGTTAATTTTCCGGTTTAACATTCTTTTCCTTGCCCTTTTCAGAGAGGAATATTTTCCTGAATAAAAATAAAATAAGGCCATTATCAGTAAAGACTGTCTACTTGGAAGACCTAACTCCTGTGTCAAACACAAAGTTGACTTCCTTCACAGTTCTTAGCAGCTTGTCAAACACTGGTGGTCCAAAGTTCAACCATCTCTTACCCTAGCTATTTGATATGCCCTCTTTTTCTCAACTTAGTAGTCATAATTCTATATCCCTGATTGAGGCTAACATGAGAATTTGAATTGTTGGCTGCAAGTTAATCCATAACATGGGATGGACCTCCAAGACAAATTAGCAAGTAGCAAATAAGACAACCTGGTCCTTAACTCTCTTAGACCCTGATTATATTTCACTCTGAAAATAAACACCAGAGTGAAAAAATAATGATCAAGAGGAACCATTTAAATTTTGTTTTTACTTCATCACTGACTTGACACGCAACATAAAAATAATGTGTGTAAGAGAAAAATATGTGAAACCTAATCTCATTAAATGTAGACTATTCAGTCCATCTTCACAAGATGGCAATCGCAAAGCAAGATAAAGCTTGTATAATGTATCTTATTCTTTGGGGACACAAATCAGTGGAACCAGGGCTAGAGTCAGTCAATAAAATTAACTCAGAATTGATTAATGCTTGGATGAATTACTCAAACGTGTCCTTTGTCATTGACATGAAAATGCTGGTTTTACTTAATTTTAAAGATGAATTGGCTTGATTAATTAGTTTGGTGGTATGCCAACAGACAAAAGATTCTGGCTTAATGACCTTCCCAAGTCTTGATGTTTTAGGCAAGATTGAAGAATCTTTAGGGAGTTTTCAATGGAGATTCTATGCTCTTTCAAACTCTTTGATGTCACTGTACTGTGTTCAAAAGAGACCTTCTTTTCCAAAGAAGAATAGTGATCAGAGTCGGACTTTTATTGAGCATTTACTATAAAGCAAATGTTGTACTATTATTCTATAAAGATCAAGTCATTCTCAAAAGAATGCTGCCAAGGAAGCGTATGGGTAACATCTGGCAAAAATAAGTCTGAATGTCAGAGAATTCAAGCAACACATATCTCTCAGAGTGCTACTAGCATTTGCTTTTATAGATCAAAACCAAAGTTTGAGCCGGGCCATGGTGGCGCATGCCTTTAATCCCAGCACTCGGGAGGCAGAGTCAGGCGGATCTCTGTGAGTTCGAGACCAGCCTGGTCTACAGAGCTAGTTCCAGGACAGGCTCCAAAGCCACAGAGAAACCCTGTCTCGAAAAACAAAAAACAAAACAAAAAAACCAAAGTTTGTGAAATCAGAGATACTATACTTTCTGTTCCCCTGGTCAGTTAAGGCCTTGTGCTGCTAGGCAAGCATTCTACTAGTGAGCAACACCCTCAGTATCTAACTATAGGCATAAGGTCTTTACTATTTGGCCAGGGTTACTCTTGAAATCACAATATATTCTCAAAAATAAATTTGTGTGCTACTGTACCATATGCCATTGTGCCTGTAGTATCTGAATTTTTACCCCTGTGTCTCTATCAATTTGCATCTGTATTTTTTTTCATTCATTTGCCTCTAGAACAAAGATACCAAGGTCTATAGTACAAAAGGTAAAGTGGGTTTTAGGTACAGTCATTTGGAACACATTTTCTTTTTATTTTAGTCCTTTTTATTTTACTCTCTTAATTTTTTTGTTTTTTACTTTTCTTTCACAATTCCCATTGTTGGCCCAGCTGTGGGATGTTCATTATACTAGTTGTGCTGTGATCCAGGCCACCAAGTGTTCATCTGTTTGACAAATCTGTTATATTTTATTGCTTAACTCATCCTTAAAACTCAAAACTCATAAACATTGTGTAACTTCTTTCTATCATTTAAGAAAAGACTTGGCCCTGAAAACAGATAAGCATTAGGGAAAAACAAAGATTTCTCTTTACCCAATACCCTTGAGTCAACATGATCTTTCCTATCAACTCTACCCTAAACTAAGTAGCAATTATCAAGCCAGTAACAAAGAAGTACTTTAATTTTCCATTTACGGTTACCTCTTGTGCTATTTCTGAACTTGGAGGTTTTACTCAGAATACTTCAAAATTTAAGCGATAGATGGTCCCTGTCTATCAAATTATTACCCTCAAGCCAAATACAATCCCCTATACATGTTAGAATATGTAGCACTTAGATGCAGCTGCTACATCTGGTGGAGAGAGGATGGGGAGGGATAAAAGAAAATGGGAACAGTGGTGGTTGCCACCATCATGAACAATGTGCATTGCTGTAGGCTACCCAAGGAATACCCCAAGCTACCGAATCAAAGATGTCTGGGTACCCAGCATCTGAAGTTCAGAAATTTCCTTCAGCGATTTGTGTGAGTTTCTCTCTGGGCAGTTATCCAAAGTGTTTAATGTCCACGCACCCGTGCACTCTGCCCAGCAATGAGCTGGTCATCCTCAGTCTGAACACTTGTCCGGCTACGCACATCATAATCTTCTTGCTCAAAGTCAGAATCATCTTCTAGCTCTTCTGGAGTCTAAATGACAACATACAAAAGAGACAGAGAATTAGTTAATCCTTACCCACACATTTCATTTCAAAGTCTAAAAGTCCCAAAGAAAGAGTTTCTAACATCTTACATGTAGTGTGACTACCTGTACTGGTATCATCATGAAAACCCCTCAAGTGATAAGTGGGTAAAGAAAATGATATGCATTTACACAATGGAGTTTTACTTAGCTGTTAAAAAAAAATAACATCATGAAATTCAAAAGCAACTAGAAAGGAACTAGAAAAAAATCATCCTGAGTGATGTAATATAGATCCAAAAGCATTAACGTGGCATGTACTCACTTGTAAGTGGGTATTAGCTGTAAAGTAAAGGATAACTATGCTACAATTCACAGGCTCAGAGGGGCTAGATGACAAGGACCATCCAAGGAGGACACTCAGGTTTCCCTGGGAAGGGGGAATAGAAAAGACTTTGTGGGTACACTAGAGGTTGGTAGGGATGGAACATGAAGAACCAGGTCAGAGACAGTACTAGAAGAGATGACTGGAAAGGGGGAGAATTTGGGGGCCATGGAGAAATCTACTGCAAGAGAAACTCCCAGCAACCTACAAAGATGACCCCAGTTAAGACACCTAGCAATTGAACATATATATATATATATCCTGAATTGGTCAACTCTTGTGATCAGGCAAGACTTAAAGTGGAGGGATTGGGAAACCAATCTAGCCACAACCTTCAGCCTACAGTCTGTTCTGACTATGAGATGTGCTGGGGTAATGGTGGCACAGAGATTGGGCAAGTGGCCAACCAATAACTGGTCCGGCCTGAGACCCATGCCATGAGAATGAACCCACTCTTGTCACTGCCTGGAGCACCAGGACCCAAAGGCTAGATAACCCAGAGACCTTGGATAGAACCAAACGCTACTGTAGGAAATAATACCAATATAATGGTGCCTAATGTTATTTCACTGTACTCATAGATTGGTGCCTAGACCAATAGTCACCAGAGAGGAGGCTTCACCCAGCATCTGTTGAAAACAGACATAAAGAGCCATAGACAAACATTAGGTTAAGTAAGGGAAATCTTGCTGAAGAGAGGGAGAAAGAATTGTAGGACCCAGAGGGATGAAAGACATCACAGGAAAACCCAAAAAGTCAATTCATAGGAACTCACCGAGACTAAACTGACAACCAGGAAGCCTGCATGGGACTGACCTAAGCTCTCTGAATATATGTGACAGTTGAGTAGCATAGTCTTCTTCTGGGACTCCTAAAAGTGGGAACAGGGGCTGTCTTTGAATCTTTTACTGACTTTTGGGACTCCATTCCTCATACTGGGTTGCCTCGCCCAGCCTTAGTACATCTTACTTAGTACTTAGTAGTAAGATGCTTAGTCTTACTACAACTTGACACATCATGTTTTGTTGATATCCATAATATCCATATGCCTGCCCTTTTCTTTTTTTTGTTCCATCTCGTAAATAACTTTATTTTTTTCTGTTATATTAGAGTTCTGTAGCAGTACAAAAACAATGGTACAAATATGATTCCTGCCCTTTTCTTAGTAGATAAGGAAGAGGATTATGTGGAGCGATGGATTTTGAGGAAAGGACAGAGGGAAAACTGCAGTCAAGATGTAAAATAAATAAACAAAATTTAGGGAAATAAAAGAAGTGTTTATTCTTCATTATTTTAGTAGAATGTTCTATAGAAAGATACATTTGATTTATAATGTCATTTATCTTCAGAGTTTTTCTAATTAGTTTTTATCTGAGGATATAACTATGAATAAGAATGAATTATTGGGGTCAATTCATGACTTTTAGCTCTGACAAGATTTTCTTCAAGAAACTGGGTAACAATGTGCTTGATTCATAAATGTTTATAACAGTAATATCGTCTCTGGGAATTTTTCCTTTAATGAGTGTCTCTACTGATTGATTTTGTTTTGAAAATTATGTTCTCAGAAAATAGAATACCTATACTTGCTTATTTCTTTGCTCATTTACTGTGTATAATTTTCCATCCTTTAACCATAGGTGTTGTTTGTTAGTGGTGAGATATGTTTGTTAGAGAGAGAAAATAAAATTTTTATTTATTTATTTCCTCTGACAAACAGCAAATCTAAGCTTGACTTTTAACATAACTTCTAATTCAAGCAAGAGTATACTTGTGCAAAATCCATGTATATTTTAAGATAGAAATTATCCTCAACAAAATTTATACTATGTTTTGTCTGTAATATTATTTTTCTCCATCCTAGTTAGTCTTTTCTCAAAAAGCAAAATTAGTGATGATTTCAATGTCAGTGCATAGACTCTGTGAAATACTTTGTTCGCTTTCTAGGACATGAGATAGAAAGATTACATGCAAACTTTCCTGAGTATAAGCACTATGTGGTCCCGAGCATGTCATCTGGCCATCTGACATCTCTATGTTTTGGCTCCCTTCTCTATAAATTAGTTCTTTTTGCTGTGGTCACCTTTGAGTGTGTGTCTGTGTGTTTGTGTGTGTGTGTGTACCAATATTACTTTATACAAATTATCTAGTCATTATTAAAGTGCTTGCCAGAATAATTATTTAGAATTTAAAATTAATTCATTTGCCAAAATGTTTCAGGTCTCATAATACAGTTCTGGTTGGCCTGCAACTCACAATGTAGATAAGACTGGCCTTGACTTCAGAGACCTGCTATTGCTTCCCAAGTGAAGGCATTAAAGTCCTATGTCACCACACCAAGCTTCAACAAAAAATTTAATATGGAAGATACCAATTTCTGCACAATAGTAAGGACTAAATGATTATTTCATAGTGTCGATTCAGATTATACCAACATAAGGAAGTGACAGCCATTCCCTATCTATAGCCAAGGAACTTCAGGTAGAAAAAAGTTCAGTAACACATCCTACGGCTTTGATTTAGTAACAAACTGAATTTGGATCTAAACAGCCAAGTATATCTGACCCCCAACTGCAAAGGTTTTTGTGTTTTGTTATTTGTTTGTTCATATTATAAAGGACATAGAGGGAGTAGAGTTAGATTAAGATCATGCCAAATCATTAAAGTCTTGTGCTGGAGATAGATAAGAATGAATCTATAAGCCAACCAATAAAACCCCTCCCCTCCTTCTAGGTAGATAGCATAGTTTCTTTTAGTGCCATATAAACTGACAAAAATTTCTTCACATTCTTTGAGGTGGACAGCATTTGTTTTTGTTGGTTTATATGTTTGCTTGGTTGGATTTTTTCTTTTTTAATTGTTTTGCAGATAGGAGAGTAAAGAATAAAAGGTTTGAAATTTGCTTGAAACTTTCTAAATAGACAATTTGAGGTATGCCTGTAAGACTATTGCATAGGGAACCCTGACTGCTCTTTGGGCTGATGAGGGAGGGGGAGTTGATTGGAGGAGGGGGAGGGAAATGGGAGGCGGTGGCGGGGATGAGGCAGAAATCTTTAATAAATAAATAAATAAATGTTTTTAAAAAAGACTATTGCATATGACAAACTCTACAACGATCCCTTCTTGAGAGGTGATGTGGGTCTTGCACATAATGAGAGGGAGGCTTCTGCTCAGCTTTCCTCTGCAAACTCTTTTCATTTGCAGGAGAAATTCTTCCGCCTCTCAATAGAAATTCCCAGGAGTCGGTCTTTCAGTGGAGGTACGAGTTTAGCAGCAGTACTGATGACACTGGGACTCAGTTCCCATTTTCATTACGCTGATTTCCTTGGCATCTTTAGTCTGATTTATCAGGAGTAGTTACTGATATAGCCTTGAGATTGGTCAGACAGGCATAAAATGGCATTGTCCACGCCAGTATTGCACTATGCCTGGTGATTTTCTGTGTTTGGGCATAAAAAAGATCCTAGTTCTCCATCTTTCTGGCAAATCAGCCACATTAACATTCACTCAATCGTCTACAGATGCTCAATTTTGTTTCATGGCAATGTAAGTGAAATGGGAAAGAGCGGCTCTCAGTATGCATTCTGTCAGTTAAAGCGGGGGTGAGAGAGAACCTGGTTTAAATAACTGGTTATGTGTTTGCTGTGGACAGAGGCGATTTTCTGTGAACATCCTCACTTCTGGAAGGCACTGTGAAACAAGTGCAGCAAGTTGGTAAATTCTCCTGGCAGATGAGATGACAGGATTGCCATCACTTTTCTCACTACTTCTTAAAAGGGAGAAAAAAAAATAAAATGAAAAACCTTGTGCAAGAGAAGGAAGCAGAATATGTCAGGGCCTGTAGAACTGTGTCCAAACACTCCAGTGACCTGGGCTCTTATACAGCCAGAAAGTCAATGGCAAGACTTGCCTAGCACAGTAATGACTCTGAGATTTATGGAAATGACTATAGTCAGGAACCAATATGGGGGGGGGGAATTAAAACAATAATAGCCTGAGGGACTGACTAAAGGAGGAGATGGTTTGGTTGAAAAGGTGTTTGCTAATTAAACAGGAGTGAGTTTGGAACTCTGGCATACATGGCTTTTGAGACTTGCTTCACAGGATGGAATTCATGCCTAGTATTGAAAATCTGGTCCAGAGACCATGAGTGAGGATATTACAGGCCCTAAACGCAGACCTACTGTTGTTTCTCCAAACGGTCATCTTATCAAAATGTATTTTCAATATTTATGTTTATATCCATAGCTTGATGCCGCTTTCAATCGAGGCCAGAGACATTTATTTTTGCAGTGATGGGGGTTAACCCAGAGACTAGTAACTGGTCCAACTGCTGAGAATAGATGATTGTGAGTTCTAAGCCTCAGATGAGGGTATCCAAAATTCGGAAACATCAAAGAAGAAGGGGTCAAAAGAATGTAAGAGCTGGAGGATGGGAAAAAGTATCGTAAAAGTTAGTCTTCTGGAAATGGCAGGGCTTTTGATCACAGGAACTCATAGCAGCTGTGTTTGTCTACACGAGACCTGCACAATATCAACCACAGAAGGCGGACATATTCCCAGTGCACACTGGAAGTAGGGGAGCTACTGAGAGTAAATAGCTGCTGAGGGAGGGGAGACACTCATTTGGGAGGGGGGATGTGAGAAATGGTAAGTTGCCCATGCCCCAGTAAATGGCCACACAGGTCCATGTGGTCAGCTCTGATTGGAATCAAGTGATAACAAGAACAATAAATAATAATAATAAATTTATAATAATATAAATGTTAATAAAATGTAAATATAATTAAAATAAATTAATAACAATAATAATAGAACATGAAGTCTGAAAGTAGGTATGTTGGGGAGCCTGGAGGGTAGGAGTTGGAAGGATATAGTCATGGTATATCTAATCAAAATAAGTGAAAATGTTACTTTTAAAAACCTGCTTTTAGTGGTATAACTCTATAACTCACACACGGATGTGGAGACAGGAGGATCCCTATGGCTTGCTCCCCAGCCAGTCTAGCCAAGATAGTAAGCTTTGGGTTCAGTGAGAGACTTTGTCTCCAAAAGTAAAGTGAAGAGCAATAGAAGAAGACAGCTGTGGCTGACCTGTGATCAACGGGCATGTGTACCAGGTACAAAGCCACACGCGTATATATACCACACATATAAGTACACACACACACAATAAAATAAAAATGTTGATGCGACTCTAGGGATCTTGATTTTGTCTTCCACTCAGATGTTACAAGTTTTTGGAAAGTCACTCAGATCTGTTGCTTTGATGTTGCCTTAGACATTTCAAAAAATAAATATTATCATTGTCATCATTCCTACTGCCCTCATAGGACACCTAAACAAACTATAAAAATGAGCAAATGCATAACTGACAGTGATAATTAGTATGTTTAATAAAATGTGACACCTACTAACAATAATAGCGGCTATCATCATTTTCCACACCATGGGACGAGCAGTCAACTCAGGATTTAATTTACACATCTCAACGAATTCGAACCCTATTTTGTAGATATATGAAGTGTCTCAGAGTCTTTGTGATAGTTGCCTTTAATTGTCAACTTGAAATAACATAGAATCATGTGGTAAGAGGGTCTGAATGAGAAATAATCTATATTAGGTTCGAGATTGTCTTCATTAATTGATACAGAAAGATCCATTTTAGGGTAGGTGGCACCATCACCCAAGGAAAAAATTATGAATATTTTAATCCAAGATAAAGCATAGAACAGAAAGTAAACTAACCTACATGCATTTATTTCTCTCTTTTAATGACTTCAGATGTGACTAGCTGTTTAAGGTCCTGCATTGACTTCCCTTCACTAATGGACCATAACATCGAATTTAAGCCACTTAACCCTTTTTTCCCCTAAGTTGCCTCTTGTTGGAATATTTTATCACAGAAACATAAATGAAACTAGAGTAGCCTTCAAGCAAAATTTCTGAGGTGTTCCCATTAACAACTGGCAGAAGGGAGAAACAAGTTGAAGAACCCATGATTTTAATGATCACAAACCGCACAGGCAAATGGATGAGTGCAAAATGATTTTATGTATCTTAACCAAAATCAAATACATACAGGCTGCTGCTGTAAGTTCTGTGCATGCACAGTCTGTTGACTGCTATTTTTTCTGCTATGCAAGGGCCTCCACAAGCTAAAAAAGACATGGTAAACTATACATGATCTGGAAGTAGTTTTAAAGGATTAAGAGGGCTATTATTAGATGCACCTTTAAAATCAAGACTTTACAGGGTCACGCCTTGATTACACACCCTGTTATTTGAGGGAGGACTTTTAACTAGAACCAAAACACCACCTTGGGCATAGAGGTAGTTTCCTGGGTCTACTATGGTCTATCTATTGGGTGTGAGCAGGCATCTTTTCTGTAAAATGCTTCTGAGTGGTTGTTTCCCCAAAGCTGTTTTCTAAGCCTCTAAGTAACATGTGCCTATTACAGAGGCCACAGGATGTCCTGTACATTTCCCAGAGACACACCAGATGTCAGCTTCCAGGCTCTGGTGCTTAGTCCTGATCATAGCTTTTACAACAGAAGTCAAATGTGTATCTACCGGAGCAAAATGAAAGACTAATGAGTTTAGAATTATTTCACTTGGGCATATGAGGAAAGTATATTAAGTATCATTTTTTAAAAAGTTTCAAATGCCTATGAGAGTTTCATTGAAAGAAGAAAGTGAAATTTTCAGGCTAACTGGATATTTTGGGTAACAACAAGAAATACCTTCTCAATAGAGATCTAAAGTCAATATGAAAAAACCCTTTTTAGTTTGGACTAATTAACTCTGCATTACCAGGAACACCTCCAAAGTGTTCTTTCCACTGAACCCTGACATTCTTGTGTTCCATCGTTCCATACTCTATTCTCACCATCATTGTCAGAGAGGTCTCACGCGGATCTGAGATATATCATGTCAAGTCCCTATCCAGAACCATGCAATGGCTCTCATCTCATCTTGACCAACTACAGAATCATCCCTCTGCAGAAAGCAGGCTCTGTTTAGTTGCGTTCTCATTCTCAACTTCTCTCCATAAAACCTGTGCTCTCCTTGAGCTCTTTCTCCTTTACCCTGCCTCTGTTACTTCCATAGTACCATTAGTAACATAGTAATATTGGCATTGAATATATTTGTTTATTCCCTGTAAATGTAAGAAGAAAATTTTGTCTTTGTTTACCTATGTACTGGGGTAGATCTAACAGTACGGGATATCTCATCTCCCATTAAAAGGAGCATAAACATTACTACTCATTGATGGTGTTAGGGAAGCAACACTAGGATCTACCTAGGACAGTGATTAGGAGAAATAAAGACAAAACAAGATATATAAGTAGCTTTCTACCTTTCATTTGATTGTTAGGAGAAATATTTTGACTCTACTGAAATTTTAATATTGTTAACTTCTTTAGCAAATTCCACATAATTAACCAACTGGAAGAAACCTCAAATGAGCAGGATGGTACAAAGAAAATCTTGAATGGACTTGCCAAGTACTAGGTCTATGAAAGTCCTTGACTTTAGCTGTAATAATGTTTTCTTCATTTGCAGAGAAAATAATTAACTGATGACCACAAATTACAGTTAAACTACAAATTCTGTACTTCACTGCCTCATAGCATCCTCATGGTCTCAATGCTTTCATGGTATGTTTAGTCTGAACAACAATTAAATAAGAGAAAATCTCTAGCAGTCTTTATGATTAAGCCATTTACCCCAACTAACCCATCTGTGTGACCTAACTAACATTACAATACATATTTAAATATTAGGATTGATATGGATCACACTGATTCTGAAGATGGCATTTTATCATATGGATAACTACATACTTAGCTTCACTAATACACCACGGCATCAGCACACATGGGTCAACCTAATGGTTAAATTGTGAAGCACTCCAACTTCTCTTTCTTATATAAGCCAAACTTCCATATTACTTCCAAGAATTTTAAATATCTAACAATGCTCCAAAGCACTTTGATACATAACACAGGAGAGCTATAGTGAACTACAGATTTTTATCAAACCACTGTCCCAGGCCCTACTATTTCCTTGCTCTGCCTTTGAAATCCCCATACATAAATAATCAAAGAAAGAATGATAATTAAAAATATTTTGTGTAGAGATATTATAGAAGAAAACTACTCTTTTATCTAATGTAGCTGTCTCAAGACCAAGATACTACTTAACCATTATACTTAATTCCCAATAGTAAATTTTTACGCTTTTACTCATCTTAATTTCCAAGAGTAAAGAAAAGTATCTTTTTTTATTGGTTTTTATTGAGCTCTACATTTTTCTCTGCTCCCCTCCCTGCCTCTTCCCTCCCCTTCAAACCTCTCCTAAGGTCCCCATTCTCTCAATTTACTCAGGAAATCTCTTTCTCTACTACTCATGTATATTAGCAAATGAATTTTAAGTGTCTGCTTGATCCTCATTACCTGCAGATTCTGCATTTGTGAACCTATCTCTTCACCAAATCTTATTTGTAAAACTATCAACAAAGTCAGTAATCTGTGTTATTCCAAGACACTAAAGTGCGTATCTCCAGCTAAATTAAAATGTGACAGGGCTCTGTCTCGGTTTTGAACTCTCATACTTTGAACAATTTTCCTTTCCATGGTCTATTTAGTGCCACATTTTATGTGTTTTTGGCTAATGATTTCTCTGTTTAAAAAAAAGCAATCAAAAGCAGTGTTGAAAGCTTGTCAAACTTGGCAAAGGTAGTGATGAATTTAATATTCCTGAATCATGTAGTCTGAGAAAACACCCACATCAGATAAACTGTGTTCCAGTATGAGTCTGTGTTGGTGTCTATGAGTTTCAGTCTTAATAATATACGTTTAGCACTGTGTCTTTAGACAAACACATATATGGAAAGGGAGTACATATTGATCATTTAAAGAAAATAAGATCAGAGATTCACAAAAATATACCCCTAACCTTGTATGTCTCCCCAAAGCATTGGTTCAGTACTAATGAACTATTCAGAGAGAATGCTTAAACATACCTGCTGTGGATGAGGAGATCGATGTGCAGTGGTTACCCTGATTTGCGTATTTATTTTCCTAAGCCTTGTGAAGATAATGAGAAAATTTCTACATGTCTGCCCATCACAGAAGATAGATTTGGTTAAAAATTAAATGAAAACTTGGCTTATGAATTAAGGGGAAAGACCTGTTCCAGAACAGGTAAGTAGTCTTGGAAAGTGAGATTGGAACCCAGAGAACACAAACTTTGTCTACATCTGAAGGCTGTCTGGAGCTAGCCTTGAGCTCATAAACAAAAATATCACCATTAAATATGTATTGATTGTTGAGAGGCAAGCTAATGGAGAATTTGACTCATGGTCCTTTCTGCAGTTATCACTCCTTTAAATGACTTTAAAGAGATGTGTTTCTTTTGTGAAGTACAATCAGTAGTTTGGGAGGAGGTTACACAGTCATGTCAGATGTCAGGAATAGCA
Organism: Microtus pennsylvanicus; assembly: GCF_037038515.1. Lineage (NCBI taxonomy): Eukaryota > Metazoa > Chordata > Mammalia > Rodentia > Cricetidae > Microtus > Microtus pennsylvanicus. The sequence goes on along the minus strand of NC_134586.1, from coordinate 69,101,405 downwards.
CCAACCCCATCCTCGATCATTCTTTTCTAACCTGTACAATAGAATTTCCTAAGTAATATAGACTTAATAATTATACTAAAATGAAATCTTGACATTTATTAAATACAAAGAAAATAATTTGTGTACTGACTGGATAAAGTCTTTAAAAATAACAATTTATATCCACTGTATATAGTCTCTTTTCCTAAATTTTAAGCAATTTTTTTCAAAATGTTGAGATGGGAGAAATGACACTTCTTGTGATGACGATATAGCATTTTATCTAAAACTGGATTTTTTATGGCTTGTGAGTGAAAAAAATGAATGATGGCTATAAACCCCCTCAGCCTTTCAGATAAATGGTTGTCACAAAAATGTGAAGGCTAACAAAGCAGAAAAACTGGCAAAAGAAGGAATGTGCCTTGAGGATTATAGTAGGCTTTATTGCAGAACACTTGGCAAACATAACTCTCACGGTCTGTTACCTTATTTCACAAGTTAGCAAAGAATGGGAACATGTCTTTAAAAACGCACTATCCTTTCCCTCCCTACTCTAATTCTCTTATCGTGTTTTTCTCCATCACCTTTCAGTCTTCTGAGTTTGGGCACAGATACTCTCACCATCTCTTTCTCCCTCCCTCTCTTACTCCCTTCCTTTGTCTGTCTTTGTCTCTTTCAGTGTATGTCAAACAAGAGAATCCAATGAAGGCAGGAAAAAACAGCCATGTTTTCCAAAAATTTATAGCCTAAAAAAAAGTAATAGTTATAAAAGGAAATATGGTTAGCCAAGTCTTGAAAGATGGTCAAAATGTCATAGTTATAGAATGGGTAAATTAAATGCATGAGAAATTCAAGTCCCCTAAGCCCAAACTTGAACTCTATGTATTTAAGTATAATTAATATGACCTGATGAAATTTTATTGAATGTTATAGTCTTTTAAAGTTGATTTCATCAGTCAGCTCCAGAAACAGCTCTGGAGTGTGTGATTAAGGAGTCTGGCTAATTCAGCCACTAGCTCTGTAAAGCTATGACGTGCTTTAAACCAGCCTGGTGCAGCATGCTGAAACAGTAATATCAGGGATACATCTTGTAAGGAAAATGTTATAATTAATTTCATTTACCGCTTCTAAAATAAATGAAAATTGGTGTTTTTATTTATGAGTATAGACATGTGCCTGTTCAACTGCATGTACCATTTGTGTATACTGCCTTAAGAGGGAATCTCGTCATGTGAAACCGGAATTATCAGGCATTTGTGACCTATCCATTAGAGGTGCTGAGAAATGAACTCATATCCTCTATGAGCACACTAAGTACTCTGATCTACAAAGGCTACTGTCCAGGACCTCATCTTCTGTGTTTTACTCTTTAGTATAGCTTTCAAATTTTAATAATAATGTAAAAAATTGGTTCTCATGATTATATTGGTCAGTATGCCCTTGGGAAAGTATTGCAGAAGCTCATCTCTCAAAATGTTATTGATACATACTTCTTCTAAATTATCCTTCTATGTTTATTGTTTATTTGAAGGAAAGAAAAGCTCCATTACTAATGACATTACTTGAACAATATATTTTATTAAGGGGTTGGTAAGTTTAGAAGTCACAAACTAACATAAAACTTATAGCAGCTAAATTATATGGAGTAAGGTAGGGGTCTTAGAGATAGATTACCTCATATTTTGGGTGGATAGAACAAGTTACATATGATACAACATAGGTCTTAACTCTAATGTGTACCTTCTAGGTTTGCTGTATGGTTTATTACTTAGACAATAATGGTAAAAACTCATACATGCTTGACATAAAAACATGGGGAAAGAAAACTAATGAGGTAGGTGATGGGAGGAGCTTTCATACAAGACTATCCTGTTTTATGCATAATAAACTCTAATTTTGTTGCTTCTATATTCACAGTACTAAGGTAAAAATACTTCACTCCTTAACAAGTCATGACTCTCGAGTGATCCAGGTGTGAAGATAGTGTCTGCAAGAGGCACAAGTGGAAAGTAGCAGGGATTCTACCTAATTATATGAAACTTATAGAAAAAAATGCATGCCAGACGGAACTAGAATATATCAGAACATTCAGTACTGAACTGGGCTTGTTGGGACACACTCATCCATTTATATGCAAAAAGCCCACATGATAAGAGTATGCTAGAAATCAAACATTTTTGCAGATTACAATGAATAATTAAAAACAAGGAAGACATCTAATTTCCTGGGGGTTCTCTAAAAGCTTCACATACCCTGATCATCAGCACAGCCTTTCTGATGTCCCGAACACCATCGTACACCAGGCGTGAGGCATCAATAAACTCGTTCTCCTCGAATGGTTGAGGGACGTTGGCACTAAGGGCTTCGATGGCAACCTCAACTTGTTCAGCAAAGCGTGGCATCACTGGATGAACAAAAGAAATGACAGCAAATGAGAAAACTTTTATCTTACTGTCCATCATGCCAGTCCCTGGACAAAGTTAATTGTAGGCCTTTTGGGCCAGTTTTGAAAAGGTCTGATTTAGTTATCCTGTGTCACTTACCTTAATAAAAGAAAGAAAACTATTACTTCTTACAAGGTGATGGTTTGGAAAAAAAAGAAAAAGAAAAAGAAACTTATGACAGCCATCCATGCAAGATAGTACAAGATAGGAGATGCATTTAAATTTCACATTGATGGTAACCTGAGTTGAGTTTCAATTTTGTTAGTTCCCACTTGTGAAAATTTGCCCAAATTATCTTAATATTTTGAAGCCTTCTTTTTGTCCATATAATAGTTGGATTCAGTATTATAATTCACACAAAACTATCACTCTTAAACTGCCCTTAGAAAACATCAACAAACATCTAATTAATACCAGAAGTTATAAACAGAAACTGTATAGCAGACATTTGGATGGAAATACAAGAATTAAGAAATGGATGTAGAAGGAGGAATGTTATAGAAGGACCATTTAAGTGAACAAAGGAAAATGGGATTAACTCAGCAGAAAGATCTGTAAGTAGAAAAGAAGATCAATAGGTTACCTATTTTTATCAATATCACCCTGGTATGAGAAAAGATGAATGTTTAAGTTCCTTAAAAGCTGATGCCTTTTCTCATGAGAACAAATTTGCGCGCGCGCCCGCGCGCGCGCACACACACACACACACACACCAGCAGAAAGTAAGTTCACTAGACTGTCTGGAATATTTCTACAGATTCTGGAAAAGAAAATGGTGCTAATTTTTTGACTCTTGAAAATCATAATTTTCTAAGCTGTTATCTCATAGCAACCCACTCCTGTGGCAGATGGGAGCCAAAAGCACAACTCACTTTATTTACAGGGACAATAAAACAGAAACATAATTTATCTGCATCCATTTCGAGTTTTCATGCCTTGTTCATCTTTATTCCCATTTTAAACCTCTTGAATATTGTGACATTCATATTAATCCCTGGTATGGGAAATTCTGCTCATTTACTCTTTAGGGTCAGACTACCCTGAACTACATAATTCCTAGAAACATTCACTTGTACTAGAAAACAGTCAAATGCTTTTGGGGGAAGGAACATAGAGGTCGAGGGAGGCATAAGCATTCTTGCAACAATAACTATGAAAACCAAGGTTTGAACTGGGCAATTTTCCTTTCCCATGTGAATAATGAGGATTACTTCCCCATATCACGTGAACTTTCCATATCACCATTGAGCTGCAACTGCGTGGAAAGAATTCTGGGGTCATTTAGTTGTTTTGCCATGACTGAATTGAATCTGAAGTGATTAGCATTCTAATTACACACATTTGGTCAATAAAAATGCATATATGTATCAGAACATCATACCATGCCCCATAAAAATGTGTAACTATCCCATGTCAACTCAACATAAAATTCTAAAAACTTCTATTTTGAAATCCCATAAAAGAAACATGGTTTCTTTCAGTTATCCCTCTGTGTTGAGAATGAACTTTTTTATGGGAGTGAAAAATGAAGATCACTGAAATTGACCTCTTTGAGTATGAGAATATTTTGTATGAATTTGACATTTAGAAATGAGTGTTTTACTTAAATAAAATCATAACTATTTTTCTTTGGCAGAAAGTTCTGAGTTATACTAATTCCGCTTTATTTGATATTTAAATTGGCATTTTTGTGGCTCTAGATGACTTTACAGATTTATATGCAGCTGTCAGTAGTACTTAGATATATAAAATTTCTCTCATTTTCAGGATAGTAAGATTGCTTAGTGGGAAAAGGCACCTCCTGACAGGCTTGGCGAGCCTTGAGTTTAATTCCCAGTACCTACATGGGAGAAGGAAACAAGTTACTCTTGCAAGCTAGCCTATAACTTCCACGCAAATGTTGCAGCATATGCATGTACAGACATACACACGATAAATAATATGTAATTTTAAAAGTTCATTGCTCTTTCATATATCTTATATAAAGAATCAGAGCTGTTACATGTAAGTAAAAACATTCTACAAATTGACATAAAACTGATCAGCAAATTCACAGAACATAATTCCATATTACTGATAAATACACACTCACATGTTTGAAATCGTTAACTTAAAATAGCAATAAGAATTGACAAGGAATTTGAAGAATGATCATTCTGTGAAAATGTGGCCAGGGAAAACACATCTACTGTAGTTGTGACTGAAAATAACAATGCATCTTCTTGGCCACCACTACGATGCAATATGGTAAATGACTCTTCACTTCCAAGTGAAGAGCTAGGGCATAGAAAAATATCAGCTTCTATAGAGATGATGACTAGGCAAGCTGATCAGTCTTCACCTTGGAGTCATAAGCAATCTCTTTGGATCTCTATGTGACTATCTTTCTAGGCCAAGAGTTGAGAAGAAGAACTTATACAATAACTGAAAATGAAAAGAATTGTTTTCACAGGCTCTTTTTTAATAGGCCATGCCTCAGACTTATTCTGATATACACAACCAGACTTATTCTGATGTGAAGAAGAACAACTGTGAGGTGCTTGCTCTAGGTCCATGGGTACTCGATCTGTGTGGCATAAACAGACCCAGACGTGCAAACTAAGAGACAACTGATGCATTAAAGTCCTGAAGTTAAAGCTTGTGTGGGCAACGCAAACTGAAACAAGATAATCACTTGTGAGATAATAGAAACATGCACATAAGAGTAGAGCACATTATTTAAGCATGCATGTATTTCTGTGTGTTATACACACTCTGAAAGACTATATTCTGTCTTAAATACAGTGTTTCCCTTAAAGGGGGAGGAGATTGTATCTGATATGGTATATTAATCTTTGCTCTTGAATTTTTGGATCTTTTTATATTTCAAATATTTTTAAAGGAGTTAAAAGTTAACTGTGATTGGTAGGCATAATAAAAATTGTTTAAAAAATAAAAAATATATAAAAACTAAAAGAGTTATTCTAGAAGTCATATACTTCTTTGTAGAATAAGGTTCTGAAAAAAAGTAGAATTCTATTTTATGAACCGCAGCACAATGTAAAGTAGTCTGATCAATTGCATTAAAGTAGGAAGTCACTGAGAAATTGTGAATAAACCATCGTGTAGCTTTCTATGTTAAATATTGGCTAGATGATTAAGTTAGGTAGTGCCTACCACTTAGACCCCAACCTACGTGAATACATTGTTATCTTCACAAATATTTTTTCTAAATCTTTTTTTTCTAAATCTTATAGTAGCAGGAAAACATGTGCCCTTTTGGTTTGTGCAAAGTTATCCTTAAGAAATAATGTAAGCAAGAAAATGAAGTCATGGCAAGACTTCAGATCCAAGGAAGACAGAGAAAAAGATAATGTGAAAGAGCTATGTTGTAAAAATTATTTCTTTTGTATTTTGAGATTTTATCATTTCTCATTACCCTTTCCTGACTTCAAACCCTTCCCATGCCTGCTCTCTTACAAATTTAGGGCCTCTTTTTTCATTTTTCATTAATTGCTATGCACACACACACACACACACACACACACACACACCTATTCCTAAATACATAAGTGAAACCATAAAACATCAAAGTTTATATTCATAAAGTCTCACTAAACTTGTAAGGAGGCTCATGATACCTAAACTTTGACTGAGCAGAACAATAAACACATGAAAGTGCACAGGGGAAAAAATTTCAAATCTTCAACCCTACACAAAGAACTATAGGCAACTCAGAAATGTTGAGAGTGGGAGAGAAATAGTTTTCCCCAGGGAAGAGCTCCTGAACTGGTCATATGAGGTAGCCTTATAAAGGCACTATGTTAAAAGAGGGACACTCCTTAGAAAGCTGTTTGACTTGTACCAGCATGGAATAAGAAATCCCTCTGTGAGACCTTGCAGGTAGATCCCTGGAGTGAATGACCATGTTGCTGGTCATGGTATCATCAGAGAAGGCAGAAATAGGTGCTTTTGAGAAAATCAGTTTACCAAGATGCAAATGGTTAGGGAGAGAGCAATAACTGCTTCCTTTGTGCTCCAGTTCTAAGTTTATCTCCCAGGCCAGGCCACATGCTATGTATTTCCCAACACAGCTCAGCTCTTTCCACTGCTACTCCCTCCTGGTTTGTCTCTCTCTTGCTTTACATATAGTTCTAAATCAGGAAAGCAAAGGTTTAATGAAACAAGACTGTTTTAGGAGGCCACTTGTTTGTTCCCAGCTGCTCAGCCCTGAAATAACCACAAAGAAACTGTATTAATTAAGTCACTTCTTGACCAATAGCTTAAGCATATTTCTGGCTAACTCTTACATCTTAAACTAGCCCATCTCCATTAATCTGTGTATCATCACGAGGCTATGGCTTACTTGGTAAAGTTCCAGCATCTGTCTCTGGCAGGGCTATGTGGTTTCTCCCTGACTCTGCCCTCTTTCTCCCAGCATTTAGTTTAGCATCCTTCCCCCCACTCCCACCCCCATACTTGCCTAGCTCTGTTCCTCCCTGCTCTGCCATAGGCTCAAAGCAATTTCTTTATTAATCAATAGTATTCACAGCATACAGAGGAAAATCCCACATCACCTCCCCTTTTCTGTTTAAATAAAAAGGAAGGTTTTAATTTTAACATAGTGAAATTATATATAACAAAACAGTTATACCACAAGACCCATGATGGTTGGACCTGAGGTTCTCAGTTTCACTATGAATTCTTCCAACATCCTGATAATGTCTAAAAGATGTCCTTTCCTCAGAATATTGAGATAGGAAAAAAATCAGATACAGGCCTCACGCCTTCCTAATTAGGACAAGGCTTAACACTGCCTTTGTGATTCTCACTTCATATATCAACAGAGTTGCTGATGTAGGTTTATATAATTAGAAGCTTTTTTCTTTCTGAATTGCACCCAAAATATAGGTGTTTTTGAACCACTTTGCAATTATTTAGCAGCATGCTGAACTGTTCTTAATAGCTTATACCCTAAAAGGGTGATCAAAGTCAGAAGCGAACTTACATTGTAACTATACTTTTGCATGCAAGTGGCATACTGGGCTGCAAAACGATGACCTTCTAAGAGGAATGAAATTGAAGTTAATATTGCATATAAAAATCAAGGTCATACTATTCGAGTGCCGATTGAGATCTAAACCGTGGGTGAGGATTTGGAAATGAATTTCCCCAAGAGGTTCCAGAGGTGAAGATTCAGAACACAGGGTGATTCCGTTTACAGGAAAGGCAAGCTGTGTTACAGTGCAAATGAGACTGCTGATAGCCATGAGGGAAAAGAACAAGGTTAACTGGATGCTAGGGAGAAAGAAGCACAGCCAGATGGCCCAGTGTTTCTGAGGAAGTAAGCAAATCTATGCTCCAGCCTTAGAGTTTCTGGTGATCCCCAATAATCCTAATGTAGCTAAGCATCTGATGTCTGAATACTATTGACTTCCTTTTCTGGTTTAGTCACATGGCCTAGCCCTACACAAATTCAAATGTTGTAATTCAACTGAGTTATGTCTGTTGCCAAATAGGACATGGTGACGGGGGTTGGGGGAGTCATGCTGATGATCTGGGCATGAGAAGTTATTCTCTCAAATGGAAAGACATACTCTTCCTTCTCCATGGTTAGGTGAATGCCTCCTCAACTTTCCATCTCCAGTTGGTACACTGAAAAGAGATTGGTCCCTAGTGTTTCTATATGTCCATTAGTTTGCCTGAATCCTCCCCACATTCATTTTCATCTTAAGCTCTGTTATACTTTTGAATACTGGAGAACCTACTCAATCAGGAACAAAGGAAAGAGAACCATAAGCAAAGGGCAGAGGAAATAATTCATTTGTCCTTGAGTATCTCCAAGACAAAACAGGGAGTCTTACGTTTCCCATTCATTTGTGGTGCTATTATGCTGTATTGATTCAGAATCTCATCAAAGATTTTCAGGGCCATTAGACAATTTAGAAGTGGTTGCCCTGGTTGGGTGTGAGACCCTTTCAGAAAGCTGAGCTTATAGTCCTTTTATAATTAAGCTTCCTTGAGAGAAGGTTCATCAATGACAAGGAAAAACAATCCCAATTCTGCCTTTGATTAATTCAGTAAGGCCAAACAGGCAAATCTCTTTACAGAAGTATCATCTATGATGGTGGTGGTGTCAGGCCACACACTGAGAGTGTGTTAATTAGCCAAATTTTAGTATAAAATATAGAGAAAGTGGACAAAAACACTCTAGAGAAACATCCAGGTTGCTAAATGTTAATGTGAAGCCTAGGAAATAACAACATTTGCATGAACCTAGAAAACAATGGATCAGAACCAGGATGTAATTGTGGTTCTTACAACTGCTTAATATAATATAATCCCTAAAAACAGACACTAACCATCTTCATAGTTGGAAAAAGCTAACACATTAGGCATTACTAGAGTAAAAGAGATTGCAAAGAATTAATCTGAAGAGACTCCTTGGAGCCATTGAGTGTTCCTTCCAACATAGAACTGATAGCATGCATAGAGATAAAGTATCCATTCTCCAAAAGAGTTTCTATTAGATATTGTCAAGGGAAAATTCAATTATCCATAATTATATACTAGGAGAGCTAAAAACATTAGATGTGTAACTTTGCCTGAAGGAAAGTGTGACTGGCTTTCCCAGAATTTATCTTTGAAGGTTCTGCATATCTGTGAAGCATGTGGTAAGGAGATGATTTGAATCGGAAGTTCAGAATGATCACCTGTGCAGAAGTATGAACCCAAACCAAAGCTGTGGCCTGTCAATAAATATCCTCAGCTCTAGCCAAAAGTAATCAAAGATGCATGCAAGCTGGTTACCCCCTGTAAAAATCTTCACAACCCTTTATCACTAGAGGGATTTCAATGGAAGCTTCAACCTCAGCCTACAAAGATATTTTAAAAATTATGAGTTTAGGATTCTTTTAGGAATATTGTCACTGGAGTTCCACCTATCACTGATTACAATCAGCCAAAATGACTATAAGCCTTCTTTGTGAATACTGTTTCATTTCTACAAGTACTTATTGATCCATGAGCTCCACTGAGTATAGATGCAGTTTCCCTGTAATGGTAGATGGACTCTTGGAGTGCCAAAATGCTTCAAAATCTAAGTTCTTCCAGGTTTTACACCTTTGACTACTAGGTGTGATTTTGCACACTCTAATCAGTTATGCCTTTATGATGGTCAGCTATGTAGACTCTCCTATGATTCAGTATAGCATTGATCTCTACACCAAATGTAACTGATTTTTTTCCTAACATAATATTCAGGTTTTTTATCCCTTTGACATATACATTATGACTTTTTCATTGCATGAAAGTTTTTTTCTGCAGTCTGCCTGTCTTTTTCTACTGAAGACCACATTCACAATCACCTTAAGTCAATTTTAGCCTTTCCTTACTTTACTATATAGCTTTGCTAATTTTTCATTCCCTTCTGACCACAAACCACCTGGCTCTGTTCTGAGTTCATGTATCTTTTTCCTTCTGGAAACAATTACACAAATAGGGCCCTTGTGCCTGAAACTAAATATGGTGCTATATAATCCATGTTATTGAATTTTTCCATACATCCTATCATATCTCAATCATGCTACCTATCAATGTGTCCCCCACACAAATGACTTTACCAATATGTATATGTGGTGAAGCAGGAATTAAGATGGCCTGGTTCCCAACATCCCCTCTCAATATTAATGTTTCTGTGTCTCAAATTGGGAATATGGGCTAGAGCTACTAACACCACTGTAACCAGCAAAATACAACAAAGGAGCTCAGACAGAACTTCTGAAACAAAGGTAAATAAAGAAATGAATTTCTGCCTTATTCTCTTTTCTTACTCATTAGTGTTGTTACTCTAAATAAAGGCAGTTGTTTGGTGAGCTGTCCTGCCTCTGTTGATTTTTGTCAACTGATACAAGATAGAGTTATCTGGAAGAGGAACCTCAATTGAGAAAATGTCCTCATCAGATTGTCTAAAAGCAAGTCTGTAGGGCATTTTCTTGATTGTTAATTTTAGATGAGGGCCAAACCCATTCAGAATAGAGTTATCTTGGGCAGGAAGTCCTTGGTAGTATAAGAAAGCAGACTGTGCAAGCCAATAGGAGCAAGTGAGTAAGTATTGTTTTCCCATAGCTTCTGCTTCAGTTTCTCACTCCATATTCCTGCCCAGGCTTCCTTCTATGATATACTGTGATGTGGAAGTGTAAGATAAAGTAAATCCTTTACTCCCCAAATTGCTTTTGATCATGATGATTTATCACGAAAGAAACCCTAAGACATGAGCCAATAAGGATGAGTCTACAATGGCAAAGTACTCAGAGAAGTCAGTGGTTAACAGGTGCAAAGTGACACAAGGGAAACAAATTAGGGTCTTGCCACGCCATATGCATGTATCTTGTAGTTGCCAGTTCATAAACTGACACAGTAATGGCGGCACTTTGACTTTAGGCTCGGGAGAGATTCTGGAAGGCTGTCCCCAAACAAAGCTACTGCAAATCCCAAATTTCAAGATACGATGATAACCTCATTAGAGCACAAATTTGATAACTTTGGGGTGATATATTTCACATAAATAGCAACTCAGTATTATATGCTTTGCCCAAAGGAAAACTATTAGTAAATAGCAGTCAACAGGACACGCCACAACTTCAGTTAATTGTGGCTACACTTAATCTAAATTCGGGAATATATTTATCTATTCAAGGCAGTTTTTCCTAATTAAAATGAATATTTGATTCTGACAAACCTGGATTCCCATTGATGCTGGAATAATAGATAGTGCTCAGCAGTTGAGAACTTTCTATTTCCAGCACCCATGTCAGATAGCTCACAATCACCTGTAACTGATGCCCTCTTCTTGCCTTTGTGGATATACGCATACATGTGGAATACACACACACACACACACACACACACACACACACACACACACACACATGCACACATGTGCACACACACAAAGACCACATATAAAAATAAAATAAATTTTTTTAACAACTGGGATAGTGATAGCTATCTTTCTGAGTTTGTGTCAAGTTTAAAAATACGTTCAACGGAAGACAGGAACATGGTGGGGACACACCTACAGTCTAAGCTATTTGGGAGAATGAAGCAGAAGGACCAGTTGATCCTAGGAGTTTAAGACCAGCTTGGAAAATAATGTCAAAACTAATGGGTATAGATCAGCCATTGAGACACTTGTCAAAACTAAGATGTATGTGAGGTGGTTTCCATGAACTTGGCACAGAAAAGATTCATAGTGAATAGTTCTCAAAATTGTCTTTCCACTATAATCCTACATCTGTCTACTCAACCACATGCCTTTTGATTTTGCTGAATGAAGGTTTATACACTACACACCTACTGCGTAGGACTTAAGGGTCAATCTGCAAGGATTTCCCACCAAAAAAGCTGCCTTGGTGAATGATAATGACATGAACTGTAAAGAGCATACCAGTGAATGAAGAATTTGAAACCTGGGATCTCACATAATTTATCTTGCCAAGTAAGCCGCCTCACTTATGCTCCTTTCTCTTCTCTCAGGCAGTGTCACCCTGTGGATACCCCCTTTTAATAAGGAATTTCCTATAAGTCTACCTCCAACTTTACACGACCTTTCCCTCTTAGCTATCCTTCTTATCTTGATTGCCAAGGACCATACAAAATGCTAAGTTTGGTCCTAGACTTATTAGAGCCATGAGAGAAAGAATGTTTCAGTATTTACTTTTGAAAAACCATGATGGCTTACAAAACACCAAAAGGGGATTCAGTTTCGTCTAATCAAATGAAATAATGTTTCTAAGAAAACCTCCTGAGACTATGATAAAGCTATTTCCCTCCTATCTCCTATTTATAGTGTTTCAAATACATACTATGTTGTAACTGCTGGAATTTAAATTTTGACTATTTTTAAAAATTTTTAATGTGGTAGAGGCAATGTAGAAATACAACTGAAGTGCTTTGCCTAAACTGGGTACTTTCCTGCTAGGTATGGCGCACACCTTTAATCCTAGCCCTCTAGAGGAAGAGGTAGCTGAATCTCTGAGTTCAAAGCCAGCCTTGTCTGAATAGGAGAGTTTTAGGCAAGCCAAGGCTACACAGTGAGAACTTTCTCAAAATGAAAAATAAATAAATACTTAAATTCATAAATAAAAAATAACAGAATTCCTCTGTCAACACCAATGGCGCTCTTGGCGTGACTATGGAACTATGGAATGCTCTCTCTCTCTCTCTCTCTCTCTCTCTCTCTCTCTCTCTCTCTCTCTCTCTCTCTGTATCTGTCAGTATCACTTTCTCTGTGTCTCTCCGGAAGACTCCTAATATCAGATTTCAGGAACATGGTCAAAGTGACTTAGTTGAGTTTATTCCTTATTCCTTCATGAACGCTCATCAACTATCTCTACCTCTCCAGATAACTGCAATCACCAGTCAAGCCAGTCTAACTTCTGTCCAGTCCTCCTTGGGCTTTCTTTCATCAGTGTCTGTCATCTGCTCTCTCAGTGGGAGTTCCTAAAGGCTGCCATTTTCATACATTCATGTTTAGAAAATTATAATGTACATTTCAAACATCAAAACTAAATCCGAGTTCCAGAAGGCCATACATAACCCATGAGCTGGATTGTTTGATAAAAGATGAAAAAGGACTGCCTAGAAGAAGGAAACCACACACAAAAAATGTAATTCTAAATTCCATTCACGATGACTACCCTGAGAGAATCGGGGCGCATCCATCTGCTCTTGTCTAGACACAAATTCCTTTCCCCAAGGAAAGAAACTGCTTGCTTGGAAGGTTTTCGTATAGTTTAAAATAAGCATTTCAAAAATAATCACAAATGGTTTATAACTCCAGGAGGAAGGATGGCACATTTAATTCTGAACCTTGAGGAAGGAATAAAGAGTTGAATGTGAAGCCTTATTTAGCTTACAGTGTTTGTCAAAGCCTAGCTTGATAAACACAGTTTAATTTGGCATCTGTGAGGTTTAAATACTTAGATTGCATTAAGATGCAGCGAAACTCTTGCTGAGAATTTCTTACACATGATTTTAAAGATTCTGATTTTGATCATTAAATACACATTTTAAAAGAAAAGATAAAAATTTCTCATAGGAAGTATCACATTACTATGGTTTTCATTTATATCAATAAACAATTTTGAAATTCAGCTCCCATCAAGCCTACAGGAAATGAACAGATGGATTTAAATCTCAAGGGGTTAAAATTGATTAAAATCAATACATGTACACAGGTAGAAAGATGTGCAGAAGACAGAGAGAAAACGGGAAAAAAACAAGTATATACTTTATGATAGAGATAAACAAGTGGGTACATGGAGCTGCCAGGCATTATAAAGGAGCCAAATAAATGACTGATGCTAGTTATCAATATAGGGACAAGCAGAGGTAGAATCGGATGATGTGGTTAGTGGAACATAAAAAAGTAAGTGAAACAGAAAGGGAAACCAGACAGGCATGTTATTTGAGCATAACAAATAGCATTTCCCTGGCTCCTCTGCACATGAACTATCTCAGGTCCTGCAGGTACATTTACAGCTTTCCAGCTTTCCTAATCAAAACTATTTTGCAAGGTCTCTAGCAACACAGTGACTCCCAATGAGTAGCTTGCGACATGATTTCCTTTCTCTCTCTTCCAAATACCTGTTACTGTCATAGTGACTTCCCTCTTAAGGGAGTGTGGGTGCTGTGAAATACCACTGTCTCAGTTTATGAATAAATACATCCTGGCTACCAAATCCTATGTTTGACAACATTCTCGGGCCCCTCTCCTACTCCATGGCCACCACTAACGACCGTGGTCATGGGTCCCTTTGAAGTGGTGGAAACAGCATGTCCTGCATCTCCAGAGCTCTGAGTCTACACTGTGGTTCATACAGATCTAGAGATTAACACCTTGCCTTTTGGTGTTTAAGTTCCTAAGGACCAGTAAAGTGCTCACAGTCAGCTCTGAATGAATAGCACAAGAATGTACAACTGTGTGTGCCTTCCTGGTCCACATCAACCTATCTCCATGCCCATGTCCAGGACCTTGTTATGGGGTATATTTGTGTATTGTATTGTACTTTTCCTTCTTAAGTTATATTTTCTTGGGTAGCTCTTCTACCTCTGTGCTGGTTGTTTATGAATCATAACAGAACTTAGAGTTAATGACCAAACCAGTATAGAGAGAAATGTTTGCATGTTTTGGCAGTTAGGTATTTCTAGGCAAAAATTATCTGTAACCTGGCTCAAAGAATAACTTGATAGCATTCTCCCCAGATACCTCTATAACCTGGACAGAGGTGTAGGACTCTATTTTTCCAAGAGATACACATTTAAAAATACTACAAAGGGGAAGCTGAATGCTAAGCTAGAGAATTCTACCAGGAAGAGTCTTAATAATCTTCTTACCTGGAGGAAATTTGTTGAACTGAAGGTCAAAGATTTTACCCCTTCCTAAGGAGAGAAGGGGGCTTCTGTAAACAGACCATTATGAAAGCTCTTGGCTTCACAGTTACAGAGTTTCTCACCTACGGTATAAATTTTCTTTCTAAAGAGAGAAGTCACTTATTTCAGCCTTCTGTCCTGAGAGGGAGAATGGAATGCTGGGAGCCAGTGGTACCATAAATAAGTTTGCTCTCTGCATTAGAGATCCCACATTCTAAGACTAGAGAGGTGGCAAAATAGTTAAAAAGCATTTATTATTCTTGCAGGGGATCCAGAATCAGTTTACTGCACCCACAAGATGGCTCATAACCATCTGTAACTCTCATTCCAGGGAATCTGATACTTTTGGCTTTTGAAAGTTTCCACATGCACACAGCTCATATACATACACTCAAACAAATACGCATACATATAAAATTATTCAGTATGTATACAAAATGAATCCAATATTTATCTTTAAGATAATGTAATAAATATAAATTTTTCAGATTAAAAAACAACAGACCAGTGAGATGGCTTAGCAAGTCATTGCCACCAAGCCGGACAACTCAATCCTGTACTCTAGTCTAATTTTCTCTTACAATGATAAACACTATGACCAAAAGCAATGTAAGGACAAAGGAATTTTTTTTACCTTCCATTTTATAGTTCATCATCGAGGTAATCCAAGGCAACAGCTCAAGTTGAAACCATGGAAGAATATCTCCTACTGACTTGCATCTCCTATCTTGCTCAGCTAGCTTTTTTATATATCCCTTGCTCTCTCACCTGCCCAAGAATAGTATCATGAACCCTTTAACATCAATCAACTATTAAGAAAATACCCTCACAATTATGCCCACAGGCCAAAGTGATGGAAGCAATTCCTCAATTAACATTACATCTTCCCAGGCATGTCTGGGTTTGTGTCAGGCTGACAGAAACTGTTATACCCCAGGAGGCACATGGTGGAAAGAAAGAATCAACTCCTGCAAGTAGACCTCTGACCTACATCAATGTGCTGTAATGTATGCATTCTTATGTACATATGTTCACAAATATCCTTTTAAATGCCAAAAAACACCCATAAATCTGCAGTATGTACAACTTGAGAGTATCTGTTATAAGGAAATGGAACCAACACAAACCACACTATGCCCCCTTAAGGATTATCAAGTGATTGAACTTTCTTTTCACTTCCGTATTTCTGACTTCTCACCATCACAAATACTAAAGCTACCTTCACGTAACACATTTACTTCACATCACCAGCGTTTTGACCTTTCAGGTGGGAATAAAATGCTTTACACCAATAGTAAGGGTTACGTTAAAATTCATTTAAAATGTATTAGGATGTCTAGGCTGAGCAATCTCAGTCATAAAAGCTTCTGTTGAGATCCATTACTTTCATAACCTAATTTCAAGGTCACCTATGGAGAATTGACTTATACTTTAATGGTCTTCCCTAGCATTTCTGCCTTTTCTATAAGCTACTCCTGCCAACTTATTCTGAAATTGACTTGTTTTTGTACTTTCTCCTGCTGAAAATCCAGCTATAGGGATAAGACAAGTCACCCAATACAGTACAATCATAAAACATAATCCCACTAAACATGTCTTAAAAGCCAATAAGATTACTTTCCATTGCTATATAGAAAGTGAAAGGAAGCAAAATCTACATCTGGAAATTTGGAGCTCTGAGTCTAGAGGTTCTGGTAGATTATATTCTCTTCCACACAAAAGAAATTCAACATCCTAATAATATACATGCGTGTACACACAGAATGCATTTGTGTGCATACTTACATTCATATATATTTACATTTCTACATTGTGTAGAACTATAGATACAGATATATACCAATAGTTATGTGATAAGCCCATCACAAGCAGTAGGTGCACATGGAAGGACCTGCTCCTTAGAACTGAATGTGGTCTAAGTGTGCCCTGTACCCTGAGCACATACTTAATATGAGGGCATGCACTGATGAGGTTCTTTGTTATATCCAGCTGAGACTAGAGTTAGATATTAAAGGATATGTTCAATAAGCAGATGTTGATGAGGAGGAGGAAACACAGAACATTGCAGGGACAATAGTGGGAGATGTGTGGATATGTTTCGCTATGAAAATGATGAAACTCCCATCCAGAAGGGACAGAAGGTTTAAACGGAAGATGATGTAGCAAGGATTGTTCAGGGGGACTGCACTCAGAAGGCACGAACAACACTGAATTTACAACAAGCTAAGCAAAATTGACCACACCAAATTTATGAAAGAGGAAACACACACACAAAAAAAAAATCTCAGTACTGGGGGCATTAACAAATTTGTTTACAGTTGAAGTTAGTAGGCAACAGCCAGATGCTTGAGTTTTTATGAGCCCCACCCTAAATATATTCTACTAAATTAGTTGCTCCAAATGAATAGATCCTTCAATGTTATCACTAGTTTGGGTATTATTTGCTGGTCTTTTTTACATTTCCTGTGCAAAGCATACAGGATTGTGCTAAAAATCTTAACAATTGTGTAGGTTTAAACACGTATTAATAATACATAATATTGGGTAGCATAGCATTTTCATACATTCCCATAATATATTTTGATCATATTTACCCCCATTACCTTCTCTTGCCCCCTTCTCCTCAAGCCCTTTCTTGTTGTATTTCTTCCTTCTACTATTTAACTTTAGATTATAAGAAATGGAATTTTATTCTGTTATCATTCTAATCCATATATTCTCAAAAATAATAGAATTTTAATTCTTCATACAATATGATTAATAAGATAGAATGATAATTTACTGTCTGTGGGTATTAGAGAAACAAAAATAGATCAGTTATACAGGATTTGCCATTGTGCACATGGCCCTGGGATGGATACCTAAAATTAAAAAAAATAAACATTGTCTCAATCAATCAATCTTTCCTCTGTCCCTATTTGTCTCTGTTTCTGTCAGTGTGTCTTTTGGTATCTCTGTCTTTTTGTGTCTCTGTCTCTCTGTGCCTCTGTGTCTCTGCGTCTCCATCTCTGTTTCTGTTTCTCTCTGTCTGTCTGTCTCTCATACCCCATCTGAACAAGAAACATCTCTCAGACTGCCAAACCTATCTCAACCCTATCACATACATGTTCCCTACACATTCTCATAAGCTTGCACCAGCTATCAATTTCACAAAAGTAACATTTTAATATAATCTGATCAGAGTGGAAGGAGTTGCTTTGCTTATAGCTAAATCTGCTATTTTGGGGGGCACTTCTGGCCTCGGCAACTCCTTCAGCAACCTGCCTCTGGAAATGAGAACCCAAGAGATGAGTGTGGCCAAGCATGTACTCGCTACCAAGCTGTTGACAATTTGTTATAATTCAGGTTTTATTGAACGGCCCAGGAAATAGGCCATGTAAGTATTTAATGGGCCTGCTGCCGATCTATTTTATTGTGTTTTCATCAACCTAGATTAGTTTTATCAGAAACAGGTGAATTTCAATGTAATGAAGCCCTACAATTTTATCATACTAGTAATCCACAAAATTATTTTCTTAAATTTAACTCAGCGTTCATAACAACACAGAAATTACCCTTAAGCCAAAGCACTGGCAATGCTGAGGAAGGGAAATAATTCATGGAAAATCAACTTCAGATGGTTCTGCCACTTGCAGGGAACCTCCCAGTTTCCTAGGCACTTAGAGAAAGCAGTCAGGCAGCACAGTGGGAGTTTCCTACACCCTAGTGGCCTTGCATTCATTCACACATGTATATGAAATCATCCACACTTGTGAACAGTTCATCTATCTGTATCTGTTTTTGTCAAGATCGGAAAACTTCGTCCATTAATACAACCTCTCTCACATACCCCAAGTCTCATCATGGCCCATACCCTGTGTCTGCAGTGAGAGATTTCATTTTACCCCACTCATACCTGTCCCTGGTTAGGAATACTTCTCTACCTTGGGGTAGCGGCTCATAATTAGTACTGTTTTGCCTAACCTTGCCCCACCCCAGGATACCTGGCCATGTCTACAGGCATTTTTTGCTATCAGAATTTGGGATTGTAAGGGGATGAGATGCTCCAAGCATCTAGAGGGTGACTGCTAGGGTTTCTGTTGACCATCCTATGATGCACAGAGGATTCTGCCACCAATCCCAAAGAGAAATTTCTTTGTTCAGACCAAAAGAGTATCTGCTGCAAGTGGCCTTCCTAGCCAGAACAGGCAGATATGTCAAGACAACGAAGTATAAAACTGCACCTGACAACTTGGTATCTGTGTGTGTGTGTGTGTGTGTGTGTGTGTGTGTGTGTGAGAGAGAGAGAGAGAGAGAGAGAGAGAGAGACAGAGAGACAGAGACAGAGAGACAGAGAGACAGAGAGACAGAGAGACAGAGAGAGAGCTCATATGTGTGTATGTATATTCTTGTGCAGTGTGTGTGGAAGCCAGAAATTGATAACAGGTGTCTTCCTCAATCACTATACATTTTGGTTTTGTGAAATAGTGCCTCTAACTGAACTTGAATCTTACCAGTTAGGCTATATTAGCTGGCTAGTAAGTCTCACGGTCACCAGTTACACTAGGCTGGCTGGGCACAAAGCCACAATAATCCACTTATCTCTACTACCTTTGGGCTAGATGTGCACTACTGTACCCAATTTTTTATTGATTTTTATTGAGCTCTACAATCCTTCACCCTCCCACAAGGTCTCCATGCTCCCAATTTACTCAGGAGATCTTGTATTCTTCTACTTCCCATGTCCTCATTGTTGTCTAAGTTCTTTGGGATTGTGGTTTGTAGGCTGGTTTTCTTTGATTTATTTTTAAAAACTACTTATGAGTGAGTACATGTGATAATTACCTTTCTGGGTCTGGTTTACCTCACTCAAAATGATATTTTCTAGCTCCATCCATTTGACTGCAAAATTTAAGATGTCATTATTTTTCTCCGCTGTGTAGCACTCCATTGTGTAAATGTACCACATTTTCCTTATCCATTCTTCAGTTGAGGATCATTTAGGTTGTTTCCAGGTTCTGCCTATGGCAAACAATGCTGCTATGAACATAACTGAGCACATGTCCTTGTGGCACAATTGAGCATCCTTTGGACACATACTCAAAAGTGGTATTATTGAGTATCCAAATTTTTAACACGAGTGCCCAGGATGGAAGTTCAGTTCTTAATTCTTAAGTGGCACTGTCTTCATAGTCACCTCCCCAATTTAGAAACTCTTCCTGCTTTCACCTGTCAATATCACCTTTCTCCCCACTATTGGCCTTACTTCTTCTCCTTATCACTGTACTTCCCCTCAATGTCACTTACTGCCCTTCTATGTTTCCCACAAAATAAAATGTGCCTTCAGGACATTATCTAATGAGTTCATAATGAAAAGTGGCTAAATCTAAACAAAACATCCACCAAAAGGTAAAGGGACAGAAAGAGTGTGTAAGGACAAGAAGAAGTGGAAACTTTAAGGAACATTATTTTCTGAACACAGCAGAACAGATGTATACATGAGTTCACAGCAGTTATGGCAATTTGTACAAATCCAAGCCAAACCAAATCTTAACACAAACGGGAGGTGGACACAAAGTCCCAACCCTAGTCGCGAAGTTATTAGTAAGTGTTAGCTGCTGAAAGAGGGAGAGATGGTTTTCTCTAAGAGTGTAGCCACTGGTAAGTATTTCATGTTCCATTGGAAGACCACATATCTAATAATATTTGGGCAGCATAAATTTATGGGTTTCTCTTTTCATTTACTTGTTTTTTGGACACAAAGTTGGGTAGATAAGTGGAGGCAAATCTGGGAAGATTTGGGTAGTATATATTATCAAAATACAACATATGTAACTCTCATGGAACTTTAAAAAAAAGTCTGACTGCCACCATCTACATACTCATTATGTGTAGTATTCAATGTGCTCACCCAGCCAGATCTCTGACACCCTTCTCCAGGGTCTAGCTTAGACCATCTCCTTGACCCTTTCCATTCACACCTTCTTCCCAGCCCAACAGATCTATTCTTGGCCCCACGTCTAGTGTTTTAACATGGTCTGTCTCGACTGTCTGGCTGCACTATAAACTACCTTCAGACTTCTGCCAGGATTATCTCTATCTATCCCTCAATTCATAAGTTCCCTTCCATACCACAACCAACCTTCCCAATCAGCTATATCTATGCCCACTCTCCAGGCTTGGATCAGGAGGCACAACCTGCACACCAGCTGAGTCCCTTCTATCTACCTGACTTCATTACATCTAGGCCTTTTCATACCTCTGGACATAACCCACCCTCGTATTCTTTCTTCAGTCCCAATGTGCTCTCTTTATATTGAACTTATAACTTCCAAAAAATTCTGTATCTCACCTCAAGAATACCAACGATATGAATGATCAAGTCAATATCGTCTCGATAAATCTTACCTGTCCTGTAGAAATACTTGCCAGTGAGAAGTACATAGAAGAATCCCCAAACACTGATTTAAGAGAATAGTCATAAACTTCATCCAAGTATTTCAAGTTCAAAAACTACACAACTAAATGGCTCAATGAGATTAAAGAAAAGAAGCTTAAGGAGAATAAATACTTGAGTGATAGCCAAGAGAACACAAGTATTCGGCTAGGGAAACAATGAAGATAATCTAGAACTGGGGAATGAAATTCAATAAGGAGAAGGAAGCATGGAAGAAGACATAAGCTGAAGTGAAGATGAAATATGAGAACCTATTTACTCACCTAGAAAACTCAAAGGAAAACCTTAGAAGTAGAATGAATCAAGCAGAAGGCACACTATCAGGGCACAAACATGAAGTAGAGGATCGACACTAAATAAGCAAAGTACAATGAAAGTTTTTAAAAACAGAAAATAAACATACAGGAAATGTGCAAAACCAGGAAAAACAAAGCTCCAAATTATAGCCAAAGAAGAGGGAGAATTATCCCATGTCACTGGCAGAGATCAACTCTTCAGCAACACCATAGAAGAAAACTTTTCTAAACTAGAAAAAGACATACCTACCCATATAATTAGAAACACACAGAACATCAAATAGACAAGACCAAAAAAGAAAATCCCTGAGGCATACCATTGCTAAAACTTTACATATACATAAGAAAGAAAGTATATCAAAAGTTTCAAGAGACAAAATACAAGACGCACATAAAGAAAACCCACCAGAATAACAGATGTTTTCTCAGTTGGAACACTGAAAATCAGAAATGCCTGGAGCAATGCATTCTAAGTCCTAAAAGGCTGTGAAGGTCAGCCTAGACTAGCATACCTTGCAAAACTGTCTGCCATAAGTGAAGGAGAACAAAACACTTTCTACAATATAAACGACCTAAAAGATTGTATCTGACAAACAAAACCCAAAGAAAAAGAAACAAACAATATTTTGGGCTAAAGAGAAATATAAACATAGCAGAATGACTGTTTAAATAAATAGAAAGCCTTAATTATTAAAACACAAAGTGCTACCTTTGGTGACAACACCAAATATAAACAATATAATGTCTGTAATTAAAACACACATTCCAATAAAGACTTAAGTATCAATGAGCTCAATTCTCTAATCAAAAGACATGGACTGACTGAATGGATTATGGTGGTTTCTCAAAAAATTGGAAATCAACCTCCCTCAGGACCGACCCAGCAATACCACTCTTGGGAATATACCAAAGGATGTTCAACCATACTACAAGGACATTTTCTCAACTATGTTCATAGCAGCATTATTTGTAATAGCCAGAATCTGGAAACAACCTAGATGCCCCTCAACTAAAGAATGGATAAAGAAAATGTGTACATTTACACAATAAAGTAATACTCAGCAGTATAAAAACAATGACATTTTGAAATGTACATGCAAATGGAACTAGAAAAAAATACATCCTAAGTGAAGTAACCCAGACCCAGACAGTCAAACATAGTATGAACTCACTCATAAATGGATATTAGATCTAAAGCAAAGGATAAGCAGCCTATAGTCCATGTTCCCAGAAAAGCTAGGTAACAAGGAGAACTCTAAGAGAAACATACATGGATGCCCTGGAAGAGGAATAGACAAGATCTCCTGAGAAAATTGGGACTGTGGGAGTGGGAAAGAAGGGAGGGTCAAAGGGTAGGAGGAGTGGAGAAGGGTTGGGGGAGGAGAACATGAGGGAATGGGATGGTCAAAATGAGGGAGAGATAAAGAGGGAGAGCAAAGAAAGATATTTTGATTAAGGGAGAAATTATGGGGCTAACAAAAATCCTGGAGCTAGGGAAATTCTCAGAAATTCACAAGGACCACCCCACCTAACCCTAAACAATAGTGGAGAGGGTGCCTGACCTAGCTTTGCCCTGTAGTCAGATTGATTATAACCTTGTCATCATAGAAGCTTCATCCAGTAAATGATAGAAGAAGATGCAGAAATCCAAAGCTAAGCATTGAGCTGAGCTCCCAAAATCCAGCTGAAGACAGGGAGGAACAATAATATGAGCAAAGGGTTGACCATGATGGGGATCTGAAACACTTTACCTGAGCTAATTGGAACAAACAGATGCCAGACTGACAGTGACGGAACCAGCATAGGACCAAACTAGGCCTTCTAAATGTGGGTGACAAGTTGTATGGATGGAGCAGTGTGTGGGGCCCCTGGCAGTGGGACCAGGATTTATCATTTATCATTACTGCTTGAACTGGCTTCTTGGAACCCATTCTCTTTGGAGGGATACCTTGCTTTCCTGGTGCATAAAGTCTCAGGTAATTTGACAACAAGTCCCATATTTTTCATTTGACACACTGTTTTCACTGTCATGAGCAGGAGATACTCTATGAAGAATCAGCATCAAAAGAGTTCTGGTATTGTGTGAGATATCTCAAAAAAAAAAATCCTTCATTCTTAAATGATGACCAAACTGAGATGTCAGCAGAGAAGATCCACACCAAAGTGGGACAGTTTCTTTGTAACAGGTTGGAAAACTCTGTAAGTTATGGAGTAAAATGTCTGATTCTAATGTCTTGTAGTGTGTGTGTGTGTGTGTGTGTGTGTGTGTGTGTGTGTGTGTGTGCGCGCGCGCGCATGCTTGTGGAGATCAGAAGAGAATGTCAGAACATTTAGACCTGGAGTTGCTGTGATGCACACAACACGAATGTGGGTGCTGATAACTACAATGGGGTCTTGGTTTTTACTGCTCTATTGCATGCAAGAGACAAATCTTTTTGAAGTAAAGATATGACAACTGGAAGCAGTTAAAGTCTAGATATATCTGACAATGATCTTTATTTATTTTTTAAGTTGTTAAGTTCACAAGAGCAATCTTTAGATGTACACCTCATAATATGATATTATAGTCTTCCATTTTCCCTAATGTTTCAGAGAAAATGACCAAGATTTCTATATGAGTTGTTTAGGGTTTTTTGTTTGTTTGTTCTTTCTTGATGCTTCCAGGCTAACAAAGTTTTTAAAAATAATCTTTTCTATCTAAAAGAAAAGAGATTTCTACTGATATCATTCACCAATTTTGAACAAAGGACTGTGTCACCCTTCAGAAATACATATATTTTAATGGCCCACTTATATCCATATTTGTTATGCAATCCCCCTGGTAGGACTCTCTTTGGAGAAAGTTATTGTGTGGATACATATAACTCAATTCAGTACTCATTCTCAGCACGATACAAAAAGATTTCTCTCTTTCCCTCCTCCCGTATTCTCTCATTTCTTGGATATCCCAACATCTCAACACACAAACAAAGACACAAGGGATGAGATAGTTAAGAGTCTGGTATTAAATAATAACAAATATCATTATACACAAAAATACTAGTCGTTAATATATTCTTCAAAGTTACAGAATGTTTTGCTAACTCAGTGGTAGAATGTCATTTCCCATCTCAGTGTGCCAGAGAGCTATAAGACCCTAGAAGTTAACTGTTCCTTCCTGTGGAGAGTGGATGAAGTACAGAGTGAATGTGGATTACTGACACCAGCATGACCAGGCCACCATTGGGAATAGTGAGACCTTCTAAAGTTAAGCTCAGGGTAAAGGCAAGACCTTTCCCTTTTCTGAGCGTGGATGTAGATAAATGGTTGACCTTTAGACAGAAAGAGCACATTTGAAAAATACCAACTGCAACTTCAATCAGGGATGATTACATGATCATGACCCCCTACAGAGACACTTCAACAACAGAGACTAACATGCCTCCTCATTCATGCTGTATATAATATCTTAATTCCTGCCACTCCCCACCAGGTTTCTTGGACTGAGTTGCACATGCCACATTACGCAAGCAGCAAGACCCCAGTGGATAGAACATGACCTGAGTGAGAACATTCAAACCTGGGTAGACATGCCAAGTCTAACCCTCTCAGCAGTATTGTCAGGTCTCTCTGAGGGTGTCACATCCAGTTTCCCAGAGCAGTGGTCCTCAGCTTGTGGTCACGACCCTTTAAGGGTCACATACCAGCTATCCTGGGTATCAGATATTTATATTACAATTCATAACAGTAGCAAAAGTACAGTTATGAAGTAGCAATGAGAAGATGTTATGGTTGGGAGTCATTACAACGTTAAGAACTGTGTTTAGAGAACTGCTGTTTAGTGCCTCTATGATTCCCATTGGTTAGCTCAGGCACAACAGGTTCAATTCTCCCAAGAAATTAATGTCGTTATGCTTTAGAAATTCATATCACACTTACACCAACTTCCTATCAGATATAACCTTTTTTCTAGCTTTGCGACCACATTCCTCTCTCTTAGCAGGTTCAAGCATCTACTTTCTCAGCTGTAATTTGGAAAAAAGTCAAAATTTCTCTGCTTATTTCACAAAACCCTTGGAAAAATCAAACAATATTACACTTGAAAATGACAAAGTGGTATGTATACATGGAAAGTAACAGAATTGTTCTTGTCCTGTTATTCAAATTCAAATTCCAGTAAGAAGAACATTCATATTATTATACCTCTCATGATCCATAAAGATTAGAACCATCAAGAATTGTAGAATAAAATATAACTACTCTGTTCAGATATAAAAATCAATTACATTTGGGGCAGGTGTACTAGCCATGCTTACCTGTTTCTGAAAGCAACTTTGTGGCTTCTAGCACCTTCTCAGTGTATACCCCAGCTTCGTAGTTCTCCATCTCTGCATTGATGATGTGAATGACCCGGGCTGCCCGGCCCCGTATGGCCCCAGCTGTTCGGTCCAGTGTATCCACGTCCCCCTCTTGGAGGGCAATCACACATTTGTTCACATCCTCCAAGATGTGATTTTCTGTGGAGAGGACACACACACATTTATATGACTTTGTACTATTTGCAGTCTAATAACTAATCTAAAACAATTTCAACACTTCACATTGCAGATCCAACTACATAACTGATAATATGAAATTGTATTTAAAGGGCATATCTCATTACAATTGTAGTTGTAATTCCTGAGCACCAGCCAGAGGGTTTTTTAAACCAATCCCTTGACGAGACTTCGGGAGTTTCTGACTCAGTAGCGGTACTGCTCAGTTTTTGTTAATTTAACAATGTTGGTAAATAGAACCTCAGAGAAGGAATTGACTCCAATAGAATGGCCAGTGAGCACTTTGTGAAGCATTTTCTTGATTGATGGTTGATGTGGGAGGACCCAGCACACTTTTTGCAGTGCAACACCTGGGCACGTGGTCCTGAATTATAAAAGAAAGCACTCAAATCAAGCCACGGCAAGCAAGTATGCAACTTTCTTTATGGATTTTGTTTGGGTTCCTGCCTTCAGGTCCCTACCTTTAACTCCTGCCCTGATTTCCCATAAGAATAGACTGGGATCAAGATTTGTATAAATTCTTTTCTCTCCAAGATGTGTTTGACTAAGTGAGTATCACAGGAAGAGAAATTCAAACTAGGATAGTTTGGGGGTGAGACCTAGGAAAGTAAGTTTTAAGGAAATTCACAGGGAATGCCACTGAGGTTGGTGTGGGGAACTTCATAGTTTAAGACCTACTGATGAGAAAGTAATCCCTTATTTTGTTTCAAAGACTGAAACTTATTGCCCAGGAAGGGTCTTCTTAAGAGCTATCATGACAGAGGCTGAAGATTTGGAGGTTTAGAGTCCTTGCCCTTGAAGTGAATCCTGATTCAATTCAGAACATCTACATTAAGTGACTTACAACCATCAGTAATTCCAAGTCCTAGGAATTCAACATCCTTTTCTGGCCTTTTCCAGGCACCTGCACACTCATAGTGTAAATATATGCACTCAGAACCATATATGTCCACATAAAATTAAAATGAGGGTAGGAGTCATAAATAGCCAACAAGAAGTCAATTGGGTCTTTATATATTTGTATATATAGATATAGATAATAAGAAATATTATCTATACCTAATTAGATAATATAGATTAATTAATATAGATAATATTTCTTATTATCTATACCTAAAAAGAGCTGGAGTTATAGATGCATGAATAGTTGACCATGTTCTTATTGAGGAATGATGTAAAAATCAATGTAGGGCAAGCCAGGTCAGTTGGTCCATCTTCTAAAGTCATATTATATGGAAGGCATTGTCACAGAGAAAATGGATTCATGAGAAACGATCACAGAGTTTCCTTGAACTAAATACAGTTCAGCCTGTGGTGTTTTATCAGATTACAGTCAAGGCAAGCACTGTTCTCATTTCAAGGACCATGGTAGGAGAGCAAGTAGGAATCGAGCTATTTCTATAGAAAAGCACATACTTTCACAGTAGAACAAGTGGGCCCTGTTTCACTTCCCTGTCCAATACTAGATTGTAATTATGCATTTTGGGTATTTTGGAAAGCACAATTCTAAGGAAATTCTCAAAACTTCAGTGCTCTAAAGAAAAACAAAAGTAACGTTAAGCTGAAAATTATACCCAGGCACATGCACAACTGTAACTATAGTAACTGAATGCTCATACCTCAATGTATTGAAATTTTAAGCAAAAATTTAAGCAGTTCATTATTCTTATTCTCTAATTTACATTTTAAACTAAGTAGGGTCTGTGAGATATCTCAGTCTAGATAAATTACTTGCCACAAGCCTGGTGACATTAGTTCAATACCTGAAACCCACAAGATGGAAGAAGAGAATTCACTACTCCAAATTGTGCTGAGAGCCACGCAAGTTTATCTTGACACATGCATGCAAATGCATGCATGCACACACATACACACATAAAAAATAAATAAATAAGGTTAGGTAGATACTTAGAAAGCAGATAAAGTTTAAGGATATTTTATAATTTTTAAATTTTTATTTATTTGTAGTACTGCAGACTGAACCTAGGGCATTACCCATTGCTCAGCAAGAGCTCATTTCTACCCTAAATCCATGAATGCTCTTATTTTCAGTTCTCAATTTTCATAAAAGATTTCACGCCGGGCGATGGTGGCGCACGTCTTTAATCCCAGCACTCGGGAGGCAGAGGTAGGCAGATCTCTGTGAGTTCAAGACCAGCTTGGTCTACAGAGCTAGTTCCAGGACAGGCTCCAAAGCCACAGAGAAACCCTGTCTCGAAAAACCAAAAAGAAAAAAAAAAGAAAAAAAAAAGATTCCACAAAGTTGTTCCTGATGATCTTGAATTCAGAATCTTTCTGCCTTAGCCTCCTAAGAACTGGGATTATAGGCCTGTACTTCCAGGAGTGGATGAAGTCATCACATTGTCTATATTCTAACAGTAAGAAATAAGGACTTTAGGAGGCAAACCAGTAGGGAGGGCTGAGTCCTGGTGATAGAGATATTTCCCTCCCCCTTCTAAGAGATATTATAGAGAGATCCCTCTCCCTTCCCACTGTGTGGAACTATAGTGAATCCAATTGTCTAAGTGGGTAGCTCTCCCAAGGTACCTGCATCTTTGATTTCAGCCTCTAACACTATGACAAAGATATTTCTATTGTTGATAAGCAACCTGATTTATAATACTCTTTTAACACTGAGCTGACTAAGAGGGACACACAAACACACACAGAGACATACCCAAGAGTAGTTTTAAAGAAAACTAGTTTGTCTATTATGTAATTGGCTAATCTTAGAAAATTATAGCAACCAAATTTAATGACTAGTAGAAGGGTTGATTATTATTAGCTATTTATAAAATTTCTATGGCTACTTTTGATTTCTAAGTTCCTATAGGAGGAGAATTGAATAGAGTATCTGACAAAACCTAGGCTTCATTGGAGAGTTTTCTTACTTACTTTAAGCCAAGCACTTAGCACAGAACACATAGAGCCTGTGACAGCACCACACGTAAGACCACAAGTTTGAATCCGTCAGGGTTCTAGTATTGTAAAGAGGAAATTGACACGGGGTCCCCAGAAACCAGGAAGTTATTTGTTGTTGACACCTGCTGGCAAAGGGCAAATCAGTTTATTCCAATGGAGTCTCATTGGGTATATCAACCACATTCCAGGGTAGACCCCATGATTAAAAGTAGTTGACCTACACAAAATGGACTCCTTGTTTTAAACTTGTAAATGAAGTGGACTGTTTGTTTCATTTGTTTTTGTCGTATTTGTTTTTTGTTTTTGCTTTTGTCCTTTTCCTAATAAGAAAAAGAGGGAGTACGTCAAGCTAGTGGAAGGAGAGTAGGAGAGCTAGGGAGGGATGAGGGAAACATAATCAAAACATATTGTATGAAAACTATTAATAAAAATCATTTTAATAAAGAATAAGCACTTAGAGGTAGATTTGTATTACTTAGGGGACTGCTTAGAAACTGTTGGGTATAATCATGCAGTGGGATAATGGTCTGTACCTGTCACGTATTTTAAATCAATCAGTAGCCAGGCAGAAAGTATAGGTGGGACAACCAGGCAGGAAGTAGAGGTGGGGCAACGAGAATGCTGGGAAGAGGGAAAAGCAGTCTGCAGCCATGACCCAGGCTCATAAGAAGCAAAATGTGACTGCCTTCCCAAAAAAGGTTCCAAGCCATTGGCTAACATAGACAAGAATAATGGGCCAATTTAAGATGTAAGAATTAGTTAATAAGAAGCCTAAGCTAATGGTCCAATCCATTTAAAACTAATGTAAACGTCTGTGTATTTCTTTGGTGCCGAATGGCTGCAGGACCAGGTGGGAGACAAACCTCAGTCGACATAATCTGCTATACACAAGTAAACATTAATTTCAATCTCATGTTATATTACCCCATTCAAATCATTGTTCTTTTTTAGTTCATTAAATTTATTATTATTATTGTGTCTGAAAGAGAAATCAAGGCTCAACATGTTCATGACAACTCTGTGGAGTCATTCTCTCCTTCACCTTTACAAGGGTCCTAAGGACCAAAGTCAGGTCACTAGACTTGTGAAATAGAGAGTGCTTTTCCTGATGAGTCATCCTGCCTGCCCTGGGCTTTTTCTTTCTACATTCTATTGTTCTTTAATTTCAAGTATATGTTAGAATGGAAAAATCAGAAAGGTATCTGTAAATACTGGCTAGTAATCAGCTCTCTTAAACTTACAAAAGCAAACTTTTATAATGCTGATATTGTCTTGAGTGAAACAGCAAAGTGAAATGGTGAGAATGTAGATGGAGGACGATTTTATTTTTATGAAGGGTGTCCTGGTAACCATCCCTTCCTGGGATCCAGACTGCATCCTGTGAACTCAGCAGAGCAGACACCCTAGGAAAAGGCTGATGCACATGAAAATATAGGATATTTTGAATAGAAAAAGCTGACTGCCATAAGCCTCCTTTCCTACAGATGGCTTCCTTGAAATAATCATACACTGCCCTGGCCCCCATAAGGGAGTGAATAGGAGGGGTTTCCTGTGCAAAACATGTGTTCATACTGACATACTTCTGGAAATGATATAACAGTATAAGAACAGGCTAGCTGTTGTTTTTCTGTGCTGTTGGAAAAGATGGTATTTTGCAACAGACTGCAAAGCAATAAAGCCTGCTAATTATGTTGCTAATCTCTCTGGAACTAATACTTTTACAAAAAATCTTAAATATTCATTTATGATCCAATAAATTATATTGCTATCAGAGCTTTTAAAAACAATAATTCTAATTATTTTACAAACTGGGAAGTTGCATCTAATGTATTAAATACAGGAAGAAAAAAGAAGCATATTATTATTTAGAAAAACAGTTTTGATCATTTTAAGGAAAGCAGCTTAAGATGGTATTATGACAAAATGTTTTTAATCAACAAAATCAGGTAATTTATTAGATCATTAAAAATAGTATGATTAATACTTTTTCTACCTTCTCACTTACTAAGTAACTTACTTTCAATTTTTTTTTGACACAGAGTGTCTCTATGTAGCCCTGGCTGTCCTGTAACTCTCTCTGTAGACCAGGCTGGCCTTATACTTACAGAGATCCACCTGCCTCTGCTTCTCATCACTAGGATTAGAGGTGCAGGACACCACTCTGAACTTAAGTTTTTAAAAATGTTAAGATAGTTTGCTCAGATATTCTCAACCTTCCTCCAACTACTAATGCACATTATTTAAAAACTAGTCCGAATTTGCTCATAATAGCATTATATTAATTGATGGCATATGTGTGGAAAAGCCACTGAGGTCAGACTATCTTCAAATATATTTGTATTTTGATAATATAAGTGACAGAAATGTGTTTGAAAAGAAGCTGCATCTGCCCATGGCGACAAGAACCTTTGGGTCAAAAGACAATTCTTGGTGTCTTCATGAATTCTTGGATTTGTGGCATAACTTCTACTTGCACTCTCTTCATCCTTACACCAGAGGCCAGTGTGCTTGGAATAACATCCGCCTCACATACATCAAGGAGGGTAATGAATTCTTTGAAGACAGAAGACACATGGAATTCAATTTTGAATTTCTGCCAAGATAATGCACCCAGCATATACTCAAGGAAAAGCGGTTAGGTCAACATGTCCATTCGGGGAATAGCTCCATTGTGCACATTTATCCTCAAATATTTTAAAGAGGAACAACTCCTGAAGGAAGCTGAGAAATTCTGTTCTGAATAGAAAAGAGCAGGGGTTTCAGTGCTAATAAGGCCAGTGTGTTCCGCAGGTGGCTTAGTGAAGAAAACCTGTTGTGTGCCACAACTACCACACTAATTGCCAAGCATGGTTTCTAAACACCAGAAAACAAGTGTTTGCCACAGTTGTATGACGTTCTCTTTTGGATTTTTGTAGCCTTTAATATTTCAGAAAAAAATGTAATTTTGTTACTTAACAAAGCAAAATCAATGGCAATCAAAAAATATATGAACCACAAAGCTTATTTGAAGTTCGTATTCAAAACCAGTTACAGCATGAATATCGCCAAAGAAAACAAATTCCGGATCCTAGAGTTTTGTTTGTTTGGTTTTGGCTTTTGATAGGAGGAGGAGGAAGGAAAGACAAACAAAAGTCTTGACCATTGTGGAATTAATGACTTTTTACAAATCTTAGTTCTCTATCATTTTGCGAGTCAAACCTAAGAATTAAACTGTCACAAAGTTAATGCCAAGGCATTCATTCTAGGGAACTATTAAAAATGGGTACTTTTTGCCCAATGAGAAAGGTTAGAATGTTCTAATACAGCCAGTTCACATTTTTATGAGCCTAAATCTTTATTACAGAACATTGTTATGCTCCTGTGATGTTAATTGCCAACTTCATTGCTCTTCAATTTTGTGGTGTTTTGTATGAACAAAGTATACATTCATATGTATGAGTTCAGTTAGTGTGGAATAAAAAAGGAAAATCTATAGTCATTAGAAATGAAGGTGTATAATGTATATGTACATGTATATATACGTTGTGAGTTTGGGTATGTGCTTGAAAGCATGTATATGTGTGACTTGTGAGTCTGTGTGAGTATGCATGTTAAATACATGTGTTTGAATATATGTATAATGGTTATGTGTCTATGAGTATGTGTATTATTTTTATATTGACTTTCCTGCCAGAAGACTCCCTTAAGAAGAAACTGATACACAAACTGCCATTGATATAATTCTAAAATACCTTTTGGGTTAAACCTGAAATTTACCAATGCAAATGTTTGACTCCAACACAGAGAGGAGTTGGGAAGTAGTTTCCTCAACTATCTGGCTGTGTCCGGAGCCTATCAGCATGAACAGAGTGGGCCCTGTGTATTTGTCAAACTCTGTCTACAGAAAGGTGCCCGCTGCCTGATTGTTGACTCCACAGGCATGCTCCAGCAGGCTCTGCCAACCTGGCTCCCTGACAGTGCCTGTTCATTTTCCTGTCGTGGCATGCAGCAGCATTTGTACCACTAGGGTTGGACCGCACGGTGTTATCAGCAGGAGCCAAAGCTTTTTCTTGTTGGAGGTAATAATGAGATGCACAAAGGAATGGCAGGAAGAAAGGTGGCAGAGAGGCAGGCCTCAGGGGAAGAAAATTAAGCAAAGCTTGGTGCTATTCACAAAGACTGAGATAAGACACCCCTCCCCCCGCCGCCCAAAGCCTTGCTTCTCTCACCTTTAGAAAAATTTGGACACATATTTGAAGAAAAGAATAAGTTGGGGAAACTTTTGAGTTCTGAAATGATTTCTCTCTGACAGGGTGGTGGATGAATACTTTCTACTGATATGTAGGCAGTTCACAGGAAGTTTTCCAGGAGGTGTTAGGATTGTGTGTGGTGTGTGAGCTGAGACTTGGTGAACAGCTTCCTACCTCTTACTGGGAGTCATTCTGGGGGAACAAAACTAGAAAGTGACTAGTCACCAAAACCAGTATTAGAGGCTACCTTTCCATTCACCAGTACACAGTTCTCTAATTGTCAACAAGCCCCTCTTACCACTTCTCAGCAATGAGATGTGTGCAGAGTGGCCTTTACAATGGTAAGGCTCAACCATCAGCAAACAAATACTATAGGGAAGGTGACATGTTGTGTCCTTTAATCAGTCAAGCCCATGGATAGCTACTTTAATATACTGTCTAAAACCAAGCATCTAAGGAATGGAAAACAAGACGAGCTAAGGAAGAAGGGGACAGATTTGAAACTTGAAGATCCTAGAAGTGAAGACAGGAGCTAAAGTGTAAGAGGAAAAGTACACAAAAAAGAAAGAAAGAAATTTCAAATCTTCCCCGATTTATTGAGAACACTGTATATTTTCTGAAAAGAGGATAGTTTGGATTTTCATGCATTTTTTTTTTTCAGAGTTGTCTACCCCTGTTGTGGGAATTCATTCATCCAATAGCCTTTCGGCTTCCACCCCATTAGGACGTGGTCTGAAGTACTCCCTGTGGACAGATAAGCACAGACAAAAAGCATGCTTGCCCTCTTGGTGGTGGTCAGAGTTGTGTTCATAGCTTCCAGCTCTCATAGATGACCATGACTGTCTACCCTTATTGTGAGTTTTTCCCCAAATAAATATTTGTTATCCTTTATTCCAGGCTACCGTGGACCTTGCTAATTGTGACTAACGTGGGGCACAAACTCACATCCCTGGAATTAAGAGTACCATGCTATACCAACTGAGCTAGCCGGGCACTTAAATACCATGGGCCTAATGGATTACAACTACATACCCTCTCGATGACTTAACATTTTTCAAAGGAACACTAGTAAATATTTATACTTATTTTATAGATTTTTGGTGAGAATTGAAGTAAACAGGAGAGAACCAGGCACATTACAGACCCTGAGCCTGTGGTAGCTGGTTTTTCCATTTGCCTTGTCTAACTTCCATTGTTGAGAACTTGACTTTTTGATTACCTGTTAGATCTAGATCTCCAGATTGCCCTGCTCTCTGACAAGCCTCTTCTACAGGCTGCCTATGAATTCAGCTTCTTCAGGAAAGGGAGAACATCCAAGAAGCGAAAAGTACCCAAGAACAAGCCCAGCACCCTCTGCCTGAACCATCTCCACAGCTGCAGCTACCAGTCCTGATGGCAGCCTGCTTCTCATTATCAGTGAGAGAATTGCCTCTCTCAGGACTCAGAGCCCCTTGACAGAGCAG
Source organism: Microtus pennsylvanicus (assembly GCF_037038515.1). Lineage (NCBI taxonomy): Eukaryota > Metazoa > Chordata > Mammalia > Rodentia > Cricetidae > Microtus > Microtus pennsylvanicus. The sequence continues at coordinate 69,066,687 of NC_134586.1, read as the reverse complement.
GTAAAGTTATCACTAGTGCTGTGTGAGCTGCTGGGTGTAAGTCCCACACACCTGTGGGAAGAACCTGTTCTATTAGAATTTTCAAGAATAATTTCAGCACTTTATAATAGAGGATGATGTTTGCCATGACCTCCTCCCCATTGGATCCATTCACATAGAGTGGTGCTAAACATGCTGGGTCAAAAAGCTCTTCAGAAAAAATGCCCATTTGCTGGCAAGTAGCCAAATCCTGAAACAGCACTGATCAAGTTCACTAAAACTCAGGATGACTTCCTCATCATCAGGACTTTCTAGCCTCTTCCAGCCTGGTTATGTTCATAGAGAAGAAAGTTGCAATTACAGTGGTGAGTGCCACTGTGTTCTTTCAGTCCGTTCATTAGGCATCTTCACAAGTACATATGTAGATCTTTGCAATGTCCTAATTTCACTATGAAGCTAGTAATTCTACCTGTCTCATCACAAGCCCTCACTTGCAAAACTTTCAGTTCTAGTTTTATTTCTGTTGCTATATAAGATACCCCGAAAAAACCAACTTGAGGACAAAGAGACTTATTTCAGAGAGCAGGTTACAGTTTATCATTGTAGGGAAGTCAAGGCAGGAATGCATTAAACTAGTCACAATCAACAATCAAAAGCAGAGGTAAATGGGTACACACATGCTGACTTGCTTGCTTGTGTTTAGCATAGATTTCCCACTCTCATACAGTACAGGTAGGGAATAATACTACCCTCAATGAATGGGCTGGACATTCCATATCAATTAATTTAAGATAATTTCCCATAGACATACTGATAGGAAAACCGAAGGTAGTCAGTCCCTCATGGAGACTCTTTTCTCAGTAATTGCGGGTTGTATTATAGAGTCAACAATGTGAATTTCTTCACATAACTGTAACAGAATAAGTAATTGTCTATTTTAAGACATAAGTCAAGTAAATTAACCAATTCAAGTATATGGGTAGTGTAGGTATGCTGAAAATTCATCCTGATTAACAAAAAAAAATGCAAAATCTAAAATGGACTGTAAGCTCTTTGTTACAATCTATTCATCAGAAAGTTAGAGCTTTTCCCTCGAATGCCCCACTCGGTGTCTTTTGTAATCACATTTGCTAGGATGATTGAAAACTCAAAGGCCAAAGAAAGGCCTTGAATCACAAACCTATATCATTGCTGAGATATGTCTTATCTTGTTAGCTTCCTCCAGCTCTCTGGGAAGAGGCCTGCAGGTGATTACCTGAGACAGAGAGGAAGTCATCCACGGAGGTGATGTCATCCACAGCCTCAGTCAGCACTCGGACCTGCTTTTCCCACTGGTCTTTGAAGACATCCATGTTGTCCTGCGCAACTTTGCTCTGTGGCCGGGCAGCCAGGGTGAGGGCAGCATTGATGACCTGTTGGTTAGAAAACACAGGGTCCTGAAGATCATATTCTCCAGAAGCGAGACAAGCAGGTCAAAGCACAGGTTGGAACCCCACACCTAGAAGTTACTGCAGGTAAATGAATTGTCAGTATTCAGCACAACCAGAAACACTAAAGACAAAGGAAGTTAGAAACCATCATTACTTTTTGCTGCTTCTTTTGAAGATACAGTAATTAGCTTCAGACTTCAAAGAGTGTTTGCTGGACAAGTCTAATTTTCTTAGCACAGAAGTACGAGAAATATATCCCTTATTTTCTGCATGTGCAAGCCTATAATTTACTTATTGAGATACGGTAAATAGATGTAGAATGTTTAAACCACAACCCCAAACAAACAGAATAAAGTCAATAGCAGAAAGAATGGTGGTAATTGCCACCGTAATCCTGAATACACTGAATGGTTGGCATTTCTTTTTGAGAAAGGTAAAACTTTAAATGCTTCTGGATTGGCAGTTAACATATTCCAGTTGAAAAATACTGGAGCTCTACGTGGCTGAGGAGACAGCATGGTGGATAAAGTGACTTCTACAAGGGCTTGAGCTTGGAAGCCTAGAGCACATAAAAAGTCAGAAGTGGCAGCACAGACCTATCACCTGGCCTGGCAGGATGCAGCAGAAAGTAGATCTCTGAGGCACAGTGATCAGTTAGCCTAGCCAAATCCATGAGCTTCAGATCTACTAAGAGACACTTGATAAAAATACATAATAATAATGCAGGTAATAATAGAAGTGGACCTCTGGACTTCATATGCATGCGCACATACACATACCTGCATGCCACAGTGCAATGGATGGGGGGGGACGTAAAGAGAGAGAAGTTCTGTATAGGGGGGTCATGACTCTTAAGATACCAAGGGACTTTGAAAGCAAAGTGAAGGGTACTTACCTGTGGACATAGGCTGTCAATCTGGGTGGCTGCCATCCTGACTAATTTCACCCCTTCCTCATTGTTAGAGATGGAACAGGCCAAATTGGCAACCTGTGTGAAAGAAGAGTCAAGTGAAAATTGAGTTGAAAAAGAGAAAGAAAAGGAAGTGTGACCCTCTGCTTTTCAGAAAGGTGTTATTCACTTCCAGCATCCCACCACAAATGTAATAAGGTCACTCGGCTGTGCTCAACCCTGGGATACCACTTAGTGAATTCGGGTATGTTTACCAGGAGAGTAGACTGCCAAGAAGAAACTACTGCTTCAAGATACTCAAGTATAGTTTACACAAGTATTGTTTTTAAATGACGTACTTTGAACATGTCTCTCCTTTGCACTTCCTGGATTTGTGTTCCCTTTCTTATGAGCCGCAAACACTCATCATTCAGTAAAGAATACCACACACTTGACTGCATCCATCCTTGGTTCTTTCAGTGAAAGAAATGCCACATGTGATGATGTGCACTGAAAAGACTTATCGTATGCCAAATTAAAGCTCTCTACAAATGGAATCTACATCTTCCAGTATACCAGTTGCCCAATACAATGCCCTCATGAACAGATAAGACTGATGTATAGAAAGACAGTATGACTGGTGGAGTACATCAAAAATTATATAGCCCAAATCTACCATAAAAGTATACATATTTATTTTTTCAAGAACATTAAACAATCTAAAATAGCAAAAATAAAATAAAAAAATATTTCAGCTTCCTAGAACAAGCGGCCCTATTTAGATTATTTTTTTTTCTCATCAAGGTGTGAGACTTGATAATACAAGGTCAGATTGATTGGCCAAGGTCAACAGTACACAAAGCTGCCATTAAAACTCTGATCCATCCCATCAGACTGTTGTCAAGAAGACAGAAGATTGAGGATTAGAGAGGCTAAAAGGGAGGAGAGGGGCAGTGTGGGCTGGGAGCAGCACAAGCAGAACACGTGACTAGCAGAGGAAAAGTACCCTGGCACCTCTGGGCCACATTCATTTTGTACTCAGAGTGTCTCTGGTTTCTAAAACAATCTGCTTCCCTGGCAGATCCCCTAATGCTCAAGGAAATTAAAATGACCACACATTTGCATAATTCCTAAGGTGAAAGAAACCTGAGCTGGGCAGTGCAAGAAAGTGGGTGGAAGGCAGAGCTGGAATGGAGAGTTTAACCTCTAGCCTGCTATCTTCAGGCAGAGGTGTGTGTTCACATCGGTAGCTGGGAACACATGGATGGTGAAGTAGGAATATTTTCCAAAATGACTTCAGTGCACCATCAGGGTAAGAATTGCTTTTTGAAGATTAGTAAGAAAGATGGGGGATACTTTATGTTTATTACAATGGAAATATAAACTGCCAAAATTATAGCTCCAATGAGTTGCAAGTATTGTCTTCTAGTTTTTTGTCACCCATATTTAAAATTCTTCTGAGAGCCTTCCCCAATACCATGAGTTTTTAAAATAAAACCGAGAAAAGCCAAGTGTCTCATACTCACAGTAAAGGACACCAAGTGCAAAGGGGAACATAGCTTTGGAGAAGTGATACGTGGGCTAATACTGAAGTCTATCAAGCTCAGTTTCCTTTAGCTGTATTTCATGGTTTCTATTCTGCAGTTTAGTATTTCAAAGATTTACTTTACTTTTAGTTAAGAGTATGTTTGTGTTTCTGTGTGTGAGTGTGTGCACATGAGAACATGTACCTGCAGAAGCCAGAGGTGTCAGATCCCCCAGTGAGTGGAGTTATAGGCAGCGCCCTATGCGAGTGCTAGAAACCAAACTTGGGTTTTCTCAAAGAGCAGTACTGGTTCTTACAGGGTAAACCATGTCTCCAGAACCCAATATTTTCTGTATGTTTATTCATTGTACATTGCCAGCAACTAATTCAGTACCCAATACAGGCATTCCATATGTATTGAGTGAATCATTAAAGAATAACTATTAACATGAGTGTGTAGAAGCTGCCGTGTACCATGACTGGGAATATGACTTCCATGGGAGATACTTGAATTGGGTTGTGATTATTTGACTATAGAAATTTCCACCAAACCTTCTAATCAGTATTTACTCACTCTATGATATTAATCAATAGTTTCTACATTCTGGTTCTTATTGTGAACCCGAAATGCAGGCCCCTTGTTCATGGTAGTCCAAGAAAAATCAGAAAAGTGTGGGCAATTTTTCAGAAATGTATTTATTTAAATTTGTTCTTTTAATCTTAATTGAATTCTTTCTATATTGACGTGGAACAACTCTTTCTACCATCAAATGTTTGCTTTATGTGGTAGCTTGATTGTTCTTTGGTATGTGAGACAGACTTAATGTCACATTCCTGAAAAGAGTGGCCAGTTACAGAGTGCTGCATAACACCAACATGAAAAAATTAAAGTACTCCTGAAACCAAGGCTGGGTTAACATTCTCTTGCATCAAAAAGCAGTCAATGAAATAACAGTTCTGGTTTCTTAATGGCTATAAAAAAAAAAGGGAGAAGTAAACAAGAACCAGATGGTGTTTCTCATGGAAGGGCATGGTGACAGTTAAGTGTTGAATATCACCTTGACAAGAATTTGTATCACCTAGGAAACAAGCCTCCAGGCTCATCTGTGAGAGATTACTAAGACTGGGTCAGCCTCTGCATGCCAGTGAAGAATTATCTAGATTAGTTTCATTGAAGTGGAATAACTCTCTCAAGTATGGGTGGCACCATTCCCTGGGGTTGCATCTTCCAGGGGATTAGAGAAAATTAGCTGAACAAAAGCATTCAGTGTCCTTTGGTTTCTGACTGTGATGGCAATGTGATCAGGTGACTTAAGTAAGCACCACCTTGATTTTCCTACCTCAGTAGACTATATCTTAAAACTGTGAGCCAAATAAATCCACCCTCCCTTAAGTTGCATTTGCCACAGTATTTTTGGCAGTAACAAAAAAAAAAAAAGTAATTAGGATAGCCATAGTGCTATCTATGAAACATTTTTCCCCACCAAAAAATAATCTAAAACTGTTCAGCTTGTATAATTAACTCAAATTTGAAAGAAAATATAAAAGATAAAAATAAGTGTGGAAAGGAACATCAAGACTGCTATCCTGAAAATACTGGTATTAAGAAATGGATGAGCCGAGCTGTGGTGGCGCACGCCTTTACTCCCAGCACTCGGGAGGCAGAGGCAGGCGAATCTCTGTGAGTTCAAGGCTAGCCTGGTCGACAAGAGCTAGTTCCAGGACAGGAACCAAAAGCTGCAGAGAAACCCTGTCTCGAAAATAAAAAAAAAAAAAAGAAAGAAAGAAAGAAAGAAATGAGAAATGTGTGGAGGAAATGTCATAACACCTTGTTCATATCCTGAATTAAATAAGCTACAAATATATACAAATATATAAATCAATAAATGTATAAAGTATATTTATGATGCCAAATGTTGTTACTATGGAGTTATTCATATTTAAGAAGCATGATGATAGTGTATTGATTGCTTTAAAAGAGACAGGGGCCGGGAGGTGGTGGAGCACACCTTTAACCCCAGCACTCAGGAGGCAGAAACAGGCATATCCCTGTGAGTTTGAGACCAGCCTGGTCTACAAGAGCTAGTTCCAGAACAGGCTTCAAAGTTACAGAGAAACCTTGTAAAAAAAAAAAAAAAAAAAGAGGGTGTGTTGGGGAGATGGCTCAGCAAAATTGAGTGCTAACTGCTTGCTCTTCCAGAGGAACTGAGTTAAAGTCATGGACCCCATATCCAGTAAATCACAGTCTCCTGTAATTATATCTCCAGGGGGATCTGAAATTTTTTTCTGGCTTCCAAATGTACTTCTACTCTTGCAAATATCTCCCCCAACACATACACACATAGTTCTTTTTTTTTAATTTAAAGAGATAATCAGCATATTGATGATCAAAGTAGTAAGATGGCTGGTATTTCTTACAATTCTATGACTTGGAGAAATAGGTAAGGATATAAGACAAACAAGACTGGCCAGCTGTTCAGAACTGTTGAAACTGTTGACTTGTGATGACCTACTATAATACCTTGAGATATGGTTTAAAAAAAATTTTACAATAAAAAGATTTAGCACCCATGCCCATACCACCAGCTATGGAAAACCTTTTTTACACCTTAGTGGGTTAAAAAAAAAAAAAGCTTAATATAAACTGTCAGGAGCCGAGCCGTTTCCCCCCAAAATTATTACAGGAACCATTGCCCTGAGAAGTTAGCAGAGAACCCCACTCACTCCTAACACTAATTAGAATTGTTCTATTGGCATAGCCTATCCCACTCCCAATTATCTGTTAATAGAGAGCTATCTGTTAGCGGAACCGCCTCACATTCCAAACTATCTAGAGAACTAAGGTGTGTCAACTTGTTACTTCCTGGCCGAGGAATCATGACCTGACCTTTTGTAACCTCCTGGCCTACTTGACCAACGTGAACCACGTGGCAAGAGCCCAGGCCCCTGTGCCTCCCCCCCACACACACACACAAATTCCTTATCCTATATAAGCTGTAACCCTGACTCTAATAAACGAAGGCTTCGACAAATCTGCCTGGCCTTCCTCCTCTCTCTTGCTCATGTCTTTTCAGATAGTGCCTCTCTGGGACCCTGGAATAACTGACTGCAGGATGGGTTACAACCCCTAGACTAAGTAACCCACCCAAAGCGGTCTACAATAAACCAGAAAAGTCTAAGTAAAGTTGGAGTTGTAGCTTGCACACAAGTTAGTATGCAGGTCAATCACAGAAGATTGTTGTGTTCAGACCAATGCTGCCTGTGGGTTTCCTAGTAGAAGCAGGCTTGGGAGTAGAGGAAGGGTTTGGGACTGAGAACAACCAAATTTTTTCACAAGAAAGAAATGCCAAAGAGTAAAATCCAGAAGGTGATAAGTAGTAGGTAGAGTGGGGTCCCTTTTGTTCTGTCCTGGCTGCCCACGAGCTTACACCTGAAATAATCACACAGAAATTGTATTAATTAAATCACTGTTTGGCCCATTATTTCTAGACTCTTATTGGCTAACTCTCACATCTTGATTCAACCCATTTCTACCAATCTATATAACACCATGAGGTCATGGCTTACTGGGAAAGATTCTAACCAGCATCAGTCTCAGGTAGGAGCTTCATGGTTTCTCTCTCTGGCCTTTTCCCCAGCATTCAGTTCTGTCTACTCCACCTACCTAAGTGCTGCCCTATCAAAAGGCAAAGGCAGTTTCTTTATTCAACAATGAAAGCAACACATAGACAGAAGAACCTCCTACACCAGTGATAACCTTTTCTTCTTGTATCTTTCTGCCCTTTGTTTAAATAACTTCATTGTAACTTCAGTGTAAGGTAGAAACTCGTCATGGAGCAGAACCCGGCAGGAGGGACAGAGCTGGAAACAGTATGCAGAAACAGAAAGCTGGCACTCTCCACTGTCCTCCGATTATTTATTCTCTTTAATTTCCACAGATGCGCAAATCCTAATGTCTGGCAGCCTCTACTCTGCAAAGTACTCCTACGTTTAATTCCACTTAAAATCAGAATTCCATTTTCCTTCTATTGTACTTGGAGACATGCTGAGCAGATTCCGGATAGCACTCTAAGGACTTCAGTATCTCAGAAGGCAGGGTGTGTTTTTGAAACTGGTTGTGGAAGCCATCCAAACTCCTACCTTCCTGGTTTCATTATGGCTTTTATTCCTCTGCTTCTCCCACAAGCCACTGCCATAATCATGGCTCTAACAGATTTTCCTGAGTTTTGATTTTTATACAGCTCTGTCAGCAGATGACCCCATGGCTTCATCTTCCAGGTAGCTTTCATGAATAAAAACCTTCAACCAACACTTCCCCACCAGCCTAAGGGTACTGCACGCAGCAAATGCCTCATGAATGGTCTTGATCGTCTATTCTTTAACTACAAGTCAATGAAATCAGAATCTTCTCAGCTGAATAAAATACCCTATTTTTTGAAGCATGACTCATCTCTATGGTCATTTTAGTACAATGGGACTTCTCAGAGGGAACAAATGAAGAACTAATGTCATTAGACATAAGGAAAAATAAGCAAAAAAGCAGACAATAGACCATAAATAGAGCATAGACTACAGCCTCGAAGACATTATGCAGTCTGATTAGATTTAAGACATTTTTTATCCTGCTTGAATCAACGAAGTAGGTGACAGTATGGGATGTCCATTCCCCGCTGGATTTGGCCTTTTCTTTCTCTGTTCCTGAATTATTTACAGCTTAACTGAGACAACAAGAGATATCAACCCTCCTGGAGGCCTAGAAAACAATAAAGTTTGTCATAGGATATTAAATTTGGGGCTATTAAAATTGATATGGAATGTCTGAAAGTTGGATGGGCGATAAGCATTGTGGGCAGAGCCATTTGCTGAACCAATTGCATTATATCCATAGTGAGAAGAAGACCTCCTCCAGAACCTTTGAGCAGGATTGAACTGGGGAAGTAAATGCTGAAAAGACTGAGCCGGTGTTCTCCACATGGCTTCTGTGCCTAGAACAAGCTGTCCTTGGGAAAAGGAGGAAACTAGGCAACCATCACTAAATTGTGTGCTTGCTGACCGTGAGATTAGAGAATCTGAGACATTGGGAACTATGTTCAACTATGGTAATGTACTTACTGTGTAAACAAGGTGTGATAGCCTGTACCTGAAATCACAGCACTGTGGAGTAGGTATAGAACGAGACCATACCTGGAGCTTGTTGACCAGTAGTCCAACTCAGTCAGTGAGGTCCAGGTTCAGAGTCATGAAGAGCAACTGAATGAGATACCCTGCAACCTCTCTTTTTCCCCCCTTCTCTCTCTCTCTCTCTCTCTCTCTCTCTCTCTCTCTCTCTCTCTCTCTCTCTCTTTCTCACACACACACACACACACATAGACACAGACACTGAAGAAACAAAGATCTTTGAAAATTTAAGAACAAGAGTGCTCATTGCTATTAGCTCAGCTATTTCATGTACCATGAAGAGGTCAGCTAGCCATCCTTTAATCTGTTTTTACTGTCAGCTCAGTTAGTGAATGTTTTTCTATTCAGTGATCACTGTATTCTTTTCATTACTTTCTTTTACTTTACACTGTGTAAGCAGGTTAAACAAACAATACAATTAGCAAACTGTGACAGAAAATAAACCATTAAGGAAAACTGGTGCCAAGCTTTCCAGTACAAGAAGTTGCTTCCTGAACTCAGTTTGCATTATGATTGACATATGCTCCCTAACTTTTTACTAAAGAAAACAGCTTGTCAACATTCCCAAGACACTGATTGAACACTGAATTGAATCAGAACCATGTCAAGCCCCATATAGATATATTGTGAACATTTAAATTCAATAATGCCAATGTAAATGATGTGTACATGACTGTTTAACTCTGTAGATTAGAGAATAATAGCAAAAGATCTGCTTGGAGATAGAGGGATGGCTCAGTGGTTAAGAAAATTTCTAGCTCTTCAAGAAGAGCCATATCAGGTGGCTCATAACCTCCTGTAACTCTAGCTCCAGGAATCTAAACACTCTTCTGTTCTGTATGGGTACCTCACCACACAAGAAACACACATGACATACAGAGAGATATAAACACACACATACATAAATAAAAATTAATCTCTTTTTTAAAGGGAAAAATTTGTTTATGTTCAATATCAATGTAATTTTCTGCTATTGTTTTCAATCCGTGGGTCATTAAATTCTTGGACACTAAACCTATAGATACAGAGGTTCATGTGTGACAAATTTTAAAAGTTCATAATTTTATAAGTATTACTTAGGAAATGAAGTGGAGACAATGATAAATAGTGATAGATTCAGAGACTAATAGATAGCTCAGAGGTTAAGAATTCCTGCTGCTCTTTTAGAGGGGTCCAGTTCAGCTTCCAGTATCCATGTTAGGAGGCTCATAGTTCCTGGTCAAGGCTGCTCTAGTGACTCGGTGTCTTTTGGTACAATTTATTTCATTTCATACTCCAAATATTCTTGATTTTCTATGCAATTTTACACATGTTTAATACTTAATTTTCTCCCATGCCTATTCCCTCCCTTTCTTTTACAGTTTTACATCAAGTCAGCATTTGGCAAACCAAGAACCAAATGAACCAAATGCAGAATCCTGCTACACAGAACTGCAGAGAAATTTCTTTACAGTACCGTCATCAGTCCTCGTGCCTTCATCTATAGTGAGACACCTATGACAACACAAATCTGCTTGCCTAGGGCTCCTCTGGGTGCAAAATAGCTCCTCTGCTTGTGTTCTTAGGGATGCACGCACCACTAGCAAATGCTGTGTGCATGCCTCCACCTAAATTAAAGTGATCAGTCTGCCCTGGTGACTTTAATGGAGGTAATCACCAGCTCACATTCATGAACAAATTGATGTGCCTGCTTCCTCGCTGAATCACTCAGCATAAATCTATACCCTTCATATATAAAAACCTCAGTGGCTTAAAATAATGCAATAAAACATCGTCTAATGCGTTCTTGAAGCTGCTTCATCAATAAAGTGCTGTTATGTGAAAAGGATAGCAGAGGCTTCTCTTATGTTATCTCAAGTCATGCAATAGATATAATCCCCTTTTAATTACCAAAGACCTCCTGAGATTTCATTTTCTCTATCTTCACATCAAAGAAGTGAAGTGTCATTACTCCCTGGTATTATTTTTCTTCCCTCAGTCCTGTGAAAGTAAATAAAACCTTCACATTCTAGTGCCTAACAGATGTTGACTTACATATATGTAGGCTGAACACTGGTGGTGTGGGAACACTAGATCGTGTCTCTAGTGATGAATGTGAGCTGTGTTAAGCCATCCAGTGTTTGGGGTTTCCAAGAACATTTGAAGATCCTGATGGGTAAGTGAGAGCAATCTTTTCCCGCAGCCTGGTCACAAAGGGAAGAGTGTGGTAAGGCCACACCTAGGAGTCTCACCATTGACACCATTAAAAGATCTGTCCTTTTGTCCAAAATTCTAATTTAATGAGAGATGGCCCAGAGACTTCATTTTGTATCGTATTGTCTTTGGGGATTTATGGAGAGCCTAATCCTTTATAGAAAATACCATACCAATTAAATCCCTAGCACTATGCCAAAGTAAATTCATAGTCCATAAGTCTCTGAAGACTTCCTACTTATAATGATCCACAGGAATCAGGCTTACTATCTGTACAGCTCTCACTACTTACCACATACTATTGTTTTATGTACTATTATAATACGTGAGAGTAGATGAAACATGTCTGTATATGCAATTAAGTGTGGAGATACATAGATGTACATTTCCAATGACACTTGAAACTTGTCACTGAGGTTCCAGGGGACTTTATGCTCTCTTCAGCCTTCTACAGGCACCAGCACCCCCAAATAATGCACATATATAAAAATAAAGAGTATTCATTTCTGATACCAAGATGGCTCCCATGTAAGTCCTTGAATATGGAAATATCACTCCAAGGCATCCCTGCCATCCTGAGTCTTCCTGAATCTCTGTCATTATGAGTCCCTACTTCTCCAAATCTTACTATGTCACTGAAAGCCAATCTGTGAGAATCCTTTGCTGAGAAAACAAAGCAATTGTTCTAAGAATTCATCTGTTTCCCTCCATGACAGTTTAACACTTGATCTAATTAAGATGCTCCTTAGCAACTGGGCTTTCTTGTCAGCCTTTGGAAACGTACATAAGAACAAAGAATGTCCCTACACTAAGTCCCAAATCCTCTGTTTTCTTCCTCCTCTATTTTGCAAATAATATTTTACTGTATCATCTGGTTTTGTAAATAAAGCTTTACTGGAACACATATTTGTCATTGTATTATTGTCTGTGACTGCTTTTGCACTATGAAGGCAGGATTAATGGATAGTGACAGATATACATAACATACAAGTCAGGAAGAGGTGTCTATTCCTGCACAAAAAGGGATTGTTAATTCTGCTTTAGATTGAAACTTGGTGAGCATCAAGGATTAATTTCTGCAGGTCTGTCAAATACTCCAAAGTACCTTAATAATAAGAATTGAATGACATAGAGATTATAGTGCTTATGTCAAAATTATTTGGTTAAAGTTAAGTATATCAGTAGCTAGAGAAATGACTTAGTTTGTAGCTGCTTGCTGTCCAGGTATGATGCTTGGAGTTTAATCCCTGAAACCCATATAAATGCCAGGAGGTTGTTGTTTTAACTTCAGCGCAGTGGCTGTGCCTTAATCTACTGTTATCTCAGGTAGTAATTGTCACTCCACAGTCCCCAGCCTGTTTCTCTAGCAGTACCCTGGCTACTCAGGGTGCATCCCAGTGAGAATTCTGCTCCCACAGGCACCAGCCCTGTTGCTGCTGCCGCTAAAGGTGTCTTTAACTAAATCTCTATCATTCCAATTATGAGTAAGACTCAGGATTCAAAGGCTGGCGTCAAAAGCTGAGAGCTCAGGCAGACTGATTAGCAACTAGCTAACCTCTCCTTTTTAGTATCCACAGAATACCCATACTTCTACTTTCTCAAAGCACAACCAGCTGTGCTATTCTAAACCCCAGCCAACTACTTCCTGTATTTCTCTATCTCACCCAGATGCTCTCTGGTGCTCTATGATTGCTTTCTGTTGACTAGTTGCGACAGGCCTCCCGAAGCAAGGTTAATTTTATTTAATTAACACAAATGCAAACTCAGAGTTCACAGTATGAATGAATATCCCCCAGTAAGTGGTCATGGTAATCTATCTATAAACTTAGCAAGTGAGAAGGCAGAAGCAGAGCATGCTAAAGCAAGTGGGCGGCTAGCATACTATCTGAAATGATGAGTTCCAGGTTCAGTGAAAGACCGTGTCTCAATATACACTGTGGATTAACTGAGGATGACGCTTGGAATCAAAACCAGATCCCCATGTCCATCCACACAGGTGCATACAAACCAGCACACACACACATGTGCAGTACACACCACAAACATGGTGTAAACAATAAACGAATAAACAGTTAAGTGGATCAGAAATAGGTCCATATTTTTAACAAATAAAAATACGTATAGTCCAAAGTCTACTTATGAATATTAAATTGTGTGAGACCAGGAAAAAAATAAGAGGAACAAGAGAATTAAATGTGGTATAAGGCATGCAGAAGAACATGTAGGATGCCACTTCAGGTCCAACAAGTACACAAGAGTTTGCCGATAAACAGTCAAAGAGGAGGAAATCTGGGTTTGTAATCAGGGGACTATTTTCTCCAACTACAGCTATCCCAGCTACCTCCTCCTGGAACTGGAAGATCCGATCACTCCAGGAGCCCCTTTATATTAATCATGTGGAGTGCTCTGTAGTCATGGCCTCTTTTGGCACTTACTTTTCCATCAGTCTCCCAGTTTTAACTAAGTCTCAAGACATGCTTTCCATCCTGGACTTGAGCCAAGTACCTAAGTAATCCATCTATGGGATCCAGACTATAGACTATATTCAATGGAGTATAGTAATCTACAGTAACTCCGTGATGTAAACCCAGGACTTCATCTCTGTAATGGGTACCATCTGAGCAGAAGAGCTGTGAACTAGACCCATGTCATCCAATTTCAGAGTTCACGTAAATGGATTACATAAGCCTTGAGGGGGTCCTCTTCTCACAGTCAAAGGTCCTAAACAAGTGACCAAAATGAAAGTTAAAGCCCTTTAACAGCTCAATCTCTGCCCTTCCTACTTGCAAATTCTCCATCCTCTCACTTGAATTGCAAACTAGAACCTTCCCAAGCCCCATCCCTCCACCTTGTTCTCCCTGATCTCCATTCTTTACTCTCTCTCTCTTTTCAGCCTTTATTGGAGATTTGTTTTCTTGCCTCCTTCAAGTTTACTCAAAGGGTTTCAAATCTCCTTTTAGTGTCCAATTTAGAATATGAATGCAAAGTATAGTTCCTTTTTTCCATATTACATCCCTAGGAGCAAGTACAGCCATTTCCAGACCAGGTAAAAGCCTGGGTCCCTCCATCATCCACGGGTGACATCTGTCAACATCTGCTTTAATATGCTTGCTTCCTGATGTCTACTTTAATCTTTCTGCATATGCACCTAACGTTTTGAACTGGGTAGCATATTCATTCAGCAGACACTCTCAGCTCTTCACCACGTTTGCTGCAGTCACGACCACTTCTTTCTCCCACTGTCCTAGAGTGAGGAGAGGCCTCCCAGTTCCACTGACAAACAGCACTGTCACAAATCTTTTCCAAGCTGAAAAACTTCTTATAGAATGCCCTGCAATCATTTCTCTCTTTGGACCACATGCTCTCAACTAATACCTAGAAATATGTGCCTGTCTTGCTTTGCACTGAAATCTAAAGCATTCCAATAATGACCAGAGATAGGGTCACAGCATGCCCATACAACAGACAGCAGAGTTAGCTCACAGCACCCTGAGACTCCCCTTAGAAAGAACTGAAGCAATGAAATCCTTTTTCCTTCCAAAGTGACCTCTAAAGCGTCACCTCTGCCTCACTGGGCATCAGATGTTTCCATTTCGGTTCAGGCCAGGCATGGTCGCAGATGCATTCTGGCTTCATCCTCTGACTCTTGGGAGACCATCACCAGGTCTAGATGGAATGAGCAGCTGTACTCTTGAAAGTAGCTACAAACCCACAGCCAAGATTATTCTCGTGATTAATGCCCATAGGATAAGTCCTACTCCATAATGCCCTTCAAATGTGCCTCAGCTTTGCAACTTCCTACAATAGAATTGCTTTGCTTTCATCCTCAGGAGGTCTTTTGTTTTCTATCTTTCGTCTAAGTGAATCTGTCATCTAACTGAATGGCCATTTGGCTTGACCTTTCAATTTGCTCAGTGATATAAAGCTAAAAACGGCATTCTGACTAATATTCCCAGAAAGGAGTAAGTAATGGGGAAATTCTATGCCTCTTGGTTCTATTTAGCCTTATGCTTTCCAGGTAGGCTGCTTATTTCATTAACATGAGCTTTTACCTTAGATAGATTCTCTCATTGGGTACAGGTTTATAGACCATACTTTGAGTGCATGCATAGAGGAGGGGCTATGAAAGTATTTGAGGAACATCAATATTAGGTAAGTAATAATTGTAATAATTATAATGAGAATGTTTGTATTCCTGGAAGCTTAAGTAAAAATTTTAAGTGTTTAATACTTATATTTTCACCATAAGTGAATATATTATGCACTTACAAATGATTTTCTCAACAGTATTGTTTTATGTTTAAATAAGAGGAAAAGTTGGTTATGCCCCCCCCCACACACACACACTCATATTGTTGGGTGTAGTCTTCAAGCTTAGAATGACCTTACCCTTATAAAGAATGGATAAAACATACTGAAAAACTGACAAATAGGGCCAAAAATAATCTGAATTATCTGAACACTTTTAAAGGATATCTTTAAGCATTGCACTTTTTAGTTATGGATGAGAAAAGGATAAGACATGATGCTTGTTTTTGAGAACCTTGGAGCCTAGTGAAGTAGAGCTAGATGGATACTTCCGGCTACCAGCTACATAAGACCTGGTAAACTCTGGGTACTAGCTACATAAGATTGGTCATTTGTATTTTAGATGAGCTTTAAAATGGCATGTGACTACTGTCACAATGCTAGCATGAGCAGTAGAGTTCACAAGGTTTCCTCGTATCAATAATCTTCCTGGTTTGATTGGATACTGAAAGCCCTTCACTCCTTTACAGAGAGCAAAATAAATAATCTTTACTTTAAAAATGAAAAATGTCTTTGAAATATAGCCAAAATATCCCAAAGGTCCACTTAGAAGAAAATGGCAGTCTGTGATGAATATGTTGGGGCATGACAAAGGGCTACAACTTTATATGTGTAGTTCCAATGATGTTTGTAATACGCCACCAAAATGGAGCCTGGATTAGTTTTTCTGTGTGAGAATCAGGTAGAACCTGGCTATTCAAAGCACTGAGCCAGAGAAATGGCTCTGTTGGCAAAGTGCATGCCATGTAAAAATGAGGATCCACTTTTGGCTCCCAGCACCCATATAAGAGCACAATGTGGCAGGGTGTGCCTGAAATCCCAGCACTGGGTAGGCAGAGATGGGAAAATCCCTGGGGCTTGCTGGCCAGGCAGTCTAGCTAATCAGGAAGCTCCAGATTCAGTGAGAGACCCAATCTTATAATATAAAAAGGATTGAGGAATATACTGGTGCTGACCTGTGGCGAACACACACACACATACACACACACACACACACACACACACACACACACGGGGAAGGGGGGGCAAACATCAGCCACAACACAAGATAATCTGAAAGGCATGGTCTGAATTTGTCCCAAAAAACCCTGAATGTCAGCTCTATCTGAATCACATTACTTTAAGGGTTCCAAATGTGATTCCCAGTGGTATCACTATTTTAAGTTCGGGCACAAAACAACCAGCCTGCAATGTGAAAGTGTACTGCACTACCACACAGGGAAGGAGTCTCCTGATGCTGCCATGCCCTCCTAGGTAAAATAGCCATATTGAGTCTAACTCTCTGATAAGGATGTTTGGAAGATATCAAACACCAAGTGTTCCAGAGAAAATTAGTTGTTGTTCTTATAATTAGAGGAGTCACTACTGCAGTTAAGTAAAAGGTGAGGACATCATTTGACAGAGGATATCTGCCTGACATTTCAAAGCCTAATCTGTTATTTTCAGCAAACAACTTGCTGCTGGCTATAGAAACCCAGGGAGCAGCTTATACAGAGACACAGAATTCTTGACTCAGAAGGGACCAGTTGAATGGCCCAGGCCCTACATGCCCAATCTAAGAACACAGGGAGTTCAATGAAAAACTGTAGAAGCCTAAGTCTTAACCCTGTAGGTTGTAGAATGAGATGTTTACCCACAGGTTGTTCATTTTATTATTTCCTTCAGATTACTCAAACATAGAGTCAATACCAAAGCCAAAAAAGAAGAACCTAATTCAATTCAAATCTTCTTCCCTCCATTCACCAAGGATGAATCCATGCTAAAGACACCAGAAAGCTTTCCCTTGGCTGTGTAGGTAATTGGTGATGAAATGGAGATCAGGTTCCACACTTTTCTATTTGGTCTTCTGTATGTCTAGAAACGCACTGAAAATTCTTGCAGCTTTGGAAAATACAGACACCGGCAACTCACTCTCTGGGTCTAATATTTTTGTGTATTTTAAAGCTTCCCCAGAGAACCCTAACAATGCAACTATGGTAGAGATCCATATTCCCATTGTAAATTTAATCTGAATTTGCTCTAGATTCCATTAGAACAGTTTGCAAGCCAAGAGACCTCTCACTTTCCTTTCAGCATTCCTTAACCTGCATTCTTCACCATCATCTCTCAAAAGACAAAGCCTTGAAAGTGATTTCTATCTCCCATTACTAAGTTCACCCTATGTTACAGTATGGCTTTTTTGCTCCAGGCAGAGGAAGTTTTGTTTACCCCACTTCCATCATGAAGTAGAGAATACAATGGTCAAATAACCATAGAAACTTTCTGAGTGGATATATTGTAGCCTCTTTAGCACGTGAAATGAAGCTATTGATACTCCCCAGTAGAAGAAGTGAGGAGAGGTCATGGGACCCTTGCCTTGAGTCATTTCTCCCTACCAACCACACATCTGGTTAAATAACCTGAGCAGAATATATAAGAAAGGAGGAGGGACCTTCATGATGCAATTTCCAGAGTGGCCAACTATGATAGGGGATAATTTGTGGTGATTCAGCTGTCTGGCGTCTCCCACAATCCTATAAGACACCATTCACCCATCCACGATTTGTTTCAGTTGGTTTTGCTTTGATTTCATGAGACAAGGTTTCTTTGTCTGATCTATCATGGAATTCAGTCTGTAGACCAGTTTGGCTTCAAACTCAGCAATCCATGTGCCTCTGACTCCTGAGTGTTAGGATCAAAGGCATGTGCCACCACCGCCCCACTCCTCTCTGTGCTTTGTAAACAAGCCCAATAAATGCATTGGTTCAACAGGTTAGACACTGCTGTGATTATATTTTGGACTGTCCTTATTTCCCTATCTTGGGTGAATAGATGTTTATTCATGCTTACCCAGTTAATATGATCCTCCATCATAAAAACCAACTAGTGTGCTTGTTAAATTTCCATTCAAACTGGAGGTAATGATTCTGTATATCTGTGATGAGCCTTTTTCTAGAAAGGTATCCCAGATATGCTTATGATTCTGTATTTTTGGCTAAAACTGACCTTGGAGTCAACAGCACCATGAGCTTCACCTAAGAACATACTAGAGTACAAACTCCCAGACCCCTTCACTGGCTTTTGGAATCATATACTCTGAGGGTTAGGCATTTTAACTACCTGCATTTTAACTAGGCCCTCATGCCGGAAACTCTGAGGCATTCCCACAGACCAGCTCTTGTCTCTGCTTGATAAATAGCACCAATGGTATTCTATCATCCATTCTCCAGCCATGAGAGCTTCCAGTATCTACAATTATACTCTCTACTTTCTTCCTTAAAAATGTTTCTCATGTCATCAGTTCACATGAGTCTAGAAGAGTAAACAGTTTGAGAGTTTTACCAACACATTTAATTTAGAGAGGCCTAATTACTGTCATCATTCATGAAAATTTGGGGTAAGAGTGAGACCCTGTGATTTAACATGAAAGGCATGTTTTTTTGAGCACTCAGGGTGTTAAAAGGCAATTTGGCCATATTGCTTTCAGATTCTTTACACTGAAATGTAGATATGCACACACACACACACACAAAATGACCATTATTTACCCACCCAAATTTCCTTTAAAGATCATTAAGAAGTCACAAGAGAAGAAGATTCAAAGAAAAAATATATAGTTCTTTGCCTTCAGAACTCAGAGAAATTAACTTTTGATGGAGCCCTGGACACTTGTGAAGTGACGAGTACACTCTCAAAGTTCTGATTCTCTTCTTACAATGTTTACACTCACACCCGATCTGGGCTGCAGCAGTGCCAAGAGTCCAGCACTTTTAAAAAGTGTGTATTTTCTCAGATCCTCATAAACCCTACAACATCGGGGCTCATCTTATCATTCTCATTTTATAGTTTAAAAAGCCAAGAAGCAGAGATCAGTAGCTTTCCCAACATCACAGCAGAGTACTAAAAAGTCATGTTTGCGACTGGAGATATGGCTAGGCCAACAAAGGGCTTGCTGTACAAGTGTGAAGACAGGAGCTCAAATGCCAATAACCCACCGTAATGACTCTGGAGAGGCAGCTGACTGTAATCCCAGAACTAGGAAAAGCAGAGAGAAGATTTTCTGAGGTTAGCTGAAGTGGCAACTCCTGATCCTGTGAGAGACACTGCCTCAAGAAATCAAGAGGAAAGTAGGGAAGGAAGACACAATATTAACTCTGGGATCTCTACATGCATATTCACACAAGTACATGTGCACTTGTATGCACACAAATGACATATACACGTCTTTACACATATAACCTTTATACAAGCAATAATAAAAAAGTAATCTTTAAAGGAAGTAAAAAGCAGAAATGTCAGTTTTGAACTCTAGAAGCATAACTCAAAGGAAAACAAAAACATTCTTCACATTCTCCTACAGCCTTATTTACTGTTTACTATTAATCCCCAAAAATACATTTAATTTCCCATTCTACAGATGATGAAGCAGAAGTCAGGAAAGGATAAGAAGCCTGCCCAAATTATACAGTTAGAAAGAGATGATGTCAGAGTCTGGAGCATGTATACTATGGCCAGTATGATGTCTCCATCAGGCACAGAGCTCATCTCCTTACAGTGCCTGAAACACCAAAGGCAACCTTCTCAGGTGAATGAGGTGAAAGCCAGTGCTTCTTGAAAGGAGAACCAGCCCTGATGACATAGACCCGTAATCTCCACTCTATTGGGGAGGTTGAGGAAGGAAGAAGACCTCAAGGTCGACATCACCAAGGCTACATGGGGAATTAAAAGCTAACCTAAACTTAACTTATTAAGACATCTCAAAACAAAAATGGGACTGTGAATACTATTTAGTAAGATTATAGTTCAATCTCTATTCACAAACATATAATAAATGAACAAATGAGATAAAACTATAAAGGCTTAAGAAAAGGTTAGAGCTTACATGATAGAGGGTATCTGAGTCTTCTAGAACAAAACACCTTGCGTTTGTGTACTTTTCATGGGACAGGCTAGCACAACTGAGAAAGTAATGGCAGAAATTTGATAGGAGGGTGGAGAGAAAACTACTAAGGGGAGATTAAATGTCCTATTTAATTGACTCCATCTGGGGGCAGTAGAAGCAATGTTGAGTCAGATTCAGAATCAAAGGACCTTACTGTGGTGTCAAATGATTTCCTCTTCCTTCAGGGTCATCGAGGAGAGAAAGATTTGCAAGGATACATTCTGATTCAAAGAAGCATTAACCAATTCAGGCCTTAAATAATCTTTACAGGGGTGTGCCTTACCAGATTCCAACAACCAGCCTAGAGTAGGCCCAGGGCACAATGAACTCATGGTATCTCAGAGTGAGGACAGGGATCTTCAAACAGAAGAACTTTTTAAAACAAACAAACAAACCAACTTCTGGCCTCTTCCCCTTCCACCCTCCATTCTCCCCACACCCCTGTGTTCCCAATCTTGTTAGGTGATCTTGTCTATTTCAACTTTCCAAGCAGATTTATATATGTTTTTCTTAGGGTTCAGGAGGGGAGAAAAGGAGGAGCAAGAAAAACTTGAGGGAATGGGATAGTCAAGATGGAGGAAGGACAAAGATGAGAGCAAGGAAAGAGATGTCTTGACTGAGGTAGCCATTATGGGATTAGCAAGAAAGCTGGCTCTAGAGAAATTCCTAGGTATCTACAAGGATAACCCAGCTAAGATCCTAAGCAATAAAGAGTGTGCTTGAATTGGCCTTGCCCTGTAGTCAGACTGATAAATATCTTAAATATCACCACAAAGTCTTCATCTAGCGACTGATGAAAACAGAGGCAGAGACCCACATCAGAACACTGAACTGAGCTTCCAAAGTACAATTGAAGAGTGGGAGGAATGAGAATATAAGCAAAGAGGTCAAGACCGTGATGGGTACACCCACTAAAACAGTCTACCTGAGCTCACCAATACCAGCCCGACTGGGAAGGAACAAGAATAGGATCAAACTAGTCCCTCTGAATGTGGTTGACAGTTTTATGGCTGGATCAGACTGAGGGACCACTGGCAGTAGCACCAGAATTTATCCCTACTGCTTTTACTGGCATTTTTGGATAGATACCTTGCTCAGCCTTGATATAGTAGGGAGGGCCTTGGACTTTTTCCAAAGCAATTTGCCTTACCCTCTCTGAGGGGTGGATGAGAGGTGGGGGGGGGTGAGTAAGTGGAGGGAACGGGAGAAGGGAAGGGAGTGGGAACATGCATTGCTATGTATAATGAAAAAAGATAGTTTGTTTTCTTTAAAAAAAAAACACTCTGGCAAGTCCTACCTCTGGTTCTTATTTAAGCACGAAGATTTTAATTAACTGTGCCTGTGGGGGGGGGGTGCCAAACAAGGCCAGAATAGAGTCTGGAATCCCCTGAAGCTAGAGTTATAAACAGCTGTGAGTCACCCAAGGTGAGTGCTGGGAACATCTGCAAGAGCAGTGTGTGCAAGAGCAGTATGTGCTCGTAAGCTCCTAGTCATCTTTCTAACCTCCAAAGCACAAGACTTCTAACGACAACCATCAGATTATCTCTGCATCATGTATTGTATGATTTCCAAATATGAGGACAGACAATCATATTGTCTTATGTAAGTGAGATCTGTTGGGAGAAGGCTGCCTTGATAGTATGGCTTTCAACTTGACTTTTACCTGGGCTCTGTGTAAAGAGAAAGAACAGGGCAAACTTGCCCTAAAATTAGCCAGCTTGACAGTCTTGCTCCAGCAGAGTCAAACAAGAGCTAATGAGAGGACATAGCTTGTTTCTTCTTTATGTTCTCACCCATTCACTCAACATAATTCATCACTAAACATGGCTCTGGACATCAAATGAAATAAAAGACATGATTTTTATTTTTTTTCCTTTAAGCCACTCAGAGCTTACTGGGTAAACTAGGGCGCTAGGAAGCAAATGAACTCAAAACCTTTCTTGTTTTTTTATAGAAGAATTGAGGGGGCAGATGCTTTTTAGAAAAAGTTCCAAACTTTACTCTCAACTTTCACAGGAAAGTAAACTGTAGAACGAGGAAGATAGTAGCAACAAAAGAGTCCGGGGTCACAGGAGAGCATTTAATGAGGGAAAAATGGTGTGAGCTATGAGCGAGAAGTATTTGAAGATTGACAAGTAGTTAGACATGATGTGTGTAGAGAATCAGCAGATGATAAGGCTGGAGATAAAAGGCTTCAAGAGGATAAAACTGTCATTTGCACTTTGAGGCAAGAGTAGAGCTTTAAACAGATGATCTGCAGGTGGACACAGGCGTAATATAGAACATCTAAAACATGTTAGGTAGATGTCTTAGAGAATTGAGGGCAGCCTGCAGAGTTAGAATGTTCTGGAAAAGAAAGTAATCATCTATTAAATTCAAAGAGAGAAGACAGTATATGTGGCTGATGACTCGAATTTATGAGTCAGCTTTCCTGACATCAAATGTACAGAGAAGTTTAGCATATCGCCTATCACCATGTAGATGACGCACCCTTCTTCTGTCTCGCACAACAGTGCTCTCCTGCCTGAACCAGCTGGTTACCTGAAGACCATCTCCACTGCAGTATCCACAAACAGTCTCCGACAGGGATGCAGCAATCACTGCAACACCTCCTCTTAACTGTTCAACTGAATTTCAGGTTTAAGACCACACAATCCATGGACCCTTCTCCCAACTTACCTCAATGGGCCAATATGCTCCTCCTTGTATTCTGAAATCTTACAATAGCTCGTAGTACAGAGCTAAAGCTTCTGCCCACTATGAAGGACTTTGCCTCCCCAGTTATAACTTACGTGTTTGTGCCAGCCCCTTCCTCTCCCATACTAACCTTGACCTCAATGGGGATTCTGAGAATAAAGCTGAAGTCAAGCCTTCCCCCTGTGGAAACTGCTGGCCTCACTGTGAGCACGGAGTCTTATACCTTCAGAGCAAGAAGGGTGAACTTAGAGCCCCACCCTTCCTATGTTAGAAGTAAAGTGTAATAAATAGGTTCTGTGAGATGTAGACACTGCCACTTAAGTTAAATTTCAGCAATAGGAAATGCCAATACATGTCTTCCCCTTTCCATCTTCTACCGTATAACTTTCTCTTCAAACAGACCTGCCATTACCACCAAATCACTACCATTTTCTTCCTTTCATGTTTCTCCAGATGGTTCTTCTGTCATTCAGAGCAGTAGAGTGTTGGCTTTTGGGCTTTTAATTCAAATCTCATATTTCTTCATCCTTCTTGACTGTTAAGTTGTCTCTCTCCACTAGCCAGGAGCTATCTATATGTACTCACTGTTTGTTGGGTTAATACTGTAGCTTTCCCTTGCACATTAATAAATCCCTGAGTTCTCTTCTTTCCATTTCCACCTTTTTGAGAAGGTCATGATGGCTACATGATGTTTTAATGTTTTAAGAAATGCGTCTCACAGAAATATGAGATTCTCCCCAACCTCTTTAAATAATATCACCACTATCAACTAATCATTTTGACACACTTGTCATCCCAATTTCTGACCCCGATCTTGTACTGTTTTTAATAATAAAATAAAACAAGATAAAATAAACAGACACATTAAAAAAGGACAAACCAAACAGAAAAAAAAAAAGTCCAAGAAAAGGCAAAGAAACAGACATAAAGACAGAGACCCATTGTTCACACATTCAGGAATCCCAGAAATGCAAAATAAGAAGCCCTAATACATATTCAAAGCACCTGTATAGTAAAAAATAAGAAAAGTTAAAATTAAAAACAGATAAACCCTTACACGGGCTTGTGAGACAAGTAATTTCAAAAATGTTGTTGAGTTTGCTTTCTGTTAGACATCTATTTCTAGGCATGAAGCTACCTTTGAGAGTATTTTGTTTCCTCAGTGAGACAACTTTGTTGAAAACTAAATTTTCATTTGCAAGTGGTGATCAATTGGAGATTGCTTCTGGGCTGGTGGTGGGGGCATTTGTCAACTTCTCCTTTCAGCTCTAGTGCCCCCAACTGGTGCAGAGCAGTGTAAGCCCAGTACATGCTGCCATAGTCTCTGTGAGTTCAAATGTGAATTGGTCCTGTTTTGTGTAGAAAGCATTGTTTTCTTACTGTCCTCCATCTATCCCCTCTGCTCTTAGGCCATTCCTGCTTCTACTTCCTCAGGGTTCCCTGAACTGTGAGGGGAGTGAATTGATGAAGACATTCCGCTTAAGGCTGTGTGTTCCAAGGTCTCTCAATCTCTGCATATTGGCTGGCTATGGGTCTCTGTATTTGTTCTTGTCTGCTGCAAGAGGAAGCTTCTTTGATAATAGATGAGTAAGACAATGGTCTACAAGTATAGTAGAATATTGTTAATAGTCATTTTACTGCTATGTCCCTCTAGTAGAACAGTAGGATTTGGCTTTCCTCTAGGTTCCTGGCCTATCTTGTCTCAGTTCTTGGTTGCTCAGCATGCACAATGGTCTTAAATCAAATCAGATATTGGTTGATGACTCCCACAAGTTAGTGCCACCATTGCTCTAGCATATCTTGCAGGCAGGATACCATTATAAACAAAAGGGTTTGTAGCTGTGTTAGTGTTTACCTTTCTCATTCAGTAGTGTGCAGAATACTATCTGGTAGCAAGAACACTAGCCTATAAGGGTAAAGTCTTTTGGTAAGCTCTAGTTTAACTTCTGAATGTTCAATGATTTGCATAGGTGTTGTCTTCAGCAAGGGACCTTGATGTCAGATTGTGGAGAGGAACCTATAACCTTGGCAACAGCCTGGGTTGTTTTAGGCTTCCCATAAAAGTTAATTAGCTAAAAATCTATTCGCAGTAACTTAATTTGTCCATTTGGGGATCTGTCTCCCCACTATTTGACTATTTTATTTATACTACTTAATATACATATATATTTTAGGAAGCTTCTATTGTTTCAGGTTTTCATATTTTTTAACTTGCTTGTATGTAAATTTACAACATGTATCTACCTGGTGTCCTTGGATTTCAGAAGGAGTTGTTGGATTCTAGTACTGGAGTTATGAATGGTTGTGACTCACCCTGTTGCTTCTAGGAACTGAACCCAGATCCTCCACAAGAGCAACTAATGCTCTTAACCACTGAGGATGTCCCTAGCCCCAGGATTTTGTACTCTTAATGTGATCTTAAGAGCTGGTGAGAAAGTCCTCCAACAACTGCTACATAATCACCTCAGATGACACCCTCTCTTCTCTTTTTCTATTCAGTTTCACTACTACCTAAGGATAAGCCCCTTAGTTACACAGAATCTTGCCCAGGGTTTAGGCAAGTCCTGGAACTTGCAACTGCAAAGTATATCCTGTTATTTCTTTTCTCACCCCTTCCTGCTGTCCTACTGAAAATGTTGGTCAGCATTCACAGATTTTTCAGCATAGAACAGAACCAGTTTTATATGGTATCTCAGTCCTCCATTGCCTAATCCCACCTTAGTTTTCCAGTTTTATCCATTATGTCTTTTCATATGCAGACCAACTCACTGTACAGGACCACAACAATCTAGGCCTGGTAGTACACAGTGTAATTCTAAAATGCTTATTAAGTTGAGGGAGGAAGATCAAGAGCTCGAAGGTTCGATTTCATTCTGTGTTCAAGGCAAGCCTGAGCTACAAGAGACCCTGTCTCAAAATGGGACCTCACACTCTTTAAGACCTGCCTCTTGACCCTCCTGTGTTGCACATGTTTGCAAACAGCTGAGGATCACATGACAAGCCCATTTCCCTGTGGGAACCAAGCTCTATATTGAGGATAGCCCTAGGAAGAGCTAGTATTTCTGTGACTTGGACTTGATCCCCTTGAGAACTAAGTCACTTGACAGAAACACAGGTACCAAGTGTGATTGGTGTGGAGTTTCTGAAATGAAAAGGAACAAATAATACTATTTAGAAATTGAATTATTAAATGAACAATCATGAAATTATCTATAAATGCACATTAAAATAGATGCTTTAAAACAACTTCAGTTGTTAGCCATACTATTTTCATTTCCCTAACTCTCTAGAGCTTTTACATTCCTCTCCCATTTCTAGGCTGAAGTAATCTACTCTTAGTTTAGCTACCCAGTTCTTGAGTTTCCCATTCCTTCTTTAACAAACAGAATTAGCAGCTTAAAATACCACCAGTTTTTTGTTACACTTCTGAAGGTCAGAAGTCTCTGTTCCTTTCTGGAACTCTAAGGGAGTTAGGACTTTCCTCTCCTCTGGCTTCTATAGCTGTTCATATTATTTGGCTTGTCACTCCCATGTTCAAGCCCACGGGTTGTCAGGAAAAATCCTCCTGCTCTTGCACTACTCTGAATCTCTTTTTCATTTCTCTCCTTCCAGTATAAAAAGCTGTGTAACATGTTAGCAATATAAAAGCCAAGTCCATCTTGTCTTAAACTCAGATGATCAGCAACTTGAATTCTACTTGTACTGTAATTCCTTTGGACACAAAAACATTATAATCACAGATTGTAGAAATTAGAATGTGGACATCTTTGGGACAAGTGTGTGTGTATGTGTGTGTGTTTGTGCGTGCATGAGTGTGTGTGTGTGTGTGTGTGTGTGTGTGTGTCTGTCTGTCTGTCTGTGTCTGTTTTACTCTGAGTTTAGGAAAGTCCTGACACCCTTAATTGCAAAGTGTTATTCATAGAGGCAGTATATTCATTTCTCTTAAATAAAAACAAATGACTATCACATCATATCAACAGTTTCCTACAAAAAAAATGTCTTCTTCTAATATGTATGTATTGATCCTTTTATGATGCAGATATAGAAAAGGGTATTAAAATATATATTAAGTGCAGCCGGGCGGTGGTGGTGCACGCCTTTAATCCCAGCACTCGGGAGGCAGAGGCAGGCGGATCTCTGTGAGTTCGAGACCAGCCTGGTCTACAAGAGCTAGTTCCAGGACAGGCTCCAAAACCACAGAGAAACCCTGTCTCGAAAAAAACCAAAAAAAAAAAAATACATTAAGTGGTCTTTAATCCACAGGTGAGCAAAACATGTCTCATGTCTCACAGGTCACATTTCCCTTTTAATAAACTTTCTGACAGAAGACGGGTGAGGAAACTAGGAGAAACAGAGGAGATAATACAATAAATGCGGGGGAAAGAATAGATTTCTGTATTCGTTCTTTGTGCTGTGGTAAAAATCATGACCAAGGTAACTTGTAGAAGAAATAGTTTATTTTGGGCTTACAGTTCTAAAGGAGTTAGTATCGATGATGGCAGAGCAAAGAAAGTAGGCAGCAGGCACAGCAATACTGGCAGGAAACTGGGGACTCACATTCTGATCCTCAAGCACAAGCAGAGAAAGCAAACCAGAAATAGTACATCTTTAAATTGTCAAAACTACTCCCAGTGACATACTTCCTCCAGAAAGTCCATCCCTCCTAAATCTCCCAAATAGTGCCACCAACTGAGGACCAAGTGGTTAAATGCTCAAGACCATGGGAGTCATTTCTAATTCAAAGAACTGCAGCGTCTAAGTACTAGTACACTGATTTCATGATTGGAGCCAGCCTACAAAGGACAAGCGATTCTATATATAAAGAGTGATGGAAATGACCAGTCTTCTAGGTTGTACAACACATATTGATCCAAAGTTTGGTTTCAAGGGTGTCATTTCCTACAAGTAAAGACACTTCCCCTTTATAGATCTGTACTATAGTAGGCAGAGTTCTCTAGGAGAACAAAAGCAGCAAAATGAAAGAATATATAAAATATGGCTTTAATAGAGTGACTTAGAGGCTATAGTTTCTGTCCACCAACAGATAGACCAAGAATCCAATGGCTGTTCAGTCAACAAGGCTGGATGTGTCTGTATATTCAGGAATGTGAAGAAGCAGACTCTATTGTCAGAGAAGGAAGGAACTTGCCAGTGAGAGTGAGGTCAAGCAGGAAAAGAGTAATAGAATCTTTCTTCTATGTCCTTTATGGCGGTTGCCACCAGGAGAAGGACCTCCCCAATGGATTAAAGATAGATCTTCTCACTTCAAAATATTTAATTAAGAATAATCCCTCACAGGTGTAGGCAGCCACTTGGGTTTTAGTTCATTTATGATGCAGTAAAGTTAACAAACAAGAACAGCCATCACATGTGTCTAATGAATAGTTAAGCCTTTTTCGACTTAGTTATTTCAAAATAATTTAGTTATTATAAAGTCACAGCAGTTATTCAAAGACCACAGAGTTATGAGCTGCTTTAGTGAGAGACGGAAGATATTAGCCCTCAGTTCTTTCCTACCCTTTAAGGAAACATCACCAACCCAGCAAGTCAGCCTTTGAATAATTTTGAAACTTTCTGGGACACAGAGTCCAGGGGAGGTCAGGACAGAGCAGGTCAATGAATCATTTTCAGACTATTATTATCTAAAGCTCAGAGCTATGGTCAGGCCACCTGCTGGGGAATGACAACCCTGTTCCCAATACTTCTACGGTATACAGGCATTTTAAAAAAAAAAAATGAGTCATGAGTTAAGGCTAGAAGGGGATTTAGAGAACATCTAACTAGGGAACTGTAAGTGGGAGTTTTCTCTGATGCTCTCCCTGCTAAAGTGACCAAAGCCCGAAACAAAGCTACCCTCACCACAAATGCAATGACCTTGTTTCTTGTCCAGATCTAGATTTAGTAATGGGTTTCTAGAGGTATTATGTATACAGCAAGAACAGAGTGTGTGCCAGTGATCATCTGCTTTCCTCAAGATCATATTCCTTCCTGTTTTCTTGACCATGCCTCCCTGACACCTCTGATACTTCTTGATTTTAAAATGAAAATTATAGAGAGGACAGATCACAGAGACATAGGCAAAAACAGAACACAAACTTCAGACATTTCTGTTATATTGGAAATTTTGTTGCCCCCATCAAACTTATGAACTTTGGTCTCTATCTTTCCCTTAAGTAGTAACGGATGCCTTTAAGATTCAAGGGGAAACTACATATAACACAGCTACCTATTCTTATCTATGTGGGAGTGACTGAATTTTTCTTCCCTACTCAATTATCTGTAAGCATAAATTAAAAGACGTCAGGCAAAATCTCCTGACAAAATTGGAAGCATGGGGGTAGGGGTAGAAGGTAGGAGAGAAGGGGGAAAGGAGTGAAAAAGGGGGGTGTTGAGGAGAACTTGATGGAATGGATAGTCAAGATGGAGGAAGGGTAGATATAAGAGCAAGGAAAGAGATATCTTGATTGAGGGAACCATTATGGGGTTAGCAAAAAACTTGGCTATAGAAAATTTCCTAGGAATCCATAAGGATGACCCCAGCTAAGACACTAAGCCATAGAAGAGAGGGTGTCAGAACTGACCTTGCCCTGTACTCAGACTGATGATTATCTTAAATATCACTATAGAACCTTTGTCCCACAACAGATGGAAACAGAGGCAGAGACCCACATCAGAGCACAGGACTGAGCTTGTAAAAGTCCAGTTGAAGAGTAGAAGGAATGAGAACATGAGCAAAGAGGTTAAATCCATGAAAAATTCATCCACTGAAACAGTTTGCCTGAGCTAATGGGAGGTCACCAACTCCAGCTGGACTCAGAAGAAACAAGCATAGGACCAAACTAGTTCCTCTGAATGTGGCTGACAGTTGTATGGTTGGGGAAGACTGAGGGGCCACTGGCAGTGACACTGGATTTGTCTCTATTGGCTTTTGGGGATCCTATTCTCTTTGCTCAGCCTAGATGCAATAGGGAGGGCAATAATGGACTTTCCACAAAGCAAAATGCCTTACCTTACCGTCTCTTAGGATTAGAAGGGGGTTGGATGGGAGGATGCGTGGAAGGGATGGGAGGAGGAGTGGGAGTGAGAATTTGGAATTTTTTATCTAATAAAAAAAGAAAAAATATTTCAGGATAAGTTTACCATTTATAACTAGATGGTAAAAAAATAGCAGGTTTAATAACTAGAGTGCTAAGGCAAGAGGGCAAATACTACATTTTCTAGAGTTTTTGAAAATAATTAACAAAAAGAAGTCTATAGATTCAACTTCAGAGATCAAGTTTACCCAAAGATCAATAACATTCATTCACTCACAACTTGGATAGCCATGGCATGACTGTTCTATTATATATATATATATAAAAAAATACCTCACTTAGGTTCTTATGAAATACAAAAATATTCCATCAAGGTTATGACTGTTGCTGGTAATTGAAGACCATGCTAAACACCTATTAAATATAATCAGCAGGTAGAACAAAAATAAGTTCAAGACTTAAGCAGAAATTCAACAGAGAAGCGTGTCTACATAATTTGACATATCTAATATTCATGATGCATGACTTGCAGAGGGATCATGCTCTCTCCACAAAGACAAGAAGGGCATGGAATGTTCTTGGACAGTTGGAGACTTCGCAGTACCATAACCAAAATCTGTGCATCTGTGGGTGTAAGAAGAGGGGGAGAACTTGACAGATTGGGGAAATGATGCTTCAAATGAGAAGCTCAGAGTGATCCAATTTTCCCATCATAACATTCCACACCTACCCAGTACTGATTTTAACCACATGCTACCTCAATGTTGAATTAATATCTAAGATGTTCTCTGAAGTCAGCAAAAGCATCCCTAGGGTTTTAGACCACAGATCAGGTCTTTTCATATTAGTATCTTTAATTCTACTTTAGCAATTTCAGCTATCTACATTCTAAACCCGTATCTAATCCCTTATGCCAGAACTAATCCACACGCATGTGCATACACACACATGCACACACACACATGCATAAATACACACACACCAGCTACTTGCAATTCCTTACTACAAATACCATACTGTAGGAAAATGAATTCTGATAAGTATCAGGTTAGTGCAATCCTTGCCAATAAGCCAGACTTTGTAATGTAATACAAAATCATTCATTCATCCAGATTGAGTAATCAGACAAATTGAAAAAGTTAGGTCACAAAGAACAAAAGAAATATTAAAAGTGACTCTTGGACTACCAAAAATAAATGAGTCTAGGGTGGTGGTGGTGGTGGTGGTGGTGGTTCAGCAGTTAAAGCAGGTGCCATGAAAGCATGAGAACCTGGGTTTAAATTCCTAACACCTAAGCACAATCCAGGTGTGGCAGCACACATGTATAACACCACCACTGGAAAGGCAAAGACAGGCTTCCATGAGCTCACTCATGAGCCAAGTCTAGCAGAATTGGTGAGCTAAAGATTCAGTGAGAGGACCTGTTTTCAAAAATAAAATGGAGAACAGTCGAAGAAGAACCCTGCTCTGTCCTCTACATGCGCACATATGCACACACACACACATACACACACACACAAGCATGTACTCTGATGGAGGAAGGTCATTGGTTAAGTAATAAAGAAACTGCTTGGCCTCATAGGTTAAAACATAGGTGGGAAGAGTAAACAGAACAAAATGCTGGGAGGAAGAGGAAGTGAGCTCAGACTCGACAGCTCTCCTCTTGGGGGCAGACACCTCAGAGAGAGGCCATGCTCCCCTCTCCTGGGCAGACGCAGATGAAGCAAGCCGCCAGGTCAGACATGCTGAATCTTTCCCGGTAAGACTGATGCTATACAGATTATAAGAGATGGGTTGATCGGGATATGAGAATTAGCCTGTAAGGGCTAGAGTTAATGAGCAGAGCAGTGTTTAAAAGAATACAGTATCCATATAATTATTTTGAGGCATAAGCTAGCAGGCAGCCGGGGTGCTGGGGACGCAGCCCCTCCGCTCCTATTACTACAGCACTCACTCGCACACATGACTCCATGCGAATCAGATGCATATGACAGTAGAGTGTGCTTGCAATCCTAGCACTGGGGAGACAAAGACAGGAAAATCCCTGGGGCTTGCCACCCAGACAATCTAGACGATCATCAAATTTCAGATTCAGTAAGAAATCCTAACTCAAAATATAAGGTAAAGAGTAACTAGGGAAGATTCCCAGCATTGATCACTGGCTACCACACACTTGTGTGCACACAAACACAAGCTCACACATGAGGGAATGTGAATATGATGCATGGAACTTCTATTACTAGTGATTTGCCGTCATATGACCAAAGTTTTCCTAAGCTGTCTTTTTTTGGCCAAACTCTTCAATACTTCCCCAAGCATTTGATGTTTTTTTCTACAGTCTCATCAACAGAAGCTTTTTTGATTGTACCTGTTGTAGTAAAAAGGGCGGCGGGGCTGCACTCCCAGCACCTGCTCGGCTAGCTTATGCCGCTTCCTGCCACCTGGCTAGCTTTACCCGAAATAATTACACGGACACTGTATTCTTTTAATCACTGCTTGGCCCTTTAGCTCTAGCCCTTACTGGCTAATTCTGATATCCTGATCAACCCATCTCTAATAATCTGTGAGCACCGGTCTTACCGGGAAGATTCTAGCCTAAGTCCATCCTGGGTCGGAGCTGGGGCATGGCGTCTCTCTGAGGCGTCTGCTCCCGAGAGGAGAGCTGTGGAGTCTGAGCTCACTTCCTCTTCCTCCCGGCATTCTGTTCTGTTTACTCCACCTACCTATGTCCTAACTAATAAAATGGGCCAAGGCAGTTCCTTTATTAGCCAATGACCTTCCTCCATCAACATGTCACATTGGAGTGTTTCCATCACCTGGTTACTGAATAGTTAGAAGATTTGTAGGTGCCTATCAGTTCCATCCTTAAAGCCAAAGCGTGCCTTCTACAGCCAGTGTTAAGAAGTGGCAACAGTTCAAGCCCCGTCTGCTCTGCTGCCACTATCACACTGATGATTATCTTAAACATCACCATAGAATCTTTGTCTGGTGTTGAATGGAGATAGAGACAAAGTCCCTCATCAGAGCAACGGACTGAGCTCCCAAGGTCCCGTTGAAGAGCAGAAGGAGGGAGAAGATGAGCAAGGAAGTATGGATTGCGAGGGGTTGGTCCACCCTCTGAGACAGCGTGCCTGTTCTAATGAGAGCTCACCAAATCCAGCTGTACCAGGACTGAATGAGCATGCGATCAAACTGGACTCTCTGAATGTGGCTGACAATGGGGGCTGACTGAGAAGCCATTGATAATGGCACTGAGACTTGTTTCTACTGCACTTACTGGATTTTGGTGACCCTAGTCCATTTGGATGCAAAGCTTCCTAGGCCTGGATTTGTGTGTGGGGGTGGGAGGGGGGGGCTTTGACTTCCCACAGGGTAAGGTTTCCTGCCCTCTCTTAAGGAGGGAGGGGGAAGGAGGAGGGGAATGGGGGAACAGGAGAGGAATGGAAGGAGGGGAGGAAGTGTAAATTTTTGAATGGAAAAAAAATTAAATTTTTTTTTAAAAAATTAAAAAAAATGAAGTGGCATCTGGAAGCCAATAGACAGTCCAGCTGAAGCATCCTACCTATTTTCTCCATAGCTGCATTATACCCCTTATACCCCTGTGACATGCAAGATAATGCTTAATAAGGAACGTAAAAGAAAGGTACACTTCCAAAGTCCATGAATTCATCTGTGACTCTCACCCTCCCCAATCATTACAAGCTAACTGCTCTTTTGCCTCCTGGTGAGGCCGATGGGAAATGAGTGTCCAGGGCTGACAGGCAGAAATTAATGTGATCGATTTAGTTTTCATGCCCCACATTCTGGGTGCAAATGCTTTCTGCACCCTGGTGGAGCACATTTACACTCTTATTTGCAGAAAATGAATTTTTAGCACCCAACTAGAAGAATCCATTTGCTGAGAATCGGTAACAGATGCCACCATCCACCTCCCTTTACCTTTCTGAGCAGCATCAAATGTGTTTTCCTTTTGAATTCTGAACAGAAGAACGGACTATTAGTTGGGGAAGGGATAGGAAGGTAATATGAAAGCAACTTGAATTTTGGGAATTTTCTACTGAAAACAAAACATAGCATGTCCAGATGGATATAGTAGTGTATGTCTTTAATCCCAGCATTTGGGAGTCAATAGCAGGTGGATCTCTATGAGTTCAAGGCCAGCCGTGTCCACGTGGTGAATTCCAGGACAGCCAGCCATATCTGCATAGAGAGACCCTGTCTCAAAAAAAAAAGCAAAAATAAAAACAAATGAACAAAAGCTTAGCATAGCTAGTATAGCTGCCAAGAGAGAAATGATGCAAAAAAAAAAAAAAATGTTCTTCTCATTTTACATGAAAGGGAAATTTTCAATAAATCTTCACTTACCCCAGGTAAAAAGGACATAATTACGTAAGGATTATTAATTTACCATTTTAGACGAGGGGAAGTAAGACACTTACTTGTCTGTATGTCTTTCTCATTTGAGACTAAATGTCCGTGGATAGTAATCTTCAAAGATTTAAGAGAGAACTAAATGTAGATGGTCAGGACTATCGATAGTTAAATCCTATTTTCTCAGCGTATAAAACAACTCTTCATTAAACATGAATATGTGCTTCTTATTTTTAAAATGTTCACATGTCCCTAAGTAAACAAACAAAAAAAAGACGGATATTTCTTTGCTGCTCGATATCTGCTCAGCTATGTGTGAAAAATGACCTACTCCTTTTTGCTTGAGTTTATGGTGGACTCCCAAAGAGTTCTTAGAACCAGATGGCAGCTTTGGTGCAGAGGAGCAAAAGTTTATATTGTGAGGTGAGGCAAGCAGGGCTGTTAGTATCCTAAAGAGAGGCCCAGGTGTAGCAAGATACCAAGTGTGTGTGTGTGTGTGTGTGTGTGTGTGTGTGTGTGTGTGTGTGTGTGTTCCTAGCTCCTGGATTCTTTTGTTTGCTTGCTTGCTTACATAACTATCATTTCCATATGAGAGTAGAAGTTTTCTGTTATCTTTCACTTTCTGTTCCTGCTACAAGGAGGAAAATGTAATATTGCTTAGATCTTCATGGCATGCAGTTTCTAAAGGGAAGATGCATATATTAGCCAATCAGATCAGTGTGTAAACAAATGCTTCTGGAGCATACTCATGTGTTCAGATGTTCCATTCCGGTGATTCCACAACCTCGTGTGCACTCAATGGTAAATTTGACTTCTTGTCTCAACTGAGAAGGCCATGTAAATGACTGGCATGTAAGAGAGAGGTGAGGGGAGAAGAATGGAAGAAGAAAGGGGAGAGTGGGGTGAATGAAGAGACAACATACATAGACAATAGCAAAAGAAATGTCCATTGTGGCTCTTCTGACCTGGACCTGGGAATGCTTTTGTGCCGAGAAGGAGGAGGAGGACAAGGAGAAGGAGGATCAGGAGGAGGAGGAGGAGGATGAGGAGGAGACTGGAGTGCATGCTGGCACTCAGGCTATCACCATTCCTGTGGAATCCAATGCCTCAATCAGTTTTGGCTAAAGCCACCAGACCTTGGCTATTATCCTCTTTGGGTTTTGTTTTCCAGAAAACAAAACAAAGAGTAAATTAGGACGTGGGTTTCTATGTCTCTTTACAAATCCCAGAGCCTGCCGTGAATAGTGGAGAATGCATTGCAAATTTAAAGAATCCATAACAAAAGTTTCTTTTAAGCATCTGAGAGGAATGAATACCATCTCATCTCATTGTAATGCAGCTCAAGAGAAAAATATCCCAAAGCCAGCCACTGGCAATTGAAATAATCTATTTCTTGAGAATAAAGAGGTAATAATATCACTAGAGTGTCAAAAAGTCATTGAAGGCCCAGGTACTCCTATCTGAGTCTCAAGTTGAGCTTCTGAGTCAGAAGTATTATAACATTTTCCTGATCCTTTCCAGGGAATAAAAGAGGAGCCTGTCCAAACCCTCCTTTTGTTCTCTTTCATTAACAGTTAATTTATTGCTTCATCTCTTCTCCTACTGGAAGGCCTGAGACACAGGAGAGAAGCTGCTATGAAGAAAGCCATTTTCTCAGTGATGGCAAGTCAGTAGAATTCAATTCCAGGGGAAACTCCTGGTGCCTCACAAGAATGGAAATGAAAATGAACATTTTCCAGGGAAAACAACATAAAGGGCCCTGCCCCTGGAAAGTGTAGATGTGCCAAGATCCACCTCGTACCTGGAGATTTTTAGTCCCTCTAAGAAGGTACATTACAGATCTCCCCGAAGAAAGATGAAAAATCAAAAGCCTTAAGGGCTTTGTCCCCAGAGCTAGCTTCTCTAATGTAGTGAGTACTGATGTAGGCCATTAATGCACACCATGTCACAGCAATAGATATGACAGCCTTCATAGATAGAGAGAGATGTAGATCAAGTGGTAAGTGGTTGGTGGAAGCAGAAACATTATTCAGAAGAGGAGGGATGATGGGAGACTTTGCATGGTTGTGTAAATACACAATAGACACCGATGAAGGATATTCATGTGTTATTTTTGTAGGAAGGTGCAGATAAGAGAATAAAATCTTCTGGCATCATTAGTTTTGTTAACCCAGATCACTCTCCTTGTGGCTACTATATGATCTCATTTCTCTATGTCTTGTGAAATGGGGCCATATCACTAATCCACATGAAATAAAGGAAATCCTGGTGGAGCATACTTTGCCTCTCTCGTGTAGCCAATAAGATAGAAAGTAACTTCTGGAGAAGGTCTTGCTTCTGTATGTACTTTTCTTGACAATCAGCAACATGTCTGGTGAAGGAAATAAATGGCTGTGTGATAACCAAATGTTGTCTCAAGAAAGACAAAAGAAATACATGACCAATTGGTACCATATCCACAGAGGGTCTTTTATTACTTTCTCTTAAGATTTTATTTTCATTTTTAATAATGCATCTGCATAGACTCTGTGCCTGTGAGAATAGAACCCATGGTGGCCAAAGGAGGGCACCAGATCCTCTAGAGCTGCAGTTACATGTAGTTGTGAACCAGTTTACATGGATGCTGGGAACTGAACTGGGGTCCTCAGGAAGAACAGAATGTGTTCTTGAACACTTTGTCACCTCTTCATGTCAGAGGGTTTGTCATTACATTCTTAAGCTGGTTCCAAGAAAGTATATAATAAATTAGCAAAAATCCAATGAAACAATAGCTGTCCATAGGAAACACACACATACGTGGGGGGGGGGTCTGTTTTAGACCCATGCATTTGGAAGCCAAGGAAAGCATGGGAGAGGTCAAGCATTATGTTTTCTCTACCCTACACTGTGTTCCTGAGAGAGGGGCTAAGGAGGATGTACAAATGTGTAAGCTTGTCATATGGAATCAGGACAACAGGCTCCTGTGAAGAAGGGTGGATCTTCAGCAGATGAAAAGGGGAGTATGAGTATCTATACCACAAAACGTTAAAGGAAAGAGAAATGGCAGGCCGACATGATAAATCCATCTTATCTGCAGGGGAAACTAACTGTGGGGTAGATCACGCATTCTCAAAGTAGCAAAAATTAGATTTGTGGACAATGACAAAAAAGGTATTAGAATGCCCCTCCAATGACCACAGAACATTAGAAAACATACAATATTATCTGTGGTACTAAGATTCTATGTATGATATTTTAAATATTAAGATATTTAAAAGGTTTTTTAAAGACTTCTGAGTTCAATATTCTATAAAAGACAAAGGAATACTGTGATATGGCAGTAAATGAGCAAGACAAATGCTTACACAGCTATGCATCAGTACATATATGAAATACCAAAGCACAAATCATCGGCATCATATACCAGGAGACTAAGCGATGAGATATAGAAATAAAAAAAGCTTAAAATGTTACCCTGTACCTTATGGATAGAAATCTGTGAGCCCCTTCTTTTACCTCCCATGCTTGTCACTGGAGAATGTCCATTCTGTTTTCCCTTACTCAAACAACAGAATTTAATCACAAAGTCTATATTTTAAAGTAGCAAAGCCAGGAATCCCACCATGAAACTAATACCACTGATTCTTTGAACTTTTATTTTTAAACTTGCTTTTGTGAAATCTCCAGTACATGAGGTTCTGTGTCCTATATTCCTTCCTTTCACTTTTACAAACTCTAAGAGGTGACAGTTACACTTTTTCAAGGCCTTTTATTTATATTTTTGAAATTCTGACATTATATAATGAATGAGATAAAATCCAGAGCAAAAGTCTCCATGAAAACTTGCTACTGTATCTTAACAAACTATTTGGTCACATTATTTTAGCACTTTAGGCAGTCATCCATGTTCCACATTAATGATATATATTATAGGTATATTCAGAGATGGAAGTATATTAGCACTATGAAACTGGAGTTTGGAATAACGCTGCATTGATTAGTAGGACCACTATGCTACCAGGTTGCATAAATAAAATCAACAATTTGTAACAATTATCCTTTTTATGCTAATTCAGATTGGGTATCTATGTATGTATATCTGTGTATGTGTTTAAGAGTGAGATTGAAAGAGAGAGAGAGCAGTAAAAATACAGTGCCATCGCTATCATGAACATGTTAACAAAGTAGCAATAACATCATGTTTGAAGAAGTGCGCTACAATAAACACTGTATTACATATAGCAAGTATATTTAGGATTCATCTATGATCAGCTGACAACACAAAAAACTCCAGGCAGCTACACAATCTTCACTTTTTACAAACCACAAACTAATGTCAGTAGACAATGGGATACATATCCTGGAAGAAAGTTCTCTAGTGTCTGATCATTTTAAAAACTGTGATTGTGGATTTTAAATTCTCCCTTTTTATCAGCCCAACTATACACACATTCAAGCCTCAGATATTGTTTAACAGGCTTACATGGGGAGGAATGGATGCTACCGACATTTATTAGTTTACTTTCTAGTGCACACCTAAAATGAAACTGTTGGCTCTCCACAGCTGATCACTGACTATTGGTAATTCCTTTATGTGTAGTCATATAAGTATTTCCTTCCAGGATGATGTCTGAGATTATAATACAATAGTCCTAAGAAAGATAACACAGTGACCCTCTGCTTTAAAAGCTGGGATAACTAAGAGCAGAGTCATTTTTTATGAAAAGATTTAGCTAAGAAGGTTTAAGTTAGAACTCTCTGCTATGGATTTAAAAATTATAGTATAAGGAGTTTGAGGGTAGGAACACATGTAAACATAAGCAGATGTTGAATCTATAGCAGGATTAGAGATTCTACTGTTCCATTTTGTAACTTTCATAAGTAACATATGAATAAATTAAACCATAAAGTTGTAACTCTCAAGTTATATTTTGCCTGAAATTCAACTTATTTTCAATGGCTCAGATACCACTAGAACCAATGATCATAAGTAAATTGCCAAGAGATTAGGCAGCTTTCCAGAGGACATCAAGAAACAAAATTAAAACCCATATATCATCATAGGAGACTCTAAAACACCATTGGCTTCTGCCATATTGAGGCAAAAGTATTTTGCTTGTTGAATTTAGTCTTGAAGAATGAATGAAACTTCATCAAATGAATGCATGTTCCAGTCAGTCTTTAAGAGTAGAACACAAGAAGAACGGCACATCCAGTTAAGAGAGGTAGCCAATAATAACTCCAGGTAATAGTATTAATATTTCTAATGAAAGACAATGTGACATGAAGCCAGAGGATATTTAGAAAAGAGAGCAACTTAATGAGGTAAGTAGAAGGACATTTCTGCAACTCATAATCAACAATATGTATCCATTTTGGGTTTTTGCAGTGGATGAGAGTTATGACAAAATCAGCAGATGGATACATATAAAAATACAAATATGAAGATAAAATCTGAAAATTAAGAAGTACTCCAAGGCATTCATTAAGTAAAATAAACACGATGACAATTAATTCATACTCTAGCATTTTTAAGTGTCTACTGATTACTATGAAATATATTGATCCTCAGTTACTAAAATGAATAAGAGATGCATGTGGACTCATAGTAACTAATACTAAGGTTTGGGGGGCAGGACAGGGCATAGATGTGAATCAACAAACCTAATAAAGCACATATAGAAAAGAAGTAGAAATCAGAGACTTATTTGCATACTGGGAATTGCTCAAGGGAATACTGTGTTCTCAGAGCCGTGTATCTACTTTTCTATTATGAAATTAATACAACAGTGAAAAGAAAAGCTAATCTGGATTCATAAATTTTAGGTTTCAGCCCAGTTCTATTACCTATGTATGATGGAGACAAAGATTGTTGAGTAATGGACCCACCATGGTTTGTGATACCTGTCAAAGAACTGTGTAGGCATGATGGCATATCCCCTGGGAGAATATAAAACTCTTTGAAAGTATTACACTGAAGTTTACTTCTCATGAAGATGGACACACCATGATTCTCAAGTGGCAAACACATTGAATTTCCAAGTAATCCTTTAAACAGGAGACATCCAAGTTCAAGTTCCGCCTACTTTTTGCATGACCCCAAGAAGTAAATTTCCCTAGCAAGGCATTCTTAGACTTATCTCTTAAAAAGAGTATAGTGGGTAGACAATTCATACACTCTAGGAGAAAACCAGTTAGGTAGCAGAGAGCAACAAATGCTGGTATCTACCATCTTTCTCCTTTTTCATATAGTCCAGGACTCCAGTTCAAGAAATGTTGCCACCCACACTTGGGAAAGGTCTTCATACCTCAATTATCCTAATCAAGACAATGACTCACAGGTATGACAGGAAGCTAACTTAACCTAGAAAACTCCTTACAGTCTGGCACAGAGGCTTGGCACCTAAGTAAGTCTATATTACGTCATGTTGACAAACAGTCTGAGCCATCACTCTTTGATGCTGTGTTAACATTGTTGTGGCCTTAGCATACCTCTATCAGAGATAATGAAGGATCAGAGGACTGGAAAACTCCTGCCTAATTGAAGATTGTAACTATCCGGTTATACTGAGTTCTCAGTTCAATATATAGGAAGTCGTTTGGCCTCTGTGAACCTCAGATGTTCCTTCTGAAGAAGAGGAAAAAAATCTTCATATACTTCATAAGGTAGTAATGAAAATTCATTTGAAGAGTAGTTTATAAACCGAAACATGTTATACCCACATGAGGGGCTATTTTTATCACAGAAGGGAGAACTAACTCCTGAGCACAGACTGTTTTTGACTCCTAATCCTTCTGTTTACCAGATACCACTGCTTGGCATGATTCATACATAAGTAGAAATAGATTAGATTCATATATGCAATAAAATGGAAAAAATAAGAAAAGGTAAAAAAAATAAAGATTATAAAAACAGAAGTCAACAGAGAATGGATTAATATGACTTGTTTCTTTTTGTGGATGGTGGTCATCAGCCTGATCTGAGCTCCCTCACATGCAAAGCCAAGGAGAAGTACATCAGATCCTTGCTTGCCATTGGCAATAGGCAGGATTACTGTCCCTTCAATGAAACATGACTGCATGAAGGACTTCCACAAACAGGGTCAGTTATATGCTCCACCATATTCTACAGTAAATGGAATGTGCAGTTTCTTAGTATAATCCCTTGTTGTGTGATATCTCCTGGAAAGACATAAACAAAAGTCTATTTACTCCAGGTAGAGCACTGATGACAGACCAAAAAAATGATTCTATCTAAGTCTAAATGATGGGGAGAGTCTTCTGTTTTGTGTTAATTTCATTGGTTAAATAAAGAGACTGCCTTGGCCCTTTAAGAGGACATAAAAATTAGGTAGGCGGAATAAATAGAACAGAATGCTGGGAGAAAGAAGCTAAGTCAGGGAGTGGCAATGATTCTCCCACTCCAGAAAGAGGCAGGTTAAGATCTTCCCTGGTAAGCCCCCTCGTGGGCTACACAGATTATTAGAAATGGGTTAGATCAATATGTAAGAGCTAGCCAATAAGAGGCTGGAACTAATGGGCCAGGCAGTGTTTAAAAGAATACAGTTTCCATGTAATTATTCCAGATATAAAGCTAGCTGTGTGGGCGGCTGGGTGCCAGGAACGCAGCCCGCCACTCTTAATATTACATCTAAATAGTGAATTATTGAGTAGTTTGGGGTCACATAAGCACAAATCATTCGAGCATAGTTTTATCTTTAACACACAAACTCTTGAAAAACTGGAAGATACATACTGGGGCTCCCTTCATGACTCTCAGGTATCTTGACCTATGGGAGGGCCTCCTCTATCCAGGGATTTCACTCTTTTAATAACTAGGGAGATGGATTATGAATCATTCAAGTTTCAGGAGTTTCCTGGGCTTTGTAAGTTTCCTTCAATATCTAGACTATAACTTCCATTTACTTCCTGAGAATTATGATCCTCCTACTCCCTCTAGGAGGGATTTTTTTTTTTTTTTTTTTTTTTTTGGTTTTTTGAGACAAGGTTTCTCTGTAACTTTAGTGCCTGTCCTGGAACTAGCTCTTGTAGATCAGGCTGGCCTCACACTCACAGAGATCCTCCTGCCTCTGCCTCCCAAGTGCTGACCACCCAGCTATAGGAGGGAATTTTTCAATTTGGTGGCAGTTGTTTCAAACCCTCATAATTCAGTAAAGAAACCTATTGCACAAACTACTTAATAAATATTTTGTAACCTTTGTTACCAAAAAAAGAGTTGTGAAATTATGCTTTATAAGGTACAACTATGTATCCCTTAGAAATCCTTAACTACATATCAAATCCTCAAACTTCTCTTCTATTTGAGAAAGAAGATTGTCCTGGATTGAACTAAGGGTCTCTTACATGTCAATCATGCTAATCATGCTACCAACAAATTACTTCCCAAACCCAAGTCTCTATTATTTAGAAGTTTTTAGAAAGTATTCAGCTCACTCGTAATTAGCAAGTGAAAATGTTAGGAGTTATAAATCTTCTAGGGAATGGTACCTCCATTTTTTCTAAAACTAAAACTAAAGTCACCAGATGAGCTATGA
Organism: Microtus pennsylvanicus; assembly: GCF_037038515.1. Lineage (NCBI taxonomy): Eukaryota > Metazoa > Chordata > Mammalia > Rodentia > Cricetidae > Microtus > Microtus pennsylvanicus. Next base: position 69,023,628 of record NC_134586.1, on the reverse strand, counting down.
CCTTTTCTAAAGTGACAAATGCCTGTATTGTGTGGATGGGTCCATGTCTCACACTCTCCATGGCTCAGGGTCTGTGCCCCATCTCAGAGCAGTCATGGCACTGAAGGCCCCTACACATCCATATTGGTTCTCATTCTTTCATCGTCCATTCTTTCATTGTCCCCGCCAGGAGGATCTCCCTGCCTCAATGCCAAGCTCTTTGATTTGGTTGCATTTCTGTCTTCATAGAATTTAGTCCAGAGCAGGGAAACCCAGTGGGTGCTAAATATTGCCTGAATAGCGGATATGAGTAAAAATAAATCAAGCACTTTCTATTGAAATTTGAAGACTGAGCTTCAGTGCCAAATTCCAGCACTGTCCTTAGTTTCTGGAACTAGGCAACTCTGCTATTCCCATAAAATAGATTATGTGAAAAGTAGGGTCAAATGGTATTTTTCAATAAAGTTTCAGCCACAATAAAGAAAACATTATCACTTTAACTCTCACCTTGCTCTTTTATAAGTCAAAGGTGCTCCATATATATAATATAAAATTAGGAGATTAGGAAATCTGGTATAGACTTTTCTTCTTAAAGCATTAAAGAAAATTTATGGGGCAAAATAGCTTTAATTATCACAAGTCTGCAATACACGTAAGAAAATCCAAGAGTATGAAGAATACTTCCTTTTAAATAGATGTTTAATAACTGTTAATTGTTAGTTTTCTTCCACCTAAAAAGGTATTAAAAAAAGATAAATGAGGAGGTAGAGAAATGATTCAGCTTGTAAAAGCATGTTGTGTTCTTGCAGAGGACCTGAGTTCAAGTCCCAGCACCCATATTAGGTGGCTCATAATTGATTGTGACTCTAGACCCAGTGGATTCAATGCTTCCACCTGGTTTCTGCAGGCATCTACAAAAATATATGCATACATACATACACAGAAACTAAAACACACATACTTATTTTAAATATTAAAATGTAAGAATTGTCTGATTGATGACATGATGATGATGATAGTGACGGTGTGATGATGATGGTGGTGGTACTGATAACAGCATTGGTGTAATGATGATGATAATGTTGGTGGTAGTGGCTGTGATGTTATGAAAATTAGGAGAGTGATAAGAGAATTTATCATACAACAGGAACTTGCTCTGAGATTTACATATATTTTTACGTGTAATCCCTATTGTATCTCTATTTTTATCTCCGTAAGAAAAGAAATGTAAAATTGAAGTAGAGAAAGTTAAATAGCATAGGAATCTAAGACATACCTGAGCTGCAATAGCAACTCATTGAATTATATGGAGAATAGCTAGATTTGACACTAACCTCTTTCATAGTGATGATTACTAATATATGTTGTGCATCTTAGAGTGCCAGCTATTCCTCTAACTCTTCTACAGGCTTCTACGCATAGTAATGGTTACAAGTTTTATTATGTTATTATTTCATATCTGCATCTTACATGGGAGGAAAACAAAACTAAGTTTGCACAGTCACAAAGGTAATTTGGGACAGCCTCACACAAATTGTGCTGGAGTCTGCCTTTGCTTATCTTTGTTCATTTTGGTTTGCTATTTATTACATGCATACACAATCAAAGTATTCCTAATTCTTCCCAGATCCACCTCTACTCCAAACTTCAATTCCATTTCTTTCCCTATTAACTCAGAATTTTAGTTTGCAGTCATCCAATGGAGCATGGTTGACTCCTTATGAGCAACACCCTTAAAGAAAACTGACTCTCCCTCCCCAATAGCTCTCGACTGTCTACAGATCCTCAGTTATTGGGTAGAGGCTCATGATCCTTCCCCTATCTATGCAAGGGTGCTAAGTGGCTTGATGTTTACCAATCTTTTGTAGGTATCCACGGCTGAAGTGAGCTCTTAAGTGTAGTGGTCCTGTCAGGTCAGAAGACAATGTTTCATTCTGGTCCTTCCTGACTTTGGTCTATTGCAATTGTTTGCCCCTTATTCCACAATGACTTTTAAGCCTTCCCAGAAAGAAGCATGATATAGATGTTGCCTCCATTTATAAAACCAGCATATTATACTCCTTTCCATGAAAGACAAACAAATATAGGAGTTGTACATCCATCCCTCCTATTCAATATCTATTCAGAACATTCTTCTCTCTAGTTTCAATAATTATTCTAGCAAATGTCTCATCTTCTTGTTGGCCTCTTGCTTCTAGTCTGGATCTTATGCCTTCTCTTCTATCCAGCAGCAAAGACCAACAAATTCACAGCCCATCTTCAACACCATTTCACCTCTAGTACTGCACTCACTAAGCCTTCAGTCACTCACCACTGTCCACAGCAAAAGCAAAAACCTTTCAAATCCCTCCCAGATCCCTCAGAATCTTCTTAGACTTTTTTCCCCATTTGTCCTCACTTCTCTTCATGCTCCAATTCACTTCTTCACAGATCAGTCACCAACAATTCTGAACGATTTACAGGTCCTAGGAACACTGCTTTTTGTCAGATCAGGCAAGGTTGGCCTTGAACTTGCCATCTGGGATGAATTTCCTCAGAACTAGCTTCTTTTATTTGGCTTTTATACACCTTTTAAGGATTCAGTTTAGGCCTCTTCCACGAAACTTTCTGAAAAGGCTTCAAAGAGTAACTGATATTAACAACCGACTATCTCCACTAATCATTTGGGTGGCTCCAAAGCCCACTAGTTACCCCTGCTACTTCCATATTAAGTGTTCCTCAGAAACTGGCTCATGTCTTTAAAATTGCACTGAGTCTTTCAACAGCCCTTTGTTCCCAGTATTTTCAGGTGTACACTAATAATAAAGCTGAGGCTGGTGTTGTTGTAACTTTTTTGGGAATACGTGACATGTAGTCGGAACCGAACAACTATAAATTGCCTGGCTGATGAAAATCCCCCAATATATCCCCTGAGACTGCTTTGCAGATCCTTCATAACTGGTTCAAATAGCTGTAACATTCTCAAAAAAGGTAGAGCACTGAAAGTCAACCTTTAACAACCTTGAATAACAAGAAAATCTGTAGAAAGAAAGTGCCTGCATGATGTCAGACCCAGTTAGGTTGCTGGGCAAGGAGGTAAACTAACATGGTATCTAAAACATCAAGCAGTTGCAAGTGTCACAAAAGTTGAAAAAGAACAGGGGATTATCTAGTTTCCTTTCAGTCGCAATGATAAAATACACTGACTAGAAATGACACAGAGAAGAAAGGGTTTAGTTCATCCTACAATTCCAGGTCACAATCCATCACTAAGGGGAGTCAGGGCATGAATTAAAGGCAGAAATCTGAAAACAGTAGCATTTGCTATCTCATGCAGACTTATCTCTGACCAGGTGATGCTGGCTCAGTCAAGAATACATAGAAGAAAGAATGGAAGTATTTGGAAGCTGGCCCACTTGCTACCAAGGAAGAGAAAAATAAGGAGAAAAGCTTGTGGTTGACTCACAAGCTAATTCTTGGATCTCTTACAGTATGCATGTGTGTGTGTGTGTGTGTGTGTGTGTGTGTGTGTGTGTGTGTGTATGGATGTGTGTACAGACACACATACATAAAAAATAAATCAATGTACATTTAACATATATTTCAAGGCTACATAAATCTTCCTTTAAAAGTAAAACAAAAATAGCACCACAGCTTAAGATACAATCCAATGCAGAAACCAAGAAACAACATACCATCTAAAGAAAAGTGAAAAAGAAGACACAAATGGAGAGCTCTTGAGTAGCCACCTGCTTTGAGTGGGTTTCTAACAGGAACTTTTTTAAAGCTGTATGGCTTTTCCAGGGCTCATCAGCATGTATTTAAAGCCTGTTCAAGTTGAGTTCCAACAACAGGTTCTGGATAAAGAATAAGATGGTCCTGATGACATAGAGGGTAGACCAGTTACCTTTGAGACTATCCAAGCTGATGGTGTCCTGGATGTCCATGTTGGGGTGGTAGTAGGTTGGGGTATTGATGTGTAATAATCCTTTTGTACACTGTAAGGATTTGTCACTTGAATTGATTTAATAAAATGCTGTTTGTCTAGTAGCCAGGCAGGAAGAATAGGTGGGGCAAACAAACTAGGAATAATAGGAAGGAGAAGGGTGGAATGAGGTATTGTCAACCAGATACAGAGGGAACAGGAGATGATGTGCCATGTTAATAAAGGTATTGCCACATGGCAGAGGTATATGGGTTAACTTAAAATGTAAGAGTTATCTAGTAATAAGAGTGAGCTATCAGTCAAGCATTTATAAATAGTATTAAGCCCCTGTGCTGGTTATTTGGAAACTGTCAGGCAGGAGAAAAATACTCAATTGCAAGGAACTTCTCCATGTGTGTACAATGAGGGTGACCACTGGGGAGAACTAGGGCGAGGTTATTCTCCTGTCTCCACACACTGTCAGTTGCTCCGAGATTGTCCCTATCTATTTGAAAAAAAAGTTATCTGATTAACGAAAAGGAAAGTTTCATTTTTGACCAGACACGAGGGTCATCTCTTTACCATAGGTCTCCAGAAAATACTGTAGCAGAGCTCAGCTCCTTTGGGAACAGGGAGACTACACTGGTTGAAATTTGGGGACACTGCCCAGGCAGTGCTGCCACGGATAAGGGAATGTGGAGAATGCTATGGAGAGTGTCATCTGTCTTACACTTGATGACTCACTCACAAGCTAATGCTTAGCTAACTCATTTATACAGGCCACAACTACTTTCCCATAGACTGGTACTGCACATAGTAGGCTGGGCCATCCTGTATCATTTAAGATGATCAAGGCAATCCCTCCCTCACAGAGAAACCTAATAAAAACCAGTACCCAGTTGACATTCTTTTGTCAGGATATTCTGGACTGTGTGAGGGTGACATGTAAACTAGGCCAGGATCCTATTTGATTTCAGGAATAGCCTAAGTCCTTTTCCTCCAGACCTGAGGGAATACATACATGCACAATGTAAACAACTAAGGTGTCACTTCCATCACTGATCCCTTCTGATCTTTACTCTAGGGTTAATTCACAGTCTTTGAGTCAATGTAAGAAAGGCATATAGCTTCAGTTTAGAAAAAGGTAGGCTTGATCTTCACATACACTTTGTCAACAGTAGCACACACACATTAGAGACCACTGGCACAATAAAAGATATTGCATAATTTTATGCAAATCTCATGTCCACACTTATAAATTTTTAGAAACAGTAGCTTTCATTATGCCATTGTCATACATGGATATAAGGTTCTTTGTTCATATTTATTACTGTCTTATCCACACTTATCACCACTGGGCCTTACTATTCCCTAATAGTTCCCAGGTGTCCAAGGAGATGTTCCCAGCCAGTTCCTTGGGCAACTGAGGAGAGGGAGCCTGAAATGGCCCTATCCTATAGCCATACTGATGAATATCTTCATATTACCATAGAACCTTCATCTGGCGATAGATGGAGATAGAGACAGAGACAGTGTGCATACTGTGGATTTTAGAGAACAATCTGAGGCTGCCAGTCCTCAGATCTTTCTAGTTCTCAAATGCATATGCTTGTCAGCTACCTTGGATTTTCTTGCCTCTATCACCCATCTCACTGCAGGAGTCCTGGCATTATAATAGATGCATTTGCTGTTGTATCCAACTTTTATGTGGGTTCTCGAGAATCTAGACCCAAGTCCTTATGCTTGCAAAGCAAGCACTTTATGTAATAAGCCACCTCATCAGTCAAGATAATATTGTCTTTTAATTTATTTCCTGAATTTAGACTTTCTTGACTAGTTTCCCTCAAAGGGCCTATGAAAATAGGACAGATCGAGTGGGGGTGTGCACCTGAAGTGCTGCCTACAGGAAGATAAAGGGTTTTGTTTCAACCATGGCCATGGCTTCCTTATTCTCTATTCCCTGAAAATTGCTGAGATTTTATTGCATTCTGTTATTTGACAATGAGAAGTCAGTTAGAAAATTAAAATGCTTCTGAGAAAAATAAAAGACTAATCTTTAAATGACATATAGTAGGAAAAGAATTCAAGCATCAATCTTCTTGGAAGTAATGTGTGAGAAAAAAAAACTGTAAGTTTGCAAACATGGCTTTTTAAGGGTATTTAGTCTGGGCCAGAAAGTTCATTTCCTATTTGCTCAAAATGGCAGTCTCTGTAATACCACCAACATGTTTTCTTTTATGCTACTATCAAAGAGCCCAAGAAGATGAGTTATGATGAGTATGGGGTTTTTACACACACACACACACACACACACACACACACACACACACACACACACACACACACACTTCTTATAAAACTCTCGAACATAAAGTTCAGCATTTGAGTGTAGTGGAGAGCAATGGTACCCTTGCAACATGCTGTGGACTGCTTTCCATGCCTGGCATGTTCATCCCTCATCTGCCACACATGCTATAAAAGGATAGGTCTCTGAGAATAAATTGATCACTTTCACTTTCCAGTACTCCTTCGGAATAGAAGTGAAAGCTGCATTTCTGTTTGCTTTTGCCCCGTCTCTTTTTATGTCCTGCTTGCTTAGCAAGTCCTTCTAAAACTACCCCAATTCTTGGCTTCTGTAACAACAGGGACAGGTACTTTTGGAAAGCCTTTTAGATAAAATACCCCAATATCTCCTCTGCTTTAAGTTACTTAAAATTTCATCCATGGAGTCTTTGGAGATTTCCCAATCCCAGTTCAAATTGTTCATGTTTCCAAACTGGCAGGGAACCAAGATAGCTCTGTGATCATGAGTTTCAATGTATTACACTGACTTCTATGAAAAACATCTAGGGACCTGATGAACACTACGATGTCATCCTTCCTTCTTTTACTCTACTGGTCCAAAGAATATGGCTCTATCTTTCAGAAGGAAGAGTGGCAATGACATATCTTTGATTGTGCAAAATCAAGTTGTCTGCTTTCTGAGATGATGAAGGCATTCTGATTACTTTGAATAATGAGGCTGATACTGGCCTCCGCAATCAAGTGTATGGGGATATAGTCATCAAGATGTAATTGATCATGTATTGGCATTACTCCAAACAAAGCAGTAATTGCAGTCCTCTAGGCCTACTCAGTTTTCCATTAGGTGGAAGAATCAACTGAAATAGGAGGATGTGATATTTCATAAGAATCTCTGTCTGGCTTAAGAGATTCATTAGAAAAAAGAAATCAGTGACTGTGACCATGCGGACAGCCACTCTTCTTACCACGAATAAATACATGAATAACCAAAAATCTATTCAGCTTGATTAACAAATAAGCCTTTGGAGTAAAGACAATAAGTTTTGGATGTGCTAGAAAATAGTTTATGAAGAGAAACGAAACATACAGAATTTATATTACAAGAACAGTTTCCTGAACTCTGTAGGACTGCTACAACACATAATTTTGAGGCTGTAATTTCTACACCATTTGACAGCAAGAATGAGTTACATAAAGGAGGTGGGCTGGGCAGAGAAGAAGGTAGGGAGAGAATGGATTGCAGAAGCTATTTTCAAAGGTTTGGATACACTCAGCTGAATATTACCATCCAGCCTAAGCTCCTTTGTTCTCTGTACCACAGAAGGGTTATGTAGAGAAATTCATGTTGCATATTGGATCATCCATTAGTGCTTGGAAAATGACAGAATGACAGGCAGAAAGCAGGGCTGTGCTATAGTAGCAGATGTGTGGATAGTGTGGATAGATGAATGACTAGGTGAGTAAGTGGGCTGGTGAATGAATAAAGACATGGCAGACACTCAGTGGATGTTAGACTTTGGAGTGTATTGGTAGATGGATAAGTGAACGGGTGGATAAATAGAGGGATGGGTGAATGAATAGGAGGCTGAGTAGATGAAAGCTAAATGAATAAAGTATATAAGGAAATATAATATTTAGTGAGGCAATAAATGAAAGTCCTCAGCAAAGAAATAACAAAGGTCAATTTTTCTTCTTATGTATATTTGTGGAGTCCATTCTTGGTTGCTTTGTAATCTTTCATGTCCTTATATTCTTTGTGATTAAATGTGTTTAAACCTTGAGCACAAGTCCACCAAGTTCACTGCAACCCAGGCATGCTCCTCCACAACAACAGGTGCTGCCACTAATCGAGGATAAAGTGAGAATTGAGCAATTCGCCCCAAGAAATGAAAACATGATGAGTTGGTCTAGAGCTTATATGACTACATGCTACAGGTTTACAACACTCACTTCCATTCTTAAAGCCAGGGAAATCTTTAAATTGCTGTGAGGTAGTGGCTATCAAAACGGGGCCAAAAAGCTCTTCCCAGAATCCTTTAAAATTTTGCCCCATATAGGCTTGTCCCATTCTACCAAAGGACAATTAAGGAGTCATGTTACTGTCTGATGAACACCTTTATTTTAAACACATTTTATTTGTGTGTGAATGCAAGCTGACCTGCCTAAAAGACTGACAAGGTGTTAAATTGTGAATTTATTTGCCTCACAAAGCTGCCAAAATAGGATATGAGTCAGAAGCCAATTCACACAAAAAAGCACTATTTAACAAGGAAAGTATAGCATGGTCAAACACAGTACCCCAAATTCATCAGGAAACATTGGAGGAGGGTATGGAAAATGGTAATTACAACATATCAAAAATTCAAGGCTAACATTTTTTTGCTTAAAAGAGAAATGAGGCATTCATTTATCCACTCAGATGGGAAACCAATATAAAATTTTATAGAATGTTTTTTCATCTCCCCCTGAGCCTGCAAAAAAAGGTAACTTCATATATTCACTGCAAACAATTGGCATGCTAAAAGGATATTCAGAAATATACACTTTAGGAAAAGGTGTTAAAAGGAGCTATTTGATGTCAAGGTATTCGTGGGAAGTATCCATTTATCTTCTTTAAATCCCTATACAGATACACAACAGAATTGTAGCACAGGCCATATTTGGACAGGCAGTAGTTTTAGTACAGATAATTACTCTGATAATTCAGGAAAAAAGCTCAGTGAGTCTCTGTATATGTATGATATATGTATGAAAAAAAATGTCTACAACATGGCTTTTGATCCATCTATGATAAAGGGAGAGAATACCACGTGTGTCACTAGACAACTTAGGATATAGTTTCTTCCTTATCAGTCTTCTGAACGAATTGATTCTCTGATCATGTATAGCATCCAGCTATCATTGTTTGAACATTATTGAAGACCAGGAGATAACTCAGCAGTAATTATGAAGACCTGAGAACCTACATAAATCCTCGGTGGGCACAGTGACTCTGTAATTGCAGCAATACTAGACAGAGGCAGAGGGTCCAGAGGGTCCAGGCTTGCTAGACCAAAGGAATCAGCAAGCTTTGAGTTCAAACCAGAAACTCTGCTTAGTCTATAAGATGGAGAACAATCAAAGAAAGAACCCAAACATCAACTTCTTGATGCCACATGCATGCATATATACACAAGCAAGCATATATCTGCATGTACATATATGCCCATATATATAAGAATACACAGATACAAAAAAAATAACATCTGACTCATTTTTATGACATTGCTCTCAGGGGTTAGGCATTCAGCACAGAGTAGGCGAGATCTCTGCTTAGGATTTCACTAGACTGAAAGTTGAGGGCTTTTGTCTTATCTCATGCCTCTTCCAAGTTCATTGGTAGTTACCAAAATCCAATTCCTGACAGTTATAGTTAGTTATAGGATGAAGGGTCCCACTTCTTTACTGGTTCAGCTGAGATAATTCTCAGCATTTAGGATTCTCCCACTGGTCTTGTTGCCCCCTTATTATGAGAGGTTTTCTATCCATGAAGGTAGTGTTTAACATAATGAAGGATATTTAAAGAGTGACAACCAACCATATCATATTCACTAGTTCTTGCAGTCTGTAGGAAGGCTTTTCTCAGGGAGTACAACACAGCTTTGAATATTTGGCCCATCTTAGAATTCTGCTAGCTACCAACAGTTTCCAGTCATCAGATGAGTACAGAGAAGTACACATCTCCCACTATAGGGGATTCTATGCTCTCTGACTTCATGACCACAGTCAAACCTCTGTGCAGAGATTTACAGCTGAGGATCAGATGTTTTTCCAACCAGTTGAATATAGACGAAATTGTCAGATAATTTTAGGACTAGAAAGAAAAATACTAAGTAATGGCAGTAATCACTCAGTGGCGTGTCCATAAGGTGCCCAACCACAGTTGATGCATCTCCAAGACAATCACTATGCAGAAGACAAACAGAAAGACTGCAAGAGGACCAGGAACTCTGCTGTGACATTATGTCCTTTAGATATGACAAGGAAGCTAACCCATGAAATTTCAACAGCATGGCTTCCTAAACAAGACCTTCATGATGACAAAGTTCGTTAACATGCCAGTGTGGATGAAGGAAATAAATCTCTTTGGGCCCCAAACATAGATAAGGAGCCACAGCCAATTAACAACTGCTAAGGGAGGGAGAATTAGTCTTCCCTAGGAATTAGTCCCTCAATTTGCTGTGTAAATAATTAACCCTAAAATTATGCACATAGATTAATAGGCTGTATTGTATTTTATACACACACATGTACACACAACACACACATTATATATCACTAATAATTAAAAAACAAGAGGCCATAAATTTGAGAGGAATAGGGGCATGGAAGGACTTTGAAGGAGAGAATGGAATAAGTAATCATGTTTTAATTTTTTAAATTAATTAATTAATTTATTAAAAATTTCCACCTCCTCCCCTCCTCCCATTTCCCTTCCACTCACCCCACTCCCCCTCCCTCCTCCCTCTCAGTCCTAAGAGAAGTCAGGATGCCCTGCCCTATGGGAAGTCCAAGGCCCTCCCTGCTCCATCCAGCACTGGGTTTTGATTCTACTGCATGTACTGGCTTTTTGGGAGCCTAGTCTGTTTGGATGCACACCTTTGTGTTTTAATTTTTTAAGAAAAGAAAGGAATCATGGTCTCTCATATTTCTATAGCAGTCTCAGTTGGCCATGTGGCACACTCCTGCAATTGTGGCCTTTAAAAAACATGTTTTAGGACCACTGAAAGTTAAAGATGAACCCAATCAACACAGCAAGATCCTTTCTCAACAATGCAAACTCAGAAACAAACAAGAATCCCAAAACGAAAAATCCAGAGTTTTACCAGCTGTCATGTTTTGGCTATGCATAAGTGTCTGTAGGAATACATCTAGTTCCCGTAACACACACGTACACACCTGAGAAAAACACTACCCAAATAGATACATACTTATAGAGACAATATCATGCAGATATTCTTTACATTGCCCTCCAAAACATAATAGTTTAGTGATTTAGATATGAGTCATTTCTTGTAACCTTCAACTCTTTAACCTCATCCTTAAATGTCTCAAAGGAAGCTGTTCAGTTAGACACACAGTCCAAATTCCTGGGTCTGGATCAACTACACAAGATGCTCCTTGGGGTTATAGATCAACAGTCAGAACACGGGAATGGGCATGATGGCAGATAGGTGTAATGGAGGCAGCATGGTCAGTTCAAAATCATCTTCAATTACATAGAGTTCAAGATCAGTCTGTGGTACATGAGACCCTGTGTTTAAAAAAAAAGTTTCTGATAATTAAACTCAACTGCTTCAGACATTCCTACTTCAAAAGGAAAATACATTATTAAAATTATTTCTGAATATATTATATAATTATACAATACAGTTCCCTTTTGGATGAATCAGGTATGTTGCATCATTTTCTCAATGGTTTCTGTGGGCCTGTTAATCGTTTTTCAGCACCTGTTACTGGTTCAAAGAATGTTTTGGCCTAGATCCACACGCGCAATTGTGGAAGTTAAAGTGAATTCTGTTATTAGTTCCAGCATCTCTCATTGATTTATAAGAAAAATGTGTTATTAGGTGGTATGCAAAGTTAGAGTAGCAACTACAGTAGACTGAGAATGTAGTTCAGTTGCTAATGCTTGCCTAGCATGCACAAAGCTTTGGTTCAATCAGAGCATGGCATAAACTAGGAGTGCTGGCACACACACATAAGGTTCAGCACATCAGAGATGGGCACAGTGAGACCAAGAGTTGAAGACCTGGTCAGAGAAGTATCATTGAGGAGGGATGATGGTTGTTGAAGAAACTCACAAATGATCATAGTAAAAGAATAAGTGTCTGTGGGGTGCTCAATCATAAGTGAGACATCTCTAAAAACCTTTCCGAAGGCTCAAGGATCACTGCAGAAAGGACGAAAAGATTATAAGAGTGAAGCGATATCTTGGATGTGACAGAACTGCCACACTCAGAAACACACCAACTGCGGTTGTCTACACAAGATCAAGTTAGTCAACAATGGAGTATGGAGTTGGAAGGATTCACAAGGTCCCTCTCCCACTGAGGAGCTATGGACAGATGATAGCTTCTGCCGAGGGAGAAGAAAGTTTTCTTTTAAGGTGCAGCTCCTTCTAGATTCCAGCAAAAAGTATATGGCTCTACACCCGAGAGTAAATGGGCAGCACAAATTACAGTCCATATGGTAACATTTTAAAAAGTGAAATAAAATATAAACAAAAGACAAAAAGTTGCAGTGTGTGTGAGCATAGACATTGGAGGAATTAAGAGGAGGATACACTGAGAAATGTATAAATTTCTCAAAAATTAATAAAATATTATTAGAAAGAGAAACCACACTTTAAAGCTACAAGAATAAAAAAGTAAGAATTAGTATCACAACAATAATCAATGAAGGCAATTCTCCTGCTGATTGGCTGCATGTCCAACCAGTACTAAAGTATGAGGAAGCGTGGAAAACTGGCTTTGAAATCTACTAGACATTAATGAATCAAACCAAAACACACTCTCACAAGTCTTCCTCTCCAGCAAAGCGCCAGCCTCCAGGTTTCTTAAGAAAACTAAGCCACAGCACTCTGGCTCTGCCCTCAATATCAGCATCCCCCAGCCTCACATGCTCCTCCTGAGTCACATTATTTCTTTAAAAGGCATCTTGTTGATGATGAAAGTGTGAGTCACAAACAAGAGGGAATTAATAGGCTTTTAAAATTAGTAGACATTCAAAAATAAAGCGAAAAGCTCTAATTTTCCAAGTTCTAAAATTTCCAAGACACAACAAGAATTTTTTAAGCAGTCACACTTCCCTTTATAAAAGGTAACCATGAAAAATTCAATTTTTTAAGCAAATAGAACAATTAAAAACTCTGCAGGGGCAAGGCAAGCAATGAAGTACTGATATCAGGAGAATGGTCACACAAGAAGAAACAAACTCTAATAGCTCCTGATAACAACCACTTCATATATGGAAAAAGATATAGAGTCATTATTTGCCATCTTTATTCTGAGATTAAAGATGAATTTTCAAGAAAGGAAAACCATCCTAGGCTACAGAACTAACTAGCCAGCTAGTGGTAGAGCTGAAAGCTCAATTCAAGTTCAGTTCTACCTTATCCTTACAGTAGAGGACATTGCACCATTTCATTCATGATGGAATGGTGAGGAGTTTAAGGTTAATCAACAAAAAACAATAAGGGGGTATCATATTATTGAATTATATATATATATATATATATATATATATATATGTATATATTTAATATACATATCCATCAGGTTTTTTTTTTGTAGAGTCAGCTCATGAAGAAGTTTGTTCATGTGTCTGGATTCATTTCCTGAAGCTATGCAATGACTACCATGCACAGGGTAGTGAAAGAAACAGATGCCTGTTGTTTCACCATTCTGAAAGGAAGTCCACATTCAAGCTGCCACTGAAACTCACAGTGGAGGCTTTTCTTGCCCCCATGTTGAACAGAAATCTGGTGTTCCTTGGCTTATACTTTTGTATACACAGCTGAAATTTTTCTGTCTTTAATATTTCACAGCCTTTTGTCTTCTATGGACATCCACTAGAAAGAGGGGCAATCCTACTCTATTATGACCCCAGATAGGAAAGTTTACTCAGGAAGTTGAAGAAAAAGGATGAGAGGGCTTAAATCCAAAGACCAGCCAGACTGCGAGGAAAGCAGGCAAGAGGGGACAAGCTTATCTACTGAAAAAAACGGTTGGGTTGTATTACCAAGAACATGAATTTATGAAGGAACTCAGTTGTACTGAGTCAGTTGCAAAATCTAACTCCCTGATTTCTGGCTAGGGTAAATTCTTAGAATTTTAAAGTTATTCAATATCTTTAAACAACTCACAGAGACCCATGAATAAACTTTTTCTTCTTGTATGCACCCTATGCGTGATCACTTGACATCTCCTGTGGTGTAGGAGGCCCTTCTGTCTATGTGTTGCTTTTATTGGTTAATGAATAAAGAAACTGACTTGGCCTGTTGATAGGGTAGAATGTAGGTAGGCAGGAAAAAATGGACTGGATGCTGGGAGAAGGAAGGCAGAGAGAGAGAGAGAGAGAGAGAGAGAGAGAGAGAGAGAGAGAGAGAGAGAGAGAAAGGCCATGAAGCCCTGCCGAAGACAGATGCCTGGAACTTTACTGGGTAAGCCACAGTTATGTGGCAATACACAGATTAATAGAAATGGGTTAAATTAAGATGTAAGAGTTAGCCAATAAGAAGCTAGAGCTAATGAACTAAGCAGCATTTTAAATAATATAATTTCTACGTGATTACTTCAGGTCTAAATTAGCCATGTGGCCGGGACCAACAAGTAGCCCTCCTTCCAAAAATCCTGGATCATCGGATTGCTTTTGATAATGAGCAAAGTTTAGTCTGGGCAAGTACCCCATTCCCTCTGCTGGATAAGAAGAATCTTTCTTTAAGTTGTTATTGTTTTTGTTTATTTGTTTGTTTGTTTTCAGTACTGTGGCTGAATGAAGGACCTTGCCCAAGATAGGCAAGCATTCTGCTGCAAAGTTACATTTCCCAGTCTTGTTTTATATCATTTTTGATTGAAAAGGAAAACTTGGAAATTTGGTAACTCCACAAAAACTGTGGTATCCAGCTGCAGGAGCCTTTCCTAAAACATACTTTGGTTTGTCCACTGAGTTTCCTTTAGAACTGATGACAATGTCTCACCAGTTTCCTCATTCATACGATAAGCAAAAAAATTTAACATGAGTTCACTCTGATTCTATGACAGCATGCATTTTCTTTTATTAGGAATTATCTTTTAATAATTCAGAACCATAAACCATGCTTAATTTGATTTGAAGGGCACTGTCCTCCAGCTTTCCCATAAGAAGGCCAATGAAGCCATGCAGACTAATTCTCACCTCTCTTCCACATCATGACCTAAAAAATACCTACAAACCGTTCCCTTGATTTCTCAAAATGTCCCACTCCTGTTACTTCCATGTGGTTTTAAACTTGAAAAGAGGAGAACACAAATCATTGCATAGATCTTCTTTCCATGGATGGGTCTTTACCAAGCCATTTTCAGAAACTTTGCCTGTCCTCAGAGACAGACCCTGTCCATGTATAGGTGGATTACTTTTGAGCCTTGTCTTTCATTTCTGTATGTTTCATTTCTATTTGTCTGTTGCTTACAACACCAATATCAGTCTTGCTGGAGGCCATATGAACCATGCTCCACTAACTTTTTAGTTTTAAAAATATTGTCAGAGATTTAAGTTGAAGTCTCTATAGAGAGACTTTTATAGAGAGAACTGTACCCATGTGTTTTCTGAGACTGTCGCTCTCCCAGATGCTGTTCAGCTATTCTCATGTCCCAACATCCCTGTTTTACAGAGAAAGTGGGATTCAATAGATACCTTGCATTCATTGCTTGCTGTGTTGATGTGACCAAATGTATGATAAGAGGCAACTTCACGGGGAAGGGTCTGTTTTACAACCTTATAGTCTTATGGAGAGGGGGACATGACATTGGTGGGGGTCATGGGAACTTGTGGCAGGGAGTTTCCACCTCAGTAGAGCAGAAGCAGAGAGCTCAGGGTGAAAGAGAACCGAAGATAACCTTAAGGCCTGATCCCAGATACCTGCTTCTTTTCAACAGTATTCACTTCTTCAGTGGTTCCACACCCTCCCAAAATCACACTATCAGGTAGGAACCAAGTGTTCAAACATGTGAGCTTGGTAGGCATGCAGGAGGTGGAGGTGGTGGGGATCATTTAACATTCAAATTCTAACATCTCTGCTGCCCTTGTCCTATTCAAGCAGATGAGGAAGAATCTAAGATCATTTTCTATGAAAATTTTATTTCCTTGATGCTGTGTGAAGTCATGTGGAAGGCCTAAGTGTAACATGATCATTGGCCTTTTTGTACAATAAGTGTTCCATGGTGACAGTCTCAGAAACCAAACTTCAAGTGTGTATAAATGTAGTATTAGGAGCGGCAGGGCTGTGTCCCCAGCACCCCGGCCACCTGGCTAGCTTATGCCCCGAAATAACAACACACAAACTGTATTCATTTAAACACTGCTTGGCCCATTTCTATCTAGCCCCTTCTAGGCTAACTCTCGCACCTGGACTAGCCCATTTCTAATAATCTGCTGTAGCCCACGAAGTGGCTTACCAGGGGGATTCTAGCCTACATCCATCCTGGGTCAGAGCTTCATCACATGTGTCCCAGAGAGCAGAGCTATCGCATCCGCCCAGGAGAGGGGAGCATGGCTTCTCTGCTCCAGAGAGCAGAGCTGTCGAGTCTGAGCTCACTTCCTCTTCCTCTCAGCATTCTGTTCTGTTTACTCCACCCACCTATGTTTTAACCTATGAGAGCCAAGCAGTTTCTTTATTGCTTAACCAATGAAATCAACAGATTGATATATGATACTCCCACATCATATAAACGTTTTATCTACTGAAAGGTACAGGCAAACAGGTCAAAAGTTAATGTATCTCTCTCTAGAAAGACTAGACTATAAAAATCATGCTTGGTCTAACTGTCTCTTACAACAGACTAAGCCATCGTGACATAATTACATCTGTAAACCATCTTCCTTAGGAGTTTTCTAGTAAGCATCCATCTCTCATGATATTTTTTTGAATAATCTAGAACAACCTGAAGAAGGTCACATTCTTTTCACAAAAGTGGAATGATTAAAGTCTAGGATGTCTTTCAGGATAAAGGCACAACTGCCTTCCACAATTACTCCAAGTTCATTAGTTCTGCTCTGAAGGTTCTCTCCAGATCACGGGGATAATCTTCTAAGAGCAGAAAGTTCCTCCAGAAACTATGCATGCTAGCCACGGTAAAAACTCAGAAAATGCGAAGTTTTCATGGACAATGAGATTCCTTATGTCTGGTGACAACCATAGAGAATTCTTCCACAGGCATGCTGGGATGAGAGCTGTGGTTTAGACACAGAAACTCACAGATTTCATTCCACACAATCTCAGGACTCCTTTGACATAATTCTCTGGACCTTACTTTAAAAATATCACCCCTCATTGCCACTGTCTGCACATTACATTTCCTCTTTTTTTTTCTTTCTTTTTTGGTTTTTTCGAGACAGGGCTTCTGCCTCATGAGTGCTAGGATTAAAGGCACCACTGCCTGGCTTATATTTCCTCTTGTAGATAAGGTTCTCCACTCCTTCTTCCGGTAGATCCCCTACATGCTCAGGAGGGTTTCCTCCATCTGCATATATGCATGTATAGTTTCAGTGTTGGAAAAGATTATTCATGGTCTGTGCTTTCTAAAAGCTTCTTTTTCTAGTATAAAACAAATATACATACACACATATATGTATCAAATGAAATGCACAAACCTACATTATAAGAGTGAAGTCTGCCTAGAGAATTATGGGAGAATAGTAAGTAATAATTAACCTAAAGACAAAGAAGAGCTAAAAGGATGCCAACCTCTACTTTGATGCATAAGGAAAACCTCACCACAATGCTGGGGTGTGGGCAAAGTGCTCCAGGAAGTGGGGTTATCCTGTGTCCAACCAGAGCAGACCAAGAGTATAGAGATCTAGAAACAGTAGTTAACAGAAAACCAAGATCATGCACTCGGTATGTCAAGCTAAGTTCATAGTGAATCAAGAGGGATTTTGGAGAGGATTATGTTTCACAACAATGGTTACAGCATGAACAGAACATTCAAGAAGGTGAACTCTGCAGAAAGAGTTCAAATAGTACCAAGAAGGACCAGAGATCAACATATTTCAAAAGACTAGACAATTAGTTCCCTTCCCAGACATGTAGGACCTAAGGACCATTGTCTTCTCGCTGGGTTGTCTGCTATCATCTTTCTTTACTCTCAAAGGACAACCAAAACCAGAATCCACTAGCTATTTCTAGAACATCCTAGAACTGGAGTCAATGCTTGGGTTTGGACCCAAGGAACAAAACTGCATTCTAATGCACAAGGAAGAAGGGAATAACCAGCTGGCAGTAGAGGCAGTGGTGAGCATCTAAGCACAGTGACTTCTGTGCATAGGCAGCTGGGCTCTGATTACCCAATACCACTGAAAGCCAGTAATCTCTCGGCAGATTGTCTTGGTAACTTCTCAATCATAGTTTTATAATCGATCTATATAATGCTCTGTTTATGAATCCTCTTGCCTGTCTTCCTTTAACCAGGTGTTTTAGTGTTCCTTTGTTTGGGAATTCAAGTGCCTGCAGGATGTAGAACTGTAAGTGACCCATCGTCATTCTTCATACATGAACATTCATCTCAATAATTAGCTCAAACACAAGGAATGCAGAAAAATGAAAACCCATGTAAGTCTGTTCATCTCCCTTCATAATGATGTTCACACCCATCCTGCCTTCCTAAGCCAGAAGGAATCTGTAGGCAAAAGCTGTGTAAAATGGGACTGAGGCCATTTTGGTACTATGCTAACCAGGAAGTTGCTAAGAATCTTTTGCATTTCTTCTGAGAGCCTGCTCCAATGTGAAGATTTAGAGCATTGTACAGTTTGTCTCAATTCTGCGTTTGTATGACTGGGTGTAGGGAGTGGATATGTTCATATTTGCATATGTGTGTGTGTGTGTGTGTGTGTGTGTGTGTGTGTGCTCACTATGCATGTCCACATGAAGGGGAAGAGGTTGACACGAGAATGACATTCTCAATCACTTGTCTTCATTGTTTTTTGACAAAGACTCTCTTATTGATTCTAGAACGTACAACTTTGGCAACACTGGCTGTTCAGTGTACCCTAGGGACCTAATTGTCTCCACAGACTTAGGACAATGTATGTTCCATAGAATCTGGAATTTTCACGTAGGTACTGGGAATTGGAACTGAGGTCCTCATTATTGGGCAGCAAATGTTTTGCCCAATGAACTGACTCCCCAGCTCCAATGCTATACTTATGAACCTGAGGTGATCTTGGGTTATATTTTTGGAGACATGGCAGTTATAAGGTATTACATAGATATTTGCAGGCTGCATGACCAGAGGGGAAAAAAAACCATTGTTCTATCATTTAAATTTGTGCACCTAAAACAAACATAGTAAGATATTACTTCAGGATGAAGCATTAAGACAGAATTTTACATAAATAGAGTTTTCCCTTTTATTAAAAAATATATTTTCTCACATAATGTATCATTATTATGCTTTCTCCTCCTTTACTCTTCCCATCTACCCTCCCTTCCAGATCCATTCCATTTTCTGTCTCTCATTAGAAAACAAATATGGGAAGATAAGAAAAAAAAATAAAACAAAGTTTAAAAGCAGTTTAAGAAGCCAGTTACTTGCAGGCATGCCTTTAGATCCTGGGTCTTGATTTTATCTCTAGTGGAATTAGTGGCATTTGAATTTTTAAAAATTCTTTTTATGCTTGCTTATCCACTGGGTAGGTGGGAACACATGCCAGAGTGTAAATGTGTCCAAGTCAGAGGACAGCTTACCGAAATAGGGTCTCTTCTTCCAGTATGTATGTCCCCAGGAATTTAATTCAGGTCATCCGTGCTAGGAACCAGAGCCTTTATTCACTGCACCATCTTGCCAGCCCAGCATTTGTATTTTAACATGAAAGCAGATAAACATGTTTCTAGCATTGGAATTTGGGATGGAAGCATGGTACAAAGAAGTATTTACTCCTCTGATAAATCAGATTGCCACAGGGGAAAAAGACGATGTTGGCAGCCAATTATTCTTGGGGAGATAACATGTTGTTCCTTAAAAGACAAAATAGTTTTCTTTTCTCTGAAGGTAAATCTTCAGGTCAACATGTCAACATGTGGAAAACAGCTTGGATGAGGAATTACTTTCAATTGTCTCCCAGGCAAGCCCAAGCTGATTCTCA
Source organism: Microtus pennsylvanicus (assembly GCF_037038515.1). Taxonomy (NCBI): domain Eukaryota; kingdom Metazoa; phylum Chordata; class Mammalia; order Rodentia; family Cricetidae; genus Microtus; species Microtus pennsylvanicus. The sequence continues at coordinate 69,003,560 of NC_134586.1, read as the reverse complement.
TATACCTCAGGACAGCTGCCAATGATGAGTAACACAAGATGATTAATTGAAATCATATGAATTTTTGCATCATTTTAACAATTAAATCATTTTAAGAATTATCACTGTAGGTAACATGGGCTTGTGATCTCTGATGGCCAAAGAAGAGTCACTAGTCACAGCCTCTTGCCATATCCAGCCTACTCCCTGTTTTCATCTGATCTCACAAACTAAGAGGGGTATTACATTTGGTTTTACATAACTTGATTTTGCATTTTATCTAGTTTATAAAAATTCAAATATAAAGATAATACCTTTTTGTACTACATACAAATGCTAAGAAATGTAAACTCCAATAGCCTTAATTGAAAAGTTTTCCAAGCTACATACCCAGTTACAGACCCAATGCATGAAAGCTGGAGTTGAGCATCCTGATGCAGAGAGACAGCACATGACTCACAGAACAAGAAAAACAGACAAGGAAATCAAACTGTAACCTTGACCCTGAAACCTTCTATTGGGCTTTAATCACTTCTAGTCACCTTTGCAGTTTGTACACAGTCTCAAAGGCTGAGTGAAGAAGTGATACAGATGTCCTGTAACTGTCATTTTATTGCAAATCTAGAATGGGTGCCCCACGAAGGTCTAAAGGCAGTTGGCTTACTGAAAGAGTGTTGTTGGTTTGGTATCTTGATACTTGCACACATTTCCTCAGTAGTGCTGTTTCTTAGTGGGGAACACTAAGTCAGTAGTGCTGCTGCATTTTGCAATATACAAAATTGCATATGCTTCATCTGATTTATAGTCCTTGTCCAGTCTCCTGGACTTGCCTTCTTCATTGAGAATGAATTGAATCACTTGCAAGAAAGCCATCAAAAAGTTTAAACTCACCTTTGTTCTTTCCCCCTCCACCCGCTTACTAGTAATTCATCGTGCCCAAGAGATAAAATTGTAAATAAACAATAGAGTATGATATTCTCTCATTTTCAGGTTGTCATACTATTATCCCATATCAACCTTTTAGAACGTTTCATTTTTTATGGTAGGAATTGGGAAAAGACAGGGTCTAGACACAGGATCTGATGTTGCTAAGACTGGCCTGGAACTAGCAGTGTATCTGGCAGTGACTGTGAACTTCTGATCATCTTGCCTAAACTTCCCAATACTAGGCTGCACCACCATGCCTGTCTCACGTGGTGTTGTGCTCCCAACCCCAGGGCTTTGTGAGTGTGAGGCAGCGTCTTTACAGATTGAACTGCCTCTTCAGGTAGCCTCAATGGGATTTATTCTGAATCAGAGGTGTAGGTTTACAGCTGAGAACAGGACCCCCACAGAGAAACTTAGTTTTCTCCTAGACAGAACCTGGCTCTATTGAAATGTTCAAAGCACATTCAAGAACAACCTGCCAATACTTACATTACCTGCTCAATGAAATACTGAGACATCCTGGCATAACTTTGTTTCTTAATAATCACCGTGTTATTCTTTTGATTTCTAGCATTTCCAGGCTAATTTGTTCAGGATGACTGACTGAGAAACAGCCTTGACTACATTGTTTGCTGTGTATCTCCAAGGAAGTTTATGTGTTTCTTTTCTGGAGCTCAATACACCAGACCATAGAATTTAATGACAGTTTATCTTTTTTGATTGTCAAACATCAAAATGAACTGATGTTTTTGCTTTTTCTCCAAAGTTTTCCATCCAATGCCACTTATAACCTCCCCAACCCAGACTACATGCACTGACTGTCCTTGAGAAAGTGGTGATAAATCTCATTGTGAATATGATTGAAAAGATTTCCATACAGGGAAAAGAACTCTAAAAATGTCCTTCTCAGAGACCTGTTACCTTCGAAATGTTGCCACCTCATTCAAAGAGGACATCTGAGGAGTATAAAATTATCAAGTGTGTATCACAGAAACACACACAAAGGTGGAAATGAATGCATTTTTTTGACATCCTAAATGCCAAATCCTAAAGCTGGCTCTATATAAATATTTCCCAAAGTAAAACAAAATGAAAGTAGGCAACTAGCTAAGAATATATCAGGCTGTGAGTGCGGCTGGTTGTATTGCTATCTCTGTGTGTTGTGTGAGCTGAACTCCTCATTCCTTCCTACATTTATTCCATTAGATATGTGGATTTAATGGTTGATTTGTTTTGAATTCCTTGGATCCATCTTTGGCAGGCATTTGTACTGATAAAAACTGGGATTTAGTTCTATGACTACAACCCGGGATTTATTTAGTTATCTGGGGTCAGTGGGCATGTAACATGCTTTTATAAACTGATATGGAACAGGAGAGAAGCTGCATCACAATGGAAGCTGAATAACAATAGGCTGAACTCTGAGGTGGCAGCTCAGTCTCCTGCTCATTTTGCTCGATCAGGTAGAAAACAAGCCCGCTGTTAACTCTTTGCCTAGCCTCAGTGCCAGGAAGCACGAGCTGTGCAGCCAGAGGAAATTCAGGAATTCTCTGCTCTGAAGCTTTTAATCCTTCTCATCATATTGACAGCACATGTCTTTACTGTGACATCTAGAAGACTGCAATAAATTGAAGAACTTTGGGAAGCTCTACCCACAAACACTACTGCTAGCAACCAGACACATAACCTATTACCAGGTCAGATTGGGGCAGGGTGGGGCACGGTGGGGCAGGGAGGAGAAGCAATCAATTTTCGTAAGTATATTGATGTCAGTCCTAATGGAAGCAAATGGACTCCAAAGAACAGAGTCCCAAGTGGAATTCTGTGCGGAACCACAGGAGGTGAGGCTGCCTCTCTCCTGGTGCCTCATTTTTTTCACAGTTATGCACGATTTGATTTTGTATGTCAGTAAAGAACCACTGCTTTTTTTCGTGAAACAATCAGAGAGCCACCAACAAGGGTTAGAATTCTAAATACCAGCTTTGCCATAAAAACAAGATAAAATTCAAACAATTTCCTCAGCTTTAAAATGACAAATGTTCTCACTAGTAAAGAAATATAGAAATCTAATTTCTCAAAAGAATAAGATTTTCCATGTAATAAAATTATGGCATATAAATTTATAAACTATCAATTGTCATCAGGAAAAAATGTATCAAATAATAACAAATGATTCTTTATAATGGGATTAATTACTGAAAGATTAAAGTGTTTTAATATATCTTGTAAAAGATGTAGGTTATGCTGAAAATCAGATCAGATGCTGCATAAAACATGCATGGAATTCTAAAACCTGTGACAGTTTAACATTTATATTTAAAATATCAATGTTCAACCTGGTAAGATAGCTCAGTGGGTAACACACGTGCTACGCAAGCATGCAGACATGACATCTAACCAAAAGCCACATCAAGCTGGATTTGATTCTGTATATCTGTTACTCTAGTGCTGCTATAGTGAATTGGAATCAGAGAAGCCCCAAAGTCTAGCGTAGTGTGCACAGCACTGACTTGCCTCTGACAACCTGCAGGTCTGTCCTCTGACCTCTATACACATTCCATGACACACACACACACACACAAATATCTGAAAAAAAAAGCAGTCAACATCCAAAGGAGGAGGGTAAACTGGACATCAGTTATTAAAACTGCCCGCTCTTTAAAGACAGTGTGTCAGGCCTGTTTGTATCCATTCCAGACTATGTCCGGAGTGTTTTGTGAAACAAAACTAAGCCAGCATTAAGTAAGTGAGGGATCTTGAGTTTGATCTTATACCAGTGAAAGAACAATGAAATACAAGCATAGCGTTGAGCTGGTACAAGAGCAAGGCACAAATCTCAACTTTCGGGTTTTGAGAAATGTATCATGCTAGAGATGATGCTAAAATTGGAGAAAGCAATATGAAATCTCTGCACTTTTCTTACAGCTGCCTATAAATCTCAAACAATTTCAAAATGATTTAAGAGAACAAATTGTAAAGCAATATGGAGAGTACAAATAAAACTCATAAAAATTAATAGTATTAAAGTCTGTATATATGAACATTTGCTGAAAATATATATTCCTAAACTCTTAACAATGGTTATTTCAAGATTTGAGGATTAGACGGCAGTGGGCTTTTTCTTATTTATATAATGTATTATTCTGTTATAATTGATTTTTTTAAAGAACAAAGATTTTATAATCAAAAATAAATCCAGTATATATTCATTATTTAAAATATGTTTCCATGAATATTACTGTGCCTATAAAGTGGAGAAGATCATAACTCAAAAAAGTCCCAAGGCCTATACATAGCGAGACAAGATTTGAACATTAGCTCTGACTGTAGAGTCTGAACTATTAGTCACTACGTGAGTTTATCTGTTGGACCTTTGTTCCCTGGGGCAGATGGAGTTTTATTTATGGCAGTGATCCCCACCATGTCTGGAGCAGCACTTAGCATATCCTAGATAATCAGTACATGTCTATCAAGTGCAACTGAATGCCGGAATGAACATTCCATCTCTAACACAAATGTAATATACTTTCCATTTATAAGAGTATAACCATGTACAGCTGATTTGTAATATTCTTCTTGATTGCGCTTAGGAACAAATGTATCTTTACAGAGTCAGAGGGTATAATTATGGGCTAGAAAAAGAATTCAACATGAATAATGCCAAACAGATACTCATTCACCAGGGTGTGGGGGGGAACACTGAAAAAATAAATAAACTTAATTCCACCATGAAACTTAAAACAGTGTTAAAACAAAACCCCAAAGCCCTGCTCTAAATAATCAATTGATGCACACGGACTCTTATATGCTAACATTGTTTTCATCTACTTCTGAGAAACTGCAAAATGTCCTGCCTGCATTTTGTTTTATTTCCTTGTTTTACTTGTTTTCAGTCCATTGGTTGAAAGCACCAATATGTTTCAATTTTTGTTTATTGGAAAACATTTATTAAAACGAAAGGTTAAAACATCACCTACTTTCCACCTCTCTGGAAGCACATATGGATTATGTCACAATACTACAGTATCTTGAAATTTGAAAAATGTTATGGCTTAAATGGACTGCCTGACCTTTCCATTCGTTATTCCTATTCACAAGATGTTGAACAGACTGTCAGGCAGGAGGTCCTGGCTACAGGCTATGGAGTGAATAAAATTTAGCCACTAAGTAGAATCCCAACTCATTAGGAATGCAAATCAACAGAGAGCTTTATTTCTAAAGCCTGGATGGAATTTTGAGAAGGGTGATTCTTGGAAGGGTCAATGTTAGAGCAATGGTGTTTTTCTGTTATGTTTTGTTTCGTCTTGTTTTTTTACTTCCTAGTAAAGGGTGTTGATCATAGCTGGGTCAGAAAAATGAATAATGTCGCTTAGGAAAAACAGTCATTCTGATAAGATTCCCAGAGGGTTTCACAAAGCGAGTTTGAAAGGGATAAATCAAGAATAGAACTTATGTATATATTTCTTGTATATTATGAGTTAGGGAAAAATATGGATACAAACAGACAATTATAAAATATTCTACAAAAAACTAATAAACATTTTCAAGATGTTTATTATAATAGATATGTTACTTTGAAATTTTTAGGCTTTTATGTTGTAAACGTTTACATTATTTAGAAAGTAGTTCCATATGTATTGTCTGATACCAAAGCAATTTTATGCTGGGGATGGCAGCTATTAGTTCCTGCTGCTGCAGCAGCCTGCCTCTGCTGCCAAGGCAGTTAAATCATCACCCATCACCAGGTGCCTTTCACTGTCAGCTGTGAACCATGTACACACCTTGTAAGTGTCTACCAGGCACAACTTGCTCTCTTGATCCTCTCTTGCTTCTCTTCTTTTTTGTCTCTTGCCTCTTCCCTGTTCTCTCTCTGTGCTTGTCTGTCTGCTTGCCTCTCTCATGTACTCACTCTGAGATGGCATTTTGCTATTTCACTCTCTCCCTCTCTCCACCCCCCGAAACCCTCTTGACTAACTCTTGTATGTGGCATGTTTGCTTAGTGAAATACCTTGGCAGTCCCCTCAGAAAGGTACCTGCTTCTTTCTTTCCCGTGACATCATTGACTCGTGCTTTTAATTCTAAAATTCAGGAGACTGAGACAGAAGGATTGCATGAATTCAAAAACAAGCTGGGCTATACAGCAAAATCCTGTCTGAAAGGATTCAGCAGAGACGACTATGAGGACAATGAGAAGGCAGCTGAGAAGAAGGAGGAGGTGTAACCAAAATTAAGGACAAAGGAAAAAAATTGCACAGAAACCTACTATTATAATCTTACTGAAAAGTGCAATTTATTAAAGTTTGAATGGAGTCAACATGCAGAGGTAGATAATGCTACTCTCTAAAGTCCTAAGTTATTAAAGAAAAATCCCTGTGCCAAGGGGTGAGCGCCTCTCTATTAGCTGTTAGCTACTGCCATTCAGAAAGAGAGAGAGCAGCTCCAACAACAAGCATGATCCTTTGAACAAAGAGTCTGAAAATAGCATGACTTAGATGAATAAAACATCAGAGGGGGATTAGGGATGTAGATCCATTGTGGAGTACTTGCTTAACTTGCTCACGGCCCTGAGTTTGATCACAAACACCTCAGGGAAAACAAAGACTACACATCTACTCTAAAATGAAGTTCCTAGGAACCAAGAAAATTCTCACCTGTGTTAATGATTCTATGAGGACAAATGATTGAAGTTCATGGTGATGGGGAGTTTAAAATTTGCAGATCAGAGCCAAATTATCTTGGGCCACTCTTCGTCCCTTGTAAAGTCATCCATTGGTCATCACTATGTCTGACCTGACATCATTATGATTATCAACACTTTTTAACTGTTGTCAGTAGACAATTCAGAGAGTAAAGGTGCTTCTCTTTTGACTGACAACAGTAGTTTTGTTCCTAGGACTTTCATGGTGGAAGGAAAGAACTGGCTCTTGCATGTTGTCCTCAAACACACACACACACACACACACACACACACACACACACACACATACACACACACACACACACACACACAGAGAGAGACACACACACAGAGAGAGAGAGAGAGAGAGAGAGAGAGAGAGAGAGAGAGAGAGAGAGAGAGAGAGAGAGAGAGAGGGATCAACACAATGAAACTTTTGAAACATGTTCTCAGCAGGACTTTGATCAAAAAGAGAAGAATGTCTTGGGATATCATCTGAGAACAATGCAAACATTTCCTTCTTTGCTGGAAATGCTCTACATGCTATTTCGCCTTGTACAAAAAGTGTCATCATTCATACACTTCTGCTACAATACACATTTCATGAAACTATTACCATGTTAGAGCATGTCATTTGGGATAACCTGAAGCTATGTTACCAGGCCAGTATCACTCACATTAAGCTCCAGGATAAACTATCTTTTATTCCCTTTAAGGTGAGGACTGCATTTTTAAGTCAATACCACATGTATACATGATTATAAGCAAAAAAACAAATATATCTTTTTAGTCCTTTACTTGACAATGGAAGAAAAAAAGAGGAAAGAAGAATTGTAATCTGTGGGATTCTTTGTAAGAAGGGTATGGGAATTGAACATGCTGACTGATTGATTACTTCTACAGTTAAGCTTTCATACTCTCTGCAACGCCAATATGGTCCATCTCTACACATCTGTCAAATTCCACTGGTCCCCAGACTCCACAATGCAACAGAGGAAACCTTTCTGGGGTAGACATTGAAAAGGGAAGAGAAATGGGACATATAAAGTACTTGCAAAGTTAAGTTCAAGTGCAGAACAGGTTATATAAATGAGAGCAGGGGTCCAAGACCTCTGGAATTCTCCAGGGAACAGTGAGTATGACAGAGAGACCAAGCAAGCAATGGCCTATTCAATGTAACACAATGGTGTGGCTGTAAGGTAAAAATCTCTGAATAGTTTTCAGATAGTCAATTACATATTTGCATATAAAATTTACCTTGTTTGTATGCAAAAATAAGCATTAATAAGAATAAGAATGAATTATTAGTAATAATAAGAAAAATTAATAAGAAATAACATCATCATCATACATAGCACCAAGGGTTAAAAAAATATATCTTTTGCTTAATGTGGCCACTGGCTGCCAGAGGGTAGACCAGCAGCCATCCCTCTTCTTGAAGGGTCGGCAAACTGAAGCCCTTGGATTAGAGCCAGCACTCTTTTTTAAACAGAGAGTTCTTGGAAAGCAGCCATTCTCATTCATTTATGTATTGTCCATAGCTGCTTCTATACTACAATGGCAAAGTTAAGTAGCTTTGACAGAGACTGTCTTGCCCACAATGCCTGAAATATTTACAACAGGCCCTTAAGGAGTTAGCTGACCCTGATCCAAATATTTCTCTTCCAATCACCCCGTACCCTGCCAGGAACTGAATTAGCATGTGTACACAAAGAGATTTTCCAGAGTGGGAGTTTTGTTGTGGGATATTTGTACACTGTGTGAAGGTGGTGGTGAGTGGTGTCATACAGAGCTGAATAGCCAATAGCTAGGCAGGAGGCTTAGGCGGGAGAGAATGGGCAGTATGAAGAGATTAGGGAAAGAGGCACGCCACAGAATGTAGATTAAAATAAATGGGGGAGATTAGTATAAATGGGTTTATTTAAGTTATAAGAGCTACTGGGATAAACTTAAGCTAAGGCTGAGCTTTCATAATTAATAATAAGTCTCCATATCATTATTTGTGACCTAGTGGCCAAAAGAAAAATTTGACTACAAAGTTTCCTCACTGAAAAGAAACCCATACCTAGAAACAGAGGTATTGAAGTATTTCCAGTTAAAACTACTGGTCCAGGGACTTTTGAAATGACTCAGTCAGTACAGCATCCCTGGGACCCCATGTGATAAGAAGAGAACAAACTCCTGAAAGTGGTTCTCTCTCCACACTTGTATCATTCTACATGTTTCTCCATTCAAGATAGATAGATAGATAGATAGATAGATAGATAGATAGATAGATAGATAGATAGATAGACAGATAGATAGACAGACAGACAGATAGATAGATGTTATGAATAATTAAAAGAAAATGCTGACTTAGATTGACCTATGGTAGCTCTATGTGGAAATTTGACATAGTGATACCTAGAGGTCTTGCCTGATATGTGTGAGGCCCTGAGTTTTGTCTCAGCACCGCACAAAGAAAAGGCAAGAAAACAATAATGATTTGTTACTTAAAATGATAGGAGTTTACTATTTTCATTTCTAAATAATAACATTCTATTCTATTAAAGTTAAAAAAATTACATAAAAACTAATTACAAATCTTAGCATTTTCTATATGCTAGTTTTAAATATTCATGCTTCCTAGCTAATGAATCCACTTTTTTTAATTATTCATGCATATATGCATGAGTGTACACAGATGAGTACCGTGGGTACTCACACTTGGGCATGCATGTGAATATCACAGGGTAACTCTCAGGAGTCACTTCTCACCTTCTACTTACTTGAGGCAGGGTCTTGTACCAAAGAGCATACTCTAGGCTAGCTGGTCCACAGGACTTGGCGTCACTCTCTTGTCACAACATCTTATTTCACTATAGGATTGCTGAGATTACAGATGTGCACCACTGCATATGACATTTTACCTGGGACAGAATTCAGGTTACGAGCCTTATGCTGCAAGTGCTTTAACCACTGAACAATATCCAACACTCCAAATTTACTTCTTACAGAGAGTTGAAGCTAGGATTGATTGTTATTTTAGCAGAATATAGACCAGTCTATGAGACAAGCCTCTATGCACACCTGTGAGGGCCTATCTAGATTAGATTAGCCTCTGAGCACAACTATGTGAATGTCTAGATTGGATGAGTTTCTGCGTGTACTTGTGATGGTTTTTATCCAAAGGGCTAGTCTAGGTTGAAAGACTCACTCTAAAATAAGTAGGATCATTCCCTAGACTCAGGTCCTGGACTGGGTAAAAAGAAAGCATCCTCTGCACCATTGTTCTCTGCTTCCTGACAGCCTGAAGCTCCTACCAATATCGCTTTCCCACCATGATGGACAAGACCCTGAAATCCTGAGCCCAAATAATACCTTCCTCCCTGAAATCGCTTTTGACAGAGTATTTCATCACAGCAGCAGGAAAAACAAGTAAGACCGGAGACTATCCCCAATATTACTCTCTGAACTTCGATTCCTATCAGATGTACACTTCAGAAATAACAGTTGTTTTTTGCCAACAAATAGATTGCTGTTTACCTCTCAGGTCTCTGAAAGGCATAAAGGCTTTATTGTACCTTTTCCCTACTTAGTTTTTATTCTGTCATACAACTGCAAGCTTAACAGGAGTTCTTTTAAGCAAAGTCCATAATTACAGTCCTTGATGCGCAGAGGCTATAAAGCAGAGCTCAATAGCGTTACAGTCATTAATAACAGGCTATTGCACTAAGTCTATCTGAAGGATGACTTTCTCCCTGATAGGAAGCAGAGGAGGAGGGAAACTCTTAAACTCTTAGGACTTATAGTTAGTAGGGATGACAAGAAGGTGAAGCTTTAACACCCTTTCAACCCCAGTAAAGTCTCCTTTCCAAGCAGTCGGAACACCTAGCACAACATACTTTAATTGGAGTGGTTAAAAACTCTGTTTGAAAACACATTCCTAGTAACACTAATACCCGCTATTTCCAGCTATTTGTTGAGCCTTTAACTGGTGTTAAACTTTTAAGTTACTAACAAAGTGATTTACTTCATTTTTTAAATCAACAACCCAGTGAAGTAAGTTCATCCTCTCTTTCTTCCTCTTGATTGGAAGTTAGAGAATATATGATACCCCAAGAAATATGTTAGCAACTTAGTGATGTATTTATCCCCTGGCTTCTCTTGTAAGTGACATTTAAGTATGACTTCATTATAGGAAAGCATAAAAAAGGAAAGATAATGTCCACATCCAAACTGCTCTCTTGCGCTAATTTAGCTGCTGTTCTAGCAGGTTGTTAGGATATAATTTGGCATTTTACCTAAATCAAGGGAAATTAGTAATAAAAAGGAAATGAGCAAGTAACCTAATGAAGCTTAGTTTTCAACTAATTAGTGGCTTGGGTGAACATTGTACTTTTACCTGAAAAAAAAATAGAAATAGTAAAAAGAGTGTCTGGGGTCACTGATGAAAAATTATCTTCAAAGCCCATGAGGCCTCACCCCTACACACACACACACACACACACACACGTGTGTGTGTGTGTAACTGAAAAAAATCTTGGGATAGAAGACGTGACCCCTGGGAAAAATATACCAATTAGTTGCCCAGTGCCAAGTGATCACACCTGAGAACATGAATAGAGTTAACCAAGTATAGAATGAACAGGATGTGTTTAAGAGTGTGTGTGTGTGTGTGTGTGTGTGTGTGTGTGTGTATAATGAAACAATAACAAATAGTAAATAAAAAACACTATGAATTTGAAGACGAGTGGAGGGTATGGGGTAGATAAAAGGGAAGTAAACTCCTTCATGGGAGTGAATATATATGAATTCCTGGGGGTAGAATTTCTCGTTTACCTTCATAAGTCTTGTACTCTTCATATGTCTCATTTCCCCTTCATAAGTGTTCTCTAGGCAGGACAGATCTTGGGACATGATAAGGGTCAAGAGTCTCTGACCTTGGAACTCAGTTAAAGCCTCTTACCAAATGAGAAGCAAGGTTTCTAGCTCAATTAACAACTGCTAGGTCTTCTCCCTTTCTGGGTGCAACCCTAGAGACCTCTCCATATATCCTAGCTCTTGGGAAAAGACATGGACTAAACCCCTTGTAGATCCCTGCAGCTTCTTATTTCAGTTCATCACATTATAACTCTGTGCAAGGCATTTCCAGAGCCTCCTGACTTGTCCATTTATCAAAAGAAAAAGCATGAAAAAAGATTCCTTAGTGACCTTTTGTGATGTAAATTGAGTCACCAAAATAGTTTATATGGCTGATACTGAGACAATTATTTGTGACTTTCCTTTGAGATGCCCATGTATCCTGCTTTCTTTTGAGCACCTCTCTTTTTCTTAAAACTATATTAAAATATTCCCCCTTTTCTACCTGTCAGACTGAGACTGATAGCTCTAAAGATGAAAATCATCATTTTACCGTCCACCCTGCTCATCTCTAGATAGCAATTATTCTATCAAAACAAGGTTCTTTGTGTGTGTGTGTGTGTGTAACAGAAATGTAACTCAGCTTTTTATAACCAGGCAGTTGGCAGTGAAAAGTCTCTTCACTCCAAAATTAATGCATAATCACCTTATGGGTTCTGATAGCATGACCATTGGGATCAAGTAATTTTCTTCTTGAACAAGCACAGATCACAAGTCCACTCTCCACAGCTAAGCAGGTGAACAACATATAATTAGTTGTATAGCATTTTTGGAAGGCATATTCTATCTCCTCCATAGAGTACCTGTCATTTATGAGGAGGATTTTTCTTATGTCTGAGACCAGAAATAAGGATGGAAAGGGGGGTGTGCTGTAGTACCATCAATCAACCTGTCTGAGGGGGGACTTGTCCTACATTCATGCAACCAGAGTTTCACTTGTTATAATGTAAGAACGCAAAGAATTGAATGAGAGGTTAAAATAACTTAATAACTCATATATTCCTCAATACTCAGAAATGATTGAGATTTAAAACAGTCCCTGTAAAAAATGATATTTTTTCTTGAAATTCCATTTGCATATACACTGTATTATGATCATATTTACCCCTTCTCTCTCTAGTTCCCGACTGCTGCTGGCTCCTGTCTTCTTCCCAACCACTCTCTCCTGCCTCCAACTATTCACATACATGTGTGTGTGAGTGTGTATGTGTTTCCTTCAGTGTATCAGACATTATTCTGTATACTATCCCCAATTCCTTACCAGGTATTATGTCATTCACCACAGGCTTGCAGTCTGAGGCATCTATTAGAAGAAGACTGGATTATTGAGAAATACAACTAGACTATTGGATTTTGACTGATCAAAGTCATCACAGGAGACAACAGAGGACCTTGGAATGACTCTTCAAACAGTGTCCACTCATCTATACAATACTTCGTGTATGTTTGCTGGCAAAGTACCAGGTTTCCCACACAGCAGTCTTCACTTCCATTGTGTTGTTTAGAATTTGTTTTTGTGAGTTCTAGTCTGGGACTGGAGAGATGGTGAGAAAACCTTCCTGGCCATTCACAGGACCTGAGCTCAGTCCCCAGATCCTATATTAGGCATCAAGAGACTCATAATCCGTCACCTGTAGCTCCAGTTTCAGATCTAACACATTCCTCTCCTCAGGCACCCACAAACAGGTGAGCATGCACACACATAGGGACCCATATACATGAGTAAAACTAAGAGCAAATCTTTAAAAGTTGTCTTTTTCCTATGAAAAATAAGCAAACAAATATGCTTGTTAGATTTTTATTAATGAATTTTTGCCCATGCAGACCTTTTCACTTCTGTTGCCTCTTTTTTTTTAAGTCTGCACTTCCCTGCACAATATATTACATGTCTTTACAGACAGTTGTAAAAAAAAGAAAAATAGGATGAAAAAATCATGACATCCTCCGATTTTTGTTAGCTCAAAATGTAGATATCAGTTTATTTTCCAGTGAGCAAGTATTGCTGGTCTTTCTATTCAATGGCTCATTTAGTTGTTATTAAAAGCATAGAATTTGTGAATAAGATCATCCATTTACTTGAGCAAGCGTTTGCCACACACACACACTCATCTGGAAAAGTGTATCACTGCACCACAGTGTCTTCACGTCATAAACAACTGCAAACAAACAACACTAGGATCCTGCTAGGCAAAAGCCATCTGACTCAGAGATGTTTCATTGGTTCAGGTTTTAGTGTCTGAAACCACAGCCTGTGAGAATATTCTTGGGTTTTAAGAATGTATATCTCACTGAGTCATTTAGGTGCAAGTCATTTTGATAAGCAGCAACTACGTATGCTTCAGTTCTCCATCATAAGGGAAAACTGCTAAAAAAAAAAAACAACTCAACATTCAATTTCTGCCCCATCCACAAAGACATTTGATCATGGTTTTCTACCTGTTTTACAAATTTAATTTCCTGTCAACATTTCCAAATACTGTCTAATGAACCTTTCCACTGTTGGCATTTACCCTAAGTAGTAGGGAATTCATGGCAACTCTGGGAATTCAAACATAGAACACCAGCAGCAGTGTTTGGTTTGATATTCAGTCATTGTCTATATGCTGTGAGAACTTTGTCCTTTGCTGGTTAGCAATGAGCACTGACAGGAAATGGTTCTGTCTGCAGTATATGTCAAGTATGAAGTCAGAAGTTGAGGTGAGCTCAAGTATCACCCACCCTCTGCAGTCCATAAAGCCAGACAAACCTGGTTCTGTTATAGGTGAAAGCGGTGGTGATTCCTTACTGAACTATGCATTCATAACAGTCATCTGAACATAACTGTCATCTCCATTTCCTCTTTAGGATCTTGTTTGCCAACGTTCTGACCATACGAAGAAGATCTTAGGTTTTAGGGTAAGGGACAAAACTCACAGGTGAACAAAAGCAAACTGTGCCACTGGGAATACTACATGCTATCTAAATATGTTTTACATCCCACAAAGAAAAGCCTGAGGAGGGGCAGTTCTGGGGATTGAATCCAGGATCCCATGTTGATAAAATACTGTGTCATAAAGCTATACCCCCAGTAGTATATTTTCTTAATTTTTTTTAAAAAAAATATTCTTTCAGTATACAGATTTTTATAATTGTAAGCATGTTTATGCCTGTGTGTGGGAATCTGCATGTGGATACAGGTGCCCTTGGAAATGGGTTCCTTTGGAATGTCTCATCATTGATTCCCTTTCCACACTAGACAGCAAAAAAGTAGAGATAAATAAATTTTTGTTTGTTTTTGTTTTTTGGAACAGGGTTTCTCTGTAACTTTGGAGCTTATCCTGAAACTAGCTCTTGCAGAGCAGGCTGGCCTCGAACTCACAGAGATCCGCCTGCCTCTGTCTCCCTAGTTCTGGGACTAAAGGTGGCACAACCACTGTCCGGCTATAAAAAATATTTAAATAATAAAAATAAGTGCTGCTTTCATGTAAATCCAGCATTCCGAAGACAAACAGTGAGATCTAGGCTAGTCCAGACTGTAATGTGAAATCTCACCTCATTAAAAAGGTAACCAACCCTAAATCCCTAAATTAGGGGAAACCAACCTTCCTCATACCACTGAAGAGCATAAAATACCCCCAGTCCTCCAGGGCAAAAAAGATTCCGTCCAGTCCTGACTCTACTCTTCTTGTGTGTTTTTCTCCCTGTGTGTTGTTTCTACCTCCCTTTCCTTCTCTGGCTTCCCCTCCCTCTTCCCTTATCTGCCTCTCTCTCTCTCTCTCTCTCTCTCTCTCTCTCTCTCTCTCTCTCTCTCTCTCTCTCTCTCCCTCCCTCCCTCCCTCCCTCCCTCCCCCCCCTCTCTCTCCATCTTCATTTGTAATAAAGTTTGTTACCTGTCATTACCAGATTTATGTGAATTTTTCCTGTCTTTTAATTCTTTAACTGATAGAGAAAAGAAACCCTATCAAAAATCCCAGATGGTAACAGGATGTTGGCCATTCTCTCATTCATAATGGCACCTTTGCTATGTCCACACATGGTGGATAGGACAAACAAACTGCCTTGTCTTTGTTTTATAATAGCATGACTTTTTACCTGCATAGTTTTACCACCTTCTAATGGCCTTGCTTACTTAATACTATAGCACTAGGGACTCGTTTCAACATGGGCATTTTCCAGGCACCAAGAAATGGTCATTAGAGCAGTTGAGGGCCAGGGAATTGGCTCAACAGACAAAGGTGCTTGTCCCAACGCTACCAACCTGAATTCCATTCCCAAGTCCCAAAAGGAATTAGAGAACCAATTCTTGCAAATTATATGTGGAGGTCAGAGAACAACTTGAGGAAATCACTTATATTCTTCCACCGTGTGGGTCCTAGGAATTATACTAAGATCCTAAGGCTTGGCAGCAAAGACCTTTACTTGTTAAAGCATTTAATGATCTGAAATATTTCTTAATGGAAAGCTGATCACAGGCAACACTCCCAAAGTAAACTGATATTATACATAACATCTAATCTTTGCTGTCCATGGTTTTTGAGGATTGGATTATATATGAATATTATAGCCCATGGTTGTCACCTACTTAGAAAACATTTGCTGATGAGTTATTAGGAGAAAAGTAATACATTATATCCTCTTTATTAAATGTTCCCAACATCCTATCTAAAATAAATCCTGCCATGAGGAAGTTCCAAATATATCCTCTTACTTTCATTGAGCCTTTTGAGAGAATCCTGCTGAAATCCAAGCAAAATAGCATCAAATAAAAATAATATCCTTGCTGAATTCAAACACTATGGAAACTAGAGCATTTTTCATGCATCAATCAAATGCTCTTTCTCTACATATAGATGATCAACACAAGCGCTTAAGTGAGAGTTTTTCAAAAAGTGCACAGCCAAACAATAAAAAACAATGGTGATCTATATGTGTGTGTGTGTGTGTGTGTGTGTGTGTGTGTGTGTGTGTGTCTGTGTGAACTTAACGCCTACTATATAGGAGAAAATGCCTCATACTGTTAATCTGCCCAAGAAAATATTGCTTAGGGAGTTCAGAGGCTCCAGAGATTAACCTACTAATTTTATTCTGCAACTGACATAGTAACAAACTGCTCTCTAAATTTATCTATTTATATTCATAGATTAGTGCAGCTCTTGGATCTCATCAGAGAATCTGTTTTGTTTAGTAAATAGCTGTTAATACAGAAATTCATAACCGGTCAAAGTGCAGAGAGTAAGTGTTAGTGGTACGCTCAGCCATAAATGGGATATCTACATCACAACCCTTCCTCTCAATATTCAGGGACCAACAATGAAAAGGGGCAGGAAGACTTTAAGAATGAAAGAGTAGAGAAGTCAAATTTCTGATAGGACGGAAATTATGAACCCACAGCAGCTAGGATGACCTTTACAAGATCAAGTTAGTCAACATTCTATCATGGAGGAAGAGCCACTCACAAACCTCCATCATTATGTGAAGAATTACAGGTAGTTAAAGACTGCTTGGGAAGGCAGAGTCATATTTCTTTCTTAGGGAGTGGTCTCTGCTATTTCATGACTTTACTCAAGTGAATGTTCTCACACTCATGAATATATAGGCAGCACAAATTAAACTCAGTGGGTTATAGAGAAAATAAAGGCATGGTTATGTGAGAATGATAAGGGAGTACATTTTGATGGAAGGGGTCAAATATGGTAAATATATATTATATACATGCAGGAAATTCTCTAAGGTTAATATAAATGCAATAAAAATGGGGACTTCTTTGTTGTGTTCTAAATTACTTGTCATGTGAAAGAAAAAGACTTTGTAAGGTCACCTATAGTTTTTATAAACATGTTCATGAACACTGCCTATATAAAGTTCAGTGACTAAAGTCATTCATTCTGAAAATGAAGGAAGAAAGAAATGAAAACTTGGGATGATAATAGAATCTCTGTGATCCTAAGGCTGGCTGCTTGAGAGTCAGGCATGATTTGGTTTCAGGACATGTCCCCTCCCTTCCTGTCTGAGCATTTCATTTGAGTAGAAAGCTCTCTGTAAACCACCTCAATAAAGATGAAATAACTCCCTCCAGCAGGATTTAGATTTCCGTTATACACTGGCATGCAATGGGTTTTCCAAATCAATATTACAACAGAAATGTGGCCATTACAATACAAGGTACAGAGGAAGAACATATAAGAAATTGTTTTCTTATTATACTCTTGAAGAAAAAGGGCAAGGAGAGGCAAGAAAGAAAATACACACACACACACACACACGGATGCAGAAGTCTGGGGCAGGTAACATGTAGCCTTGTGCATGACTGGAAGCTGTCATAAAATAACCAACCTCATGAGACAGGTGACTGTTTCATATCAGAAGAATGCTGGCTTTGCTTTTAGATTAAAAAGAAAGCATGCCACATTGAATAGAAGATAAAATTCAGGAAGACATTAGTGAAAGCTCAGGAATATTAAACAAATAAATGAAGAGCACATCCCAATTGCACCATAAAATGAAAATTAAATTATAAAAATGAAATTACTTAGCTTAATATCTTTTTGAATCCTCTGTTTAAAAGGAAAAAGTTAGGAAACCAAGAAAAGAGGGCTCCCAGGAGATGAAACTTGCTTTCTTTTTCTTCTTACAACTAGCCTCCTTGAGAAGTTGTTTTGATTTCCAAATGCCTCAGCTGGCCAAAAACTTTGGAGCAGTGATTGAAAAGAAGGGAAGACTCTCCTCAGTTTTCTCCAGGACTTTCCAGGTCCCCCAGGAGACACCTGCTCCTGGCAACACATGTTAATTTCTTTAGTCTACGGTAATTTACTCCTCTGTCGCCAGCCTTCCTTCCATAATGGGTTTATGACTTGTAAAATGGTACGATGGAATTACATCAATAAATACTGGCTGAATGGTTGTTTCATTTGAACAAGGCAATAAATATTATGATTCACAATTTGGGAGAGTGTTTGTGTTAACAGCATACCTCTCTACCGTAACATATACATATTTATTTGATACTATGGGCTTGTCACATGCATGCCACTGTGGTGAAGGGGAGCTAAAAAGAAAATGAAAGCTTATTTGACCATTCACAGCAGAGTGCTAGCAGAGAATATAAAGAACACAAAACTGCTTCAAAGATACTCTCCTTCTGCTGCAAAAAGAAGTTTCTTTGAAAAGGGGTAAGAGCTACTTTTACTTAAGTAAATTTTTAGAATGCAGTTGGGAATTACAGTGATTTATTCAAACAGCAGCAGTAGATCCACGACCTCACCAGGGTCCATGATAACTGTCAATATCTAGCTAGATTTACAGTACTAGGCATGAGTTCCTGTCTACTCTGGATGCCTTAAGTCCTATTAGATGGCTGTTTGTTTCCCCCAAGATACAAGTGCTCCTTTTGCACCCTTGGTTCTACCTTGCCATGCTGATAATTGTGTGGTTCATAGGCACTACCGCTGGGAAGAGCTGCTGATTGTCCCCCTTTCTCGGCAACTTACACAGTGCCATAGATACTAGGAGAGCTCATCCTCAGGAAGGGGGCTGACAGGTCAGCTCCAGCTCAGCTCCTGTATCCAAACTGTGTGGGAAGCAAGCTAGGGAAATGGCAATAACCTATGTTGTTTAGGGAGTCTCTTGAAATAGCACAGTGATATCAGCTGTCATGCCAACATGGATGGGGAAATTTCACAAGGTCCCACCCTTTGATGAATAGCAACAGACAACTAATGACTTCTAAAACAAATGCAAAACAAAACAAACAAACAAAAAAGGAAAAAAGGAGAATCCATCTTTTCCAGGGATGAGTCCCCTGATGGGTTATCTGTTCCCAAATGGTCAGTTCTAAACACACATACAAATATTCAACACTAAATGACTCAAAGTCATGAATTTTTTAGGTGGACATGAGAAGAGTTAGACAAGGGAGAGAAAGGAATAGAAATTATAAAAATACAGAACTCACACATGAAATTCTCAAAAACTTAAAAATTTTAAATTGGAAGCAGAAAGGGAAGAAAAGCCCAAACCAAATCAACAACAAATCACTCTCCTTATCATAGAGTAGATTAGATGGAGCCATAGATGATTTTAGAACAAAGTGAAGGTTGTGAAATGAGAGCGTGTGAGGGTCGCAGCAGAGACTAGAGATGGAAGTGATGGAAGTGTCAAGAGCCTGGGCTCTGCAACCAGAACGCACTGAGGGACAGCACTAGTTTTGCTACTGCCTGGTTAACTGAGCCAAGCCAAGGTAATTAATCTCACTGTTCTTCCCCCTGCTGGTATGTGATTGACTATACTAGCATTGCCTTTGGTTAAACTGACTGATGTTTGTAAAGTCTTTAAAGAAATGTGTACACCTGATATGGTGGCATAAACCTACAAGTCCAGCTCTTCAGGGGTAGAACAGGAAAGATTAAAAGTTCAAGGCCATCCTTGTGTACATAGTGAGTTAAGGCTAACCTGGAATACCTGATACTCTATCTCAAAGAGAAGAGTGAAGTAAGACACAGTAATAAACAGAGACAAAACAGCACAGTCCCAGGTGCAGAGGAACTGGGTACTTGTTAATAGAATAACAAAAGACTGATACAAGGAGGTGTAGGATCATCATTGATTCTATTAGGAGAGCACTTTCTCATAGCAATTATTCTGTTTTTAATTGCACATCCTGTTCCTTTTATGCTGTGATAAATGAAGCACAAACTGACACCTTTCTGGATTAGTGACCACAGAGAATGGCTTGAAACCCTTGCCTTCTCTTAAGTCATCATGCTATGCCAAGATTGATGTATGACTCCCTTCTGTATGATGTGGATACCACTGGTTAATAAAGAAGCTGTTTTGGGCCTGTGATATGGCAAAAGAATGGAGCTAAGTGGGGAAAACTAAACTGAATGCTGAAAGAAAGGAGGCAGAGTCAAAGAAAAGCCATGGAGCTGCCGCCAGAGACAAACATGCCAAAACTGCCAGTAAGCCCCTGCCACGTGGCAATACACACATTAACAGAAATGGGTTAAATTCATATGTAAGAGTTAACCAACAAGAAGCTAGAGCTAATAGGCCAAACAGTGATTTAAATAATATAGTTTCTGCGTGTTTATTTTGGGAGTCTGGGTAGCCAGGAAACAAACAAGCGGCCTCCTACTACAAATGATCTTAACCTAAGATCCACACTTCCACAGGAAACCTACACCACATGATGGAAAACTCAAGTTCCTATAAGTTCTCTAGAATTAACACCATCACAGAAATACATACTCAGAAGCACAATATGTTGAAAAGAATCCTTTCCTATGGTTAAGGTTGCAGTGGCTGGGGTGAGGTCCTCAGAATTCTGAGGCTGTTGGTCAGAGGAAAAACACTGATGCAGGAGTCATGGACAGATCAGGTCTACATCTTCAGCTTTGAGGCCTAAGAGGAATGGAAGAGTATGTGGGAGGTTCACAGAATGGTGAAAGCGGATGAGAGAACAGTGAAATAGCTCTGTGGGTGCACCCCTGCCTACAAGACCTACACACTGATACAAGAATGAGTGACCCCAGGGCCCGTGAGAAGGTGGAGAAACAAACGCTTAGTTCCCCTGCTTACAACAGGTCTCAGAGCAGACACTTACCTTTTAGTGAAAATGACTACAAGATACTGCAGAAATACGGTTTTTCTCTTTTCTTTTGATCTTTATTCACTGACTACAAATCAAGAACATGATGTTTTACAGGATCAGTGATTTAATCAAATACAGTACCACCATTATAAGATATATAGAGTGGAGTCAGAACTCAATGTGCTTTTTGTCCCAGGTCAAGAGCATCTTCCTATGGATCCTGAAAGCTGCCTAGGCAAGAAGAAGCTCTGAAAGTTCCAAAAAAAAATTGGTCCTGATGACTTTATAGAAAGGAAAATTCAGGCTTAATCATGGCCTAATGGATCCATGCTAGTAGATACTCATCATCTATCTCAACTAAACTGGGACCTTTCATTATTTGAAAAATTGCTATTGCCTCAAAATGACCGAAGCAGTGTTCTGACAAAGGAAGTAATATATGGGCTGGAGACTATTTTGGAATTCTTTTATTTGTAGTCTCCTGCCCATTTTCCCCCCTGTACTGAAAAATAAAGATAGGAAAAGAAGTGAAGCTGAAGGAACAGGAGATAAAGCATCATGGGAGTGACCATGCTCATAGGGTTCTAAAGTTAACTGGAAGTTCAGAGACACAGACTATGGACATAAAAGAAAGAAAAAAAGGATAAGAAAACCTGAGATGGTCTGCAACTGAGGTTAGATAGAATTTGGAATCATAAATGGGTCAGCTAAGTGGGGAAAAAAGGCAAAATTTCAAGTTCACATCCATTGCATTAAATGCTCTAAAAGAAAGACAGAGCAAAAAGGGTAATGGGATAATTTATAAAAAGGTAGAACTAAGGATCCGTGTCAGGGAGGCAACTGAAGGGGTACAGCTAAATAGTAGCACACTCTGTGGTCTATGTCAAGCCCTGGGTTCTAGCCAATCATTGAGATATAGTACTAAGAACAAAATCCCAGGAGTGAACCCAGTCTGGTTCCTGGACATTTGCCTCTTAGACTTAGATTTTCA
This sequence comes from Microtus pennsylvanicus, assembly GCF_037038515.1. Classification (NCBI taxonomy): domain Eukaryota; kingdom Metazoa; phylum Chordata; class Mammalia; order Rodentia; family Cricetidae; genus Microtus; species Microtus pennsylvanicus. The sequence continues at coordinate 68,981,516 of NC_134586.1, read as the reverse complement.
ATTTTTTTCAATCCAGAAAATTAACAAAGGTTAACAGTAAATTCTACTAATAATATGGATGACTATGCAACAGTTTGTCTAAGTCAGGGGTAAAGGACAGAGACAAATGGGATTAGGCAAAAGACAAAGAAATTCAGCATGAATTGAAAAGTCAAGTGTCTAACCTGGTCACAACTATACCCAAATATTGTAAAATAAATTATGTTAGCCACAAACAAGCACAACTCAATAAACCTATCTTTCTATCGGTAACTCACCAAGGCCACCTGGACTGGGTCTGAAAAAAACATGGGATAAAACCGGACTCGCTGAACATAGCAGACAATGAGGACTGCTGAGAAGCCAAGAACAATGGCACTGGGTTTTGATTCTACTGCACGTACTGGCTTTGTGGGAGCCTAGGCTGTTTGGATGCTCACCTTACTAGACCTGGAAGGAGGTGGGAGGTCCTTGGACTCACTACAGGGTAGGGAACCCTGACTGCTCTTCAGGCTGATGAGAGAGGGGGAGTTGATTGGGGGAGGGGGAGGGAAATGGGAGGCGGTGACGGGGAGGAGACAGAAATCTTTAATAAATAAATAATAATAATAATAATAAAATAAAAAATAAAACTTTGACAAACAAAAAAAATTAAAATGTGCCAATATTTATCCAACCTTGTCTCAATCAGATATCCTACACAGAATTTACATCAGTTAAATATTCCAAGAGGAAGTTTGGAATAGCATTGAAAGAAAAATAATAACTTTCGAGAAGAAAAGGGGAAAGCACAAATCCTACTAGATTCCATCCTAACACAGACTTGTGGCATAGGAAAGCATCCTTAACTGCCTGAGACTCACTTTCCTCAAGAACAGGACAAAATGAACAGGTGGCTCTTCCCATACCCTGGGTATTTTGTATCATACAGTGAGGTCTTGTGTTGCAACGTACCTAGCTAGTAACAGATGCTATCCTGTTAGGGGTTTGTCATCTTGACACAAGCTAAAGATAACTCGGGAAACAACCGAGAAAATGCCTTTGCTCAGACTGCCCATGAGCAAGTCTGTATAGCATTTCCTTGACTAACAACTACGAGTGGGGCTACCCCGGCTCTGTGGCCATGGATAGTAAAACAAAGCAGGCTGAGCAAACCAGGAAGCAGCATTCCTCCATAACTTCTGCTTCAGTCCCTGCCTCTGGATTCCTGCTTTGACTTCCAACTCTAGCTACCCTCAGTGAAAAGTGAACTATGAGTTTTTAGTGGAAATAAACCCTTTCCTCCCCAAGTTACTGCTGGTCATAGTGCTTTATCCCAGCACTATTGCTGTAATAAACCAAGACAGGTACTTAAGTCAAAGTGTTCACTCCTCAGACAGGCAAGTCCAGTCTCAGAATACATTTAATGGCAGGTGAAAATGAATTAATTGACTTTAAACAGTAATAAAAGCATCCCCAGATCTTCAGTTTGCACAAGAATGATGCCCTCATAAAGCAGATCCCGAGAGAGACTTTGAACAACATCTTATGAAATCTGCTCTTGCTGTAGCTCTCATTCTGAAACTTCTGCCCAAGCTTGAGCATGATCTGCAAAATACAATAGAGGAAGGTAGCATGTGTGGTGGTTAGAAAGAAAATGGTTCCCAAATGGAGTAGCACTGTTATGAGGTGTGGCCTTGTTGGAGGAAGTGTGCCACTGTGGGGACAGGTTTGAGGTCTCTTTTCTCAAGATTCACTGAGTATGACAGTAAGTTGACTTCCTATTGCCTGTGAGCATCAGCAAAATGTCCACCTGCATGCTGCCATGCTCCCCATCATGATGATAATAGACTGAATCTCTGAAACTGTAAGCGAGCCACTCCAATTAAATGTTTTCTTTAGAAGAGTTACTGTGGTCATCGTATCTCTTTACAGCAATAAAAACCTAACTAGGACAGAACAGTTCTGAGAGAAAACTGACATCTAGAAAAGGTCAGTATCATCTGACAATAGGATATAGCTGAAGTCTGCTTCAGGACAGTAAGAGCGATATATCCTGTGTGTATAATTTAGTTTAAAATTCCCAGATCCTACACAATGAAAATAACCAGGGAATGAAGGTCCTAGTACCAGGACATTTATTTCAATCCTAAATGTATAGCTAGATATAGTTGTCTGTGTGTCACTGAAGAAAGATGTATTTCTTGGTACTTTTCAAAACATAGCAAAGACAAGTATATTTGGGAGTAGTATGATAGTAGCAATGATCAAAGAGTAAGAGAGGACGGGAGAGATAGGCTTAATCTAAATAATGGGCAAGAGGTGTTTGGAGTCATGGTGTGGGAAGTAGGGGGTCTATGGAAAATGAATTACTAGAAGTGGGAAGGTAAGAAGTATTCCAAACTAAGAAGATTCTTTCTGAAGTGAAGCCATGATGATGCACCATCCCCAAAAGATGCAGAGTGAGCAATCTCGTCAACAGAGATGGATAATGACCAGATAAAGAGGGTGTAGCTTCTTCCTAAACTGACTCAAGGGCTTTTGTTACAAGTAGATTTTATAAGAAATGGCACATACAGTCCTAGAGGTTTCATGAGCCTGACTGAGGTTCAGCTAAGTAAGAAAATAACCATATCAATAATAGAACTTACAATATAACAAATCATAACTGTTAAAGGTTACTTACTATCTATACCAAGATGAATTAGATAAAGTCTTTCTCAAACTATGCCCTTTAGCCCCTTGAACAACAATGTCAACATTTTCACAGAATTTGTTAGGCATGAAAGCTCTTGTGTCCTACTCTAGATGTAATAAATCAGACATTGAGGAGGACAACTAAAAGTTGGCTTTATTTATTTATTTTAATTATCTGTATTGTGGAGGTAAGGATGGAGAAGAATATCAGTGGAAGACAGAAAAGGGTGTCAGATCCCCTGGAGACATAGTTATAAAAAGTTATGATAAGAGTGCTGGGATCCAAACTAGGGCATTCTTCCAGAGCAGTACATGAGATTACCCATTTAGGTCTCTCTCCAGTCCCCACAGTCTACATTTTAACAAATTTTCTGAGTAACTATGGTGTATTCTCCAGCTTGAGAGTCACTGAGTTTGAGATATATCCCGCATTTGTCTCGAATCTGGATGTATAAAGTATCTGTGAGATATATTTCCTTTCCCTTGTGATGATAGAGACCAAACTCAGCATTACAGATACTTGTCAAGTGTTCTCTTACTGAGCCACATCTACTGCCCTTAGAATGAACAAGGTCTGTTAATTCAGACAAGCAAACTGCAGACCAGTAAAAAATATCTGTAGTTGAATGTGTGTGTGTGTATGTGTGTGTGTGTGTGTGTGTGTGTAAAGTCCATGTGATATGGTGTTTTCCCAGTTCTTAAAATCAGTACAACTGGTGACAAAAGAATCAGTGCAAATGAAAGGGGTTGATGTGGAAAAAAAAAAGAGAAAAAAGGGACGGAGGGGGAAACCGGGGAGGGAAGAAGGGAGGAAGGCATCACCAGGAGAGAGATAGACATTCTGATTTCATTGAAGCATACAGAAGGCTGCATAGTTCAACTGCTTCTCTCCTTCTTCAGTTTAAAGTCAAGCCACATTATGCTTGGGAAACTCTTTCCTAAGTGTCGCATCTCTTTTTCTCTAGGACATCTTGTATCAAACTCTAAAAAGTACTGTGAATGTGCATGTACAAATGAAAAGGACTCAGGCATGTTGAATGTGCGCTGCAATTCTCCAAAGACCATGCAAATGTCTGCTGGCTAAATGGCTGTCACTCAAGATTAGGGACAACATATGTCGATTTCTACATTTCCAGCGAGAGGGAGAATTCAGGTTGACAGTAGTTTCCTCCTAAGAGCACTGTTGCACAAAAGCTTTTTTTTGCTTCTGTGGATAAATTATGAAAAATTAAAGTATCCTTCTAACAGGGTCATATCTGACCTATCTGCAGTCTTAATTTGCTTAATTAAGCTTCAAGGAGGGAGTAAAACGTATTTTTCAGAACCTTGACATTTTCATAAATAGATGAAACGTCAGGGATTTCACAGTAAACAAGGAAATCCTTTCAGAGTCCTGGTTCACCCCAAATGGCTTATGCAACCTGCCAAGCCACCAGAGAAACGGAGGCCTGCACAACAAGCTCCCAGATGCTAGCCTACCACCTTGTCAAGCTATAATGATGTTTGTCCTTGTATAAGAAAATTGGATGGCATTCCTTATAGGAATCCAAATGAGGTGGTGAAGAGAAGTCAGTACGGTGTCCTCAAGATGGACTCTCATGGTAGGAAGGGAGGGGGTGACAGAAGCACACAGAAGCAAGAAAGAAAGAAACGAGATCAAGTTATCAAGTGAATGTCCACTTGTTCGGGAGCTAGACCAGGTAGGCACAGGAACTTGAGCCCTGAACAAGACTTGAAGAACACTGCTGTTTCCAACAAGCTTAACTGCCCAATTTCTGGAAAGACATTTTTACCCTATGTTCTGTTTGGTTCCCTGTAGGATTTCCTCCAAAGAAACAAGAAAAACAAATGGCCGCTCTGTTATTGGGTTTAGAAAAAAAAACAAGCACATGCCTTCTAACCGCTCAGATTTGAATTTATCACTTATATCTTTTAATTAAATCAAATGAGTAAGTGGTCTGTGGCCTTTCTGAAACTAAAGATGTCTTCCAGCAAGCCCTACATATGGCATGTGTGTGGTCTCAGGTCATATAAATATCTGAATAACTAAAATCTACCAAGACTTGTCCATGTCAATACCAAATGCCAACTGGACTACGTATTTGTAGTATCCATGAGCTCGTGAATCATTCTAATGCAAACCTAGGGTAAATAGACATCAAATTAGATTTTATCTAAACTGTGGGAATGTTTAGAGTTTGGGATTCAGGTAAACAGGGTCTATTCCAAGATCCTTTCTAAACAGTAGAGCCAGCAGCTCCCAGAGAGTCTGCTGCAGAAAGGATTTCTCTCAGCAATACAGAGGTAGGGATTTCTCCCTGCTAAGAAGAAAGACTGCAAAACAAAGCAGAAAAATGACTTTACTGTCTCAGCACTTCCAGCAAAGCAAACACAAGAGTATAATTTGTTTTTAGGCATAGCAACAGCCTACCGGTTTTAAGGAATTTTGTTCCTTTAATATAAGATAATGTCTTATTTGTCTCTAGCACCTTGAAATTGTAGTTGACACCTAGTAAGTAGCATAACTTACTTCAGTCTAAACTCCTCACACAACTAACTGTAAATGAATGAGGATTAGTCATTTATACCTGACTAATAGATACTTGTAATTATCAGCCATAAATTACATCCCAATGCAAGTAACTAAAACTTCTATGTTTTTTAGGTAATTTCTTTGTTTTGCTAGAAGCAACTTATCAACTGCCCTAACCCTGATATTCTAAAAATAATATCCAAACATTTCTTTTTCAAAGTCTTAAAGTTAGATTCCAATGTTCAGTAGGGCCCATGAGGCTCCCTAATGACAGATTTAGACATAGATATGAACAGTTGAGTTTGTGGTCTCTTCCATCATACAAGAGCCCGACACATGAGCCATCAGAATATGTAGCTTCTAGGTTATAGAAGGTTACTCCATTGATTGATATGTTGTTTATCTTTCTTGGGAGCTTTGTGCCCTCATAAAAACAATAGGATCTCCGATAGCTTAGATTGGCACCACACTTACTCTGTAATCAAAGATAATTTCGAACTTCTGATCCTCCTCCCATGTTCTGGGATTGCACTCATGTGATATCACTTTCAGTTTGTGAGGGGCTGGGAATTGAGCCCCTGGCTTTGTGCACTCTGGGCAAGCTCTCTACAGCTGAGTTATGTCCCCAGGCCTGAAAGCCTGTCCTCCACTGTCTGGTTAAGTACTTCTCTGGATTCATGCATTCTGTCCTCATTGTCAGAATGTCCCTGGGCACCTACTCAGGAGAGATGGACATTTAGCTGTGTCTTCTCTCCCTCCTCAGTAGCCCAACTCCAACTCTAGAAGAAAGTGACCAGGGTTAAGAAACCTGTTTTTTTTTCTTTCTTCATATTTTCAAGAGTGGAACCCTACTCATCTTTAGGAAGCACAAAGTTTTGGAGTCATCTGAATTTTAAGCAAAAGAAACAAACAAAGCCTGAGAAAGTAGAGTGACTAAACCAAGGAGCTAACGGAGAGGAATAATATTAAACTCTGTAAAAAGAATAAAATAAAGTTCAAGTTCCATCATAAACAGGTCCTCCATCAATCAGTAATTTAAGCCTGCTGTGTTCTGGGTCTTGAAAGAGGTAAATACAGTGCATACCATGTAGGAGTTTGCATTTTTCCCAGTATACATAATAAAATTTTATAGGATATTCTGTGTATGTTTTATATGTGCCAAGGCAGAGATTTAATAACATAGATTTGCACACATATTTTCTCATCAAATGTCTTCCAGATGTCTAATAATATTAAATCTCTTGTTTTATGACTATGGAAACTCAGACTTTTAAGTGTTTAAGCATCCTGTCAAAAGAGCCAGCTCCAATTCACTGGCACCCTGTCATTTCATAGAGTTTCTAAAGTTTCAAATAATTGCTGCATTGATTTTTTTGAAGATATCTTTTACTTTTATTTTCATCATTATTATTGTTATTGTTGTTGTTATTATTATTGGTGGTGGTGGTGTTGGTGGTGCTGGTGGTGTGTGTGTGTGTGTTTTGGTAAATGGAGTGCAGGTCCCCATGCAGGTCAGAGCTGATGGATACCCTGGATTGAACTTAAAGGTAGTTTTAAGTTGCAGGATAAGGGTGTTAAGAATTGAAGTGGTGTTCTCTATAAAAGCCATCTCTCCTGTTCCACGTTTGCTGTACCTAATCACTTATAAATCTCTGAGCTGTCAGAACACAGTTTCACAGTAGTGACTGGTAGATATGACCAATTTCCTCAAACCACAGGACTTACCTTCTAAGCACAAATCATAACGGGGCCTTCCTCTGAGACCAATAGAGCCAAGCCTTTCCTAACTTTACCCTATATGTATTGAGATGGTAGAGGTGGACGCAGTAATGGAAACTCATGGGTAACAATGGGAATGGTACAGAATGCACAACAAACCAGGCCATTCAAAATACAGGAGAGACATTGATATGTAGAAAGGCCTGGCATCTGAGGGAACTGGGTGACTTATTAGACAGGACATATGAGTGAAAAAACTAGATGCTTCATCTAGATAATGGCTCTGGTTTGATAGTAAAGACTAGAAACTCACACCAAGTTCATGCTGGACATGATCCTGGAGGTGTGTGACCAGAAACTAAAGTGTGAGTATTCACATCTGTCTCTAGGTATCAGGAGTCACATGAAAATAGAGTTATTATTCATTCCATGTGTGCAGAGCAAAAGCCGAGTAAAAACTTTATGAGCTGGGGAGTGAGTTCTTCCTCAAACTTCTCTTGTCATCTTCCTCGGGTCACATAATCAGTCTCACTGACTTCCTTCCCTTCTCTAGCACTGGGCTTCAAGCTTCATTGCTCGGTGATAAATGATGATCTTCCCTTTCAATCTCATTCTAAAACTTGAAGGCAACTCAGCAGCAGATGCTAATCACCACCAACATCGTGTAAATTGCCCACTATTACTCCCTTCACTATGTGAACAAAGCAAAGTGTGAATATATATACAGCTTTCTCCAGGAAGACATGGAAGAGGGGCAAATGGAACCATAGGGCATGAGATACACACATCCAGTGACTTGCAACTTCACAAAGACATCTAACCTACCCTGGAGCACCAGAACATGGTGTTGGTCTCCAGTCCTTCTCTGGGAAAACATGAGATTCTTGTTAAATTCACTTTCCTCTCCCTTTGCATTTGCTGCACAGTCCTTCCTAGCCATCCTGTGGGGCATGCTTATTTAACAAGTCCATACAACCTTGTAGTTAGTGTTTTCTTACTGTCTTTCTTACAATCTCTTCGCAGTGGCCTCCTTTCTTTCAACATGAGGAGCCCTCCCTTGGGACATATGCATTCTCACTACTCAGCTCATAGTTGATTTCTTCTATGCATATAAAAAGGCTGCTTCATAAACCCCTGCCATCTTACCACCTCACTTAATGGGTTTGCCATTCACTTGCCAGGCCTCTACCCTACGTCACAGGCCTGCTCTTCATTTGTCAGACCTAACATCCAATGAGCTGAAACAAAGCAGTCACTAATTGGGAAGAAGGGGACTCAATTTCTCATCCAACTCCTGCTGTCCGTGTGAGAAATAGGCTACACGCATCATCCCCTACTCTTCTCCCAAGCCTCCAGCTCTTCATCTGTAAAAAGAGGGCATGAGCTTCTGACCCTCTGATTTGATTTCACAGCATCCTTGTTTCCATTCTGACCTTTGGCTCTGGGCCTTTCCAGGGTTAGGCCATCATCAGAGAGACAAGCACTATTTGCCATTCTGTCTGCCAGTCTGGACTCGGGCAGACTGTGCAGGGGAGCTGACAATGATCAAATGCCCAGGGCTGGCCCCGCGCCATGTGTCAGTTCAACACACCATGTGACAGGCTACAGATGGAGACCTGGAGACTAAGTATTCTGCACCGTGCCCTACAGAACTCCCAAGCTGGCCCCTGTGCTCACAGCGCCTGCCCGGATTCAGCCTCTGGAACTTTATCCATCAGTCTTCTGCCTGCCCTGGCTGAACCAGAGAGCCTAATTGCTTAACTTCAAAAAGCAATGAAGTCAAATAAAAATTAAATTAAATGGCTTCACTGTGTATCACCGTTAGTAGAGTGTTCGCCTAGCATGCACAAGACCCTGGGTTGGGTCAATGGTACCAGATAAAACTAAGCATAGTAGCGTATACCTATGAGAAAATTAAGCATAGTAGCGTATACCTATGATAAAACTAAGCATAGTAGCATATACCTGTGATAAAACTAAGCATAATAGCTTATACCAATAATCCAGCACTCCAGAGGTTCATGAGGAGGATCAAGAGTTCTGGGTCATCTTTTAATACATAGAAAATGTAAGCCTAACCTGGGCCGTATAAGAGTTTATCTTACTGAGAACTCAAGAACAATCGCAGTGGGTTTTTGATCCTACTGCACGTACTGGCTTTGGGGGAGCCTAGGCAGTTTGGATGCTCACCTTAGGATACCTGGATAGAGGTGGGTGGTCCTTGGGCTTCCCACAGGTCAGGGAACCCTGATTGCTCTTCCAGCAGATGAGGCAGGGTGACTTGATCGGGGGAGGGGGAGGGAAATGGGAGGTGGTTGCGGGGAGGAGGCAGAAATCCTTAATAAATAAATAAATTTTAAAAAAAATAACAAACAAACGAATAAATATCCTTTAGGTTTGTCTATGTCTGGAGATAGAAACAAAGATGTTCATGAATAATAACATATTTTATGATTGTTATCAAGTACCAGACATATGTTGTCTTTTTCGATGTGCAAAAGAACACTGAATGGTAGGGGCTATAATTTTCCCATTCTGTACTTTAGGACACTCAAGTCCCGCCTGGCAGTCTGGCCCCAGCTTCCCTCGGTGGTTCCTCATTATGCTGCCTCCTCGAGCCTTCCAGTTCAGATCCTTCTCCCTTCAAAAGCATGCTCTTCTTACACTGAGTGGAAATCTTTCCCTAATGATCCCTTTAGCCCCCTCCCTCTCATTGGATCCCCTCAGACCTGGATAAAGACACTCAATCGAATCAATAGCAATATTTGAAGTAAAGAACAATTAGTGCGATCACCAACCAGCTCTGTGGTTTCCTTTGTTCTTCCCCAGCCTCCCTTGCTAATTGGAATGGGGCTCTGATGTGTTTTGCTTTCACCCTCTTTGCCCTGTCTAGTTTCTTCCATAGCATGCTAATGCAAGTCAGAGCTTCGACAAATATACAGCTAATTTCTGAATGATTGAAACCATTTTTACTATTCCAGTCGTTGAGTACTCCTATAGAAACTATGAGAACTGGCAGCTGTACCCACTGCATGGGTACCTATTGATGACACAAAAGTTTGACATTCGGTTGCAATTGCCATCGAGCAAAACATACGGGGCAGTATATAAAACTATACCTACACACACGTGAATGTGAACTCAGGCATGTTTATTCTGTCTTAAGTGAGCATAGTTCATACATAGGTAACTCATTCCATATGAAGTTTCATCTGAAATCTATGACTGCTTCGAATAGACCACACTAGATTCCATGCACTGACGGCTGTCATTGTAACAGTCTCACTGACAACCCAGACATTCGGTTCTCAGACATTTATGACAATACTTTACCATATCTTGTCTGAGGAACGTAGGTAAAGGAGCTCGTCAGTGTCAATAGCCATCAACCCTGCAAATCCAAACAACCAATAATAACTTGTGCTCCATCTATGCCACCTTGCCAACTTCCTAAGTTAGGACACATTAGACAAGGGGTCCAACAGCAGGTTCCACGGCAACTGTTAAGGAAAGTCACTTGAGGCTTCCCTGTTTGCTATTGTAGCTTCAGCTTATGAAGTGTCTATGGGAAATCAGGAGACAATGCCTTTTCAAACGGTCACTGAGTATGGCTGCCTGCACATTTCTGTCTTCCTAGCAGGCCCTAGGCTCTCGGTTTGAAGCCCAGTTTCATCTGGCTTAGGACCCTTCCCATCTTTTCATCCTCATTCTAACCATCCTGCTTCATTCTAGGCCACACCTTTACAAGAAGTTGCCTGGGTTTTCCTGACCTTGGACCTTAGAATGTATTTCCCATCTTTCAAAGACAGATTCTTATCAAGCCCCAAGGACATCAAGATGCAAGTGTAATTAACTACTACACCCACAGTGAATCCATTCCATGCCAACACACATTTGTTATGGCTGCACTTGATGACTTGAATACTTCACACTTGGCTACAACTTTCTCTCCAACATGTCAGGTAAGGAGCACCTAATACCTACATCTCTCTTCCTGCAATGTGTTTGTTGGGATACTAGAAAAAAAATGAGACTATAGCACTTGCAATCTGAATCATTTTTGCCTGAGAGGTTAGAAGGCTGAGAGCTGCCTGGAGAATCTCGCCCATACTGGCAGTCAGCCCATGAGACCTGACTGATTGGGGTGACAGATGGCATTTTATGAACCATTGGGTTTAAAGTTACAGGGCACGTGGTAGACAGAATACAACCATATGTCTCTAAGTACATCCAAAAGCAAGAATCATGTCCATTTTACTCACTGGGGTTTACAACACCTAGCTCAGTGCTTGCCAAATAGGCGATGTAGTTAGTGACTATAGCTGACTGAATAAAGGATGGATTCATCTGCAATACATCATAGTGGATATGAGTAAGAACTAGCCAGATACTGAGTATGCTTTAATATGAATCTATTCTCACATTCTGGGTCTTGGAGGTTTTGTTTATGATAGAATTCCAATTCTTATTTTACCATTTTCTCTAAGCTTATCTTAAGCTTAATCTAGCTATGCAATGACATAAATATACATGAAAATCTTCTTTGTTGCATTTAAAATTAAATTTTGGGCCGAGGAACTGATCCTACTGATGCAAGACATTATTTTATTTTGAGAGAAATAAAATCCTAAGCATCAACATTGTAGAATCCATATGCATGGATTTTGATTGTTAACCTTCTGACATGGGCTAATTTTTCTTTATTCACAAATACAAGCATTTGGATTTGCCCTTCCCTGAAAAACTATGACAAATTTCCAGGTTACTATTATTACGGAGGTTGGGGATGTTGCTCAGCTGATACAGTGTTGGTCTAGCATGCACAACATCTTGGGTTATATCCATAGCAGCACATATAATAACCATGTTGAGTCAAGCTTGCAATCTCAGCACTCAGGAGAAAGCAGGAGGATCAGAAGTTCAAGACTCTCCTCAGCTACTTATCAAGTTCAAGGCCAGCTGAGCCACATGAAACCCTGTTTCAGCAGAAAAAACAAAGAAATTATTAGAAACATTACCCTAGTCTCTGTATTGGGAGCTCTAAGCCAAAGAGCTGGACCGTGTATGAAACTGAAGTCCTCATGCAGCAGTAATTTACACTCTACCAAAAGACCTGGACTCAAAGGCATGGAATGAGAAGGTGGAAGCATGTGATCATAAGGCCATGGGTCAGTGTCAAAAGCCTGACCTCTTAAACATTTACAGTGGCACAGCAGTGGAAAGAAGACCACACAAAAGACAATACTCCAAATAGTTCCAGAAAGATTTAAATCAGGGGAATATATTTCCCTCCAAATAGAAAAGGTAAAATACTTTCCTTTTGTAGCATTGACATTTTAATGGTCAAGTGGCCTGAATAAGACAAATAGACATAAAGGCTATAAAACAGAAATAGAAATACTCTGCTCAAGTTCCTTTGTTGCAAATTACCACCCAGCCATGTAATTCTATTGATTTTCCTGCACTATATCAAATTTTAATCACCATAAACCATAGGCTAATATAGATCTGCCACCAATGTATACCCTTAGAAGCCTTTGATTACCTGGAGAACCTCTAAGACTCTTTTAAGACTGTCTATCCTGGAAACTTGAAGGTATAATCACACACTGGACAAAGGGTCTTCCAATGGTTTTGCAAAAAGCAGGTGTGATATTCTGATTTTTTAAAGTGAGGCCACTGAGAAAAAGCACTAGATAGGATAAAGAATGGAGCTGGGTGGGTGAGGAGATAACTCCCACAAGGATAATTACCAGATCATTCCCTGAAGGACAGCAAGATGATATTGCAGGCAAATGTTTTTACTGCCAGGCTGGACCACCTGAGTTTCATCCCCATAAGAAAGAATCACCCGCACAGTTTGTCCTCTGATCTGTGCATATAAGGTACAAACACACACACACACACACACACACACACACACACACACACACGAATACCACAGCCCTCTAGAATAAAGAACAAACTTCTTTTGTTCCCTGGGCTAAATGACAACTGGTTAGGCTTGTCAGTGCAGTACACCTTAGTCCTCTAGCCCTTTATTAGATACTTGCAACACACAAAGTCTAACCAGGTTAAACCATTATACCTTAAACTGTGGGCCATGCACTAGTTTTATAAGCTGTTGATAGACGAAATAAATGAATAAAAGTGGTTGTTGATATAACTAGAAAATTTGCATAGTATAAGATCTCACATAAGGTATAGATCTACAAGCCTGTAACTTCCTTAAGCACCTAAAGAATCAGATTGAGGTGGCTGTGTGGTTCAGTTGATGAAGTGCTTGCTGCACAAACCTGAGGACTAGAGTTCATCCCCAGACCTCCATTAAATCTGGGTGGTCCCCATATTCTTGTAACCACAGTACTGTGGAGATAGAGAGAGGAAGATCGCCAGGCCTTGCTGGCCAGCCAGTGTAATCTATGGGTGAGCCCCAAGAGACAGACTCTGTATCAAAAACATAGTCACACACAAATGCATGCACAGTTGTTAATTCACGTGAAAACATATATAGACATGTACACACACATACATACACACAGTCCTGAAAAATGCAATCCTTAGAGAATTTGATTCTGTGAATTAACACGGAACACCTTAAAAACTTGTATTCTGTAAGTCAAAGCTTTTGATATATTGGATAATATTCCAACTATGACTAATATCTTTGTACATTTCAAACATCACAGCTTTGCACTAAAGGAAGATAAAACACAACATAGTGCACATACTAAACCATAAACTTTCTTCCAAAATACTCTGGAAATTCAACAGTACTTTATCTCTTTGAGCATGCCAAGACTATAAGCAATTCTTGTGTCTCTCATGTAGACAGAATTCTGCGTACCTTCAGAAGCATCTTTATAAAACTGACAGCCATATGTTTGGCTCATACCACAGGCTCCACACGGTGGCTCAAGGACTCTAGATTTGATTGAGGCTAAATTTTATATTTAGGTCTGTCACTAACTAGTTCCACATTAGAGTGTGCTTTTTAATCTCTCTATGACTCAAAACCCTCATTTATCATTAAACAAATCCCAGTCATTCTAATGTCAAAAGTTCTAAATCTGAGTTGAGAATTCAAAGGTACAGAGTTACTTTAAAATCACCAATGCTCCTGTTTCACAGTGTACATTCAAAGGCTCTATTTTAAAATGTGCCAAGAGGAGGATGCATAAAAAGCACTTTAAGTTTGGAAAGTACTTTGGAAACAACAGAGACAGAAGGAAGGCAAAGACAATTCTAAGGAAGAAATGCAGAAAGACTGCAGGGATCCCATGTTTGTTCCTCTCTGTCATCTATCCACATTGTAAATGTTTTTGCAGTAAACCTTTATTCCTGTCACAAGAGCAAACTGTCCAAGAAGTGCTGTATTCTGCATTTAAGTTTTTGAGTTCTTAGGCAGGTTTCTACTGGTATAGAAGCCAATGGAACACTCTAGACAATATTTTCAAACAAAAATCACAAATAATGTTTGAGAAATGAAGGACAATGTTTTGGGAAGGCTTGCAGCTCACCGTCAGCATCACAGGTAGATGACAAATAGGTGGAAAGAATTTGGCTGTGAGCGTCATAGGAATTGGCAATAAAATACAGGTGGAGAGGGAAGAAATGTGAGCAAATGAGAAGAAAAGAAGGCGTGGAGAGATGGCTCACTGGATGAAGAGCTTGCTGTGCAAGCGTAAGGATCTGAGTTCAGGTCACCAACATCTGAGAAAAAGTAGGGTGTGGTGACATTCATCTGTATCCCCTATTGATGGGAAATAGTAGACAGGATTCCCTAGATCCAAAAGGCCACTGGACATCCAGTTTAACCAATTTAGCGAACTCCAGTCATAGTCAGAGACATCGATTCAAAAAGTAAAGTAGTCCACCTGGATCTGGGGAGCACCCCTTTGATTCCAACACTGAGAAAACAGAGGCCAGTGGATTTCTGTGTATTTGAAACCAGCTGAGATTACATAGTGAGACTCTGTCGCAAAAATACAAAAATTAACTTGAATAATAATAATGGTTAAATAAATAAAGTGGAGTTGGATGGATGAAGTCACCCAACAAATTTCTGCCCTCTACATGTATACACACACACACACACACACACACACACACACACACACACACATATACACCAGTGACACAATAAAAAGATGAAAAGGAAGGAGGATAAAGGAATTAAGGCAATTGCTAATCCATTCTTTAAGAATGGTGATTATGGTCAAAATTTTTTAAAGAATATTCTAGGCATGATACAGTATGCTTCTAGAATATAGTTACATCAGCTTTCTGCATAGTGAGAACATAACTCTATCTTTTAAATCTGTCTTAAGATAGGCAATAGTAAAAAACAATGCTATGAAGTAAAGAGGTTTGTTCCAAATAGTTCAGCTAGGTTCTTAACCCTGAAAGCAAACTCGCGTCGCTTATGGAAGCTTTGAACTTTCAATACTTGGGTCTAATTCACCAGATCAGGCAAATTAGAGTGAGTGCAGCCTCAGCATCTTTGACGATCCCTGGGAGATCCTAATGAATAGGCAGGAGTCAGAAATACACAGGCAATGTAAAATCGAGGCACTATAGCAAAGCCTATGGGCTCCTCAGTGTTACTGAATGCTCCTTGGAAACAGGAGCAGTTTAATTTCCTTGACTATTTGAAGACTTTCAGGGTATGGCTGAGATTGACAGAGAACAGAGTGAATTTGCTCTTTTTGCTTAATATCATCCTCAAATATACTATCTCCTTTACCTGACAAAGCCAGAGTGCTAAGAGAAATGGTGGCTTTCCTAAGTAAGAAAAGGCACTTTCTGTAGACTGAATCCTCACAGAGGAGCTGACAGATCAGACAGGAATCTGTGCCTGAATCTCATAAGGGGCTGGGACTTCCTGGAAAGTTATTAATCAACCAAGTCATACCTCTTCCTGAAATTTGACTTTGTCTGGAATTACATTCAGACATGAGGGTTCTGTAGAGTTCTGTTTAATTATCTGACACTTTTCCATGAATATGCAGCAGAATAAAGTACTGACATATTCACATATTTGTCTGTTCTCTTTTAAAAAAATTCTAAAAATGAAAAGATAATGTGTTTTTCCCACCATTCTTTTCTTGGAAGGATGGGCAGATTCTTGTGTGCCCTTCCACAGCACTTCATCTCCACGAGCTCCCCAGACCCAACTTCAGTCCTACGTTTCATGTAAGAGAAGTACACCTCTGAGCTTCTAAACTAATATAAAGCAAATTCCAGATCACTCATTTGTATTTTTTTTGGAAGCATAGGTGGAATGGAGATCATTATGTTGGAGTTGCCTCAGAGTAGGAAGGAAAAGAAGGGAGGGGTCTGAGTAGAAAACAGTTGAATTTCCCAAGAGAAAGATAGAAAGAAAGAATGACTCTGCTGGTGAAATCTTTCACTGATGGTAAGAAACCCCCTTCTCATAGGCCACCGAACAACAGTGCATATACAACATTTTGAGAAAACAAAGGAAGGGTAGAAGAGAAAAAGAAGTGATATTCTTGTTTATGAATTTCACAGAACAAATGTACAAACTACTGCACTTTCTAGAAGAAGCAGATTGAAAGAAGTTAGCTCATTGAGACTACAATGTGCTACAGCGGGAAGCTCTACCAGAGAGTATCTGGGCTGTTTACAGAAGAGAATCTGAACTATCAATCATTACTTCTTGAAATACTCCACTACGTTAATGATAAACATGGCACCACACATAGACAAGCTTACCCACAGAATGGATATAATACATCACATCTGTTTTCAGCAGTGTCTGATTTCGACCATGAAATTGATCACGAAGGTCCCGGTTCTCATCATATGTACGGCAGTGGGTATGGGCAAAGCTGGTGTAATCAGAATACATCTGCCTTACAAAACCAAACCAAACCATCTAGAAAGAGGGCAAAGTGTTTTTCTTTATAAAAAAATATTTTCTCAAAAGGATCGGAAGAAAGATGAAATGAAAATGGATACTGACAGTCTTAAGAATGCCATACTAGAATTTTCTTTGTTAGCAAAGTGTTCTGCCCTCAAAATTTTGAAAAAGTAATTTTCTCAAGTTTACAACAGAATCCACAGAAGGATTCTTTTCCAGGAGATTTTGAGTATAGTCCACAGCACCCTTTCACTGTCATCTTCATCCATTTTCAAAAAGCCTTGTATAAATTTTTTGATACCACAATTTGTAAAACTCATAAGTAAGTCAAAGAGATCATACATATTATATATATATATATGTATGTATGTATGTATGTATATGTATATATGCATACATACTTACAAAGACACACACACAAAAAAACCATCCATACAGTGTTTTGAAATCATGAATCTACAATTATTGGAGAAAGGCTTAAAGTCATGTCCCATAACAGTGTATGTTAAAGAGGATCAAGCTTGTCCATTAGAAAGCCATTTTCTCCAGCAGAGTATGTCTCTGTGTGTTCTTTTAATTGGGTGCACTATTCTCACTTGATTGATCAATAAAACAGAATTAAAGACTCAGAAATAAATCCATGCACCTACAGTCATCTGGCTTTTAACAAAGATATCAAAATGCACAGTATATAAACAGTAGCACTTCTACAAATGGTACTGAGAAAACTGCATATTTTATGCAAAAATTGAAAATTGTCCCTTTTCTATCACTATAGACAATAATCAATACCAAATGCACTAACAACTTCAAATTAAACACCAAATTCTTTAAATTTCTTGAGAGAAGAGTATGGAGTACACTTCAAGCGACAGTCTCTTTCAGACCACACCACAGATGTATCATTGTCTAGTGGCCAGTGTGTTAATGCATAACACATGGTTCATCCACATACAGAAAATAAGTATCAGTGAGCTCTCAACTACAAATGGGACATCTATATCACGCTTTCTCCCGAGCATGAATCAGGAAACATCACAGAAGAGGATGGGGAAAGACTATAAAATGCAGAGGACTAAGGATTGGGGAAAATATTGTCTTTTGAACATGACAGGACTACCAGACTCCTAAAGCCACAACAGCTGTAGTTGTCTACATAAGGCCTGCTCAAGATCAAGCCAAGCAATAGCCCAGTACGAATGGGGAAAGGGTTTATGAATCCAAACTCCTTGCTGAGCCATCTATTGATGTGGAACGTCCTTTTGTATGTGTGCTGCTTTTACTGCATAATGAATAAAGCTGTTTTGGTCAATGGCTTAGTAGAGTAAAGCCAGGCAGGAAATCTGAACAGAGATATCGAGAGTAGGCAGAATCAAGGAGTGGTATGGGAAGTCCTTCTGTATATATGTTGCTTTATTAGTTAATGAATAAAACTGCTTTGGCCTAAGGCAGGGCAGAAGAGAGTAAGGAGGGAATTCCAAGCAGATAGAGGAGGAAATAAAGCAGAGTCGAGGAAATGCCATGTAGCTGCCAAAGGAGACAGATGCCAGATGGAACCTTACTGGTAAACCATGAGCTTCATGGTAAAATATAAAATAATAGGACTGGATTAATTAAGATGTAAGAGTTAGCTGGAAATATGTGTAAGCTATTGACCAACAGTGTTGTAATTAATACAGTTTCTGTGTGACTATTTTGGGTCTGGGAGGCCGGGAAATAAACAAGCAGCCTCCGCCTTCAAAAGAGATGCTATGAAGCTGTCAAAGCAGAAAGACACCAGAACCACTGGTAGGCCACAGTCTCATGGTGATACATCGATTAATAGAAATTAATAGAAATATTTCATTTGAAACATGAGAGCTAGGACAGAATATATCTAAGCCACTTGTCAAACAGTATTTTAACTAAAGTTACTGTATGACTGCAGAAAGCAGTTTGGAAAAAACTGCCCAAATTCCCAAAATGATTGTTTATAAATGCTTATTTTCATTTTAAGGGGAATATAACATAAAATGAATACTTTACATTGGCATGGATCTTGGTCTATTAATACATATTTAAAGTCAATTTTGTTATATATGTGTGTATATATATATATATATATATATATATATATATATATATATATATATATTTCTACTCTTGTTTAAGGTGTTAGGTAGCCTATGAGAAGGGGGTTTCTTACCATCAGTGAAAGATTTCACTAGCAGAGTCATTCTTCCTATAATTCTCTTGGGAAATTCAACTGTTTTCTACTCAGCAAAATGCCTTATACTTAATGCGTCCTTAATATAATTCTAGCTAAGGTGACAACTACCAGTTGAATCAGATAGTGGTACTAAGTCTGTATTTATCGATTAGAAAATAGATGGTAGGTGTGGCATTTTCAAAGGTTTTACAGTGCATTGATGATGTTCTCCATTTTCACAGCTTCAAAAGTTGATTCCCAGGTCATCACTCTGCTACTCAAGGTGTTATTCAACCAACTATGTCAAGTCCTCTGGGTCCCTGATTCTCAGTCAAGTTGCTATCTCTATTGAACTACATTTTGTCACCCCAAGTAAACAGTAAAAGCAGAATATTGTTTCTGCTCTGATAGTGGTTTCATAGTTTAGGCTTGATAAATATTGTTGGTTTATTGAAAAGAGAAAAGTAATGAATAGAAACCTGAAAAATAAATTTGCTTCCTTTGTCAGGTTGATTTAATCATGTTATAGGTTAAAAAATGTATCTTATTCTCCATTGCAAAGCAAGACAACCAAACTAAAGTGAAGAGGGCTTGTCAGCTTCTATTATTTTGTGATATTACAAAAGCAGGCCATATTTCAGAGGCAACAATAAAGAGCACTGATTCTGTTTTCATAAGCCCAAGGTACAGGTAAATGGCTAAGTGGACTTTGTTCCCACAGGGAGTCATCTATGTTTCACTTGGATATTACTGTAGGGCTATGAATCTTTTTTTTTAAAGAAACAGATTCTTTAACACTCAGCTAGGTGCATCTCAACGACGTAAAGAAACAAGACTATCCATCCATTCTCTTTGTATAAAAGTCACGAATAAGAAAAATGGATCTATGAAAAATACAAGACAGGATAGTAATAAGAACCAGGGGTGGGTCTTGGTTGGGAAGGGGCACAAAAGTACTGGGTAATAGAAATATTCCATATTTAAATCTGTATAATGGCTATATCAATCCATTCGTTTACTTATAAAAACATAAGTGATGAATTCTGGATTAGTGCAAGTTATTCATATTAAATGCCAAAAATAAAATCTCTGTGGTTTGTGACTGAATGTCTTTGAGTCTGAGATCTGTTGTCCCCACAGACAAGGATAGTAAAGACTAAAGAGATGTTAGGGATGTACACACCACAAACTGAGACTCATTTCTTGGGAGTCAGCAGCAGGGAAAATGGGCGTATTTCTTATTGTGGAGATGTGGAGTTATCAGCATAGCATCCACATGCTATCTGATGTCATCACTTGACCTCATCATGACAATCAGAGCAGATCTGGGGGAGATCACTACCACATTTTTTTCCGCTTGTTTTTTCCCCCTCCAGTCCTAAGAGAGGGCAGGGCACCCTACCCTGTGGGAAGTCCAAGGCTCTCCCCTTTTCATCAAGGCTTAGGAAGTTATTCATCCAAATAGACTAGCCTCCCAAAAAGCCAGTACATGCAGTAGAGACAAATCCCAGTGCCATTATCATTGGCTCATCAGTCAGCTCCCATTGTCAGCCACATTCAGAGAGTCCAGTTTGATCACATATCTGTTCAGTCCCAGTCCAGCTGGCTTTGGTGAGCTCCCATTAGATCAGGCACACTTTCTCAGTGTTTGGACCAACCCCTCAGGGTCCTGACTTCCTTGTTCATATTCTCCCTCCTTCTTCTCTTTAACTGAACCTTGGGAGCTCATTCCAGTTTTCTGATGTGGGTCTCTGTATCTATCTCCATCTGTCTCCTGACAAAGGTTCTACGGTGATATTCAAGATAGTCATCAGTCTGACTATGGCACAAGGCTAGTTCAGGCACCCTCTCCTCCACTGTCCAGGGTCCTAGCTGGGAACATCCCCATGGACCTGGGAATGCCTCTAGAGCCAAGTTTCTTGCCAACCCCAAAATGGCTCCCTTAATTAAGATATCTTCTTCCCTGTTCCTTCCTCCATCTCAACCACCCCACTCCCCCAAGCTCTCCCCAACCCTCCCCTTCTCGGGCTATGAATTCTTCTTCTCATCCATGGCACATCTCAAAAAGAGATCTCAATGTAAGATGATAATTTCAGTTCCTCAGTTCCTGGCTATAATCTGAGATGGATATTAGGAGGTGCTGTGAAAAGAGATGCCGATCTCTTGATTCCAGTCACAGCTAAAGTCACTTTATTCTTTGTTCTGGGATATCTGGAGACTAATTAAATAGTAGGAAAAAAGACAGTCATGACTTTCTCTGAAGCCACTTACAGCAACGTTTGGCAGGGTGATGTGTCTAAAGGCCAACATTCATTAAATTCTTCTTTACTCTTCCAGATGAAGGGAAGGTGTTAGGATCTCTTTGCAATATTGAGAGAAAGAAAAAAAAAACAGATAGTGGATTCCTGGTCTGAAATGCTGTCTTCCATTTGAGCACACTTTAAAGGCACAGCAGCATCTTAGAAACAGAGATAAGGCAGATGTTCAAAAGCAAAAGCATCATGTAGCTGGGGTTACCCTGGGACTAAGGAGTGTTTCAAGAGGGCTAAAATAAGAGCCTGAAGTATATAGCACTTAAACGCCAATCCTGCTGTCCCAGAGAGGATGTGTGTTCGCTAGATGACTGACAATAAAACAAACCACAACGAAACTACTTTCCCAGTCATCTGGTCTACTTCTGAGAAGTGCACACTGATTAATTGGGAACTGAGAGAGGTGAGCAAATTGATGCTCACTGACCACATCATTGTCTTCTTCCCAAAGTGGAGACATAAGAGAACATCACTAGAACAGTTGAAATCTGGAGAAAAGAGCTGACAAATATCGAAGTACAAGGATGGCTCTTAGGAAGACCTACTTATTTACATGCTTCATAGGGAAGGAAAAGAAGGGGTTTTGTCATTTGATTGGTCTTCTAAGAAAGAAGTATAAACTTCTGAAAGCCACTAATATCTCTGAAGTAAGTCCTCTGAGATCTTCAGGTACACAGTCACAGGATAGAGATAACTCGCCATCTCCTCATGTCTGACTATAAGATGGGGTTCTTTCTGTCCTTAATCAGCAAAAGTAATTGTTTATGGCTGACTCTGGATCCTTCTATGGTTAGGGATAAAATTTAGAGAAATATAATCTTAAGTTGTGTCTTCTAGAATAACAACCACCATAAGAACATAGAAATATGTAATAAAAATGATGTTAGAGTTTACGAAACCCTTGATATTTGCCACAAAATAGTTCTAACAATTTAAATGATTGTGGTAATTTGAATAACAACAGTCCCATTAGCCAGTAAGGAGCTACACGATTGGACGTACAAGTAGGTATGGCTATGTTGGAGAAAGGGTGTCACAGGGGTGGACTTTGAGGGCTCAGACTCTCAAGCTAAGCCCAGTGTGATACCATGTCTGCCTGAATCGTGCCATGCTTCCCACCATGACAACAATGGATTAAGCCTCTGAACTATAAGCCAGCCCCAACTAAATGTTTTCCTTACAACAGTTGTCATGGTCATGGTGTCTCCTCACAGAAATAAAACCCTAACTAAGATAATGACATTCTTCATTTATTCCTCACAAAGCTATGGGAAGTCATTACTGTCATTAGCCACATATTGCAGAGTAGAAACTTGAAGCAGAACATGGTGAAACAGCTTTCTAATAAGAGATAGTTATGGAATCCAGGAAGATCAACAGAATGAAAAACTTTACAAAAGAAATCAGATATCCAGTCTAAGCAGCAAAATGAACACTTCTTCAAATAGGATCAAACAATTTCTCCAATTTTCTCAAAAGTCTTATCTGAGATACAAACTTAAATTCTACAAATATACCGGATCCTACCTGTCATCAAATCTTCTGGCTCTCTTTATCTTTCCATCTACCAAGTAGGATTTACTACAATAAGTACTGGAATATACTTCTAAAAGTCCAAGTGAGATCGTTTCATTCAGTCAGTCAGTGGAACATCAGGGAAAACCTGTGTTATGCCAACAAGGAATGTAACAAGCTAATGAAGGTATGGCCATGTTTGCTTTCTTGCCAGCTACATATACTGGGGCATTTCTAAGTAGTGATCAATCCATGGTATTCGCAGTTGAGATGGTAAGAGTAAGGGTCCTGCAGCCTCTAGATATCCCAAAGGGATGATAAAACAAAATGAGATCTACACAATTTTAAACCCCTGAAATTTAGAACTATCTGTTATGACAGTATTACCCATTCTGTTCTGCTCCACATATGAGGAGCAATTGACAATCATGATCATAGGAAAAAACCTCTAGGGGCCTTATTTAGCATTTAGGTCACAAATTCTGCAATGCCTCCTTTTTGCTGCTCAATTGGACACCTGATTCCCCTGTGAAGATTAGTCTTCCTTTCTCTACCATTCTTCAAAAGTGGGGATCTGGGTTCACAACAATCTACAGCAAAGCCTTTAAGAAACATTCTTCAGACAAACAGAAGTACTAAGTTTGTATTTTAGAATAAGGTATCTTGAGCCCAACTGTGAGCATTGAGAAAGACTCATCAATAGCTCATTGTGGTCACATGTTTAGCAAGCAGAGAAACATGTCTACCCTATTTAATTTTATGGATTTCTTTTTAAAAATGAAAAGGGCCAGTATAATTTCTTGCTTCCAAAGACTCAATTATAGGAAGAATAAAAAGGTTGCCCTTTTGTAAGTTCACATAGTCATTTTTTTAGAAGTCCAGGCCAATGCTCTTTATTCTTCCTAATAACAACTGAGGCTTTTTTATAACAATTATTATTATATTTACAGGCTATTGTACAATGATCCTGTAACCAATGATCAGGAAGCATAGACATAATGGACAAACACCAACATCATTTCTTTGCTAACTTTGTTCGAGAGTTCCAGGTTCTCTGTCATACAGCCTCTCTGATCACCTTTATTAAAGCTGTAACGCCACCTCAATTTTCCTTTTCTGTAACAATTCTCACCTACTATACAGTCACTTATATAGTTAGTCTAATGTTTAATATCTTCTAAAGTTGGAATGAAGGTGTATCTCAGTCTGCAAGGAGAATTAGAATTAAGCTTGCCAAGGCTAAGAGTTCTGCTCTTGCTCAGTTTTTATAGTGGCAGCTCAAGGTCAAAGCAGTGCTACATGGTACAAAACAATGCTACATGGCACAAAACATTGCTGATTGGCAGATACTCAGCTGTTCCTCATTGAAATCTGGAGTGTGGATTCTAGAACCTTGATGGTTAACAACAGGCAGTCAGGTGTTTCTTGGGGAAGCCATTCTTTTAACCTCCTCAGTGAACTGTTACAAAGATTGAGTATGTGTGAATGACAGTGTTTGCATACATAAAGTATAAAGACGCCATAAAAACACTGCATATTATTGTCAAGTACATAGCCTTGCATACAATGCTTCATTTATTTATAAGCCAACTTTTCTATAAGTATCTTAACATTAAAATGAAAAGATGAAAATGGAAAATAAATTGATGATAAAGTTTTCCTGTCTTTGTGGACAGAGTAAATCATGGTCTTTAAGAAGATACCCTGGTTGCAGTAGATGCAGCTGGCACAGCGTCTTAAGTAGTCAAGAAATTATTTTAGACTTGGGAGGATCTAGCACATAATTACATGGTATATTCAGTATCATTAGTACTCCCTCTGCCCACCCCTACTATATTGTATATACTCATATAATTTCCAGTGAATATTTTATTGTTAACAAGAAAAAGGGATTTAAAAATACATATTCTCCTCAGCAGTAATGACAAGGGACAGAACTGGAAGACAGTGACACAGGCTGAAAAATAGCATTTCCGGGGAAAGAACAGTCAGCGGTCAGTGGTCAGTATGGGAGGCTCACACTTTATCTCATTTGGCTGCTTTTTCAAATATGGGATCTTATCTGCTAAGAAAGTATTTTCAAAAGATCATTCTCATTTTCTTTTTGCTTTTAATATAAGTATGTGAGGTAGGGGAATTGTGTATATGAACGTATGTATCTGTTGAGGCCAGAGAAGGATGTTGCATTCACTGAAGCTGGGATTACAGGTGGTTGCAAGCTGCCCTACAAAAGTTATAGAAACAAAACCCATTTCCTCTACAAGAACAGTATGTATTCTCCCCAGGTCCCAAAGGGCCATTCTGATTACCAATAATGTGTCTTGAAATAGAAGAATAAGAAAGGTACGGTGGACATGAATGAAGGAGGGGTTCATGAGACCCCACTCCTCCATGAGCAGTTATAGGCATTAATGGTTCCTGGAGGAGGGAGAAACTATTCCTCTGCAGCTGTAGTCACTGGTAACTTGCCTTTGCTCGAGTGCATAACCCTTCATGAGGTTACTGTGGCAGGACCTCATCCAAACAGACTGATACCCACAGAAGGAAAACGGAGGGAGACTTTGGGCATATACAAGCTAAGAAGAAAGATAACTATGGACACATGAGAAGGTGCAATGTGGAAACCATGGGAGGTCACAGGTGAAACCAGTCCTGCCCACACTTTGAGCTTGGACTTCTAGTGTCTAGATAAACCAGATTCCAGATAGCTGTTATTTGCAACCCTAAGGGTTGATGCCACCCACAATTCCTACATCAATTAACACTCAAGAAAAGTCCACCATAGATGTCTCAACCCTGTCTAGATAATTCCTCATTAATACACTCTTAATAAGACAATTGTAACTAATGAACATAAGATTGACTATATACTCATGAATTTTAAATCACCTTTGGCAGGGAAATTTGTAAGTTAATAGTATTAAGTGGGCTGACTACTATAATATTTTAATGCTTATCCGTACTTTTGCACAATAAAAGAAAAGGTTGCGCAAAATGAAATCACCTCAAACATTGCTTTTATATTATCATCACCTTTTGTTCTAAAGTAAATTTTTAATTAAAACACACCAAAGTGAAGCCCCTGCCCCATGACCAATCCCATTGTAATCTGGAACATTCCAAAATGTTTTTCTCAGTGTTGATGCGCATTAAGGGTGTGGGTAAGAGGAAGGGGGGGGGGCTCTTCCCAATGTCATAAAATTAGAGAAATTACCCAAGATGTGCATTTGTTCCTATAAACCCAGATGCATCATCCCATGGAATACATTCTAGAAAAATCCCTTAGGTCAGTGTTTTACGTATGTGATTATCTAAGAGTCCAGTGAAAATACAGATTAAAGTGAGGAGTGGGGCCTGAGATTCTGGATTTATAATATGCTCCATAATAAGACAGATGTTGATGTCCAGGGACCACATTTTGAACAGCAAGCAAGGACTTGTGCTTTCCTTATTCCTCACCTTCATGCCCTGGATAAAGACTGTTTCTCTTGTCCTGCTCCAACACACTCATATGCTAACACTAACCTACCTTCTCAAGCAAGAGAAAAGCAATAAAGAACCAGGGCCTCAATATTTATGTTCTCCACCCTCTGTGGACTGTCCTCATGTTGGGGAAGGCTGATTTACTTGTTCTGCAGCATGCTTCTAGCTTTAACTGCTGAACAACATCTCATGCTCATATTGTATTGTCATTAATAATAAGTATTATTATTATTATCGCAACTTTGTGGGAGGTCTCCAGGCAGTGCTTCAGGAAGGAAACTTCTCTCTCAGCAACTGGTAGGAGATACTGCTCAGAGGAAAGCTGTTAACTGGAGACCCTTTTCTTTTTAAGCAATAAAAAGAAAATTTAGACGATGAAATCAAGTTAAACATAAGGTACTCCGAAGAGTTCCAAGACAAATTGAACTCTTAACTAATAAGTAATTATTGACAAGGAATTTTGTCTATTTTGGGATTTCACTTAATAACAATCCCTGAACTCTGTGTGGGATGTGAATGAGATGAACCTTTGCCTCCATCTCATCTTTATAGGCGTATCTTCCATCATGTTATTATCTTACACACCTGTTTTCATAATCTTGCATTGTAACCACTTCCTCTACTTATAAAAAAATAAATGAGGCAGTGCTAACTAGGGACAGTCTATCTTCTTATATATAATTTCAGAATAGCAAATCATTTAAGTTTTTACTTCAGGGGTAGTATTAAAGATAACCAAAAGAAAATTTTGTGACAAGGGGTTATCACCAAATGACCATGAGATATAAGAAAGTGAGAGTTTTGAATAACAGTAATTTCAGAGTAATTTAATTAAATAACAAATCTCGAGCTAGCAACATGATTCAGTGAGTAAAAATGCTTCCTGTTGTCGGGCAGTGGTGGTGCATGCGTTTAATCCCAGCATTCAGGGAGGCAAAGGTAGATGGATCTCTGTGAGTTCGAGGCCAGCCTGGTATACAGAGTGAATTCCAGTACAGCCAGTGATACACAAAGAAATCCTTTCTTGGAAAAAAAAAAGCGTGCTTGCTATACAAGTTTAGTAACCCATTTTGAGTCCTAAAACCCACAGTTGAAAGTAAAAAACAACTTCTGAAATCAGTCCTTTGACTTATACACACACATACAACATACGCACACATAAAAATAAACAAATTTAAAATTTTTAAACTTTAAAATGAGCTTTTTTCTTGCACTATTTTATTATTTATTCATATTAAGTATTGCGTGTTACAAATTAAGTAATATAGGTATGGGACATTAAGCACCCATAACTTGAATGTTACAATAAATAAAGTAGTTATTATTAAGACTGTCAACAAGTGATTCTCAGATGGGAAAGGTTGGTAATGCAATGATGATTTTTCTTCATCATAACTGGGTTAAAGGGTGACATTGTTATGTGCTGAGTGCAATCTATCGATGTTACCAACCTCTGCATAGGACCAGAGCCCATCACAAAAAAATTGTCTAGGTAGAATGTCAAAAGTGAGGAGGTTGGAATCCCTGTTGCATTTTCCTCAGTAGATACTTTGATCTCTGTAATCTCTATCCATGTAATATTCTCATTTAAAGTAGAGGTGTTGACTGCCTTTGAAATGATGATCAGTCTCTATGTTGTCCCAGCAAGCAAAGTCATGAGACACGAAACTAAAAGGATGCCACAGGAGCTGCAGGCACTCTAAATTTCATAAACTGTCAATTCCCTTGATCAAAACAAAATATTCACTCTTTTGAAAGTCATTGAGGAAAAGATGGGCAATCAATTGCAGGAAGCTCCATGTGGACAGATGCACACTTAACTCCCTCGCACCTTTCTGGGGAAAAGGGTAACAGAACTGCCATTTCTCTAGGACACTTTTCAAGAGAGACTGGAGAACTATGAGCTTCAACCCTTTCCTTGGGGATTTACACTTGGAATGCTCTGGGTAGAAAAAGCACTCCCACAATGTCATTAATGCTTTTAATCCTGTTTGGGACTCTGAGACAGCCATGCATGCTGACAGGGTATTGAGACAGAAGCCCAACCTTCCAAACTTCCTTTATGTAACTGCAACAGAGGGCAAACTGTTTTCATTTTGATAAGGGCAATTGGCAGCCTCAAAGTTAAGAAACCCAGAAGCCCTGCCTTAAAAAAGGAAGGAAGGAAGGATGGAAGGGAGGGAGGGAGGGAGGGAGGGAGGGAGGGAGAGAGAGAGAGAGAGAGAGAGAGAGAGAGAGAGAGAGAGAGAGAGAGAGAGAGAGAAAAGATTGGTTTATTATTCAATGTGTGCTTATACATGTGGAAGTGTGCTTTACTGACTGATCCATCTCCCCATGCCTGTGACTGTGAAAATGGCAGACACTCACTCCATAGGGAAGCCTGTCACATGTAGACAGACATGCACTTCAGGATGTTTCACAAGGTAAAGTACTGCTCGTTTCCTGGAAAATGTCATGACAGTTTCTGCACTGAGGCTCAAGCTGTGGAGGATGCTAATGACAGGAGAGTTGTAGATTTACCTGTAGGTAAGTAGTTTTGTAAACCAAAAATAGGCATCTACCACTGAATGACACTCAGCTAAAGAGGCTGTTTTGATCCCCGCAATCAAGTGTCTCAAAAGTCAAGTTCTTTCAAATAGATGCCTTAAAGTGTGTGTTGCAAAGTGCTTGGAAATGGGGGAGGGCAAATTTGCAATCCAAGCTAGTGCAGTCTTCATCTACCCATGCTGTTACCATGATACCTGGTAGATATTTGTTCCCACAAGGGGACAATATTCACTCGGCATCTATCTGAAAAGAGACCCAAGCATCTTCCCATCCCTCAGTGTATACTTTGGAGAGTGAAGCACCTTCTTGCCAATGAAGTTCATAATTGAGAGAGGAAAAAACAAACAAACAGATGCTCAAATAGAAGGAAAGGCAGACAAGAAAAAAGGTCAATCCACGTTCTTGAAGAAGACTTGGCCAGTACAGCCAGAGCTGAGGCAGGGAGTGAGATTCTTACTGTCATGACAGGGAGTCAAAATGAGGCAATACTTAAGAAATCGTATTGGAGAAGTATGGGAAAAGGAGAGTCTAACTCAAGCTAAGAGGGCAGTAAGCATCAAGAGCTTGATCATGTAGTGCTCTGATTCATAACTTACACTCCTGATATGTCACTGCCCTTAGGGCCATTTGCCCATCTCGTTGACTTCCCAGACTCTGTTTGACTTCTGCCGTATTTCCTTGTGTTCTTCCAACTACAAGAAACCTTTCAAAGAGAAATTTAATATACTTAAAGGTTTCAACGCCTTATATGTCTGATTGTTTTGAAGGGAGAAAGAGAAAAGCCAATGGGTTCTATTTGTTGTCCCTTTGTCTTTTTTAAAACTACAAGAAGCTATGTTGTGAGGGGAAATGACGAATCTCTCAAATCTTGACCACCCCACACAACACAAACATGTAAACTCTCTAAGAAAATCAGTCACAGGACAATCTACAGATTTGGAAAGGCAGTCATTCTTTCAATCATGCAAGAAAACATTAAGAAGAGATTACATAATGAGACTTCTATTGTTTTAGCATGAAAGAGAACAACTTGTCAGCCCATGAAAGTAACTAAGTGTATTTTGATGGCAAATGGCATTTTATGAGAATATTGATGTAAGTCCCAGGTTCCTAGAGTGTGTGACATTCAAACCCTACAGCAACTCTAGAATGTCTGAACAGGAACAGTCAAGGGCAGCAGTCTGGTTGGAAGAGGAACCCAAGGAACCTCTTTACTTCTACTTCATATTAAAGATCAATTAAGCATCATTTTCCCTAAAGACATTGTGCTGTATTTTACATATGATGAGAGGGAGCTGTAGTTAGATCAAACAATGTGATTATGTGTCAATATCCCTTGACATACTTTCTCAAACTAAAGTGACTTGAAAGGGCAAAGAATCTTGTTAGAAACTGGAAGAGAGGGGACTGGAGAGATGGCTCATAGGTTAAGAGCACTGGCTGCTCTTCTAAAGGTCCTACGTTTGATTCCCAGCAACCACATGGTGGCTCACAACAATCTGTAATGAGATCTGGTGCCTTCTTCTGGCCTGCATTCCCCCATTGGCTCACATATATGTAAGGCCAAAGGGATTTCAAAATACTTATACCTGTCGGTCAGAGACCAAATCAAGGCTTATACTAAAGGGTGGTGGATTCCATATTGTTAGTCCCTTTGGGATCTGAAATCCAAGCTTCAGTTTCACTTAAGGCTTAAAGGGAGTGAGCTATTACTATCGTGAAACATTCTCCTTGTAACCTCCAAATTCCTTAGACTAACGTAAATTGTTTCTTCCTTTGTTCTAGAAACTGAAATCTTGAGTTACATAGTGACCAAGATAAGTGAATGAAATTTATGTCTTATGAAAAATCTGAAGGTGAAAGGTTAAAGTAATGGGTACATTCACATACTAAGACATCCCAGTCACCAGGTCCAAAGGACCTAGTGTGTTTTTAGTTAAGAGTTGAAAGTGATTATTCAATAGCCTCAAGTAGGCAAGGGGGCTCTATGAAGTTAGTTTCTACTTATTCCTAAATTAAATGAAGTCAGAGAAATCTGAAAAGTTGTTTTTAGTTCAAAAATTAAAGTATCCCAATGCACCAGCCTTCCAAACTATGGCTTCAGGCTGGCTACAGGGCTTTCTGATATAAAAGCACTTGTAGGTAGCAAAAATTGAATACATGAACATTCAAGAGTGTTTTTGCCAAGGCAATTAAAATTTTCCTGCTCTTAAACAAACCACATCAGTTTTAATTGGATACAACTTTTTCAGTTTTGCTTTGAAGGGGTATGACCTTAATCTGATAAGTTTATGCTCCAAGGTAAGATTTCAAAGTTAGCATAATAACATCTAGGTACATGTTAACAATTATAAAAAACAGAAAAATAAAAAATTATATACATGTATACACATCTAGTTTCTAAATAATGAATTGGTAAACTTATTTATTAGTACAAGAAAAGGTCAAAAACCCTTTCCCACTTATCTGCAGCAAAGATCTGCCAACATCACTAAGAAAGCCCAGACAGCAGTTTCCTGGGAATCTTCCTAATGCATCTCATTACTTTTTTCACTTTGGGGAATATAGACTAAAATCATAATGCCATGTTGCTCGCTTATAGTTCTATTGTGGGGAAGGTAAGTTGTTCAGAAGACTACACAGCTAATAAATCATGGTGTAGCATACAGAAAAATCAAGAGAACATGTGGAGAAACAGAAGAGGGTTCCGAGAATATCTAAACCTCGCTTTGTCACTCATCCTCCAGCTGGTGACTGATAACTTTTAGTTTCTTAGAGTTTATCATCTGAAAAGCTATATTTATTACTAAATGTCTTAACGAGATGATACATGAATTTTGTCTAATACAATAGTACATGACATAAAGAGTAGTTGGACTTCCCCTTCTCCTTAGATGTCAACAACACAATTGCTTCATCTTTTCTAGGTGATTTTTCAGAAGCATACTTAACTATTTAGGTAAAATTTCAGGAGTCGGTTAAGATAGGACTAGTTTTATACAAAAGCCAGAAAGCTTGTAGTTGGTTCTTCTTATGAATATTCTTTTTAAATTGATTTCAATAATCAAGGTCTTCTGGTTTATATTTTGGCCATGTTATAATGAGTTGAGTTGAATCTGGAAGGATGTATGAGCATTGTTAACTCAGTAGTTATAATAGAATTCTGAGATGGAAACATTTACTATCTTTGGGTTCCATTA
Source organism: Microtus pennsylvanicus (assembly GCF_037038515.1). NCBI lineage: Eukaryota > Metazoa > Chordata > Mammalia > Rodentia > Cricetidae > Microtus > Microtus pennsylvanicus. The sequence goes on along the minus strand of NC_134586.1, from coordinate 68,949,478 downwards.
ACTACAAATCACCATGAAATCAAAGTAGATCAGAGTCAGAAAGGCTGAGCAAGTGAAAAGTTGGGATATCCATAAATGAGTTTAACCTGTGACCCAGGACCATCACCTCGAAGCAGCCTGGATGATTTATTGTACTAGAGTCAGCAACAATTATCCTGCAAGAGTGGGCAGTTCTTCAAGAAACAGTGAGTAACTATTCTCTGACACATAATTGAGAGAGAAATTCAATAAGACCAATAACAGGAACTCACATTTTTCACCACATACCTTACCAAAAATTGGAATGGTGGATTTGACTACATGCTATGTAAGAACTCATTAGACCACATGCAGGGATAGTACAAAATTGTGGCTCATGCATGAAGTCTGTTTTTTTCTAGCTATGTGACCTGAACTAGCTATGGAACTTTAGTGTGTTTGTGCATGTGCAAGTTCACATGTGTGTATCTGTGCACATACATGTGCACATACATGTGCATGTACATGTGCATGCATATGATGACCAGACATCAGCCTTGGGAATTCTCCTCTAATACTGTCCATTTATTTTTGAGACAGGGCCTCTTTAATGGCATGGAACTTGCCAAGTAAATAGTCTAGGCTGGGCTGGTCAGCCAGTGAATTCCAAGGACCCTGATATCCATACCTTCAAATACGTGATATCAGAAACTCATGTCACCACACCTTGATTTTTTATGTGACTTCTGGGACTGGGATTTTGGTCCTCATATTATAAGGCAAGCAATTTATCATCTGAGTTTCTCCCTTATGCTTTATTACAGAACTTCTTCATATCTCAGCTTTTCTCATCTGTACATGTAAGTCAACTATACTGGCTATTCATAAAGTGTTCAAAAATATAAATAAAGTAAACAATTCTATTCTTATATTTATATATATAGAGAGAGTCTAGGGGCTGACAAAGATGGCTTGGTAAATAAAGATGCTTGCTGTGAAGCCTGGCAATCAGAGTTCAATCCCCAGACACCACATAGAGAGAGCCAGTTTCTGCTGATTGTCCTCTGACATGTGTGCTATAAAATGCATACACACACAATAAATAAATAAATAATTTTAAGAACAGTCTAAAATGGACATTTCATTTTTATGAGATGTATCCTTTTGGGGAAAAGAAACAAGGTAGTGTTAAGTAGTTAAGGATTCTTTGGAGAGAGTGATATTGGGTGAATTGCACATGTAAGGGTGAATATTACTGTAAGAGTACAACTTTGATGAGCCAAACAAAACAGCTTTTCATAGACTATTAGCACTTGTGGATTTTCTATGGTCGATTTTTTGAGAGAACTTACTACCTCATGTCTAGTTTAGTATATTGACTGAACCAGGATGTCACCCCAGAGTAAAGGTGCATGTCAGTGCTGAACACGTACTCTGATAATCTTGCAGATCCAGTCTGTCCATGTAGGTTTTGATGCATCACTTCCTGGCTTCATCTTTGGCTCACTTTTGGTTTAAGACTATAGTATTTGCAAAGTTCTGTTGTATTTAATTAAAACCAAGATATGTGTGGGGTTTTCAGGGCCATGCCCATAAAACAGCTAAAGTCAGAGCCAATTGAGAAACAGTCTGAGATGGTAACATATGCCTTTTGAAACTTGCACCTAATTGTATTACTACAGAATGTAAAAACTTGGAGTCATCCCATAGTTAACAAAATATCTCAACCTCAGAAATCCAACCCAAATTCATCCATTCTTGACATCCCCTCTGCTGCTGTTCCAGCCACAGTGCTAATCCCTGTGACCACTAAGATACCATCCTGTCTGTTCTTTTCACTTTTGCTTCTCCTACTCTAGAATATCTTTGAGATCAGAGTGATCTATTTAAAAAAAAAATGAGTAGTGTTATGTCTTTGTTCAAACCCATCTGATGGGCCCAGAATCCTAAGGAAAATTCTGATCCTCATCTCTAACTCTCAGATTCACCTCTGGGGCTTCTGTCTCACTTTGACCCTGGTTGTGCTGGTTTATTTGTCCTCTATCAAATATAACTAGCACACTGCTCCTTTCAGGCATTCTTTATCTGTCCCTGTGGCATAGACTTGTCTCGGTTAGAGTTCCCATTGGAGAGATAAAACACCATACCCAAAACCATCTTCTGGAGAAAGTCTCAGGTCATACTCATCACTGAGGGAATTCAAGGCAGGAACTCAAGGAAGGGACCTAGAGATAGGTACTGAAGCAGAAGCCATGGAGGAATACTGCTTGCTCCCCATAGCTTGCTTCTTTTTTATTTGGTTTGTTGTTGTTGTTTGCTTGTTTGTTTTTTTGGGTTTTTTTTTTTGTGAAAAAGGGTTTCTTTGTGTGGCTCTAGCTCTCCTTGAACTCACTCTGTAGCTCAGCCTGGCCTTGAACTCAGGACCTGTCTGTCTCTGTTTCTGAGTGCTAGGATTAAAATTTCATATACCACCACACAGCAACATTTTCTTTTCAAGATGGGGATTCTCTGTGTATTAATCCTGGATGTCTTGGAACTTGCTTTGTAGATCCGGTAGACCTTGAACACATAGAGTTCCTCCTGCCTTTGCCTCCCAAGTGCTGGCACTGAAGCTGCGAATCAACATGCCAGACTTTAACTTTCATCCTTATATACCCCAGGGCTACCTGCCAAGTGATGGTACCCACTGGATACTCCCATATCAATCACTGAGAAAATCCTGCACAGGTTTATGTACAAGTCAATCTGATTGAAGGAACTTCCTAATTTAAAATCCCATTTCTTGAACAACTCTAGCATGTATCAAGTTAACAAAAATTCAGTCAACACAGTTCTGTTTTATTTCCTTCCAATATCTGCTTAATAGCTATCTAATGAGAGCAGCACACTGACTTAGTGACTTCTCATTCATCATTCTTGTTCCCTTGATATATCTTGTTTTGCACTATAGCGCACTGTAGGAATGAGAAGACCTTAAAAAATAGTTATTGCTTAGACAACATGGTTCTCATATGAATTCTGCTCATCTAAAATATGGCTGACACCAGATATGTGGGAGAACCATGAATGAGCCAGTTATTGATGGCTGACACAGGATATATGGGAAACCCGGAAGTATAAACAGAAATATAACCTGTTCTGTAGCTAATATGGGATTACCCTCTGTATGCTGTGAATACCATTGGTTAAGAAAAACAACTCTCTTAGGCTTGTGATAGGTAGACTAGGGATAGGCAGGGAAAACTAAACTGAATGCTGGAAGAAAATAGGCTGAATCAGTGAGAAGCCATGTAGCCCCACCAGAGACAGACACCGGAACTTTATTGGGTAAGTTATAGACTCGTGTCAATACACAGATTAATAAAAATGGGTTAAATTAAGATTTAAGAGTTTAAAAAAATTTTTAAAAAATTAAAAAAAAAGATTTAAGAGTTAGCTAATAAGAAGCTAGAGCTAATGGACCAAGCAGTGCTTTAATTAATACAGTTTCTATGTGGTTATTTCAGGACTGAGCAGTCAGGAACTAACTAGTGGCCTGACTGCATATAGCTTTATTCCTAGCAAAATGTCACATTTGTGTTATTTTATATAAACATGGCTTTGAGATCAGAGATGAAGAACTTCTCCTTCCGCCACTGTCAACCAGCCTGTATAGGCCAGCGTGCATTTACCAGTGGCCTGTGTCCCAGTCTGAATGTGTGCTTGTTATGTATAGGTTGTGTACCTGGGGGCCTGCTATCAAGAGCCTGGCTGAGGATCTAATCTGCCTATGAATCCTGAGATTTTCTTCAACTACCAAGCGTCCTACGACCATTCACCATTCCTAGCATTAGATATTAGATAGTCACCATTCCTAGCATTCTCAGAGTTCAATATTACAGCTTACACATTTACACTCTGCCTCATCTTTGGAATAGAATGCATAGTCCAGGATGCATTTCTCTTTTTTTCAGTTTTCTTTTTCTTCCCAACCCTCATCTATGAATATTTCTATTATATACCCTGTCTCACCATCAGCCACTAAAAACCAAGTCTCTGTGGCCTCAATTCAGCCCCCGTATTCTTGGAAAAGGTCAAGTCAAGTTTGAAAGATAGTTTTTTTTGAGATGCCATCTCATGTTTTTTCATACCCCACACTGGCTTCAATTTCACTATGTAGCTAAAGTTGGTCTTAAATACCTGATTGGCCTGCCTCTAGCTCCTAATTACTAGAATTACAGGTGTTTGCCACCGTACCTGACTTTGCCCATAGTTATGCGGCCAACTAAAGAACCAGCCTCAGTATATGAGAACATTTTCATACATTGTCACTGAATATGGCACCGTGAAAAGAGGGATCATTAAGGAGAACAATCTCTCAGGATACTTATACAACCACCCTTGTGCCTAACTAATGGTCACATGAGCAGTTCTGCATACCAGGGTATATCTCTTACTTCCAAGCCTTGAATCTTTTTGACAGAAAAAAAAAGTATCTCATCACATTAGGGTATGTCTACAAAGTTTGTGAAGTCAAGACCATGGAAGGGAGAACTGAGATGTCCTTGTTTAACTCATCATCCCCAAGGACTCAATATTGTCCTTGTCAGACAGTACAATTATCCTCTGTCAGAGACACTGCAACCAAGGCTAAGAACATGAACATAATTGTAAGGTAGAGAACCAGAGAAGGATAGTCGAGTTTGGACATCACCCTTGCAGCTGCCTGAAAGTAACTTAATTATTCAGCACCAGAGAGGAAGCACACTGAGTCCTTTCTACTCAGAAAAGATAGCAGTTTCCCACATCAGTTCTCCCAGACCTGAAATTCTCCTAGGTAGTAAATCAGAGAATTAAATAGGCCCAATGCCTCTTTACTGTTGATCCTTAAGGTGACCCTTAGCATGCTGCAGACATACTATTAAGATACATTACCTCAGGGGCTAGCAAGCTAGCAAAATTGCTAGCTACACTTATTATTTTATTTCTTCTTTGGGCACCATTTATTTATTGAATTCTTGCTACAGTCAGGCACTCAGTTAGGTGCTGGGGTGTTGTTAGGAATCAATTAGGCATGGTCTTCTTCCCTAAGGGAACTGGTAAACTATCAGGAGCCATATCATATGGCTCTCTGAGCTGTATGTGTGAGATTCAAAAGTAAATGGGATACAAGGAAAGTGAGAAATGCAAGGAGCTGACCCCACCCTGGGACACACTCAGAGAGCAGAACAATAACCAGAAATGAGAAGGAAGGGAAGAGAGAAAAGGAAGACAGAGAGTAGAAACACAATGGGAAGAAGCACAGGGTATTCAATCAAGCAAGGATGTCATGTGGCAGATATCTTGAAAGGGGGGTGGGGAATACCAAACAAGTTTCTCTGAACTTTGAGGAAAAAGTGTGTGAAGCAAGCTACATAGGTTTTGATAAAATATTGGGCACTGGGGATGAAGAGAAGGTTCAGTGGGTAAAACATTGCTGAGCTTGCAGACACAGGATACATATAAACTCACACAAGCTCTCACACCTAAACTTGAATAAAAATGATCTTGAAAATGTTGAGCCAGGTGGTGGTGGTGCACTCCTTTAATCCCATTACTCAGAAGGCAGAGGCAGGTGGATCTTTGTGAGTTTGAGGCCAGCCTGGTCTATAAGAGATAGTTCCAGGACAGGACTCAAAACTACAGAGAAATCCTATCTCAAAAAACAAAGCAAAGCAAAAAACAAAAACAAAACAAAACAAAATGTTGATCCCTTAAGTGCGTTCATGCTCATGCATGTGTGTGTGTGTATGTGTGTGTGTGTGTGTGTGTGTGTGTGTGTGTGTGTGTGTGTGTGTCTGTAGCAGCCAGAGGTCAGTACCAGACATCATCCTCTGTTGTGCTCTGTTTTCAAGGCAGGGGCTCTCACAGAATCTCAAGCTTAATGTTGTGAATGGGACCATAAAGCCTCTGGAATCAGCACTTCATCAACACTAGGGTAACAGACATGCTGCATCACACCCAACATATATATATTCTGGGGATTTGAATTCAGTTTGTCAATCTGGACATCAGGCACCTTTATCCACTAAGGCATCTTTCCAGTCCAGAAATTTGTGTTATTAGGTGAATCAGGTTTGTCACAACCTATCACACCATTAGAAAACCCTTAACAATCATTTAGTGCAAACGAAATTTCAGTAAACTATGAATAGGAAGAAATTCTTTAGCTTTTCATAATTATCTTAAAAAGGATCATTTGGGAAACTTTTTATTCAAAGTATTCCTAGCATTTTGCAAAACATAGTTGATCCTCCCCCAGGATCTTATGATTGGAGCAATTCAGCAGGTCAGATCTGCTGTTTTCTATTCCAGCTATTGCAGGACATCTCACTGTGACTAATAAAACGAATATTGATATTTTCCCCTGATTGCTAGTTTCCAAACCCTCTGTGGGTTAGCCAAGGACTCCAGGGTGGGCCAACTCAGGATGCACAGAGATGATCATAGGACACCTGTTGGACCTCATTTCCAAGCAAATTGAATGGAATTTTGCAGAAATGGAATGCAAATTATGGCAACTCTCTCCCAAAGTAATGTGCTTGGGGGTGGTGGTGGATGTAAATTGGGGGCAAAATCTGCATTGCAGCAATGAAAATACAAACTAATTTTGAAAATGAGATGCAAAAACCAGTCCAGCTGTCTTGAGCCTCCACACTCACTTCTCCTATTGCTTGGACGTTCGTTCAGTCAACTTTCCTAACATTCCTCTCCCCAGCTCTACCAGTGGTGGGGGCTGCTTGTTTTGTGCTTTGGGGAGCTGCAGAGACTCTGGCTGAGCCATTTTCCTTTTCATTGGACCCTCCAGTCCATTTTGTATGCAGCAGATAGAGTGAAATGGTTTCTGAATATCTCAATCAGATCAAGTGCTTTCCCTGTTTGAGATCATGCAAAAAGTGCCTGTTTTCCTCAGGTCTAAAGACTCACATTTTGGGAAGGGAAGATGAATCAGTGGGTAAGAAAACCTGACACAATGTAAGGACCAGAGTTCAAATCTTCAACACACAGACACACACAGACACACATACACACACACACACACACACACACACAAATGAATTAATAAAATGAAAATAAAAATACCCTCTTAAAATATTTTTTAAATTGCACTCATTGTCATGAAAACCATATACAAAACTAAGGGAAAGTAGCAAACAAATATATAAGAGGAGACTGTACGTTTGTTTCCTGCCTGCCCAGACCCAAATAATCACACAGAAACTGTATCAATTACAACACTGTTTGACCAATGGCTAAAGTGTATTTCTAGCTAGCTCTTACATATTAAATAATCCCACTTTTATTAATCTATGTATCACCACTAGGTTGTGGCCTGCATACTGCAAAGTTCTAGTATGTTTCTCCTCCAGCAGCTACATGGCAACTGCCTGACTCCACCTTCTTTCTCCCTACATTTAGTGTAGTTTGCCCTCCTAGCTCTATTTTGTCCTGCCACAGGCCAAAGCAGCTTCTTTATTATCCAACAGTAATAAAACTTATTCACAGCATACATAGGGGAATTCCACATCACAACTATTTAAGAAATAGAAACAGGTCGGAAATTGAGTATAAAATCCATACTCAAGAGGCACTTGAGAATTAAAATTATTGTCATAGAGCTAAGTAAAGGAAGGGGTTCCTGTCTTTTCTGGTCAGCTGGGTTCTTCCACACTATGATGTCCCTCTCTATTTCTACTCTGCTGTCGCAGGTGGCCTGGACACTGGAGGCCATATGCAGAAGCCCAGAAAGGAGACTCCAGATGAAAGAACTGCAGACACACACGGAGCTCTCAGTTCAGGCAGAGTTAGCCTTGCAGGTTTGGCTGTGGAATTTCCTAAATATAAGATCTTTGTATAAGTTCACCTTATGTATTCACTTGAAATATGGGAACCCAATGCTGTCAGTGAATAAACAAATCTCTCATTTAAACTGTTAGCAACAGCAGCAGCAAAAATTAATCCACAATCTTATTTAAAGCATTTCAGTCCTGCATGTCTGCTATTTGACATAATGGTGTAACCACTAAGGGACCCACATCCTAACTGATAATAAATATAAAAGAAAATGGAAAATCAAAAAATTTACCTAGCATGGCTGTGCACAAGTGCAGTCTCAGAATTCTGGATACAGGTGCTTGTGTAGTCAAAGTTCAAAGCCAGCCTGGCCTACATAATGAGTCCTATCTCAATGAAAACAACAGGGGCGCTGTTTGAAAAGCTTGAAAGGAACAGCACAAATGTCAAAACTTAAACTATGCTGAAAAGGGGTGCTCACTGAGAAGAGCCCGCCTTCCTCATGTCACCGAGATGTCATGTCACCCAGATCAGTTTCCTAATACTTGGTCATTCTTAGGAGGGGACATGAACTTGGGACGTGGATGTGTTTGGAGAGCAGGATCTGCGAAAGAAAATCAATTTCATTTGCAATGTGAGTACTAAAAGAATAAATAAGAAACAGTAATGTATATCCCACATATTTAATAAAGATATTAAGTGTAGTCTCAATTTTATGTCAGTAAGTTATATGAAATAAGCAGTGCCCAAATGCAACATAACAAAACCAAGTCAAAAAGAAACAGAAAACTTAGTCTTTTATAAAAAAAAAATACCTCAAATAAATCCCCAGGTTTACATTGCTTTACTAGCTACTTCCTTGAATTGTTTTTAAAAGAAAATGTTAGTTGTGTGTGTGATACAAGACATAGATATAAGTACCTCTAAAGGAAACAAAATGTAACTGTTTTCAAAAGTGTAACATATTCAATATAAGTTTTATTTAAGAACAACTTTTCAAACATTTTTTGCACATTAGCATATATCCATGTAAACAGACGTGTGTGTAAAAATACATATATGCATGTATATATGTAACTTCTCAAAAAATGTGATGAGACTGCCTACTAGCTCTAGGGACCCACCAGTATTGGGACTGAAAGAATAGAAATTTGTAGAATTAGCAAATGAACTTATAAAGATCAATGAACATAAAATCAATATGTCATGCACGTAAATCAAGAAAAACTAAGAAAGTCTCTAAGTTCACAAAGATCATTTTTTTCAAACTAGAAACAAGGACTTTACTTGAAGTCCACATACCACATTAATTGCTTTACTGCAATTCCATACCCTAGACCCTGCTCTCTGTCTTCCTGACATTAAGACATTCTAAGACATTGCTGGCTGCAAAGCCCATCCACGGTCATTGAGGAGAACAAGTAAAGCAGGGAAAGCATCACTTTTCTGCCTTGGGCAGCCGGGTGACCTAAGGTCTCCTCCACCTGCCACAAGTAGGGGATCAATGAGAGCAGGTAGATTCATTTACAGTGACCCCAAAACCAGCAAGGGAAAATGTTGACTATGGTCTGTCACAAGAGAAGCAAGAATGATTAGAGAGAGAGTTCATGTGCCCTGGCCCCATGCTTGCTGAAGGTCACATCTGCGTTCTAAAAGTGTGCTACAAATGAGGCCATGCACAGGATTGGTGACACTTACAGTACTGAACACAGGAAGTGTTTACCATGTGGTAGTAGCTTGAATCTTTTCATACACAGTGTTTACAGTACACTGCTGAATATATTTTCTTTAAATCCTACAAGTATTTATAAAAACGACAATATCTCACATAGGATGGCATGTGTATATGCTTAGAGTATTTTGTTTCACATTAATATTTAAACCCTTAGAGCATTTATTCAGCAATTCCCTTTTCTCCTCCTTCTTCCATTCCCCCCACTCCACTCTCAGCTCCTTCTTCATCGTCTCCTTGACACACAAATGAAACATTGGACCTGTTTCATTTCAGCCTGCATTTATATATGCTTTGGTGACTTCATAAGTACTAACAGTCAGAGAGAGAACGCACCACAGTGGTGGTGGCAGTGGTGCTAAGGCCATCTGTGGGCTTTGACCTACTGCTTGCAATCATTCCACACGCCCCGCGATCACCACCCTTCCAAGACTCTTTCACACATTTCCTGATCAACATCTGTGTTTTTTCCCCTTGAGATGATATCACTAATTCTGTTTTTTTTTCTCCAAATTACAGCCATTCACTTCCCAAAGCCAAGCAGCCTAAATATCACTTTCCTTTTGTATATTGTTCTAATATCACTGGGTATAATTTAGTATTTATAATGAAACTTCCACAGATTTCTCTACTTCATAAAATATATCTATGATCTTGAAAATACATTAGTACTAGTCCAAGATCTTTCACAAGGAATCTAAACAGCTATTTAGAAAAAAATGTATTTTCCCCCACAAATTCACCATGTGGCCAGTGTTGTGAGACTTTCCCCAACTCAACATGGCAGAGCCATTCCTATCTTGAAATCAGAACAGCTGTTATTACCTTTCATGAAATCCCTACAAGACTGACTTTTAGACATTCCCTCATAAAGGGTAAGAGGGTCATTAGACCCTCATCTCAACATCCAGAAACTAACCCGCCTAACCCAACTTTATATAATCCTGTCCCAATTGCTGTGATATCTGGAAGTACTAGAGAATAAAATGGTGAACATTCAGCTGAGGGAGGCACTCCATGTCTGCAACCTTCTGAGGTCGTCATACATGCTAAGGTGAGTTTTTCAGTTATTATGCTACTAGGGCTTATCTAGCTCCTGTAGGTACCTCCTTACGCATGATTTTGTAATTTCCAGTGTCTCACTGGTTCACCAAACAAGTCTTAGATGAAATAATTTCGCCAGTGTATCCTTAGCACCCTATCTGGAGCCAACAGATATTTGTGCATGTCTCTCCAGGAAAACTCCCACAACAACCAGGCAATCTGGGCTTCACTGCATGCACTGGAATGGAGAGTGAAGAGGGTAGAAAGGAAACAGGCTATAAATTATCCATCTGAAGATTTTAATTCTCCTCTTCTCGTCAAACCTGCCATTCAATGTTGGCGAGCTCTCACTACTACAGTTCCAGCTTCTGCTTATTGCTCAGGAAAATTAGCAGACACGTTTTAGAGTATGAAAAGTCGTGACACACAGCAAGGAAGGATGGCTAATAATTTGTTTCCTCTGAGGGGAACAGAATACTCAGAAAGCCAGGACAAAAAAAGCTTCTAGTGCTTGACTTTTCCAAGGAAACTGCAAAACAGCAGTCTATTAAAACCTCAAGAGCCATGTGTAAAGACACACTCTATATCTACATCTTGCGCTATGAGACCTGAGTCCACAGGTCTGTGACTTACCTCCACTAGCTTGTTGGCATGTTCACGGAAAACTTGGGCATATTCCTTCACTTCCTTTTCATTCCCACTCTTTGCAGCCTCAATGAGAACCAGCAAAGGGACGTTGGTTTCCAAGAAAGAATCTGATATGTGATCCATCACGGCTTTCCGAAGCTACAGTTAGAAACAAAAGCAAAAGGACATTAAGGAATAAAATTGTCAATCTTTGCCTAAACCACTGTTAAGCTTTCATTACGATATAAACAATAGGGATAGTTAGTTTTGATTGACAACTTGACACAACTTAGAATCTGCTGGGAAAATTTTCTCAATGAGCGATTGCCTAGATCACCTTGGCTTGGAGGGGATTATGTGATTTTGTTCACTAACATTGGGGAACCAAGCTACCAAGGGCAGCACGATTTCCCTGGCATGAAATTCTGGGCTATATAAATGTGGAGGAAGGGATAGATACCAAGCGCTAAGAACCACGCACATATTCATACTCTCTCTGCTATTGATGGTAGATGAGACTGTTCCTCTTGCCTTGACTTCCCCACAGTAATTGACTCTAGTTTGGAATTATAAATCAAATAAACCTTTTTTTCCCCCAGCTGTTTTTTTTATCTAGATAATGATCACAGGAACAGAATTGAAACTAGGTCAATATTAGTTTAAATCTCTTGAATTTTCTCTTATCAAAAATTTTCTTTTTTATCAAAGAAAAAAAGGTAGATTGATGTAAGTCTGCCTAGGGACTATATGTAATATAAATCTTGAAAATTACATAAATAGACTATAGCTCCAAACACTGACCAAAGATCAGTTCTCATCTTTCACTGGATTATTTGTTTGGCTCTACAAGCTCTTAAGTCCTGGCAAATTTCAAGAGCTCAGGTCTTCAGCAGTGAAGATGCCTGGGTACCAACCAGTCATTAGGGAGAAATGCAAGTAGAGTGCTGAGCCTTGATGTCACCCGTGAAACTTTCTCACTGTGTAACCTCCTGCCCTCTTCACATCCAGTGTTTGTGCTTTACAGAGGGAAAACAGGGAACATCTGACAGCCATAAAAATATTCCAGCCCAGGTGCTATGGTGATGCAGTTGTTATGTTCCAGGAAGTAAAAAAAATACTTAGAATATTTCAAGGTAAGAATAAACAAACCTGAATCTTCTAACAATGCATAATTACACACCATTCCCACACTATTAAAATAAGTGGGGCAGCTGCATGGAAACAAAATAAAACTATCCCTGCACAATCACCTTGCTTCTACTTTGTTCATAATCATCTGAATATATAAAGCCTACAAATAAAAATAAACACAAGGGAAGGTGGCAAATAATCTGTACATTTCTCAAATCAATTCATTAACACCTGTCCTGGAGGCAGTTGGGGAGTCTTCGACAATGTGACACACTCAGTTGTGACTGGTCAGAACTAGTGGTTGGGCACTAATGACAGTAAAGGCTGCATACACACACACACACACACACACACACACACACACATATATATATATATATATATATATATATATATATATATATATGTTTGTTTAGCTTTCTTCTGAATTGCTTTGACATTTCTCCTTGTAACTGGGCATGAAACAGAAACAGAAAAAGAAGACCTGGATGAGGACTTACAGGAAACATTTCAAATTAACCTGCCGTGGTTGCTTCAAGGGCATTGATTCGTGTAGAGAAGAAATGAGTAGAAATATAATAAAAAATGACGTGACGGGGACAAGAGAGCCAAATATAAGTCTACATAAGGAATAAGTCAGAGGGAAATGAGAAAGATTATCTCTCCAATGAAGCCACCACATCTTTGAGACCCACAAAAGGTAGCTGAAGAAGGAACTCTGTGAAGTGAGAAAAGCCAACTGTATTAACTCTTCCTGAATTCGCCGGAAGAATTTTCTTCCAGAACTGAGCAAAGTTAAACATTACAGAAAGCCGTAAGGAGTAGTTTTTTCCTGTACACATTTGAACTATACCAGAACGATATGCTTATACAACAGGTAAAAATGGTAACCATAAAAACAAGTAACATACCATTACAAATTAGATAAAGGACTTTATAGAAAAAAAATGCGAGATAAGAAATAATAATACAAACTATTGTAAGAACAACTATGAACTTGGCATCTTGACTCATACTTGTGATCCCAGTACTTGTGAAGTTGAGGTAGGACAATTACCACTAACTTGAGTCTATCCTAAGCTCAATCTGAGGCCTAGGCCAGTCTGTGCTACAGAGTAAGAATATCTCTAAAATGCAAAATTGGAAAAATGGCTCGTGATTTAAGAGAACTTGCTGTTCTTGCAGAGGACGAGAAGTCAGTGCTGAGTATCCTTGTTGGGTAAGCCACAACCCCCTAAACTGCAGCTCCTGGACATCCCTATATACTTGAAAGGTTATGAAAAAAGAACTAAAGGCGACCAGGTGGAGAACACATCAAACTAACCTGTCATAGCTTCTGGCAGAGCAGTGCTTCACATAGGAAAGCGGAAGGTGGGGATTTAATAACATGAACTTGACAGGGACAAGACAACAGAGGAAAAAAATCAATAGAAGAGACTGATGTTCATGGGTACCCACACACAAATAAAATAAATCTTTAAAAAAGAAAGCAACCAAGAATTCTATTTTAAAATTTAAAAATAGTTTCAAATAGTCAATTTCAAAATGACTGAAACAAAATGAATAAATACCATAGCAAGTGCCTTAAAAGGGACAGAGAAGAGAAAAAAAATCAAAGTAAAATATTAGCAAGAGCTTAAAAGGGATGTGAAAAAAGATGACAAGTCAAAATAGGAAAAGAAATTTAATACATGGCTTCCAGGCATCCCTGAAGTAAGAAATCCAAAGCCATTGTAACTACTTATACCACGACTGATGAAATGGGGAAATTCTAGCAGACACAGAAGACATTTTCATGTACTGAACTCCACCTTCTCCTATGCTCCACCACCACAAAAAAAAAATCAACAACAACAAAATCTAACCTTGTATGGCAGTGTGTACCTATAATCTCAGTCACTAAAGACAGGCATGAGTTTAAGGCCTGAGGGGAAAAGGAAAATGGGAAAATAAAAGCAAGTAAGGTAGGAGAGCGCATGAAAACTCAGGAACTCAAGCATGAGCAGAAAATAAGAAAAGGAGGAGAAATGTGGAAATTCCAACAAAATCCCTGTAAGGTGAGAGGACAAGTCTAGAATCTATGAACCAAAGCAGGAATGGCTATCATGTCTCTCTTCCTTCCTGTGCTATATCAGACATATTAGTCAGTTTCAGCACACTTTTATGCTGAGCTCAATTCTGCTTCCTAATCTTTCTTAGCACAGTGCTCTAGGCAGCTAATACTCATCAACCCTGTTTTTCTTATAGGATGAAAGCCTGCCCTGCTTGATAGACATCCTTCAAATGGGAGTTTTCTTTGGGTATAATTAGATATGTGTCTAAAAAAAAATCCACCATCATCTTGAATTTCACACATAAAAGTGAACACTGATTCTAGGCTGGGATGATGATATTTAATAAAGATCAGGCAACTTAACATTTATCCCATCATTTAACATGTGTAGAACAACCCCTATTAAGAATTGAAGTATTAATTTTTTAATATTCTAATGAAAGTCATCTCCAACAAGGTCAAAGTTGAGTATAAAGTCTGATTCAAACAGGGTCAAAAATCTGAAGGCTTAATATTTTTCCTTGAATGTAGCTGCCCCAGGCTTTTCATGATTACTGACATATTTTACCATAGTTCCTTAAGCTTTGTGCAATAATTATTATTAAAAATGAAAGATCAAAGCAACGAAGTGACTGGGCCAGCAGCCATCCAGCCTAGAGGGCTTGACAAAAATTGAGCCTCATTAAGTCAAGCAAATTTTAGCCAGTGTGAAGGTCAGTCCTGGTAATTAGTCAATGCAATAATCCACCCAAAGTCACTTTAATAACTCAGGGTGTATCAAGTGCAGAGGATCCCATGATACTAAAGACACTGGTCCAGTATGGGATGGCACAAGTGAACAGGGCATATCCATGAACCTAAAGGAAAAACATTAAAAATAATCAACACATTTTCCATATTTGTATTCTTTTAAGAGAAATACAAGATTCTTTGGTCATCATCTTGATAACACCACAAAGAAAAATCATTTTAATTGGGACATATGTACATCCTAATGGAAACAAGTACAGAAAGAAGGAGGAGGAGGAGGAGGAGGAGGAGGAAGAGGAGGAGGAGGAGGAAGAAGAGGAAGAGGAAGAGGAAGAATAGTTCATCAGTCCTTGTTTTTCCTCCTAATACATCAATTCCTTGTGAAATTGAGACTGTGTTGGCTCAGTTAAAGTACAGTACAGCCACCATTTTGTGTACTACCTATGTGCAAACTCCATGATGGAGTTTCACCAGATTCATAGTCTCTGCCCTCCAGGACTGCCAAAGCAGTCAGGATAAAAGTCTCTCTGGTGGAATAAAAACTACTGAGAGAATCTCTGATAAATGTAGTCATTTATTAAACTATAATGACCCTATTATGACTTTTCTTTTTTTCCGTTTATTTATTTATTAAAGATTTCTGTCTCTTCCCTGCGACCACCTCCCATTTCCCTCCCCCTCCCCCAATCAAGTTCCCCTCCCTTGTCAGCCCAAAGAGCTATCAGGATTCCCTGCCCTGTGGGAAGTCCAAGGACCACCCACCTCCATCCAGGTCTAGTAAGATGAGCATCCAAACTGCCTAGGCTCCCACAAAGCCAGTAAGTGCAGTAGGATCAAAAACCCACTGCCATTGTTCTTGAGTTCTCAGTATTCCTCATTGTCCGCTATGTTCAGCGAGTCCGGTTTTATCCCAGGTTTTTTCTACATAACCCTAAAACATAGTACCTGGCCTCCAAGACACTTATTTGGCCATGTGGCCTAGATTCAATGAGAATCTACACGATGCTGCCATGTTGAGGTTTTAGAGGCCCTCTTTCCTTTTGGTTTCCAGGTCTTGTTTTTTGCTCTTCTCTTGAGAAGGAAATGATTTGATTAGGCTATTCTCCTTTGATGGTTTATCAAATTAATTAGGTATGGAATTGACTAAGAGATAAGTTGCTGTGTGCACTGGTAAGTGATTATCTTGGTTATGTTAACTGATATGAAAAGATCCATCTTAATTATCACAGGGACCATTGCTTTGGTAGAATATAGTGGACTATGTAAAATTAAGGCACTTGATTATCATCTGAAGGAGAGGGATGGAAAACTTGTTAAATCATAGACACAAAACTTGGGAATCATTGATCAAGTCAGAGCCACAAAGAACCAAGGTCAGTCACAGGAAAAGGCAAACAAACTTTTGAGGAACAACTGCTGTCTTTTAAGCCTTCTGGGTGCTATTTCAATACAGTGCAGTCACATGAACAGATTGATCATGCGTGTATTTTATGAAAATAAGTTTCAGTGGTCGTTGAGTGACCTTTGCGGAGGTGAAGAGAAATCTGGAAATAGTCTTTTGATTGGCTATCAGACCAGTTTGGTGGCATTTCAATGGAGTCTTATTTCTGAAAATATGCTATCTTCCATTCTATAGTCATGAATCTTATTTAAAAATATCAAGGCTATAATTTCTTATTTGTATAGGTTAAAAATCATCTTTAGTTAAAAAGTTGTTCCAATGAGAGCTGTTCCAGAAGGCCGGGAGCAGGTGTTTGGTTCCATCTGTTGATTTCATTTTCAGCCCCAGCACACACAGGTCTGAGTCAAAGTCTTCTTTTTCCTACATGATGGGCAAGGCTAATTGCTTTCATGAGAAGAGACAATAAAAGGTTGCCTCAGGGTTCAGGAGAGCGATTATTGAAGATCTCCAGATGGCTTCAGTCCAGCAGGTGCAGCAGCTTAACTTGGTGGCAGAAAAGTATTAGCAGAAAACTGAGCCCACAACTGCTAGGTTCAAGATAAAGGACCCAAGGAAAGGTTGTGGGATTAGATGGTCTACACAGAAAGTGTTGACTTTAGCAGTGGGGCATGAAGAAGAGTTAGTGAAGGCATGGCAGGAAGAGACAGAGTGAACGTTTATATTTATAATAATAATCTCTATCTAGGGATTATTGGTGTCACTGTTCTAAAGAGTTATAAACCTCATTTATTTTTCACCAAAAGAGTTGGCTATGGGGGTGTGGAGATGGCTCAGAGCATGAAAGCATTTGCTGTACAAGCTTGAGAGCCTGAGAGTGAACCACAGTATCCGTGTAAAAAGCTGGGTAGGGTAGCACAGTTTCATGGTTGTATGGTTTTGTGTACCTGCAACCCAGCATTGGAGGATAGCAACAAGCAGATCCCAGGAACTCAGCATAGTTGAGACAGTGAGCTTTAAGTTCAGTTAGAGAGCCTGTCTCAAGATAATGAGATTGATCTAGAATGGTAGAAGACTCCAGAGGTCCTGCTCAGATTTCTACATGCATATGCACGGGTGGATGCAAACACACACACACACACACACACAGAGAGAGAGAGAGAGAGAGAGAGAGAGAGAGAGAGAGAGAGAGAGAGAGAGAGACAGAGAGACAGAGAGACAGAGAGAGACAGAGAGACAGAGAGAGACAGAGACAGAGAGACAGAGAGAGAAAGACAGACAGAGAGAGAGAGAGATGCACATATGCACGTACACGCGTACACTTGGTACCAGTTTCTCTACTTTATAGGTAAAGAAATTGAGGCAAAAGACTAAAGTGACTCACTCATATTCACACAGCTATTAAAAGGCAGAGGTGTGGTATGCTTTAAGGGCTTTTGGCCTCAGAGTTCATGTTTTAAACTAACAGTAAGTACAGCCTCCTCTCATGTCTACTTAGTGCCAACTTAGCATAGTTTTGATTTTTTTTTTTAGCTAAAGCATGGCTTCAAAAAATTGCCTTGTATAAATTTCTAGGAAAAAATTCTTATTGGGAGGTAAGTTAAGTAAAAAGATGATTCTGCTAGCTTCCTTCCTATGCACATCTGAGACGGTAAAACTAAAATGAAGAGAACTTTCACAAGGATAAATAGGCAGATAAATCCACTGAAAGGTGGATAGTATTGGGGGTGAGATGTCAGTGACCTTCCTCAACCCCAGGAAAGAAATGAGTCCTTAGGACTCCTCTACTCCAAATAAAAGAAATCTAGAAAGTCACATTAACTTTCAGACTTGCTGAGACTTTAGGAGTGTGAAAAAAAGTACAGGACTCATAATCTAAAAGGTGTTTACTGACGTCTACCTAGTCTATGCAGTGAAATCGTGTATCAAAGAAATATATAGATGATAGATAGATGGATAGATAGATAGATAGATAGATAGATAGATAGATAGATGAGATAGATGACAGGTATAAGATTGATACTAGGTAGACAGATAGATCATAGATGATAGATAGATAGATAGATAGATAGATAGATAGATAGATAGATAGATACACAGAGATACAGATAAATGGCTTATACAGCTGACATTTTATAGTCATAGATTGCATGTTTACCACAATAAATTTTGAATGAAGAATTTTAAATGTTCATCAAGAAAGATTAAGATTAAGTAAAAGGACACACAGGCCTTAAAAGAGGAAAGAATCTTGGGTGGGATAGCTACCCACAGAGGAATAAGAGAAGCAGAAGGTAGAAGGCAAGATCCAAAAAAAAAAAAACCATTTTGTTAAAAAAAGTCATAATGATATCTAACACATTATATAGTGATTTTTTCATTAAATGTGTGCTTTTTTATTTTTTTTATTTTTCCATTCAAAAATTTACACTGCATCCTTTACAGGAAACATTTAAAAACTCATCTGTACTGAGAAGGTGCAGAATATGTTTATCATGATTCCCAAAACAATGCAGCATCACATTACTTATGTAACATTTACATTGTATTAGATATTAAAAGTAAGCTGGAGGTGTCTGAAAGTACATGGGAAAATATATGTAAGTTTTGTTGTAAATATAATGCCAGTTTATATAATAGAAGTGAGCATCTGAAAATTTTAATATTTAAGGGGCTCTGGCACCAGGAATATGTAGAGACAACTGTACTTGCTACTATAAAATTATGGATCACTGAATGGTAAAAGTATTTTTAAACAGAAAGGTGTAACAAGGTTAATAAAGTGTGTTCATTGATGTTCTAATTGGGTTAGAGCCAAAGAACAAGAGACTTCTCCAAGAAATGACTAGGATCTATGTTCCATAGTTTAATGTGGTAATTACATCATGTAGGGAAAGTCTTCAAGCTGTTGGTGGTAGAGGTAAACCCACATCTGCCTTGTTCTAAAGAGATCACTGAAAGGAGCTCATGCCCAATTGTACCCAGACAATCTAGCAACCAGTTTTGGTTTTGTTGTTGGGGGGCAAGGTCTCACTATATGGTCCTTGCTCAAGCTCACTATTTGTTAGGATTAAAGGTGTATACCATCACACCCAGTCTAACATCCTAATTTTGATTCTCATCGTCAAGAGTACAAGGATTAAACTACACTCATACTAATCTAGCTCTTTCACTGTCCATAAAAACAAGAATATTCACATCTGAGAGTCAGGTCTCAGCAGGTGGGACCAGGGATATCTTGACCTTGTTATCATGCAGTAAATGTGGGGACACATCAATTCTGCCTTCATCAGCTCGTGGATTCTGGACTTGTGGCCCTGATGAGCAGTGACACTTTTTTTTACCCTTCCAGTAAACGGGTAACATAATTCCTCTGTAAACTGACTATTAGAATAGTTCAAATGCCCTTGCGCACAAGCTGAAAGGCATAGTTAACACTTTTTACATAAGCTGGAAGACCGAAATTTAGCTATCAATCAACCAGGGCAGAAAGGAATGACTTGACAAAAATCATTCATTAAGTCTGACAGCAGTCAAGAACACAAGGTTTGCTTCCAACTGTTTTAAGCACATGTGTGACAAAAAATATTAATTGCATAAGACAAGACATTTAAAGGTATTAGCTCAACACTACCAGTCTAGTTTACCCAATTAAGCCTATTAACAATGTAAATAACAGCATTTTCTTCCATAAATCCAAAGGAACACAGTCAACAAATCATACCTGTCTGGAAAATGTGATTCTATATTTCATGGGAGGGGAGTACCATGAAAGATAGACACACTGTAACCCATAAGCTGGAGAGGAAAAATAAACTGTTTCAAAAATGTCCCAGTTGTGGTGGAACATGATGGATGCCTGGTATAGATGGTGTTATATTCAAATAAATTTCCCAAAAGTGATTTTGTTTTGTTTTTTGCATTTTGGATTTTTTTTTGAGCAAAGTCTAAAATCCTGGAGCTCTTTGAAGAATATGAAACAGGTTCCACTAGAAGAAAAGAACACAGGGCCTCTTCCCCGTCAACCAGATTAGAATATGTTTAAGCTTGCTTGAGACTCTGGTAACTGTGTACTATAAGTCACAAGTAACATGGAGAACAACACCCTGCTTGTCTCCTTGTGGGAGTCTCTCTGAACGCCAAGGTCAGCAAAAGGTTGATCTGAGAAAGGCAGGAAGAGAGTTTGGTTCAACATGACTTAGTAGTCAATGTTGGTTCAAACTTTGAAAGTCTGACTCTGAATAGTTTATTTTAGACAATTTCAACATGGCACAATTTGAAAAAGAGTTCCCTGGTGATAATCAACTCAGATAATCAAAAAAGCTTAAGACATACCTATATCAAAAATATTATCATGTTAAGGGTCTGGGGGAGGATCTGGTGTGGCCTGGCCACACAGATAGTACAAAAGTCACCAGGTAATTAGCCATCAGGCTATTAATCACCTCTAATCCCAGCTTTCTGGGCAAAAAAAAAAAAAAGAAAGAAAGAAAACCATGTTATACATCTCTCTCTTTGAAGAGACAACCCTGTGTACTTAAACACTCCTGTTTTCCCTATTGCTTCTGGGTGAGAACAGAGACCAACATGCTTCCTATATTTCCTTAATGGGTATTATTCTTTCTTGGAATACTGAAAATTGTCCTTAACTATTTACCTACAACTTCACATTTTAAAACTCTTGTCTAAACTCAAAGGGGGAAAAAATCATTCCATACAGGCAAAAAAAAAGATGTCTAGAAAAATTTCAAATTTAAGATTTAATTATTCTCCTAAAGAAGGGAATAATGTGTCCCAGCAAAGATGATTGCAATGCTAATGAAATTATCCTAAAGTGGCAGGAATCTTATGAGAATAAATAGAACAAATGGGGGCTAGAGAGATGGCTTATTGCTCTTGCACAGGATCCAGGTTCAATTCTCAGCACGCACATTACTGGGACTCACAACCACATGTGACTCCAGTTGCAAAGAATCTGATGCCATTTCATGGGCTTCAGAGGCATCTGCATACAAGTGATGCATATAACCTCATGCACGCGCACATACATTTTTTTTTGTTGTTGTTTTTAAGAAAAATAGAAAGCTCTCAGAAAGGAAACAGGCTTCACTTCTTAACTTGCTCCAATCTCACAATGACTAGTAGTCACCCATGTAGTCCTTCTACCTGAAACTTTGTAAAAGCCGTAACTAAAACTTCTGGGTCACTGGGAAGAATGTGAGACCAGAAAATAAAATGAAAACAAATAAAATAAGTCATTTCCTTTCATAGCCAAACACCAGACTGTTTCCGTCTCCAATGGCTACTAAGCTACATCAAAGAACTAGACCTTGAACATACTAGTCTCACATATGATGCTGTCTAGAAGGAAGCATTAGGTCTTTATGTTAAATAAGTTGTAAATGGAGCACTGTCATACAGTCTTATTTTAATGTTTCCTTGTCCTGTTGCCCTCAAATTTTGTCTTATAGAATTTATTCCAGATACCTGCATTCCTGGTCAGACATGACATTCTTTAGATTGCTTGATTTCTAAATTAGTGTAGAATATTTGATCTTTCCACAGGAGGCACATTTTAGGTGGCAGGGGTTGTGGGGAAGTCTAAAAAATATTTTTACTAAATTCTTGGTTTCTCTCCGCTAGCCCAACCCTAGCAGCATTTTTGGCATTCTGTTAATTTGTAAGTTCCCCTCTGTGCTTAGCTTATTGCTTATTATAACAATAATCCCACGAATTTCCTATGGTTTTGTAACCTATAGAGAATGTTCCTAAAGTTTATGTTCACTGAGCCTTAGGTGTGGATATGTTTTGTAAATTTATCCCCTGAGACTAGACTCTACACTCTACATTTTGATTTATCATGGTTTCCGTTAGTGTTCTCCATCTCTTGATAAAAGAAGTTTCCTTGCTGAGGAATTTGAACTACACTTATCTGTGAGTGTAATGACAAATGTTTATGGACTATTGTTAGGGATTATTCTGGTTTAGTAAACTAGTAGTTGTAGATTCTCCTCCAGTGACTTCATTATGACTGAGCAGTTCGCTAGATTTCCAGTACCAGGCATAGTTTCTCTCTTGTTGTACAGGTCTAAGTCCAACTAGAGATGTGTGCCACTACTGCAATCATTGCCTTATTGTGCCGTGTTGATCATTGATGTTGTTCATAGGCATGATAGATGAGTAGTATTGTTGACTGTCTCCCTCTTTGGAAGCCTTTATGCTTTCTTCTGGTATTATGAAAGCTTGTTCTCGGGAAAGGGTTTTTCAAGTCAGTTTTTGCTCATTGCATTTCTAACAATTGACTGACATTTTTTTTCTCAATTTCTTAATTTCTGAATGAGCCCCAATCATTGTCTCATATTCCCAAATTTGTAAAAAAAAAAATCCCATAAAATGATTGGTGCTATTGCTATTAAAAGAAAAGATAAGAGATATAGTCAGATTCAAGATCCTTTAGTCTGAGGAAAACTAACTGCTCACATTCTAATACCCATTCTATCTCATGTTTTGTTTGCTTTTAGTGCAGATGCAAGAAGACTTCTTGTAGAGATATTTTGGCCTTGGTGGGTCACTGTGTCTCTGTTACAGTTACTCAATTGACAGTGCAACTAGATAAGAAATGAACTGATTTCTGCTATCAGAGAGATGGAGGGATTTGAGACAGCAGCAATAGCTTGACAATGTTGTTTTAGCTTCACAAGTAGATTTTATTCTTCTCCTTTTCTTCTTGTTCTGTCCATCAATCGCTACTGCAATATTTATGATATTTCAAACTCTGATGACTCTATAGCCACTGAACACTGATTATCTATTGTACCCAGGAAAGAAACCAACAAGGCTAGAACCGGAATCTTAGTGCCCCTACATGGTCTGTTTTTACCAGTCTGGTTTGACCCAGTAGATTTTTGTTCTTCATCTGCCACTCATTTCACTAAGAAACACCGATTTTCCCATTTGTCTGTACGAAATTCCTTTTGGGGGAAAATCTTTGATGAAAGAATAGAAAGGGAAGGATTCAATGTAAGAGTCAAAGATATTAGCTTTTCCCTAAACTTTGTGGATTGTGGGTATCTGGTAAGGTTTCCTGGCTTACTTAAGGTATGTGTCCTGTAATTGAATGGTTTCTGAATCCGGAAATTACACCTAATCTGGCAAAATTGGTAGGGGCACTTGTATAGTCTGCCCAAGCACTCCAAGAGTGCGCTCAAGGGGTAGCGGTAACCAGGTTCTAAAGTAACCTGTGAGTACAACTGTGAGTTGGGAAATCACAACTTGCCTATTCCCTTAAGCTCATCATTTGGTCATCCACAGATTCACCCTAGAGGACTTTCATTTAGATGCTGAGACCTGAAGATTTCAAGGGAGTGTTGGAAGGAACGGCCAGAGTCAGAGATGCTTCATTAGTTCTGGCTTCTACCTGCTCACGGAACTCTGTGCTCTCCCTCCTGCGTTCTTCTGGTCTCCCACAGCTCCTACCTTGCTTTGCCCAAAGGTGCCCTTTACTCCGTTGCAGATCTGGAGCTTAAACTGCAGCTATTTAAGGCAGCCTGATCCTCTTTGAAATGGAAGGAATCAAACATATAGAAAGTTCTGCCTCCAGCAGTTAAATAGGATTAATGTGCTCATGAAAAACATAGAAACTGTGAAAGAAGGAAGAGGAGAGGATGGAGCTGTGACTGGTTAATTATCCACACTTCTGACAGCACTTCTGGTCAGATCTGATGGAAGAACCTTCCCTTATCTCCAAATTCCTCAGGACAAATCTCCTCTAATTCGGAAACACTTGGCATAATCTGGTCAACTAATTCTCACCAAATTCTCCAGGCAAGGCTGCTCATCTCTTTAGTCAATCAGCTATCCCCCAGCTAAATTGAAATGTTTCACATTTGCCCCCTCATAGGATTAATTAGAAAAATAATTATCAAAATCACATACATAGTTTAACTTCTTGTCTAAGACCAAACATGGATATGCATGGCTTAAGGAAGAAAAAAAATGCAGTTATATTAACCAAGAAGTTTACTATAATAATTATCATAGAGAAAGTTGGGGTTCATTAATAATTGATATTTACCTTATGCTATTCCCGTTAAGGGAGTTTTAATAAAAACTATACACTAAGATGAAAGTGTACCAATTTGAAAGACTACAGTCATTAAAAAGGACATGCTTCACAGTTAGTCCACTTGGGTACTTTAACTTATAAGCCTCATCTTAGTACAAACTTTAATCTTAACTTTGTAAATTCAGCACCTTGTTTTAAAAATGAAAAAAAAAATTTTGGCAGTAATCTATCCCTGGAGAATTATCAGGATGGTCGATAGTCAACTAAGAGAAGAAAGAATACTAAACAAATGTCACAGGCTTCAAGAGACCATTATGCTTCTCTGCCTCTCACAAGTCACTAAGCAAAAATGGGCATCATGGCCTAGCAGGTGAAGAAAGCTGGTTAGATTAGGCATCTCAGTGACTTCTCAGCCTTTAAACCTAAACTGTCTTAGCACTCATGATCTGGAAAAACAGAGGCGTTCACAGGAAGCCACTTCTAATTCTGAAACGCATGGTACAATCTGGTCAATGAATTTTCACAGAACACCCTAAGCAAATCTGCTCTTTGACCAGTGTTATTTGGTGTCTACAACACTAAATACAGTGATTTGGTTTGAATTTTTTTTCTTATTAAAGTCATGTCTAGCACAGGCTAGACTCAAACTCTCAATTTTCCTTCCTTTTCCACCCTACCACACCCAATGCTGGTACTAAAGATAGTTAACCATCATATCAGGCTGAATGAAGCTGTCCTTGGACCTTCAACTTTGAAATGGCATTCAATTGGTAGCACAAACTCAATACCAAGATTTAATATGCATAATGTCACTGATACTCCTTCATTTAAAAAAAAAAACTTTAAAATTACCTGATAGTGGCACCACTGGCTGAGAGAAAAGAAGAACACTCAACTTGAAAGATGAGGCAAAGAGGAAGTAAAAGAGGAAGTAAGTAGCATGCTTACAGGACATCTCTTCTCTTGCAAAGACCTCTTTCCTTCAAGAGTCTCTGGTTTCTGAATCAGTGACTGTTAGGAGCCATTTCCCCCCAAAACTGGCAGAGCCTATCCCACACCCAATTATCTGTTAATAGAGAGCTATCTGTTAGAGGAACCTGCCCCACATTCAAACTATCTAGAGAACTAGGTGTGTCAACTTGCAACTTCCTGTCCGAGAAATCGTGACCTGACCAATTGTAACCTCCTGGCAGACAACCTCATGACCGGCTTGGACCACGCTGCAAGATCCCTTCCTGCTCTGGTCATGCCCCTGCCCCCCCCCCCCCCAAATTCCTCATCCAGGGGCTATATAAGCTGCAACCATGACGCTAATAAAGGGAGGCTTTGACAAGAACCCTGCTTGGCCCCCTTCTTTTCTCCCGCCCATGTCTTTCAGACAGCGCCTCTCCGGGACCCTGGAATTACTCACCTGCCAGGCGGGTTACAGGCCCTAGACTGAGTGACCCACCAAGGTGGACTACAAGTGACTTTTATTTCAAGGACAGTCAAGGAGTAAGCCCAAGATAGGTGGCTGTTTTTCCTTCCTCTTCTCCCTGCTCCCCTTTTATCTCAATTCCCACTATACCTTTGGTATGGGGAAAAAAACTTTAAACCTTTAGAGATATTTAAACATATAAGCATCATGCAGCTTTTAAAGTAAATTGTGTCAGGCTCAGTATAGTTGTTCAGGCTTGCGAACCTAATACTTGGGATGGGAATACAGGGAGATCAGCTTTTCAAGATCATTCTTGTTGAAGGTTTACATGAAATCCTGTCTCAATAAAACAAACCATAAGTCAATAAATGAACCTGGCAAGGGGAGGTTGAGTCAGGAGAACTGTTGCAAGCAGGTATTGGCTACATAGTAAATATGAAACCAGCCTGGCCTACAAAGTGGAGCCTTGCCTCATTTTTTAAAAAATGTAAACAGATAAAATAAATGAGGAAGAGAGATATGGGCTCTCTCAGCAAGGTACAAAAATGAACTTTCTCCTTTTTATTAAGGGACATTTTTGTCAAACTGATTTAATTCCTTGGCTTTTTTTATTTTTCTGTCTATAAAGGATATTTTCCATGCTCCAGCATGACAAAAATGCCCGTTCTGGGTACAGTTTCCTGAAATGGGGTACCATATGTGCATCAGTAAACATTATGTGTAGAGTGAATTAAACCAAGCCTTATAATTAGGCAGTGAGGAAATTACTGTAGACCTGGAAGAGTAAATCAGCGGGATTAGAACGCTCTCCATTTTCTCTGAAGCACTTCAGAGTGCCATAAAAGGCCCGTGTCACCATGATAAACACTAAGAAGAGATGTATTTAGAGCAAGACAACCTAAAACATGGCACAATTCAAATAGATCTTTGAGTGTGGACTCCAAGGTGTCATCCCCCAAAATTTAAAGGCCGGTGTTTTGCCACTAAAGTGAGAGAGTAAAGCAAGCCATCTGACTCTGAGACTGTGGGGAGGGACTTTCCCCTACAGCAGGTGCATTCAGACTTTAATAGACGGACTCTGGAGCAGAGCCAGGAGGAAAGAGTATCCCTTCGTGATGCACAATGAGGCAAGATTATAAATTAAAAGGGCATTAGTAAACTTTCCCTTCTGCTTCAGGCTTTCACATGGCTTCATACTACTGTTCTTTCCGTAATCGGATCTTTATTTGTAATGTTGACAATGGTTCATTGAAATTTATGTCTGTGGGTGTGCAGGTGTGCACACATGTGAGCATATACCCCAAGTATAAAGATCACAGGCCAGCCTTGATATTGTTGCTCAGTAATCAGCCACTGGGTCTTCCAGGGATCTCTCACTGGCCTGGAGCTTGCCAATTTGCTATACTGACTGATTCTCTGGATTTCCTCCATGTCTGTTGTTGTGTCTTCTTTTCATTTCTAATTTTGTTAATTTTGATATTCTCTTTCTGCCTTTTGGTTAGTTTGGATAAAGGTTTGTCTATTTTGTCGATTTTCTCGAAGAATCAACTCTTTGTCTAATTGATTCTTTGTATTATTTTTTGTTTCTATTTTGTGAATTTCAGCTCTCAATTTGATTATTTCCTGCCATCTAGTTCCCCTATGTGAGTTTGTTTCTTTTTGTTATAGAGTTTTCAGATATTCTGTTAACTCACTGTTATGAAATTTTTCCAGCTTCTTTATATAGGCATTTAGTGCTATGAACTTTTGTCTTAACACTGTTTTCATTGTGTTTCATAAACTTGGATATGTTGTGTGAACATTTTCATTGAATTTTAGGAAGTCTTTAATTTCTTCCTTGACCCATTGGTGATTCAGGTGATAATTGTTTGATTTCCATGTGTTTGTAGGCTTTTTGGAAATAGTGTTGCTGTTGAATTCTAATTTTAAAACATGAATCTGATAAGTTACATGGGGTTATTCCAATTTTTTGTATCTTTTGAGGTTTGCTATGTTACCTAGTATGTGGTCAATTTTTGAGAAGGTTCCATGAGGTCCTGAGAGAAAGGCATATTCTTTTATGTTTGGATAGAATGTTCTATAGATGCCTGTTAAGTCCATTTGAGTCATTACATCTGTCACTTCCCTTATTTTTTATGTTATTTTTTTTTTTGTCTGACAGACCTGTTCAATAGTGAGAATGGGGTGTTGGTGTCTCCTACTAACCTTTATACCAAATTATCTGAGCAATCACCATACTTATTTCCAAAGTGGCTGTACCAGTTTGCACTTCCACCAGCTTTGCAGGGGTGTTCCCTTTACCCTACATCCCCTCCAGCATAAATTGTCATCAGTTTGCATTTTTTTTTATCTTGGCCATTCTTATGGGTATAAGATGGAATCTCAGAGTTGTTTTGATTTGCATTTTTCTAATGGCTAAGGAGGTTGAACATTTCCTTAAGTGTCTTTCAGCCATTTTAGATTCCTCTGTTGAGAGTTCTCTTAGGTCTGTACTCCATTTTTTGTTGAATTATTTGTTCTTTTGATGACCAGTTTCCTGAGTTCTTTGCATATTTTGGAGATCGGCCCCCTGTCTGATGTGGACTAGTGAAGATATTTTCCCATTCTGTATGCTGTCATTTTGTCTTGTTGACCTTGTGGTTTCCTTTACAGAAACTTCTCAGTTTCAGTAAGTCCCATTTATTAATTGTTTCTCTCAATGTCAGTGACATATTTGGGAAGTGGTCTCCTGTGCCAATGTGTTCAAGTATACTTTCCGCTTTCTCTTCTATGAGGTTCAGTCTGGTTGGTTTCATGTTGAGGACTTTGGTCCATTTGGACTTGAGTTTTGTGCATGACAATAGATAAGGATCTATTTTCATTCATTTACATGTTGATATTCAGTTATGTCAGCACCATTTGTTGAATATCATGCTTGACTCTTTATGACTTTGCAGGGGACTGAACTAAGGCCTTTGGCTTGAAATGCAAGCACTTTATTAATTGGGCCATTTATCTCTAGCCTCCCATGGTGATTTTTTTCACTAACCTTGATTTCCTAAAATGGTACATAAAATATTACTTCTGTAGACTCCTGAGTTTTGTTGATAATGTTGTGCCTTAACATTTAGTGTTTGTCTCTCACATTTTACCCTAGTTGTAGCTCTCCTCCTTAGAAAGCACAGACTAAAGTCTGACAGATGGCTCATGTGTAAGAAGCTGCCTACCAAACCTGATGACCTGAGATAGAACATCAACATCTTATCCACAAGTGAAAAAGAGAACCAACTGACTTCCTCAAGTTGTCCTCTGACCTTCACACACATGCAGTGATGTACATAGCCACACACACACACACACACACACACACACACACATACAGAGTAAATACATCATTTCTAAATTTTCAAAGAAAGTACATATGTCTGTTTACTCCTATAATAAGGGGCCATGAGCAGTAAGACAATTTGTTCATAATGTAGTTCAAGGGGGTAGAAGGCTTATAAAACAGATAGAAATCTACCTATCTGCCCTAGTTCATAACACAGATGATCCTTGCAGATGAGAGTACTAGCTACAAATTTGTCTTAATATTTCATCTCTGACACAGAAATTATGAGACCTGTGTAATTTCCTGGCTAATTACACCTAAAACCAGTTTTTAAGCCCCTGGAATTTCATAAGGAAGGGACACATCTTTTGTTCTAATGATATGTGATGTGGGAGTGTCATATATCAATCTGTTGATTTCATTGGTTAAGTAATAAAGAAACTGCTTGGCCTCATAGCTTAGAACATAGGTGGGTGGAGTAAACAGAACAGAATGCTGGGAGGAAGAGGAAGTGAGCTCAGACTAGATAGCTCTGCTCTCTGAGGCACACGTGATGAAGCTCCGACCCAGGATGGACATAGGCTAGAGTCTTTCCGGTAAGCGCACCATGGGGTGCTACACACACGATTAGAAATGAGCTAGTCCAGGTGCGAGAGTTAGCCGAGAAGAGGCTAGATATAATGGGCAAGCAGTGTTTAAAAGAATACAATTTGTGTGTTGTTATTTCAGGGTATAAGCTAGTCAGGCAGCTGGGAGCTGGGTGGAACACAGCCCGCAGCTCCTACAACAGATATGACACTTGGTGGGACCTCAGGAAGAGAATGGTTGCCAGAGAAAATAGCCAGGTAACTACAGGGATAGAACCTGTAGCTTTCCTCCAACCTTCAATCTCTGGGGAATTGAGAAAGGCCAAAGGTTGAGCTGCTGACCAATGACTAGTGATTTAATCAATCGGGCCTTTGTAACAAAGCCATGCCAAGAACTTGAAAGGACAGCATTCAGAATGGCATTCAGAAAACTTCTAGTTTAACCATGTGTAGGCTCATGGGTTATAGCATAATAGGAGGAAGCACACAGCACAGTCCAATTGGGAACCTCCCAAGAGACGTCTGCCAATGTGTCCTTTCATCTGTGTCCCCACAAGGCTCTTCATAATACTCCTAATATAAGTAAGTGTGTCTCTGAGATCCAGAAGTCAATCTGATAAATTAATCAAAACTCATTTGTTTGGCTGAGGAGGCAGGACCACTGATGGCCATCTATTACCAACAAGAATGTAAATTTGGTGTGGCCTTGTGGAACTGAGCCCTTAAACTGTGAAGCCTGACGCTCTCATTAGGCATTTAATTGAAGCTTACAAGTTCATGTTAGTGAAGTGGTCAGTTGGATAGGAAAAAAAAAACTATTTTGGTAATCAAAGGTAAAATATTCTATAGTGGATGTGTTGGAAGACCCCACATGGTTTTTCCTGTATCTTACAAGCCTTAAACAAGGTCTCTTCCTTATACGAAACAAGTATTGCTTCTTGAATGAAAATGTCTGGTAGAGGACAGGAGGTGTGATGAATGTCCAAAGTCTTGACACATCTTCAGCACATTAACCAACAGGCTTCAGGGAAGTCTAAAAACGCACTATCAGATTCAAAGGCAGCAGAATTCAAGGCTGAGGGGCTGGAGAGATGGCTCAGTGGTTAAGAGCATTGGCCGCTCTTCTAGAGGACAGGGGTTCAATTGGTACCCATATGGCAACTCACAACTGTATGTAATGGCTGTCCAAGGAGATCTGACATCCTCACACAGACATACATGCAGCCAAAACACTAATTTACATAAACTACAAATAAATAATTTTTAAAAAATGAATTCAAGACTGAGAACACCATAGGCCAGTGAGACAACTCTATGGGTGAAGGTACTTGCTGTCAAGTCTGACTACCTAAATTCAATCCCCATGGTGCAAATGATAGGAGAGAACCAGTTCCTGAAAGCTGTCTTCTGACCATCAAAGCCTGTGGCACATGTATGCCTGTTCTCCCATCTGTCTCTGTCTCTCTGTCTCTTTCTGCCTCTATGTCTTTGTCTCTCTCTCTCTCTCTCTCTCTCATACACACACCAGATGATAGATAGATAGATAGATAGATAGATAGATAGATAGATAGATAGATAGATAGACAGATGTTTTTTTTAAAAAAATTAGAACATCTGAAGTAACAAGGAATGTGTGTTGTGACACACATTTTTTGTTTTTTTTTTGTTTATTTGTTTTAGTCCTGGTCTCAGTGCATAGCCCAAAATTCAACAACCCTCCCTGATTTATCTTCCTAGTACTAGGATTCCAGGTAGAGCCAGCCTCAGCACCACTTTGGTAAAATCAAAATCCCCCACAAGGAGCACACTGCTTACTCTTTAGGTGAATGTGTAAAGTAAGCCCAGGAACAGAAACTTCTAGTTAAACTGCTCACAGCAGCACTTGCTAAATGAACAATTTAGGAACTGTACCAGCATTCCTGTCTAAACAGGAGCAAGTGCTGGAAGTTAGACCAAACAGGCGTCTTCTACACTGTGTTTTGGATTCAATGACTTCTCAAATCACTTCCCCTTCCCATCTCACCTCAACTTCAGGAATTAGCAGAACAGAGCAACTCAACCATTGAAGTCCCACTTCACAAAGTTTTCCTAGCCGTGTATATGCAACCCCTCTCCTCTCAGCAGTGTGTGCTATTAGAGTAATGGCCATGGGTCAGGATGCTGGACTTTTCCGCAGATCAAGACTAGCTAGGGAGAGAAGAGCTAAGCTGACCTTCGCCTAGACCTAAGACATTTACCTTCTATAGGATCTCGGGAATAAACTAAATGACCTCATGAAGGGGACAGCACTTGCTAAAGATGTGCCTATAGTGATATTTTATTTATATTTATAAATAAAGCTTACATGGAGACCAGAAGGTAAAACTAAACTACTAGAGGTCAGGCAGTGATATCACACACCTCTAATCCCAGGATTTGGAAGATAGAGGCAGATGGATCTCTGTGAGTTCAAGGTCACTTTAGGCTATACAAGATCAATGTAGGAACAGATCCAGGTGATGGTGGCTTATACCTTCAATCCCAGTACTAGGGAGTCAAACACCTTTAATCCCAGCACTAGAGAGATGTATAAAATGGGATTCACTAGAGAGATATATAAAATGGGATGAGACAGGAACTCATTCTCCTTCAGTCTGAGTATTTCTTAGAGGTAAGAGCTCTCTAGTGATTTAGTTTTACCTTCTGGTCTTCAGGCGAGTTTTATACATAAAATATAAAATATCACTACAGTTGCCTATACAGTATGTAAAAAGCTATTTCCAAATGATTTGATCACATATCCTAGACTTGGAGATAGCATTTGTGTGGTGGATTACAAGGGTATGTGTCTACAATCTAGCACTCCTGAGCCTGAGGCAGGAAGATTGCCAATTCAATGTTGGGCTGTGCTACATAGTGTTGGAGCCAACAAGACTGTACAGTAAATGTACAGCTGACAGATTCATAAAGGCAGATCCACAGTATGACTTATGGGGCACCCATTTTGCAGAGCTGCGGGAACACTTGTCTTTTGGAAAAGTCGCTGTCATATTTATAAAAACCTTGCCAAGCCATGATTCTTCCCTACAAAATGGAATTCATTTCCAAAAGGACCTCAGAGTGTAATTTCTCCTGCAAGGCAACAGAACCACCTTGCTTCAATCCCCGACACCGTGAGGCCTTAGAGCTACAACATTTACTCTTTGTTCTCACAGTCAAATTTGCATAGAGTCAGTCCTACAAAATTACCTGCTAACAGACCACATAGAAGCTTCTATAGAAGACAGGCACTGAGCAGGAAGGCAGCATGCCCCACCTTTGCTAACAAACAAATCAGGGTTGTCCTTAGAGCTGGTTATCACAAAAGAGATTAGATGAGGAGAATGGGTGAATTGAGGATTCAGGGATACTTCTTAACTTTATCTAATGGTTTGGAATGCCAAGTATTTCCCCTTGAATGCTGGAAATTCCTGGGTGCTGTCACCTGTTTTGGAGCACAGCTTTGTCAGGTTCTACCTGCGCTTTTTTGTAATTTTGATAGGCATATTATCATTGTCCTCGCCTAAGGAATTTTCAAACTATGTCTATAAAAACTAGGAACCTCATGAAGATCACAAATTATTCTTCTCCTTATTCTTATTCTTCTCCTTGATACTTCATCTTCTACTTCTTCCCCTTACTCTCCTTCCTCTTTGTTTCCCTTATTCTTCTCTGTGCCCCTTCACTTCACTTTTGCCCCTCGCACAAAAAATAAAGAACATGTGGAGGTAACGTATTTGATTTGATCTCTTTACCCTTTTTGATCCTCACCTGCCATAGCCATCCAATTCTGAGCTTGGAGGAGGTACTGAGGCTGGTACTCAAGGCCCTCGATGATATAGGAAGAGCTTGTGTCAAAAAACAAAGGAAAGTGTTTGGTGTGCTAATGTTTAGGAATCATTTACCATAGCTTTCCCAATGAAAGAGTGGCTAGAATACTTGTTTCTTAATGAAGAGTTCCTCCCCCATGACCTGTGTCTATGATATTGAAACTCTATCCTGCTCTGTTCTCGCCCTTTAGCATTCTGGTTTCTGGTGCTTAGCTCTGCCTGTATTGCTTATTTTTCTACTCCACATCTCTTTTACTGTATGCTCCTTTCTGATCTCCACGCTTCCATAGTGAGCTAAGATTCTGACCTACGGACCAAATCCCTGGGGATTCTTAGCTGTGACAGGGTCTCAGCACAAAATCACAATCTTTAGCATTCAGAAGGAATCATGGAGCCAGCATGTCTTGTTGCTGTAGCCTTAGACATCTATCTCTGTAGGAAGAAAAACACACTTAGATCCAGAAATAATTTTCAAATGTTTCTTGACAATGAACCTAAAAATAATTGCCCCCCCAAGGGAGATGTGAGAAAAAGAACTGAATGCTTTAACATTCCTGTTTACTGTAAATGCTTTGGAATATCTGTAATTCACAAATCAAAAAGCTAGGCACCTAAACCGAACAGCACCTTTTCAAGAGGTTACAGTGAGTCATCATGCTAAACCCAGGGGAGGAAGTAGGAAAGAACCAGCTTTTGACATCCACATAGATTTCTTATTTTCTGTCTATAGTTTTCTCTCACCACAAACCCTCCTGGGGTGGAGGTGCTGTTGAAAACCACAGGACAGCTGGGCCTAACAGCATAGGCCCAGTTATGTTGGAGACAAAAGTTGGATGATCAAAAGTTCAAGGGCAGCCTAGGTTACACAGGAAGTTCAAAGTCAGTCTGGGTAACTATCTGAGACCTCACCTTTAAATAAGAAGTAGGAATAATAACAGTAATAGTAGTAATAGTAATAGCAATCATAGTGATATTTTATTCATGTTTTATAACTAAAGCTTGCCTAAAGACCAGAAGGTAAAACTAAACCACTAGAGAACTCTTACCTATAAAAATTCCTCAGACTGAAGGAGAACGATGTCCTGTCTCATTCTGCCTTATATTTCTCTCCAGTGCTGGGATTAAAGGTGTGAGACTCCCTAGTACTGGGATTGCCACCACCACCTGGATCTGCTTCTGCATTGATCTTGTGTATCCCAGGGTGACCTTGAACTCACAGAGATCCATTTTTTTCTGCCTTCTAAATCCTTAGATTAAAGGTGTGTAACACCACTGCCTGACCTTGGCTTAGTTTTACCTTCTGATCTTTAGGCAGGCTTTGTTTCTATTTATTTATAAAACATATAAAATATCACTACAAGCAATAATAATAATAATGGGCCTAAGGGCTCTGGATTTAACCTCCAATATTGAAAAAAAACTCATAAAGCATCTCTCTCTCTTTCTCTCCCTCTCTCCTCCTCAGAGTAGACTACTATATGGGTTGCCCACTTACACATGTTTCTCTTGTAGAGAACTAGGATGGGATAAAGCTTATGAGCAAGGTGACGGTGAGAGTCGGAAATACCACACACACTCGACGTATCTATGTGCTAATTTGTTCTGTGTGGTCATCTGTAGAGCGGACATACACAGTGAGCATCTTTTCACCCCACTCATCTAGTTTCAGGACTAAATGTGGTCATTTCATGGAATGATCCAGCACATCATAAAGTCTGTCCATGGGTCAGCTAAGTCAGGTTACATTCTACAGACAGTGACTTTGCAAACTATCAGGGATGACGGCCACTGTCAGCCTGAGGTCTTCTCTCAGGAAGCATTCCAATAGAGACAACTAGAAAACTCTATCAAAATTGTAGGGTCTTCAGAGATAAGCGAACCCTCTTACACATGGGATGTGTTTCCTTTTGGAGCTCTTAATTATTCGCTATATTAACCTTCCCCCATGTAGTAACTATCTCAGTATGAAAGCATCCCATACATGAATCAGTGCTATTAAAAAATAGTTTCATTGCTAACAGTAAAATTGAGGCTTTTATCAAATTGAACACCATTGCATTGTATTATGAGGCCTTTCTCATAGCTCATGAGGGTGGAAGCCTAGAAGTTGGCCCTTGAGAAGGGTGAGGAGGTAAAGGCACTTGCTGCCAAGCCTCACACCTTAGTTTCACACAACAGGAAGGTACAGCCGGCAGACAGTCACTGACTTGGTCCCGTGTGAGTAAAGGGTAGACTTTGAGGCATCTCTGTACGCAGACATGGAGAGATCCAAAAGCATTGCTTCCAGACCAGTTCCAGAATCACAGCTGGGATAACCGCCCAGACGTGGGACCCACTATGCCCACAGCTCTAAAATTAGAACATACTGCTCAGAGTTGACAGTCGCTGTTCCGTAAATCTATGTTTTTCAGCCCATACAAAGGACTCCTAAGTGAATTCTGTCCTACTACTGCCCACTGTCACAGATTTTAAATGGCAAGATGAATTTATGCCAGTCAGTTTAAGGTGACACCCTTGTGTTCCTATGACCTTTCCACAGTGTGTGACTCAACTCCATTGGGAAATGAAGCCTCAAGAGAAGATTCCTATTTGCTTGAAAGTTCAACTTCAACAAAGATCTATTTTATTGAAGACTTTCGATTTTTTAAGGGTCTACAAATCTAACTCCATGTCCCTAATTAGGGACATCTAAGATAAGGATTGCCATTACTTTATTTGTTTTAATTTAGTAAGTGTAACTTTGGAAGGTTCCAGGGTCACCCTTTTAAAGGGCTGTTCCCAAGGGCTGAGAAAAAGTACGAGACTAAAAAGTGGGAAGCCACATAAGTTGGTACAAGTCTCATTGTTAACTACAACCTTTTATTTCCTCTTTTTCTCTCTATCAGATTTGATTTCTCTAAAAACCACCAAGGACAGCTGGCCTGGGTCTGAAAAAGCATGGGATAAAACCGGACTCGCTGAACAGTGGACAATGAGGACTACTGAGAACTCAAGAACAATGGCAATGGGTTTTTGATCCTACTGCACGTACTGGCTTTGTGGGAGCCCAGGTAGTTTGGATGCTCACCTTACTAGACCTGGATGGAGGTGGGTGGTCCTTGGACTTCCCACAGGGCAGGGAACCCTGATTGCTCTTTGGGCTGACAAGAGAGGGGGACTTGATTGGGGGAGGGGGAGGGAAATGGGAGGCGGTGGCAGGGAAGAGACAGAAATCTTTAATAAATTAATTAATTAATTAATTAAAAAAAACAAGGTGTGACAGAGCAAGACATTGCAGAGTTTCCTCTATCTTGCATTTTTGCAGAGGCCATTTCAGGATTAACTTTAATTTAATCTCCTTGATAGAGAGTCCTGTGGAAAATTAGCTAACTCTGTCCTAGGACCTAGGGCCAACATACCCTACCTAACTTATCTTAGCTTCTATTAAACTGCCTGCATGTCCAAACCTCCCCTTTCAACCCCAGAGCAAGATACCAGAATGTGGTTTTTACCTTTAGAAGTCACACGGTCTAAATGCTCAGGGCACTTGGTTCTGAAATAGTGCACTGTAGTCCCAGGTGGCTGGAATGAAGACTTTTAATTGGCTGTAAGCTGTGCCTGAGTAGCCATATCTGGTGTGTTCCCTATAACAAGGAGTGTAGAATGCTTGTGTCCATGCACATGGTCCTGGGTCATTGGGGGATCCCCTTTATTATCTGCTACCAGGTAGGTTTATCTGCCATGGGAAGCATCTCACCAGCAGAAAATATTCATACAGACACTGTTACATTTGATAGTCTTCAGTATAAAGGGAAATGGTCTTCAATGCTATTAACTAACTGCCCAAATCTTTTATTTTTTAATTTTTAAGATGTATTTCATTTTCTTAGGGTTTATGTGTGTTTTGCTGTGTGAGTGTGTACCACACATACACAGATGCCCAAGAAGAGCAGAAAAGGGTGTCAGATCCCTTGCAGATCGAGTTACAGGGGGTTGGGTGAGGCCTGACATGGATACTGGAAATAGCTGCAAGCCTTCTTCACTGCTGAGCCAGACCTCCAGCCCCTCACTGCCCAATCTAAGGGGCGGGGGAGCTCAGCTGAGCCAGGCAAATTAGTCACAGCATATTCCATCCAAACTGAGTTTCAATTTAGATCAGTGAATGTTTTGTGCCATACAGGTAAACGTGGAGAGACAGAAAAGATGGGAAGACAAAAATATCCCAACATATGGGTAGCCACGGAACTGACAGATGGGGACCATTTTAGTCCAAGAAAGACAGATTAAGAAAGAGAAAGGTGTTTGAACCAAATCCACAGATGTGGTGGGGTATTATGCTATTACTGCTGTGTCTTAATACCATGAAACAATCCTGTTATCCTCATTCCTGTAAATGTGAGGGAAGCAAAAACTGACAGGCATAGAAACAAGGCTGCTTTGCCTACCACCCTGAATGCAGCTCTCCAGGAGGTTTATTTCAGTGTCGTTCAAATTCTACTATTCTCTTCTGCTAAAAGACAACTCTGGGAATTCCCTTACCACCCCTTCTTAATAAAATGGAAGGGTGGTGGGGGGAGGTAGGGGGAGGAGATAACCTCTAGGTCTCTAAGTAGAGACAACTAAAGAGCTGGCTCCTGGATGTAAAACCAAATCCCTATTAGACCCAATAAAGTAGGGAGGTAGGAGCACATGTTGATAGCTTGCTCCCTAGGCTAAGAAAAGGCAACCCCTGGAGACGCTGTCCATGCTTCTAAAATCTGATTACTATCCCTTGGGACCTCTGGCACAGGACATGAATTCATAACAATTTTATTCACACAATTTTATGTAGCTCAAAGACAGCCAGCCTCCAGACTGAGTTTGGCTCCTCACTTCTTATGAAGAGAAGATCAAGAGATGGTGATGCCAGATCCAGGCTTGATGACTGACACCTATAATCTTAATGCTCAGAAGCTGACAGAAGAGGATTGCTGGGACTTCAAAGCTAGTCTGGGCTATGTGTGAAACTGTCTCAAAGCAAGAGAGAAGAGGGGTGGGCACCAAACAGCTATCTAAAGTCATGCAACCAACCTTAGAGACAGAGTCGAGACATCCATTATGAGCCAATGTTTTTCTTTTTTAAATTAACTTTCTAGTTCCTATTAGCCACATCATCTCATATCAGGTAAGACATGGAGAGCTGATCTTAGAGTACAAGTTAGGCAGAACTGCCCATCTCTCTTTGGTATTACTAACACACAATGGGACAATCTTTTTTTCTGCCTTATTTCAAAGAAAAACAACAACCAAAAGGAAATGTCGTACTTAAAAGATTCTTTTAACTGGCAAATCAAAGTCTTCAGATTCCAGAAGTACAAGTTCTGTCTTGTGGGGGATATTATTTGAAGCATAACTTCTTTCCTGGAACATCCTGGTGACATCCCAAAAGCACCCAAGTAGAACTGTAGTGCTGTGATTTGCATGTAAATGTAAGTGTAATGTAAAATGTGTTTCATAATCTTTAGGACACTCAACCATAAAGGGCATGGCTCCATCAAATCCCTCTCCTTAGGGCTCAGGGAAATCCTTAGGAGAGGGGACAGAAAGGGTGTAAGAGCCATAGGAGACGAAAGACACCAGGAGAACAAGGTCCTCTAAATAAAAATGATCAAAGCTTGTATGAACTCACAGAGCCTGAAGCAGACAGCAGTGAACCCACACCGGTCTGTTCCAGGTCCTCTGCAATTATATTCAGGGTTCAAGGTTAGTATTTTTATAGAATTCTTGAGTGTGCAAAAGAGTGGATCTCTGCTTCTTATGCTTTCTCTTGGGCTCTTTTCTTTTTGTTTGTTTTGTCTACTTCTGATGTGTTAGGTTTTGCTTCCTCTTATTATGTTTTATTTTGTTTTATTATTATTATCTCTTAGAAATATATTTGTTTTTAATGAAGAATAGAAACAGGGATTTTGTAGAAAGGAGGACAGGGGAGGAGGGCCTGGGAGGAGTAGAGGGAGGGGAAATAGATATAGTATGTGAGGGGGGAATCTATTTTCAAGAAAACAGACAAAAAATATGTCACTCCCCAGACCCCATTGCTTCTGTGCTTGACCTTCAGCAGCTGATACTGTTCTCAGGTGTTATATATAAATCCTTAGGAAGTGGCTTCTTGGTTGAGAAAATGAGTCTCTGTGGGGGTGCAGTTTTAAGTTTCCAGCCCACTCTTCTTTCTATGTCCTCCCTGCTTCCCGATCCATCCAGACATAATCAGCAGCTTCACCCTCCAAAATCTTTACCTCTGTACCATGACGCATTATGTACCTTCCAAACAGAAGCCAAAATAAATATCTCCTCTTTTAAATTCCTCCCTGTAAAGCAGTTGGTCCCAGCAACTACTTTAGTTGAGAAGAGAAACCAGTGCAGCAGCTGTGTTCTAATTTCAAGCCTATCTAGGACTCTCCACAGCCATGCCTGCACTGGCTCCTTGATGATCCTAACTCTGCTTGGTGTGCTCCAGAAGGGAATGGTAGATGCAGCTGCACAAATCTAGTCTTTCTGCAGTTGTAGAACGCCCGTGGCAGGTGCTGTGTCGGCAGTAGTTCCTTCTAGTTGACTAACGCGATCAGATTAGTGATGAAGATGACCATATGCGAAAGCGGCCAGAGGGTATAGATGGCTGTTAGGTGAGACTCAAAGTGTAGGTGTCAGGGAGATAAAAATAAGGGGTGTAGTCTCTTTTAGATAGAGCGCACTAGAAAACAAAGTAGGGTGAATCATAAGAAAATATCAGAACAGTTCCAGTGATGGATGAAACAGGAGATAATCATACTAAGTGAATTGAGTCAGTCTCAGAAAGAAAAATATCATGCTCTTTCTCATTAGTTGCTCCTAGATTTTATATACATACACAAAATAGTGTGTGTGTATGACAAAGAGGGGAGGGGAAAGTACAAATAAAATTATCTAGGAGGGTAAAGGGGACTGATGAAACTAGCAAAGGGCAAAAAAGGAGATAATAAAGAGGTATAATGGGGAGTGTGTATAACATACAATACTTACACAGTAAGCTAGGTTAAAGCACAGTTTTCATCCCAGCCCTGGGGAAGCAGAGGAAAACTGAACTCTAAATTCAAGACCAGCCTGCTCTATGTAGTGAGTCCCAAGCCAGTCAGAGCCATATGGTGAAAGCTTATCTCACAATTATGAAATAAAACAGTCCACATTCATGCACACTTAAAAATAATTTTTTTAAAAATCTTTATTGTATTTTATGTGTGTGGCTATTCTGCCTCTGTGTATGTCTGTGTCACATGTGTTCCTGGTAACTGGACAGGCCAGAAGTGGGCATCATCAGCTTCCCCTGAAATCAGAGTTACAGAGGGCTGTGTGCAGCCCCGTAGGTGCTGGGAATTGAGCCTGCGTCCTGCAAGAGCAGTAGGTACTTGTAACCACTAAACTATCTCTCTAGCTCTGAAGTAACTATTTTTAAATCAAATATTAAATGCACCACTTAAGATCAGAGTGCAGATCTTTAGGATAAGCCTATTTTGAGGCATGTGTGTGCACCCTATGTTCTTCGGTGACTTATATGGTCTCTTGATACCAGAGGATGTCAAGAAATGAGGATTACAAGAGCCCATAGCCTGTCAGAACCTGGCTTTCAATGTTCTCCGAGCATCTCAAGAATCAGTTGAGTCTTTTTAAATCAGTGGTCATCAACCTGTGGGTCATGATCCCATTGGGTCGCATATCAGAAAGGTATTTGCATTATGATTCAGACGAGTAGCAAAATTACAGTTAATAAATACCAACAGAATAATTTTATGGTTGGGGGTCACAACAACATGAGGAGCTGCACTGTAAGATTGCAGCATTAGGAAGGTTGAGAACCACTGCCTTAAATGTGTTCTTTCATTAAAGACAAAAACAAACAAACAAACAAATTCTCAGAAAACACCTAGTAATAATAAAATCTTATGTATTAAATATACCATTTAATTATTAGAAATCATTTAAATGATTAAAAACAAACAAAACTTCCAAGTCAACACTGGGAAATGTTCATAAAACATTTGCCATGAGAAATCCATCCCCCAGATATGATCTTCCCTGGGTGAAAAATTGGAGTAATCAAATTAATGATACCAATGGCCATTTAGTC
The DNA here is from genome assembly GCF_037038515.1 of Microtus pennsylvanicus. Taxonomy (NCBI): domain Eukaryota; kingdom Metazoa; phylum Chordata; class Mammalia; order Rodentia; family Cricetidae; genus Microtus; species Microtus pennsylvanicus. The sequence continues at coordinate 68,907,629 of NC_134586.1, read as the reverse complement.
CATGCCACAAACTCCTATTTTGGTTCTGGGTTTCCCCAAAACTAATCTGATAAATATCCTAACTATATCTACAATGGAATACATTGGGTCTTAGACCTTAATGAGCCCATTGTATTAAGGGTTTTATTTCTTATTAAACTTTAGCAACCTAATACAGTATTCAATGCCTTGGACATTTTGTAAGAACTCTCATAGATCAATGAAGGCTTCCTGGCATATCTTGATTCCAAAACTAAAAACCAAATATACACAGAGAAGAATTCAAGTTCCCACCTGAGAAGATGCTGTCTTCTCAGTGAGAGGCTACCTCTCAGGCTCTTAACACCATGAGTCTTGCAGTCAGCTCATCTCTTGGCTCAGCAGTTTTCTAACTGTTAATAGATTTCTGTCTATGTTTATCTAGATGAGATAACAAACAGGCTTCTGAATGAGTAAGCTCTAAAATGCTACCCTGGAAAGCAGCATTCTGAAAAAATCATCGCAAAGTTCTTGTGGCAAAAATAGAAAGAAAACCATACCTGTCTCCTCAGATCTCTTGTTTTCTTGGTCATCTTGTCAATTGCAATGTTGAGAGGATCTCCTTTTTCTTTCCTTCCAGTCTGTTAAGAAGAGAAAAATCACTTCTGGTTTATAAAATTAAGTGTCAAAGACATTAAGTGTTAAAGACAATTCAGGAAAATATGTAAGTTGCAAAATCCGACCAATTTAAAGCAAACCAAAATATTTGTTTAAGTATACGATGAACATGGCTGGGTGACTAAAGTTATTTTTCTGAAACAGAAATTAAAACAAAAAGTCAATAGGTTCTCAGGATAGTTGTATCCATATTCAACTCTCTTCAAATCTATTTTCTTCCTCTCCTGCCATTTATGGATAAATTACATAATACAAAAAGTGTCTTGCTTTTGATCTCAAAGACAAATATAATGGGATTTTTATTATGTAGGCATGCTTATAAAATAGAAGTGATTCTTAAGAAGAATTCACAGGGCCTAGGAGAAGACTCAGTGGATGAACTACTTGATGTGATACAGCCTGAGAACCAGAGCTGTATCCGGGCCACATAAATGGCAGGTCAGTACAGCAACCCAGCTGTAATTCCAGCACTCTGAAAGCCGGGACAGGGAATTCCCTGGAAGACACTGAATAGTGGGACTAGGATATCATTGAGTTTTGGGTTCAAGTGAGAGACCCTGCCTGAATTATTAAACTGGAAAATGATAGAGCAAAACTCCTAACACAGAGATGTGCAACATACCTATACACATACACATGCGTATGTATACAAGAATATGCATATATGCATGCATACCACAATAAACAAAAGAAAAGCTTAAAACAAATTCTCCTTCGCCAAAATTGAAAATTTTAGGTCAGTATTTCAAAGACCACATTGCAAGTTTTGTAAGAAGATTGGGAAATCTACCTTTCTAGAAAATTAAAAACTTCTAATCTCTGTTCTACAAAGCAGGAGAGGTGCAAAACGTAGCCATAAGGAGCTCACAGGTTGTGATCATGAGCAAATCTTTCCTTATGTCTCCAACATATAGTTAGAGAAGCAAAAATAATAGAGAACAAACAACACTTCAATAAACTATTCACTTAAATTTTTCCAAGTTTTGTGTTAATTTTTTCCATTTCCCTGATGGCTATAGAAAAACAAGGAAAATCAAACAAAGATTTTTTTAATAAAATTAAATTTGAATTTTTAAAGCTTATTTCATTGTGTGTGTGTGTGTGTGTGTGTGTGTGTGTGTGTGTGTGTGTGGAGTTGGGGGTGGCTAGGGTTTCATTGCTGACATGTGTAGGTCAGAAGACAAGAAGAAATCAGTTCTCCTACCTTGTGGGTTTTAGGTATCAAACTCTGGTCATGAGACTTGACAGCGAGCACCTCTACTTGTGGGGCCATCTTGCCAGCCCTCCACTGTTTTGTTTTGCTTTGTTTTTACAGTGACAAGATTCCCATGGATTCAAAGTTCTATGAATACTGCAGGCGCCATCTTCTTACACAAGAGGCGATCATTTTCAAAGAAATGTGTGAAAGCTATTAAATCACCGAAACGTCAGTCTAACACCCTAGAAGTTATTTATTTATTTATTTGTTTGTATTCCTAGGGGCAAGTCATCTCTTGCTCCACACCCCATCTGTACAGAATCTCACAAAGCTCCATAGCTGAGTATAAAATGAGTGAGATCCTTGGTGACAACATCCTACTTAACAGATGGTCTGCTTGGAGGAAAGAAATGTCCACGTATCAGGCATATAAGGGTCTCTTTTCATGCAAAAGACAAAATCCAAAACAAAACAACAGCAACAACAACAACAAAAAAAGCAAAAACAAAAGAAAAACAACACCTAGATATAGGTAGCCCGTACAGACACAAAAGCATCAGAATTGAAAGCGGCCACTTTTCTTTTGCAGCTTGCTTCGTTAAGCCAGTTTTTCTAAACAAATATGTGAGGCCTAGCCTTACATGATTTTCATTGAAAAGTCAAAACTTGGGGCATATGTGTGCATATTTTTAGTTGCTAGAACTCTACAAACCCTTCCTTCCCCACTCTCTAAGCTCATACACTGATTCTTTCAGATGTACACATTGAGGTGGTTCGTAGGAAGAGCTTGAAATAAAGAGGCTAACATTTTACAACTTTGAAATATCAGACCAAAAATAGCTCCAAGAAAACAAAAGCATATGAAGAATTAGAATGGGGTGGTTTGATCTTTCTGAAAAACAGAAATGTGATCACAATGACAAGAGTACAGCCAGCATCCAGCCTTCCAGTGCTCAGTTGGACAATAGTTCAACAGCTAGTGGCTACTCTTCCTCTTTGATTAGTGTGCAAATAGGATGTTTGCCATAAAAACCTAGAGTTCTTTGGGGGAGGTGAGAACTGCTACTGTCTTTCTGATAGTCAAATACTTCCCATTTCATCCCCATTTATTAAAATAGTAAAATCTCACTCATAAAGTAAAAGCTGCTGTGTGTGGTGGCACACATTATCAATCCCAGCACTTGGTAGACAGAGGCAAGCAGATTTCTGTGAAATGCACGCCAGCTCGTTCTACACATTGAGACCCTGTCTCAAAAGTCAACAACCAAACAAATAAATAAAAGTTATAGGTTAGGTTTACATTGTGGCTAGAACAACAGAATAACTGTCAAAAGATGGGCAAGGACAGAGAGGTGGGGGAGAGATGGCTCCATAGGTAGAGTCTTTGGCTGGCAAGCATGACAAGGTAGTTAAAATTCCTAAAACCAAAGTGATGCTAGATGTGGCAGCACACATCTGTAATCCCAGAGCCCCTGTGGTGAGACTTAAAGTAAAGACAGAAGAATTCCTGTAAGGGCACAGGTTAGCTAATCTGACATATTCACTGGGGATAAAAAAAAAAATAGACACTGTTTCAAAGTGGACAGCAAAGACCAAAAGCTTAGATTATCCTCTGGCTTCCAAACACTCACTGTGGTACACTAATGTCCACATTCATGAACACACACACACACACACACTGCACACACACATACACACACACACACCACCACCACCACTACTATCACAACCACCACCACACCTCAGAAAAACATATAAATATAATAGCTTTAAAAATAAAGTGAATTACAATATCTTGACTACATGAAATAATAAAGTAACTATGAGTAAGTGCCAGATACTGGGATCTCCTTATTCTGTTAGTAACACATCTGCATCCTCTTTTCACCAGTGAGAAAAATGACAGTGGAGACAAGTCATGAAACTAGAGTCAGGAATTGAAGGACTGGCCTGTGGTTTCAAGACTTAAGAGGGCATGAAAGAACTCACTAATTAAGATAAATAGCTTAATGCACCCTTTAAAACAGCAAAATGACAGCAGAAAAAGAAGCCATGCAGAGCAAAATAGATACAAAAAGCAAAATTTAAATTAAGACAAATCTAACAAGGCATAGTTTAGGACAAGACCACTGAAGCAAACCCCACATCCGATAATATGAAATTTGACAAGGCATGATTTGGGATAGGGCCACTGGAGCAAGCCCTGTGTCAGATATTTCCTACTTTTAAAACTAGGGAAACAACAGGCTGTCTGCAAGACATACCCACTAACGTGATAGTGGCATGAATGTCACAGAAGTAATCAACCACTTTTGATTGGATTTAAAACCTTTCATGAGATGGAATCGGTCTCTGAAATTGTCAATGAGGCCAAGAACCTGAGGTAAGATATAGGTCATGGACCCCAGAGGAAACCCTACTAGTACTGTTGTGCTCAATGAACATAGCAATAAAGTGACTTCCAGTGGGAAAAAAAAGAAAAACTATAGAGAAATATTAGAAATGTCACTCAATGGGTAAAGTACTTGTCTAGCAGATAGAAACCCCAGGATCCATTTGTAACAATGCATAAACAAATAGTGTGGTTGCTAAGGCACTTATCTACAATCCCATACTTAAGAGGCAGGGCAAGAAGAGCAAAAATTCAAAATAATCCTCAGCTACATAACAAGTTAAAGGTTATCCTGGGAAAAACCTTCTCTTAACAAGAACAGCAAAAGAAGTATGTTTTTATAATTAAAAAAAAAAAACTAAAAAGAAAAAAATGTTATCTAAAACCCTGGCTTGACTTGGTGTTCTGTGATTTTACATGTTGAATGTGGTACCTCTACACCCAGAGGTAACATCAGTACTTAAGTGTGACTGAGGTTGTTACAGACACACGTGGGAGACTTGGCTGTTCCTTTCTGTAAGCAGAAGGCAACATGTGTTCCCCATGTGGCATCAATAACCTGAATGTCAAGCACACATTTGTCAGCCAGGATCACTGTGGGAGGAACAGTAATAGGGAGAGTTAAGGTTCCCTCTTCTCATAAAGTCCCCCATACAAATGAGTTGACTAGAACGTGAGACTAGTGATAGGGGAGAGTTCCTTGAGATGGCAAGTAGAAGCCCTATGAAGTCCCCAAACATAAGAGAGGGTTAGAGGACATTAACTAGACCATCTGAGTTAGGGTGGAATAGAAAGAGGAGCAGCGTTTTGAATGGCAGGAAGAGACACACGACAAGACAGCCTCTGAAAGGACAGTGAATAGAAAGAGCCAGTCTTTACTGCATGGAAAGAAGGGATGACTTTGACTATCAACTAGGATTATGTTCAAGAGAGCTTCCTTCCAGCGTTAATATGACTGACTGTGTTTTAACCTGCAAACCCGGAGAAGTCTGTTGACATCAGTGTTCCACGTCACTCTTGTCAAGGCTGTGCTCGTTTAATGTTTCCAACTTCTGGTTTCTTTAGCCATCAAGTCTTTGACTGAAAGCAATCCAGACATGATGGTGGCATAGACTGCATAAAATAAAATTCTAAGAGAAAATAGCTAACTTATTTTTGGTTATGTGCCAATTAACAGATCCCATACTTAGGAGGTTCTCTGGTGTTGAGAGTCAAATTCAGGTCCCCTGCAGGAGTTGCAAATTCTCTTGACTGCTGATAAATCTCCCCAGACCCAAAAGCTATGAATTTTATAACAAAGCACTGCGTTTAGGAAATCTGAGCCACTGACCAGGAGAGTAAACTAACTGGCCCTTTGTAACCTTGGGTGTTTTGATATAAAGTTTGTATAGAGACATCCTTGTCTCTCAATACTCAGATCTGCACAGCACACGAGAACTTCAAGCCAGTTCTGAAGGTCTATGCCTGTGGTCCCAAATGCTTAGGAAGAAGTATTTTTAGTTGTCTTTCTCTTGTTTTGATAAAATGTCTTGACAAAAGGTAACTTAAAGGAGAAATAGTGTACTTTAGTTCATAATTCCAGGTGACAGACAGTCTGTTGCGGTGGGGACTTGGAAGCCACAGGAACTTGTTGTACCTAATCTCTGCACATGCACAGTTAAGAGCAGGCAGAGATGAACATGGAAGCATTCTCACTAATGTTCTTCTCACTTTCCTTTTCTTTCATCTAGAGTCTAGTATGAGAAAATGGTGCTACCCCCATGCAGGTGGGTCTTTCCATATCAATTAAGATTATCTAGAATCTAGATGACCTCACACAGACATAACCACAGGCCAAGCTAACTTGGACAATCGATTCTTCATTGAGACTCTCTGCCAGGTGATTCAAGATTGTGTTAATTTGACTGTTAATAACTATAACAGAAGGAAAACTGGTAAGGACAATTATAGTTTAATTGTGAGTTTATGGCCAGTCTGGATAATTTGTTGTGACACTGTCTCAAAATAAATAGTAGTGACTCTAGAGATGACTCAGCGGTCAAGAGCATTGTCTTTTCTTGCAGAGGTTCTCGTTTCAACTCCCAGTATGCACCTGAAAGCTAAAAACTGTCTTCAACTTCAGTTCCAAGGGATTAAATGGCCTCTTCTACCCTCCAAGGTTACTTGACATACATAGTATATAAACATACATGCAAGTAATACACCCATTCATAAAGAAGAAGTTAATAAAACTTTTTAAAAAAATCAAAATGATATTGGAAGTAGACAAGATTGCTGGGCAAAAATTGGGAACTGGGGTGTGGGGTGGGATGAGGGAAAGGGGAGATGGGGAGAGACAAGTGAGAAGGGGAGGATGGGGAGAGCTTGGGGGAATGCGATGGTTGGGATAATGGAAGGATGGATATGGGAGCAGGGAAGTATATATCTTAATTAAGGGAGCCTTTTTAGGGTTGGCAAGAGCCTTGACTCTAGAGGGGTTCCCAGGGGTCCAGAGAGATGTCCCCAACTAGGTCCTTGGGCAACTGAGGAGAGAGAGCCTGAAATGGCCCAATCCTATAGCCATACTAATGAATATCTTGCATATAATAATTGAAACTTCATCTGGTGATGGATGGAGATAGAGACAGAGACCCACATTGGAGCTATGGACTGAGCTCCTAAGGTCCAAATGAGGAACAGAATGAGGGAGAACATGAGCAAGGAAGTCAAGATCGCGAGGAGGGCACCCAACCACTGAGACAGTGGGGCTGGTCTATTGGGAACTCACCAAGGCCAGCAGGACTGGGACTGAAGAAGCATGGGATAAAACTGGACTCTGAATATGGTGGACAATGAGGGCTGCTGAGAAGCCAAGGACAATGGCACTGGATTTTGATCCTACTGCATGTACTGGCTTTGTGGGAGCCTAGTCTATTTGGATGCTCACCTTCCTAGACCTGGATGAAGCGGGGAGGACCTTGGACTGACCACAGGGCAGGGAACCCTGACTGTTCTTCGGACTGGAGGGGGGGGGGGAGGGGAGTGGAGTGTGAGGAGTGGAGAAAGGGGGAGGGAAAAGGGAGGTGAGGAGGAGGTGGAAATTTTTAATAATAAAAAAAATCACTAACCATACAATATGAAAATAAATCAAAATGAGGGTTGGTGGCATGGCTCAGTGAGGCCCTTGCCTACTCTGCACATGGTTCTAGAATCAATCCTCAAATAAACTAGCTACAGAGAGATTGGCAAACTCTTGTGTCATGCTGTCCTCTGTCATGATCACCATTCACTCAGAGAGGTTGACAGGCTTGTCTGCCAATGCAGGCCAACTATGAGTAGCCTGTGATCTTAAATTATTGATGCACCTTACTTGCTTTTAATGTCTGTTGTCTTTTAGGTACAATATACAGCATAACATATGCTTTGTCTTCATGACAGATTAACTGGACCATCAATCATGATGTCATTGTACTTAAAACAACAAAACATTTTTAAGAGTTTACTGTATTTGGAGGAATTAGGTGAGTATATCAGATAGTAAATGAATACATATAAATAAATAAACAAGAGAATCAGTTTAGAAACTAGAGTCCAGGCAGGGTAGTATATGGCTGTAATCCCATTACATGGGAGGTGGAAGAAATGAGAAGATCAAGATCATAGTCAGCACCATATTGAGTTTGCCACCAGTTTGGCCTGCTTCAAAATAAATAAACTCTGTGATTATAAAATTTCATGTGTTTCCTTTAAAGGCTATTAATAAAACATGAGAGAATAGAGGTGTTTTTCCATTTGCTTTTTTGTACTACATTCTTAGACCTGTTCCCACTTCTCTTTATCATAGACACATATCCGTTTAGTGTATGTAGTGCATGGGTATGTTTGTTCGTATGTCAGCATATTTTAGGTGCATGTGTATGCACATGTATATGAGTATGTGTGTACACACGTGGAGGCCAGAGGTTGTCATTAGATGTCTTCTTTCAGTGAACACACAGCTTGCCAACGTGGTTAGTTGGGCTAGCAAGATTACCCTATGGATTCCATCTCTGCCTCTCAAGTGTTAGGATTACAAGTTGGACTGTTATATCCACCTCACATTTACATGGGTGTTCAGGATTCAAACTCTGGCTTTCATGCTTGCATGGTAAGTGCTCTACCCACGGAACCATCTTACCAGTCTACTTTCTTTATCTTTACCTGCAGTAGAGATGCCACTTTGTAAGTGTCATTATTAAAAGAATACAACACTCCAAGAAGTCTCCCACACTGCTGTGGGCTCCTTTCCTAATGGCCATCTGCTGTGTTAGGGAAGTGCTTGTTTATAGAACTCTATTTGTTTTAGACTTAGAATGTTATTTTACAAACACGTCCAGGGTGGATCTGTGGCATGAATTGACAAGAGCAAAGAGAATACATTTCCAGATTTGGGTTTTCAGAAGATGAGTCTTCATTCCCTCAGATTCAGTCCAATTTGTCAAGGCATCAGATACTGAGGAGCAGACTTTCAGAACTAGTTTCATTCTAACCAGAAGAACTGTGCCACTCACTGGATTTTAGGACTTTGCAGTTAGGCTTCAGGTAAAGTACAATATTTTATTTCAATGATGTTTTATTATACTACCTTTTTCCTTTTTACAAAATAAAGGTCCAGGTCCCTTGACTCTGGACCATGCCATATCTCAGGTTGATGACATAGTGTACTTGGCTAGGGTCCTGGGCTGCCATGCACAACTCCCTGTATTGGGTCCCCAACACTGCATAAACTATGCACCCTGATGCAGGCCTGTCATCCTAGTACGTAAGAGTGAGAGGGGAGGTAAGTATAAGTTCAAGGTCATCCTCAATTATAGGTCAAGTCTGAGAGCAATCTGAGCTGCCTGAGTCCCTGCTTATAAAATAGTAATTATTGTTGTTAACCTCCTCTCTGAATAGATTAAATGGATGATACATGTCACTCTTGAAACTCCTGAGGATGTGTAAAATAGATACATATTGACACAGTAAATGACACAGAACTGATGCTAACTTCATGATCTATGCAGCACAATGTTAAGAAATCTCAGCTTTCAAATCTCTAAAAATTAGTAATTCTTTCAGGGTATCCTCATTCCATTCCCTCTTCATACCTAAAACAGTTCACCGCACACAGGTAGTACTCAGTGGGAAAGGATGAATACAGAAGAAATGAAATGAAAGGAGGTAATTCACAGAAGTCCTGTGAGCACAGCTCTACTAAGCAGGATGCCCATCAGAGCCACAGACTCACATGGCCATGTTTGAGGACACGATATAAATATGCCAAACATGGCCATAGGAACACATATGTATAGAACCTACTTCCTTTCCTTCAGATGACCCTGAAAGCTGAACTGAATGTGCAGGAATATTCAAAATACTGTACAGCTGTGACTCTTAGAGAGTGCATTGCTAGGGGCTAATAAAACGCTCAGTCTTCAAAGTGTTGTCATTTGAAAGAGGAAAATTCCAAATCATTGGAATGGCAGAAAGCAATAATGTACCCTGAACTCTACCTGCGACACATACTGCTGTCATTTAAACCTATGATTTAGACAACAGGAGGGAGGAGGAAAAAATTATCTATTGATCCAGCAGTCACCGTATCATACTTGGAAGGTTGCCTGCCTACCCTCAAACCCCACATATAGAAATCATATCGTTATTACAAATAGTCCCATTATTTATAGAACCTTGAGCATTTCATAATACCTTTATGCAGTATATAAATCATTGTGTGAACATGTGAACCTTTCTAAATATTTCCTTTTCACTGGATAAGAACATTTTTCTTGAAAAGGAAAGACACAGTATCTCCTTAGAATGGGTGAAAGGCAAGAAGTGGCCACAAAGCGAATTCATCTTCTGACCACACCACCCACTGTTCAGCTTTCCTGGATGCTGGAGTGGTGCAGGGGAGAGGTAGGGATAAAAGTGAGAAAAGAAACATTGATATATCTTTTGACCTTTTCTGCTAGATCTTGTCAATACTTAAAGAACCATAAATACATAATGTAAGGATATCAAAGAAACTTATTATAGAGACCCTGTGGTTCTGGTTATTAGTACAGATAATTCTGTGTACTGATAAATTCACTATAACTTGAAGGCATTATAAATAAACAACACATGTAACACACTGATTGATTTAACTTAGAGTTACAGTGCACAAAGGAGTAATGTTATGATCACATGACAGGGAACTGTGGCTTGTCACCATTGTTCAGCATGGAAAGAATGCCAAACCAAGTATAAACAGCCTCTATAAGAACCAAATGAAAACTTCGAAGTACAATTTCTACTGAATGTACATCACTTTCACCACATGGTAAAGTTGAAGCTTACAACATCTGTATTGCAGTATCAGCGCAAAAACAAATCAGATGGTGTGCGCAGGAGATGCCTGCCACTGTTTCCATTCTTCCATCACAGTATACATGATCTTTAACTAACAGAACTCTAGATTTTCTTTCTGAATGTCAACCAAGGATTCCGGATTAAGGGATTAACTTGTAGCATCCCAACCTGTGAGAATGAACCAAAGGTTTGTATACTAAAGGTAGAACCATTAAGAAGGAGGAAATTTTATGCTAAGATTTAGGAATGGGTAGCAGGCAACCCTGAAGCTGACTGTGAAATGTCAGAGACAGACACCACAGAGAGACATGTGGCTGAGAATGAAGCTGAGAAGAACTCCATAGCTCCTTTCCACAAGTCTTCCTACATCCATCCAGCCCACAGACATTCTCTTCTCCTTGGAGTCCATTCTTCAATTACATACTGTGTCAAATAATGGAGAAACTAATATTCTATCAAACATCATTTGCCACGTTTTTACGTGGTTGCTGAAGAGAAGACATGCTTTTTATAGGTCAAGAATGCCTGGGATTCTCCCCAAGGAGTCAGCAGGAAACTCATCAGAAGTACTTAGGAAATACTCTAGTATAGATAGAAAGAAGGATGGCTCCACCAGGAACCTGGGGCTAGGGAATGGGTAGGAAAGGCACTAATGGGTGTTTTGGAAAGGAGGGAATCCTAAAAATAAATTTCGCTACTTCACAAGTTGCTGCTCAGAACCACAGGAAGTATATGATTCGCACCTGTGCTGTGTCTCAATTTATGCTCCTTGATTTATTTTATCAACACAGGTGTCATCATCACTGATAAATTGCCAGGCAACTCTTCATAAAAGATATTTTTCACTGGGTCACTCCCAAACTTCGGTGATTACTAAAAGTCTGGCTTAATTAACTATATATCCCTTCTATGCCTGCAAGAGTGCGAACGAAGCAAACTGCTAAAAGAAGCCATTTCATCTTCCCAGCTAAAATGAAAGCATTTAAGGCCAAGTACAAACTCCTATTGATTTGCTATGTTATCATGTATGTGTATGCTCTCTCTCTCTCTCTCTCTCTCTCTCTCCCTCCCTCCCTCCACCCCCGTCACTCACACACACACACACACACACACACACACACACACACACACACAGAGAGAGAGAGAGAGAGAGAGAGAGAGAGAGAGAGAGAGAGAATAAATGACTAACAAATGAATGAAATTTAAAATTTTATTTTATTTTTAAGAGCATTTCCCCCAAGCCACTAAGACATATTTGAAGCCATCAACACCTTAAAGATCCCTGGAGCTTGACATTTTCTACATACATACATACATACATATATGCATACATATACCAATAACTAGATCCACACTGATGAGAGTTCATAGGAAAGTTAAAAATATTCAGGATTGATTTATGGATGCAAGGCTTGTGTAGAGACCTCAACCTTGACTTTCCTGACATTTACAAATATCAGGAGCTAATTCACATCATAACTCCTTCATCACCCTATCCTGCCCTCTCAATTCACAGACAATCAGCTTCCTCTGCATATCTACGGTTACTTCTACTACTTAGTTTGTGTTTACAAAGATTTTTCAATGTAAGTAACTATATATTGTGAAGAACTCCAGCATTGTTCATTGAATTTCAGATTTCATGATATATAAAACATGTAAGCTATATCAGAAAGATCATGTATTGTCTCTTTCTAATTGAGAACTCTTTCAAAAGGGAAGGATTTTTGCCTAGAATTGTAAACCTCATGAAGAAACCATTGCTGAGGAGTGCACAGATTTTAGAGGAGAACCTACTAAGGTCATTTTGCTAAGTGATTATGGTGTCAATCTGCTTTTTTAAATATTAGGTTTAATACCCATGGACTAGTGCTGCTCTCAGCCTTCATCAGAGACCTTAACAACTGGTGAAAACATAAAGAATAGGTGACTATGAAGTTCTTGGCCTTAAATAGAACATCTATTTCCCCCTACAAAGATTCAGTGAACACTGCAAAAGAGTGAGTGGGAAGAGTATAGGAGTAGATGGGGTTGACAGCTAAAGAAAATATGACATAGTTCAGTGCAGCTGTGGCTGCCTGCACAACATCAGCATGAGGTCCCTTCAACATTTCATCATGCATGGAAGAAGTACGACTCATTCAATCCTCACTGAGAGTCAGTGACTCAAAAGAAAAAGAAGGAAGAGGAGGAGGGGGAGGAAGAGGAGGAGGAGAAGGAGGAGGAAGAGGAGGAGGAGGAGGAGGAGGAGGAGGAGGAGGAGGAGGAGGAGGAGGAGGAGAAGGAGAAGGAGAAGGAGAAGGAGAAGGAGAAGAAGAAGAAGAAGAAGAAGAAGAAGAAGAAGAAGAAGAAGAAGAAGAAGAAGAAGAAAAGGGGGAGGAGAGGGGGAAGAAGGGGGAAGAAGGAGGAGGAGGAGGAAGAAGAAGAAGAAGAAGAAGAAGAAGAAGAAGAAGAAGAAGAAGAAGAAGAAGAAGAAGAAGAAGAAGAAGAAGAAGAAGAAGAAGAAGAAGAAGATAGGAGAGTTGTTGAAAGAATGGTTTCAGTTAGGAAAAAGGGTAGATAAAAGAGGGTAATAGGGCCTTATATTTTCCCAAACCCAGAAAATATATATGTATATGATATTGTAAAGCAAAAGTAATAACATAAAAAGAATTCTGTACTGTGCAAAAACTTGTCATGAAATGCCCACTTCTACCAAGAAGAGGCATGAGAGTTCAATGACAGGATAACATCTACCGACATTTATTTGAACTCTGAAGCTTTGACACAGTATCTTAGCCATGTAGATGCCTCGAAAATTAGGATGATATGTGGATATGTATGCTTGAGTATGTAATAAATATAAGCCACTTAGTCAATATCCTAACTATTACACATGATTACATGATATGGCCTTGGTGTTAGGGAGATTGGTTACTCTCATCAGAAGTGTGATTAAGGACTGTGTCTCCTCCAATAGTAGCATAATCCTGTTTCTACCTCCCATTCTCTGTACTCATTCTCTTCTTTCCATGCTCAAAATTTCTAGGAAGAAGATGGAAATTCATGAAAAACAAAGTATTGTGTGCGTGCATAGGATTGGAGATGTGCATACCATTCAAAGGACACAGACAACAACTGAATGACGTTCATCAAAATAGTAAGAGGTGGAAATAGGTAAGCATGAAGGCATTGAGTATCAAATGAAAACTGCTTTGATGCAATGCTGCTTTTACCAGCCCTGAACGAGACAAGAATGTAAGATTCTCTGAAGGATATCTGTGGCTTCCAATAAAGAAAAGTGTTCCTTTTGGGTGACTGTGGGTAGAAGACATACAAAGTATAGGATGTCAGGTATTTCTGAATGTCCATGGGACCCCAAGTGCATCTCCATGAAAATCCTAGGACGACAGTCACTCTGCCTGACCAGAGAGAGTGGTGCCACTCTGACTTGTCTTTCCTTTGCAAAAGACTGGTTAGTCTCATGTCCTCCTGTTCTTTCTGGCCCTGCCCTCTTCTTTCCCCTCCAAATGGCCATTGCTGATTGAAACAGGACTGTGCAGGTCCAAGTTATGAGTCACATAATACCACTATGAAAGAACAGAGCAATCTTTCTTTTTAGTTACACAATGGAAAGCTAAAACAATTAAATATACATTACAACTATTTACAAATTTGCAAGCCTCCACCTAGAGCTGCTATGTGCTGAAGCTTTTCTGCAATGGCCTAAGGCTATTCAAAAGTCAGGCATGAAGTCCTGGTTGCTTCTCAGCTCCTGCACCATCATAGCAGACCATCAACCCCTGATTAGGAGTCGCCACAGAGCTCTGAGAAAATACCAGTGAGTCAAGGTCTCAATGAGAATGTTTGGAGTCTGAATTGTGATAGAGCCATCTCTTGGGTCATTTCCTCCTCGCTTGGAACCAATGAAAACTTTATGAGGCAAAGTGCATTTTTTTTTTTCCAGCATGACAGTTCAAAACTAAACTAAGCACCCTGGAACACATGTCTCACATCGTCCCAAATATTTCTCACTATGTGGCTCCCATAAACACCATCTGCTGTGTTAATTTGTAAAGAATTACAAGGTTCTTAAAATTACACTTTGCTCTCTGTAGCGTACACTGTGTCTATTAAGGGAGAGATGTGAGAACGCACATCGCATCCAGGCAGACACTGAGGTCTTTCCTTCTTCTGCTGAAATCTAACTGAAAATTTCTGGGGCTGCACGAATTTCAAGAAATGTCTGTTAAGGGGCTGGAGATATGGCCTGGCGGTTAAGATTATATATTGCTTTTACAGAGGATTTGATTTGATTTCCCAGCTGACAACTGCCTATACTTTCAGCTCCAAGGGGAATCCAACACCCTCTTCTGGACTCTTTAGGAACTGCCCGCATGTGAGTGTGTGAGTACATGCCCGTGTATATGTGCGCGTGCCCGTTTTTTCTGAATGTTTATGGGACCCCAATCATATCTTCATGAAAATTGCAGCTACTCTGCCTGACCAATGGAAAAGGTCCCACTTTGACTTGTCTTGATTTTGACACACACACACACACACACACACACACACACACAATTAAAAATGCAATAATTTAAAAAAAAAAACGACAGATATGTATACATAGTACTCTGCGTAGTTTCTCTGTAGTGTGGGAAAATCAAATAACAACACTAAACACGTAGAGCAAAACCAGTGCCTAGATTATAATTAGAAAAGTGTGCATACCTCCCACTCCCCAGATTTTCATGACAATAAAGTCTTCTGTTGTAAATCAAAAGAGAAACAGACCTAGGGGAAACTTTTGGGAGCGGTTTACTTCTCAGTGGCTCCTGAACTCCTCCAAGCTTTTCTCTGAGCCTGATAGTATGCCCCAGGTCTGCATCCTCTCTAGTTCATAGACCGAAGAAACAGCATCACACTGCCAAACATCTCCTGACAAAGGCAGAGCTTGGTGTCCAATTGTTAATATAAATTCCATGTGAACTAAGATGCCAGGGTGTTGCTCAATAAGCTGTATAATAAGTATCTCATGGTTGTAGCCTAAGGAGTCCTGAGATTTTTATATCTGCCTTTTGTTTTCTGAAAATATTTGCCTGTGGCTGTGTGTTCAGCAATGGTGTGTGTGTGTGTGTGTGTGTGTGTGTGTGTGTGTGTGTGTGTGTGTACACATATGACATGTTGCACGTGAAGGTTAGAGGATAAAATAAAGCACCAAATGGTTCTGTGAACAGAAGCACTTTCTGAATAAGCCTGATGCTCTGAGCTCCATCCCCAGAACTCACACAAAGGGAGAAGAGTAGAACCAGCTCTATGCAGTTGTCCTCTGACCTCCACGTGCACCGTGAGACAGCTCTTACAAATACAGTTTTCTAGTCCAACTCACAAGAAATCAAATTTTGATAGCTACTGAGTAAGAATATTATTTCTCTTTTTTTTACTTAAATATTTTTAAATTGATTTATTTTACATTCTGGCTGCAGTTTCCTCTCTCTCCTCACCTCCCAGTCCATGCCCTCTACCCCCTTTCAGTTCCAAACCACTAAGCCACTCCGCCTTCATTTCTGTTCAGAAAAGGGCAAATCTCCCATGGATATCAACAAAACCTGGCAAATCAAGTTGCTGTAAGACTAAGAATTTCCTCATGTATTAAAGCCAGGCAAGGTAACCCAACGAGGGAAGTAGGGTCCAAAATGCCAGTAAAAAAGTCAGAGACAGATTTACTTTGTTTGTTTGTTTGCTTGCTTGTTTTTACCAAGCTTGACAGCAAACCTTGTGCTTTTGTGCATGCTAGGCAAGGGATTCTGCCACCAAATTATACCCAAAATTGTATTTAATATTTAATTTTATGTTTCATGTGTGTACCTGAGTCCATGTGTGTGCATTATATATGCAGGAGCTCCAGACAGTCAGAAGAGTTCAGAACCCCTGGAACTGGAGTTACAGATGCTTCTGTCCCCTTATGTTTGTCTTGTGAACTAAACCTGAGTCCCAGGCAAGAGCCAAAAGAATTCTTAACTACTGAGATATTTCCAAAACTTTAAAATTTTAATTTTTTAAGATGTATTTTTTTTTTAAATTACAGACAAGAGGCCAGAGAGATGGCTCTGCAAATAAAGCTGCCTGTTGCTAAGACTAGCAACCTGCATTCCTTTCCCAGGACCCATATAGTAGAGGGAACTAACCACCATAAGCTCTCCTGTGACCTCCTTTATGTATGCTATAGTATGTACACACATATATGCTCAGACTGAATAAATAAACATTAAAGAAAAATTTCATTTCCGGACAAGTTTGAAATCGGGGTAGTCACTGAGTGTCAGCCTGCCTAGTCATTTCAGCCATTAGACTGTCTTTAACTATGGCTGGGGAATCTGCATCCCAGAGCCTCATAAAAACATCTTGAACAACCTAATTATAAATTTTGCAATCATTTGCTGGTGTGAGCCTGAAATAGGATCACGGATTCACAATTACAACAATTCTGCTTAATTCCTGATGAATTAGTCACTATCTCAAAAGCATGAGAGTCTAAACCAAAGCACTTAATTAAAGAAAGAAAAGCTGTAATGCCTGAGAAATTAAACAATACAGAGTAAATACACCCTTTTGTAGCACTTCAAAATTCCCTACACAAAGAAAAAAGGAATTTAGGTTGTTTCTCCATGTCCCTTACCTACCATATCTACAAGGTGGCATCAAATAAAATACCTGACCATGAGCAATAACATCAAAGGGACTGCTGAACTCACCAAGGGAAAGAAAGCCTCGGGTTATTTTGCAAAGCCACAAATTGGATTAAAACAAAACCACTAAAAATTAAAGTGTATATAATAAATAGAATACATCCTAGGAGCCAGAGTAGTGGCTTAATGGTTAAAAGCAACCATTGCCTGACCAACTGAGTTCAATCTCTAGGTCCTACCTGGTAGAAAGACAGAACCAACTCCCATGAGCTGTTCTGTCACCTATAGACACATAACCATACATACACACACACACACACACACACAGAGAGAGAGAGAGAGAGAGAGAGAGAGAGAGAGAGAGAGAGAGAGAGAGAGATTTAAAAGACGAGGTTAGTCTAGTCTACATAGCAAATTTCAGGACAGCCAAAGCTGCACAGAGAAACCCTGTCCTGAAAAATAAAAAAAGAAAAAGAAAAACATTTCATCTTTCTGAGATTTCCTGGCTGATATTTTGTGGATACCCATAGGAGGCCTACCTTTTTTGAACAGAAACAGAGGAGGCATGGATTAGGGGAGAAGGGGAATTGGAGGAAGGTATGGGAGGAGAGGAGGAGGGGAAACTGCTGTTAGGATATAAAATAAATAAATTTAATTTTAAAAACAAAAAGTCAGGAAGTGGTGGCACATGCCTTTAAGCCCAGCACTTAGGAGGCAGAGGCAGGCCAATCTCTGTGAGTTTCAAGCCAGTGGGTCTACAGAGAGAGTTTCAGGACAGCTATAACCACGCAGAGAAATCCAGTCTCAAAATACACCCTCCCCGCAAAAGAAAAGGAAAAAAATAACAAGCTAGATTAAAAAAAGAAAAACCCAAAAGAAAAGCAAATAAAATAAATAGTAATTTTTAAAGGGATTTTAAAAATTGTTTGGCTCAATCGATACAGGCATATTTGCTGTCAAGCCTTAGGATATAAATTCAATCCCCAGGACCTAAATGGTGGAAGGAGAGAATCGACTCCATCAAGTTGTCCTCTGTCCTCTACATGTGTGCTGTGACATAGAATATATACACACAAAAAAAATTAAGTTTGCAGAAAAATAAAACAAAAATGAAAACAAATAAGGTAATAATGCAAATAAACCTCTCATTGCACATTCCTGCCCCGTCCTGTCTCACTTCTTTCCTTACTTAAAAATGCTTTAGGAGGCTCTGAGGACTGAACCAAGAGCCTCAATATTCTGGGCACTGCTATGAAGCCACCACTGAACGTTAATCCCAGCCTCCTCGAGGGAATTCTCATTACGGCTGAAGTTGCCTCTTACCGCCTCTCTGTGTGGCATTGCAAGTTTGATAATACTCATTAAATCTAAGCATTGAAAGGACACCAAACCCAAGAGTGCGGTGGGAATTAAATGAGATGAATGCATGCAAAACAATCCAGTCCGGAAGGACAATGGCGCCCAATAAGCAAATTTCCTACCCTGATCTTTCCTCTATCTAGACAGTAAGCTAATTAAGGGGAGACAGTGTCCGGCATCTGCACTGCGAATAGGTGGAAGATAGATAGAGATGTCTAGGGAGAATATATTATTTCATAGGCTGCATGTGAGTTTTCCAGACTTGCCATTTAGAAATCTTTGATATTTAACACTCATGAAATTTTCACCAAGTTCAATTCTATCCATGACATAATTAAAACTGGGGAGAGAGAGAGAGAGAGAGAGAGACAGAGACAGAGACAGAGAGAGACAGAGAGAATATGAATACCGATCTTGATATCACATTGATAAGGTAGTGAGAAATTTAAGTTCCAACAACAAAGGAAGAATGGAGGATTAAATTTTAAATTCCTAGGACCAAGAATCTACTTTGGCAGTCTGAAAGCCCATGCATGGGTAATGAAACCAATTGTGGACACCTTAATGATGACCTTAATCAAACTGAGCACCTGTAAGATGCGAGGGGATGAAGAAAACCTCTAACAACTTCAGTGGTTTATATTTCAGTGTGTGGCATGTCTAGGAAGGGATGGCTTTGCTGAAATACAGAAACCAGATACAGCAGGCCTGCCTCATTACTTCACACACTGAAAGCTCAAAGAGAGCAGCTTCTCATGCTCACTCAAGAAAGAGCCTCAGAACATGAATGGTAAGAGAACCATGGGAACCTTCTACATGTCAATTCTATGCCTCGCAATGCTCAGAGACTCATCCTTAGAAAATTACTACATTTTTCTTACAGCTCTAGAAGTTCCTTTCAAAGATACTGATAAACTTGAGAAATCCCCTCAGAAGGTCAGAAGCTAAGCCTGGGGTATGGAGTTGCACAAGACAACCTTGTGGAGACAAGAGAGACTCTGCCTCAACAAGGTCGAAGACAAGAACCAAATCCCCAAAGTTGTTCTCTAGCATCCACATATGTACCAAAGCACACATGCACCCACAGTCATACACACCACACACACACACACACACACACACACACACACACACACACACACACCATACAAATAAAACAATAATAAATAAAAATAAGTGAAAAATGCTAATAGAAGTCAAATCTTCACTGAAGTCGACTCTGAGATGGACTAGACCAGAGCCATTATGCTAAGGGTTCAATTTTCACTCCCTTGCGCATTCAAAAATGTCATGGATCTCAAAGGTGCCCTGTTCATCCACTACATTTGAACAAGCACAAAGCCAGGCATATAACCACATAGCTCTATACTGCCTTTATTTTCTTCCTCACCATCCCAAATGTTACACAGACACTACCTTCACTCTTGAGGAAAAATATAACACATATATATCATACATATGTGTATATGTATATATATGGAAAACAACCATTTCAACCTTTGTGCATACTCATATGCCCACACGCAATGCAATCATTTATATATACATGTGGACACCATTTGAACATACCAACAAAAGAATGAGCATCTGTTGAACACCTACATGCTGAAAGTATAATATGGCCTGCATCATATCTTTTTTACTTGCCAAATTAACAAGTTTGACGTCCTGACTAGCTCAAACATAAGACTACTTGGGGAAAAGCATGGGATAAAACCCAACTCGCTGAACATAGCGGACAATGAGGACTACTGAGAACTCAAGAACAATGGCAATGGGTTTTCGATCCTACTGCACGTACTGGCTTTGAGGGAGCCTAGGCAGTTTGGATGCTCACCTTACTAGACGTGAATGGAGGTGGGTGGTCCTTGGACTTCCCACAGGGCAGGGAACCCTGATTGCTCTTTGGGCTGACAAGGGAGAGGGACTTGATCTGGAGAGGGGGAGGGAAATGGGGTGGCGGGGAGGAGGCAGAAATCATAAATAAATAAATAAAGCAATTGGAAAGATAGCATTGAATGAGCTGCAGAAAACATGGTATGTGTATTACATTTTCTGTTCAGAAATTCAAAAAAAAAAGTCTACTTGGGGAGACAAGACCTTTCAAAGGGTGATAACATTAAGATGAATTCATTAGGGTGAACCAAAGCCTAATAGGACCAATGTCTAGGGTAGAGATAAGACACAGTCCTGCACACAGAGAAAGGCATTGGAGATTCATGAGAGGCAGGACAGAATTCTGGTGGCTGTTACAAGTCAGAGCAGTCTCAGCTGAAACTACCCTACAAGCAGCTTGATTTCAAAAACCTCACAGTGGTAGAAAAACTCTATTGTTAAAGTCTCCCAGTCTGGGGTACTGTGGAAAGACAGTTTTTGCAAACAAGATGCAACAAGATACCATAGTAAAGATCTGCTGTGTTCTGACTTTCTATTAAAATACAGCACTAACTCAAGCTAACAAGGCACCCAAGTGAGCAAAGGTAGAGTCGGAAAGGAAGGTGTGACTGCCTCCCGACATCCTAATTGATTTCTCACAACGCTCTTCAGAATCTCACAGCACAAAGCCTCTGTCAATCACTCTGTCTTATTAAATAAGGAGCACCATCTTCTCCAATAATTGGAAAATGGATTTCCCAAGTCCTGAGAGTAGGTCTGTGGTTCTGAATGCCAGGCCAGCTTCCTTAGTCATTCTCAAGTTCTGTATAGAACCTCACTGTTCTTACTAAAGAGTGGCAGACGACAGTAGCAGCAGCCAGGCCTCATAGCACATACCATCATCATGAACTAAGCCCCTGTTGTCTAGTGAGACCCCTCCCTCTCAAAATAACACCAATAAGAAAAACAAACAAGCAAACAAACAAAAACTCTGGCAGCTATTGGATGAAAAACCATGCAATTTAAAGTCATCTTAATTGGCCTTCACACATCTCTCATCTCACAGTACTGTCAAAAATAAATTTAACTGCAAATCTCTCAAAATTTAACTCTCGTTTAAAAGGAAAAAAAGTGACTTCCTGTACACAACGCAAAAGCTCACAGGTGTCTCTAACAAAGAAAGCTTACCAAGCTATTTTAGGTAGCTATGTGACATCTAGCCTATTACTGGTAACTTTCCATCCCTTTCAGAGTTCTAGGTTATCATATCTGGTACATCTAGAAGACAGGTAATAGGTATGTGTCGTGAAGTAAATGAAAACAGCATACTCGTTGACTAAAGGAAGTGAAAAAATTCTAGGCAGAGCTGAAGAGTGGCTAAGTTGGTCCTGAAGTACTCATGTCAATAATTAATATTGAGACTCATATTTTTAAAAGCATACTACTAGAAATTGGGGACATGGTAAGACATGCATGCATGGTCAAAGTTATAACCTAAAGTATAGTTTTTAAACCTCAACATTGCATCCTGGTTTAAACTAGATAGGAAGCATCCTCTATCATACTTTCCAACCATGATATCCCGACCCTGGAACATGAAAGCAATGGACACATCTGACCATGCCCAGAAACCTCAGAAGCCATGAGCCGAATCAAATCTTTGCTTTATTAAGTTATTTTACTCGCGCATTTTGTCACAGCCATGAAAAGAAAAAAAAAAAACTGACATCTTTCTCCCGGTTGTGATGAAACAAAAGTACCTTCAGACTTTGCTAAGCGTCCTCTAAAAAGCAGGGAAACGTATTTTCCTCACAAGGCTTGGGCAGATGACTTAACAATTAAGAACACATAGATTTTGTAGAGGGCCCAAGTTTGGGTCCCAGTACCTGTGTCAGGTGGCTCACAACTACCTGTATCTCCAGTTCCAGGGAATCCAATGCCCTTTCCTAGCTTCCTTGCTGAATGGTACTGATGGACACATACCCCAACATACACACACACATGCACACGCACACACACATGCACATGACCACACAATTGCACACACACAATAAAAACAAAATAAAACTTCAAACTCCCCCACATGATTACCATTGGTCTTAGAAATGAGACAGATTACTTAAAAAGTAGTTTGAATATGTAAGATGGGCACTATGACTGAGGTCGAAGAACACAAGCTGTTTTGCCAATGAACAATAAAATAAAGACAAATGGCATTTACTTGTTTGTTGTCTATAGTGTGCCAAACATGACTGATGGCTTAGTTGAGCTTTACCCAGTATTCACGCATTATTCACTTTTCAGGCACGCTCAAAGACATAAATATTTGCTTCTCAAAATACAAAGAGTGAAAAAAAAAAAAATACAAAGAGTGATGGATTCAGGTTATAACCTGTATTCTAAGCTCAGTAAATTCTTCAGGAATGGAAATCTTCTGTTACAGTAACTTATAGCTTTTAAATACAACTTCTGTAAGTACAGGGCTTATGACCTAGAGAGCTGACCCAGCCAGTAAAGTAACTTGCTGTAAAAAAGGAAAAAAAAATGACATCCAAACTCCAGAATCTGACCTCTGGATCACAGCACTCAAATGAGAAGCTTCAAGGTTCTCAGGCCTTCAGCTGTGTATTGAGATTTAGGGTGTTCTCTCTTACATTTCCTGTACATGCAGTCTTTGGACGTGGTCTGAGGTTCCAGCTTGGAGAACGATTGTCAGGGTACTTCCCAGACTCTGTTGTCATGAGTCAACTCATTTAGTAATAAAAAAGTCTCTCCTCTCTTTATCACTCCTAACTCCATCGCTATAAATGCATAGTGCATAGACTGTAGGAGGAAATGAGTTAAGCAGAATGAATATGTATCTTACTGCTCGTGTCTCTCTGGAGAACCCTGACTAATGTACCATTGGTTGGCCTGGTGTTCAGGAGACACATATCTACCTGCCAAAGATTAATTTTCCATAGATGCAGTTGCCTCCCATTCATAGGAGTTTGTTTCCAAGGTAGGAAGATGATGCTTTCCAATCTGTTTTCATTGTCTCATTAATTAGTAATGCTTCCTTTAGCTGGCAAAAGTGCTCCAAATCAGAAGACAAGTTTTACAGTCACTATTGTATTAATTCAATTAAGTCTTTAACTGAAAACTTACTAGGTCAGCTATTTTATGTCATCTGATTCATGCCATGAAAATCCAACTCATTATTTAGCTATTAGCTCTAATATGCACACATATGTTCCTCCACTTACTACCTAAAACTCTTCCCATGACAAGAGAGTGTCCAGGAAGTCCATGGCCAATGTGAGCTCAGTTTGACTTCTGAACCTTTTCTCTCTCTGACCTTTCTCAGTTCCTGTACATGACTATCTCACTGTTGTGGTCTCTCTAACTCAACCATCAGTAACCCTGGCCACTGCATCAGAACCTATGATGTCCTCCTGTTCGTTTGTCTTCAAATTCCATCTTTTCTGTCAAGCATCCCTGTTGTCCGTAGCAGTCAGTGCCTGCCACACTCTGTGCATAATGCACTCCATCTGCTTCCTACTGTGGTTTTTCCTATTCTACAAATGCAGGCCCATATTTGCTGATTCTACTTGAACTCACTGTTATCTTTGTACAGTTAACAACTACATGACTTGATGCTTAGTTGATACTTTTACTGATTAGTTACCCTATTAACAAGCAAAAATGGCCACATTTTAGGCAATACTATTTTATTGAGTGCCTACCATGTGACAGGTATATAGCTTTTGATCAATAACAATGGGATTTCAAAACACACATTTTGACAGCTTACTGTGATATTCAATATGAGACCAATTTCTGGGGATGTCTTTGAGGACTCACTGTGAATGTAGGCAGCACCATTTCATGTGCTAGGCCCTAGACTGGACAAAAGCTAAAGGAGAAAGAAAGAAAGGTGGGGGAGGGAGGGAGACAGACAAGCTTCTTGCGTCCTAACTGTTGACACAATGAAAACAGTCACCTCACTCTCTTGCCACCATGCCTGCCCACAGTTATTGTACCTTCAAACCAAGCCAAAATAAATCTTCTTTCATGCTGTTTTCATCAAGAATTTTAGCAAACAATGGGAAAGCAATCTATATAAGGCGTTATGATTAGATCATTTCCAGTTCCCTATCTCCTGCCCCATTATGTCATCCATAGAAGAACTTTTGTGGCATGAATGGCCTGGAACTCCTTATATAGGCCAGGCTAGCCTCAAACACACAGAGATCTTCCTGCATTTGCCGCTCAAGTTCTGAGACTGAAGAAGTGCATGCCTAGCTCATTTTGATTTGATGTTTTGATGGAAAGATCATCATTAATAGTCCTATTTCAGCTGCATTTGTTCTCGACAGTATAGAGAGTTATGAAACAATAAATGGTATCCAACAGTTTGTTTTACTTGCTTCACTTGCTGTTTCTATGGCTGTGAGAAAACACCATGACCAATCACAACTTATACAAGAAAGGGCTTATTTTGTTTACACTTCCATATAATAGCATTCCTTGGCTGAAGGAAGTCAGGTCATGATCTCAAACAAGGATGGAACCTGGAGGCAGGAGCCAATGTAGGAGTCATGCAGGTATGCTGCTTAATGGGTTGCTCCTTATGGCTTGTTTAGCTTAGCTTCTTATAGATCCCAAACCACCAACCTTGGTGTGACCCCCTCCCATTAATCACTAATTAAGAAAATGTCCTAAAGGTGTGTCTTCCTGTAGCCTGGTATTTTTTTTAATCTTTTTTTTTATTGAGAAAATGAGAAAAAAATAAACAAGTTTCCACCTCCTCCCAGCCTCCCATTTCCCTCCCCCTCCTCTCACCCTTCTCCCCCTCCTCCCACCCTTCTCCCCCTCCCCCCTGGACTGAGCTCCCAAGGTCCCAATGAGGAGCAGAAGGAGGGAGAACATGAGCAAAGAAGTCAGGACCACGAGGGGTGCACCCACCCACTGAGACAGTGGGGCTGATCTATTGGGAGCTCACCAAGGCCAGCTGGACTGTGACTGAAAAAGCATGGGATAAAACTGTAGCCTGGTCTTATGGAAGTTTTTATTAACTTAGGTTTCCTCTTCTCATGTAACTCTTGTTTGTGTCAAGTTGACATAAAACTAGCCAGCAGAATATTCATGTGAACAAAATACAACTGAGTACCCCCACCTGACATACACAAGCATACAATTCAGAATGCCCTTTAGGATTGATACTATTTATAAAAAGATTCCACGTGATAGTGGTTCAGATATATATAGACAGAAGTTGCACAAGCTCACACATATCCATACTTAATTTGTTTCAGTGAAATGGGATACAACGTCAGCATCTTGGTCACACGTGCTTTTTCCTTCACCAGGCCATTAGTATGGATCATGGCAGTACCACAGAGTAGCCCAGCCTTTTCCATGACTTCATGGTAGTCCCCACTTTTAGTCAATTGTCATTTACCTGTTTTCCTATTCTAGCATCTGTGCCTCTCAATTACTTAATTCTTAAAGCTAATTACCCTAAACTGAATGACTTAAGACAATTTACAGTTCTGTGTGTATTTCAGAAGTGCTGCTAGCCTGGTGCTGCTAGCCCAAATCAAGGCACTGCTACAACGCAGATTATTTTACAAGCTCTGGAAGAGATCCCGATCTTTAGGATTTCCCTTTCTAGAAGCTGACCACTTCTGTAGCTCACACTCCTCTCTCACATGTTCAAAACGAACCACTTTGCCTCTCTGCTACTCTGAGTCTGTAGTTCTGTCATTTTGCAACTGCAGCCAGTAAAGCTTCTCCACTATTAAGAACCTGTGTGAGTATCTTGGATTTACTGGGATAATCCAAATGGTCTTTCTAACCTTAATCGCATCTTTAAGTCCCTTTTTCTGAGTTAGATAACACAGTCGTATTTCTGTCACTAGATCATGGGCATTTTTGGAGGCCATTTCTCTCTACAACGACTTCAGTATTTCATGTTCTAAAATATTGTGGCTTTTGTACAGGAATCAAGGTTTGATACCCCATACCTACATAGTTTGTAAGATCAGTTCCAGGGGATCCAACACTCTCTTCTGGTTTCTTCAGGTATTGCATATACATTGCAGACATACAAACAAGAAGACAAACACTCATATACCTGGAATGCTTTAAAGTGTGTATTTCTTTTAAAAATTAAGACAGTGAGCATCCCTGGATATATATCCTCAACATTTAGGTGAGTATGGCTGTAGAAAAGACTCCTAGAGATGCATTGCCAGGTCATAGAATATTCAGATTTCCCAACTAAAGGTCGAAATACTGAGAAACAGCTCTTTAAAATTCCTTGTTTCAGCTGACCTGAGTTAGTGGGAGCTCAATGACTCCAGACTGACAGCTGAGGAACCTGAATAGGACTGAACTAGACCCTCTGAATGTGGATGACAATTGTGTGGCTTAGGCAGTTTGTGGGGCCACTGGCTGTGGAACCAGTATTTATCCCTAGTACGTAAACCAGCTTTTTGAAGACCATTCCCTGTGGAAGGATACATTCTCAGTCTAGATACAGGGTGAAGGGCCTTGGTCCTGCCTCAGTGGTCTTACCTCAAGTTGATGTGACAGACCTTGTTGACTTCCTATGGGAAGAGGCCTCACCCTCTCTGAGGAATGGATAGGGGGTGGGGTCAGGGTAAGGGGAAGCAGGAGGAAGGGAGGGAGAGGAAACTAAAATAAAATTCTTTGCTTCTGTCACTTTGCTTGGAAAATGTACTGAATGTGTGTTGAATTTGAATCCATTAGTTGTTTTGTTTTTTGAAATGGAGTTTCACTTCATAATCTAGTCTGGACTCAAATTCTTAATTCTCCAGCCTAAGTTCCAAATGTTAAAGTCTCATCTTAATGGAGACAGAGAATGAAAAAATTACTTAAGGAAAATCATCTCCTATGGTCTAAGATTCTTTCAACTATAGTTTTACAGTTATAAACTACAAACAGGAAGTAAAGCTGTGTCCTGAGGTCCCTTCTCCCCTCTTTGGAAGCTTGATAAAGGGCAGTGTAGAGAAAATAAATCAATTAAAACAGTAGAAATAAATGTTCTGAATTTGTTCAAGGTGTTGCAGTGAGATGAACAAAACCCAAAATGTAGACATAAATTCAAGCTTAATCTGGCACCCTCAAACTTTTCCCATTTTCTTCTATAATCCCTCACTCTACAAATATAGACTTAACATACATACACTTTTATCTGTTTACCTATGAACCAGTTACCAATTTGAAACTTCCTCCTAAAACTAGTTAGAAATATTAAAATACCCCACTAAAATTGGACTTTGGTATCTCAAAAGGAAAAAGGTCATCTATACATATATCTTTATTACACAAGAGCTTTGCAAAAAATATGTGCACACCATAATAGACCAATCAGGCCAACAGTATACTATTCATAGGGATCTTGTTTAAGTCTGCTTTCTGAGCCTACATGAGTCTCCTTTCCAAACCAAAAGAAAAAAAAAAAGATTCAAAGGAAAAGAGGATCTACATATAATATCATAAATTAGTGCATGCATATGGACATTTCTATAATGGGGGTAGGTTTTCCTTATGAAACATCCATGGTCTCTTTATGGACCTCATTACTAAAATTAATTTAAATTCCTGCATACTGAAATGTTTACAGCATTTCACACTCTCTGAAGTCACTCCTTTTATTGTTTTAATTATCAGAACCACCTGTTTGTTGGGTGGGTTTTATAATCTCTCTATGTAGGTGATAAAGTCACAAAATAGGTAAGTATCACATAGACAGGACTGGAGAACATTACTTAAACATGAAAAAAATACAGAGGTGTCTAAATAACTGGTATGGCTTCTGGGGTTCAATTGGACTCAAGTTGATACTGTGTGATAGCTGTCTCTGGTATTCGATGTTTCGTGAATGTGCTGAGTCTTTGGATATCACTTTCTAATGGATGTATTTGGTAACATGGCTTTCCAAATGATGATAGTAACTGAGCAAACTGACACATCTCTTGGAACTCAGCTGATACAGGTCACACCTAAGGTGCAATCCCATCTCCAATTAACAAGCTGAGAAAGTATTTGGGGTTTGTAATTTTGTTTTTTGTTGCTGTAGGCTTTCTTTTTGTGTTTGTGTTTTGTTTTGATTTAGAAATAGGTTTTCCTGATGTAGACCAGCATGGCCTTGAAATCACAAAGATCCACCCTTATTAGCCTCTTGAGTGTTAGGATTAAGGTATGTACAATATACCCTTGTTTTCCATCTGGGATTTTTGTTTATTTTGTGATTCTATGGCTAGAACCCAGAGTTTGTTGCACACTGGGTGAGTATTCTACCACTGAACTACATCTTAAGCCCAGCAAGGTGGAGAGAAGCTGAAGCAAACAGACACTGCTATTCCTGATGTACTCTTTCATTGATTTATTCATTAATCATTTCATTGCTTGGCCTTAGTTCAGGGAGGTGATGCAACATCCAAATAGAATATGATTCCTATTACTTGAGAGCACTGATTGACAGAGTGGTTCTACCTTCTTAGACACTTTCTATCATTCCAATCTCCTAAAACT
Organism: Microtus pennsylvanicus; assembly: GCF_037038515.1. Lineage (NCBI taxonomy): Eukaryota > Metazoa > Chordata > Mammalia > Rodentia > Cricetidae > Microtus > Microtus pennsylvanicus. The sequence continues at coordinate 68,878,603 of NC_134586.1, read as the reverse complement.
TTTTTATACACTGTCTCAAGTAAGATACGCAAGTTTAAATTTTAAAACTTGGCTAATTATAGGACTGATTATTACCAAGCATAAAACAATAGGTAAATAGTTGAATGTTCAACTGACTTTCCAATTTGCACATTGGTATTGGCCATAGTGTAACTGCTGGCAAAAAAAAAACTAAATAAAACTTTAAAATATTAAGATAATAACAACTAACTCTCACCATTAAATGAGTGTCTGCTGTGGTCTGGGTGACTTACCCAGGTGACAGGCCATCTCCACGTAACTGTGAACCAGGATTCTTTTAGTTCCTTCTCACTGATGCATAAATAGAGCCTGGAAAACCTTACTGACGTTCAAGACTAGTTAATTAAAGTGTCTAAACCAAGAAGAATGTGTTTTTTCAGCAACTCCAGTAGACATTATCTCAGAGGAAGAGTAAGAACGGAAGGGGAAAGTGTGATAAAGATATGGTTTTCTACACTTTTTGTTTAGCCTTGTACTAAATAGCAATTTTCTCTGAAAGTCCTTGTTGAGGGATGTTTGATTATACTGTGTAAAGACGAGTCTTTCCTTCCTCACCTGCCTATGGCACTATTGATTTGTTTAATAAAGAGCTGAATGGCCAATAACTAGGTAGGACAGAATAGGCAGAACTTCCAGGGAAGGAAAAGAACTCAGGGGAAGAATCTGAGAGGTAGGAATTTGCCAGTTGTTTGGTTGAAGTCATCACCCCAGCTCCCTAACACCCTTTATACCAAAAGTCTGAAATATTATAGTTGGGGGCCTCATCTCAGGCCCTGGCCTCCATCTTTGGAATATTGGGCAGAAAGTTCCACTTCAAGCCCCCTCCCTTAAAGATGCCTTAGTCCAAACTCCACATCTGAGAAAGCCCACCAAATCATGACCCCTCCCCAGAGAAGGTCAAGAACACTCCCATAGGCTACTTAAACTTAAACTGTCCCCCCAGAGAATGAGCACATGGTCTGGGTTTCATGTGGTCTCCCCTTTCCTTTCTTTCCCTCTCCATGCTTTCCCAGGGCCACCCAGGAGCATTGCGCTAAACATGGACGTCTTTAATTCTATTTAATTCAGTCTGATTGCAATTATTCATGTTGGTGGAGAGGCTCCTTTAAGAAATATTCCTAGCACCAGTGACATGTGACGTTGTACACACTGTAATAGGTAATGATACACATTTCAAAAAGTGGATTAATATAAAATGGTTAATTTAAATTTTAAGAGCTAGTTAAGAACAAGCCTAAGCTACCTAAGGATGAACTGTGATACTTGATAAGAAGTCTCCGTCTCATTATTTGGTAGCTGGCAGTCCAAAGAAAGTCCAACTACAAGCCTTTAAGATCCAGGAAGCTCTGAAAGCCTTCCTTAACTTCAAAATATCAGGAAGTCCCTGAAACTGACCTAACACACAACCACTCTTTCCTTAAGATTGCATAAGCAGTAAAGACTTGGGAGAAATACAGAGCACAAGAGCTGACTAGAAGAGACATTTTCCAAACTGTCAAGATGCCTATATGTCCTGCCGTGAGCTCCATGCTTCCAGGTTTTATCTGTCATCTAGGCTTGGTTGGGCTTTCATTTACATTACATTTCATTACAGCTGCTTTTGAGTCACCCCTGTTCCTGTAAGTAACCTCTCACCCATAAATTCATGCATTCACCAAGCTGGATTTTGGTGGTATGCATACTGCAATCTGTCATTGGTGCCCTATTATGCATAAGAAGACATTTGTTCATGTCTCCTAAAAAATAGTATCACGCAACATTTAACAATATATCTAAGGAACTGGCACACTTCAATATCAGCAGAGCAAGACTTACGACCAACAAAAGTGTTTTGAAAAGGATGTATAAGGAAGCCTGATACAACAATGGATTGATCTAATGCCACTAACATTGGCTTCCAAACCCTTTCTCAAAACAGCTACAGGATGATCTGTACTATCTAGCCCTGAGATCTGCTGAAAAACAGGCATTGAGTTAGCCTTTTAATTAGTTCTCAAATATAGCTAGCTGGGCATGGTAGCACATACCTATAAACCCAGCACTCAGGAGCAGGCTTATCTCTGTGAGTTTCAGGTAAACCTGGTCTACATATGGAGTTTCAGGCCCCCCAGAGATATACATAACACAAAAATGAGTTGCAAAAATTTTTCAAATCTGAGTATAAAGTCCCTCCGATGGCTTTCACTCTGGCACTACCACCACTACAGCTCTATCTCTCATAAGAAATTTGTAGATCATGGATGAATGTGGTAACAGTTCCAGATAAAGAAGAATGCTGAGGAACATGTGTGGGGTAACCTAGCTGATAGGGTGTGTACCTAGTGTGCACAATGTCTTGGTTCTAAATCCTAGTACCACATAAACTAGGCCAGATGCCACAACGCAGTAGAATGGGAAATTCAGAAGATCACTCTTAGCTACCTAGAGAGTTTGAGGCCAGCATGGAATATCAGAGACAATGTTTCAAAAAAGAAAAGGAAGGATGGTGGTCTAAGAAGGTGACTCACTGATTAAAGTGATGCCACACATGTACGAGGCTGGAGTTAGGATACCCAGAAAGAAGAGATGAATAAGGGAGAAGAGTGATGGGTTGATTCCCAACATCAACTTTGGTCCTCACAAGTGCATGCACACGCACACCCACACACAAGCAAAAACGTACAAACACATCCACATACCACATACACACAGAAGTGGGTCTATCTCACTGTGCTTTCCGGTTTGTTCTGGGAGGGACAGAAACCCATTCACTTTACACTGCAATATTCATTAAAATCTCCAGGAACTAAATGTACACAACACACTGTGGATGTTATCAACCAAGAGGATTTTCTCCACAACCTCTCAACGCACACAGGCAGTCATGAAAGCAGCAGAACCCAAACCACAGGAGCCCCTGGGCCTCCCTGCAGTGACCAAGGTCTTCTTGGGCATGGGGAATTAGCTTGGGATGGCAAGTACTTTGTGTAAGAAATGCTACTACAGTGGAACTCAGTCACCTCTGGTATCCCGGTGAACGACAGCACTCACTTCCTTGTCAGCTTAAAGAGAGGCTGGGAAAGATATTGCACTTAGGGGTCACTAGACCAAGCCTGGTCATAAAAATAGCGGGCGTCCATGGAGCAGGTATACCAGCCAGCCCAGGGTCGAGGTGGATGCCCTCTGACAGTTTCATTGAAAAAAAAATGTAATTACAATGCTCTTGTGGACAGAAACTGTTTTAAAATGCTATTGTAAACACAGTCTGATTGCAGAAATCTGTTCATCTAAAAAACTAATTAAACCATTATTTCCTTTCTGATTACCATGGCAAATGTAAGCTTTTCACTTATGAAAACAGTTACACAATCCTTCCTTATATTTAGACAGAACCTTTCTCAAAAATATCTATAGGCCAAAGCAATTTTAGAAATTAGAAACACTAGAAAGGAGCTATAAAAAAAAGAACAACTATCAAGATGCAAAGAAAAGATATGTTTTTTTCTAAAATGTGGTAATATAATAATCACATGCATTTAGTTTGCATCATTTTGAAGAGCATATATTTTTAATATGGGAAAGCTTATTTTAAGAAAAATGTCTACATTTTGCAAAAAAAAAAGAGAGAGAGAAAGATTATTCTGTAATTTTAAGGAGGATAGAAAGCTCTGCTTCGCTCGGAACTATGGCTGGATAGGTACAGTGAGCATGAATGACCTATGTGGTGACAGAGAACAGTTCCCCAATGTGAGGTTCAAGGGGACTGTGGTTGAAACAACTGGAGTGTGAGAGTATGTGCGTGTGTGTGTAGATGTGTGTGTGGGTACGTAAATATGAATGTGTGTGTGCATGCAAGGGTAGAGTAGCCTTGATGTCTTAGAACTCTCTATATAAACCAAGTTGGCCTTAAACTCACACCGATCTCCTTGCCTTTGTCTCTCAAGTGCTAGAACGAAGGATGTGCCCAGATTCTACCTATTATTATTATTATTATTATTATTATTATTATTATTATTATTATTATTATTGACAAGGTCTAAGCCTCCATATGGACCTCAACCTTCTTGCTAGCAAGCTCCAGGATTCTTTTGCCTCTGCTTCCCCAACTCAGGGATTACAGTTGTGTGTTTCTCCTGGGTTTTTGTTTTATTTTGTTTTGGATTTTTGTCTGTTTGTTTGTTTGCTTGTTTATTTCCCCACCTATGGGTGATGGAGATCCAAACTCAGGTCCTCAAGCTTTTGCAGGGAGCACCTTACCAACTGAGCCAACTCTCCAGCCTTTGCATAAATTTTTGTGAAACATCATGTATGTAGCTACAATAGGACTTTCTAGTCAACCAAATATGAATATAATTTCAAATTACAAAAGTGTGTACAAAGGTCACGTACATACATAAAAAGGAATTAGTGGAACTGTAATTGAGGCGGAAACTCATAAAGGATTCTGCATTGAAGTTAGTGCCTGAAGCTTTCTCCTTGGTACCCATTCACAGCCTTGCCAGACACATCAAGACCACCCTTCTTTGGAAAACATGAAACCCTTTCTGCTCTAAAAAAAGGCTGATGGACCAAAATCTCTGCAGCTGAAGTAAAGGTGATTAGCAAAGGCTTATTTGCTTAACGAAACGATTCCCAGGGACTCCTTTTAAATCTACAGCTCTTGTAAGGACTCCAGGGTATATTTCCAGATCATCAATTCTGGAGTGGGTAGAGGGCAATGTGGAGAATGCCTCAGGAATTACCAAACTAAAGTATGTATCTAACTATGTGCACTTACCTTTGTGTGTATGTGTAGGGCAGAGAGAGCTGTCAGGTGTCTTTATGATTCTCCACCTCATTTTTAAGATTTATTCCTGCTATTTTTAATTATGGGTAGGTGTGTGTGCCTTCATGTGGATTTGGGCACATGAGTGCAGGTCCCATCAGAGGCCAGGGGTTTCCACCCTGGGAGCTGGAACGACAGCAGTAGCGAGACATCTGATTCGGGTGCTGGAAACTGAACTCAAGTCCTCTGGAGAAAAAGCAAGTCCACCTTTTTTGGAGGCAGGGTCTCTCACTAGAACAAGAGTGTCAAGCCTCAACTCAGTTGACTGAGCTCCAGGGATCCCAATCTCTGTGCACTCGGTGATGGGCTTGTGGGTGCACGCCACTTCACCTGTGCTTTTTCTTCCTTTATGTTTTCTTCTTTTGGGGGTGTTGGGGGTGGAATTTGTTGAGCATACAAACACAGGTCCTCCTGCTTGTGTGGCAGGCACTTTCCCCACTTTCCTCAGCCACCCTGTCAATCATAAGGAAGCACTGACTGACAGATAGGATCAGTCAGGATATTGGTTTCTTTCCTATCAAATCATAACACTAAAATCGGAGGAGTATGTATGCTCCATAAAGAAAATCCACATTTTTCTTTTTAGGTGGTACCTCCCTTTTTCTTCCCATAAAAAGGAATCAAAGAAACAAAGAGTGCGGTGTTATCCCAGAAGCCCTAATTAAAAACTGGACAACTCCTTCTTAACTCTGAAGAAGGGACACAGTTTCTGCCACACACCATCAAAACTTTATTTTCCAAAGCCTTTTCTCCCGGAGAATCATAGGTAAAGCTGCAAGGCAGGGAAATGGTTATTTTTGGCCACCTCAGCGATGCACAGCTTTCTCCTGAGGCGACACTTAAATCAGATAAGGGTCTCCACAGACCTCAAAGGGAGGAAACCACCCACTTAATGTGTTCAGCTCAAACCTCCCCACACAAACTCGATTTTAGGAACAGAAGCAGAGAACACATTATGGGATATTTAAGGATGACACACTGTGGTAAACGCTAGGATCCACATTTCAACAACTGTTAGAGCCTGTTACCACTCCCGTAGCATGCAAAAAAAAAATTAGCCCTAATTGGGTACACGACATAAGTGTAGCTCAGGAACGGGGACTGAGTAGACACTTAATTAATGGTGTTGAGAGAAGGGAGACGGGATTAATGAATTGTTGGTGTAAGTTTCATTTTGCTATTGGGTTAATCACTGATCTCATGAAAATTTATCTCCTGCTTAGGATTTATAACAGTGTTTTTTTAAAAGATTTTATTCCTTTCGGAGTATTTCTGATCTGCATTGCAATTTCTATACTCAAACTAGCTACACAATTTTCTCGTGTGTATATTCACCTCCTCATAAGAACATTCTTGAACTGAACCGTAAGAAACAAGCCCTCCTTTAAAAGAGGAAGGTAACTTTTATTGGACGCATTATCTGAACAAATAAGGGCAGAGTGGTTAATATAGTGTTTCAAGGACCAAGCCTGCTCTCAGTGCTCTGCCAATCCTGAAAGAGTAAGCCAAGCCTACTTTTATTTTAAAGTTCTTGAAAAAAGCCCATTTTGTGTCGAGATTGTTGGGATCTTTGACTGACAAATTTACTTCTTTTTTTTAGCTAACCTTTTATGAATTCTAAGTGCATTTGTATGTGTGCATGCCATGTGTGTGCAAGTGCTGGAGGAGACAAGAAGTGGGCACTGGATCCTCTGGAGGAGGAGTTATAGGGAGTTGTGAACCACCTGACACCAGTGTTGGGCACTGACCTAGAGACCCTTGCAAAATCATTAAGTGGGCTCAACTGCTGAGCCATTTCTCCAACCCCCGACTTATTTCTTATTCTTAGCACCATTATGGAGTTGTTCCTGACATTTCTGCTTTGCTTGTATTTTATGCTCTGATGTGTCAAATATGTCTAATTGAAGTCTGTGGATTCAAGAAAAATAGCAATGTTTTTCTTTTAATTTTTAAAAGTTTCCTACCAGTGAATTAATTGATTTTCTTACTTTTCACATTTAAACTACATTTTCACTTATACTAATTTTGCATACCGAAATGAATCCTGCAGACTTTAAACCAAAATAATCATTTTGGATCTCTCTTTGGAGAAATACAGTCTCTGAAAAATTGTGTGTATGTTGGTGATTCAAGTGAGGCATGTTAACCAAGCTTCAGCTTTATTATGGCTTAGAAAAACAATTAAATAGAATTAGAATTTACTGGTAACTCAAAACTGATGCTTCTGGGTAGGATAGGCTGACAGAGGAAACACTCAACTCCTACAAATAAATGCAAAACCGACTTTTATTGCAAAAGGATGCTCTTAGCCTTACAGAGGCTCTTTTAAGAACCCACATCTCATGTATGAATTAGAACACCTGCTTGTATGAATTCTACTCCCAATCCAGATCAGGAAAGTCCAAGTCATCTCAGAACCACAGTGATAGGGCTAAGTTGTGCTCTTGCTTATTTACATCTGCAAAGCAAAGTAACTGCTCTCTATTATACTGCTTCTGTTTTTACAGATGAGGTCACTGGTTCTGGGAGGCTGGCCGACTTCTAAAGGTGTGAGGATAAACACAAATCTTACAAAGGACAAAACAAATAATCTATTTAGGAAGAAGAGAGACAGGTTCCCTCTTTTTTTCTTCGAACATTTACTTTAGAAAATTTTGCACTGTGTATTATTTACTCTCTCGGAAATATGTATGCTTTTAAGAACTAAACAAGCCTCTTAGCCATTTTGAACCCCAGGAGTAGCTTCCTCTGGTTGCCTGGGAAGCATCGCTTTGAACTGTCTGCACCTGGGAAGAAACTGTTCTTATCTCCCAGTTCTCCGGGGGTGGGAGGGGGAAGTCTCAACTAAGGTAATATCTCTCTCCAAGTTGAAAACTCTCCCTTCTCTTTAGAGTTTATTATTTCCTTTGTGAAAAGCCAATTAGCTCAGGCAGTTGGTCACTCCAATTATAAAGCGAATGTTAAATGAACTATAGGCGACAAGGAATACTGTCTTCTGCAAGACAAGATTATCTTGAAAAGATGGATGGAACGGCATCTATGTCTTTATTTGTTCAAACTACAAGTGACTGTAAATTCAATACTTGTATTCTCCCCTCCCACGGCACACACACACAATCACAAACACATGCATACACAAGCATAAACACACATACACATGAACACACACATAGATGCACACACGCACACATACCCGCACACACACACTGCCTCTCAAAGTGAGATTTCTTCTTTGTCTTTATAGTCCATTTTATGTTCTCATTTCATCCATATTTAATAAAGCTCTTTTTCTTTCATTTTACCTTTGAGAAGAGGAATTGGAGACATGGGATGAGATTTTTACGGGAAGGGGTACTTCCCTAGAAGGTAACACAGGAACACGTGTAACAAATAAAAGGACTGATATTTGGGCTGGGCCTCCTCTAACAGTCTGTTGAACCTTCTTGAATGTCATAACTAAATCTTGGTTTAGTGTTCCAGTCACACCCTGATGATGTCATTACCATAAAAAGTTCTTCATTGGTGTCCTAATTTTGTTTCTGTTTGTGTGATAAAACACCCTGACCAAAAAGCAACTTTTCAGAGGAAAGGGTCTTTTCAGCTTACAGCTCCAGCTTACAATCCATCACTAGAGGAAAAGTCAAGGTGTCAGACAGTCAGCTAGTAGCCACATCACATGTATAGTGAAGAGTGGAGAGAAATGAATGTACCCATGTTGCCGGCTTGCTGGGTTCTTATACTCAGTCACCTTTCTCTACTCTTCTATTTTTGAGAAAATAATGACACTCACATTCATTCACATTGGGTCTTCCAACTTATATAAACAATTTTCCACAGACATCCCCAAAGGCCAGTGTGATCTGAATACTTCCTTATTTGAGGCCATCTTCTGGGGTGAGTCTAACAGGGCAAGTTGTCATTTAAAATTGGCCATCACCATTAGAAATTGACACTACAGGTTCCCCCAAAAAGAAGTAAAATTATTGACATGCAATATCAATTTCTTAAAATGAAAATAAGCTATCCTATAAGCCATATCTATACTTGACCTTTGGCTTTCCCCATCCTCATTAGGGTCACCTTCCATAAGCTAACAACATCCTTTGTAAGTACCTATGTTGAATACAATTCAAGACTGAGGATGGCTCTGGTAACAATTGCATTTTGACTACTCATTAGAATCAATAAATGCATTTATATATTTTCATAGCTTGCCATCATTTACTGGAAAGGCCTAGATATTTGTCCCATTTTCTGTAGTTAAAGATTTGCTACCTCTTCAGGCTGGTATTCTATCTGCTAGAAGATCAGTCTGGAGCATACACAAGCAGTATTTCACGTCTTAAATATGACAATGTAGTAGGCATGCAATCAATGAGGTTGGTTGGAGCACAGAAAAAAGACCCTGCTCACCAGACAGTCAACTGTGCTATCAATTCTCAGAGCATGCTAAGCTTTTAAAATCAGAAATCAAAGTAATTGTAATATATGCCTACTGAGATGGCGCACCTGGTAACGGTACTCATTGCTAAACCTGACCAACTCAGTCAGTTTAACACCTTCCAAATGACGGAAGAAGAGAACCAAGTTGTTTTCTAACCTCCACACGTATGCCATGGCATATACATGGTCATACGCAAACACACACACACACACACACACACACACACACACACACACTCACTCACTCACACACATTCTAAGTAAATAAATAAATAAAATGTAATTAAGAGTTGTACAAATAACCAACATTCCAGGTTTGTGGCCTCATTGGGGTTCATGGAGACTGAACCAACAACCAGGGAGCCTACACGGGACTGACTTAGGCTTTCTGCATATATGTGACAGTTGTGTAGCTTGACCTTCTTGTGGGATTCCTAACAGTGGGAACAGGGCAACCTCACTCTTTTACTGGTTTGGGGGACTCTATTCTTCATACTGGGTTGCCTTGTTCCACCTTCATATGAGGGGAGGTGGTTAGGTTGATATCCATGGAAGACCTGCCCTTTCCTGAGTAGAAACGGAAAAGGAGTAGAGGGGGGAGCAGAGGGCATACGAGGGGGAGAAAAGTGAAAGGAGAGGAGGGAATGAAAGCTGAGGTCAGGATGCAAAAAAGTTAATAATAAATAAATCCTTTAAAAAAAGATTCCAGGTTAGATAGAGAGATGCACTGGAATGGATTTTTGGTGAAATATTTCTAGTAAGGCAAGCTATTTCCCAGGAGGGGAAGATGAGATACCTATACAACAGGGACTCCCAACTCCATAAGAACAAAGGACATTCTTTTGAGTTTAACAGATTAGTAACTGGCTAGGTTATGAGACCTTAGTTTAAGAAAAGAATACCATTGATCTACCCTTCTTCGAGGCTAATCCATACTGAGAATTTAGAAGCTTGGAGAAGGCCCTGAAGAAGACAGGCAGCATGGCTGACAGCTTTCGTGAGTTAACAGCATCAGTGATGTCACACTATAGAAAGGGGCAGATGGGGGAGGGGCAAAGAGAAGTCTTCTCCAGCAAAGCACTTTGCTGCTCAATCCTAAGCACCTGAGTTTCGCTTCTGGAACACACAGGAGTAGGAGAGAACCAACTCCTAAACATTGTCCTCTGACCTTCAAATGTTCTGTGGCAAACATGTGCAAGTACACACAGCACATCAACATGCACACACAACACAACAACAGCATGCACACAAAATCAAATTTTCAAACAGACAGATTAATACTCATATTACTCAAAATGTCATTGCCACATTTATTTTTATGGTGGTGTATGAATAGGCATGGTCACCACAAACTCCTGTGTTTGAATGTTGCACACAGTCTCCTGCTGTTGCCTGTGAATCACAATGAAGAACCTCAGCTCCTTCCCTAGCACCATGTCTGCCTGATGCTGCTATGCTCCCTGCCATGACAATATATGGACCAAACCTCTGAAACTATAATTCAGCCCCATTTAAATGTTTTCCTTTATAAAAAGTTGTCATGGTGTCTCTTCTCAGCAATACAAACCCTAACTTAGACAATCTCTCTGCAAACAATATATTTAAGAACTACGCATTGGTCTCTAATCTCAGCATTTTGAGAATTGAAAATTGGAAGCCAGTTTGAACTACACATCAAGTTCTAGGCCAGTCTAGGTACACAGCATGATTCTGTCTCAAAAAGACACACCCATACCCACACACATATATATATACACACAGACACAATGGAAATAACCAGGAGCTGGTGACACAAGCCTTTAAACTCAGCATTTCAGAGAGAGAGGAAAGTGGATCTCTATGAGTTCAAGGCCAGCCTGATCTACAGAGTGAGTTTTAAGGACTTGCTTTATCTTTATTCATCACAAGATGTGCCATTTGTCGTGGTGAATTTCAGTGACCAAAGGATCTCAACTCAATACATATGAATATATATATATATATACATATATATATATATGTATACATATATACACACACACTAGCGTGTATAACTGTATAGTCCATCAAAACTAATTATCAACTCAATATTTTGTTTACCATTTTTTATAACACTTCCTCGAACATCAGTTATCTAGGAGTAAATTTCATAGATGTTTAAGACCCTATATTAAAACCTTTGCTAGAATGAATTAAAGATGCAAATAAACAGAGAGGTCTGCAATGGCCACCAATATAGCTATTCAACCACATTACAGTGGCAGATCATTCAGATTGGTTCACAGGCTGAACACAATTCCAATCAAAACACAGTGGCATATACTTGGAGTTTTGGGGAGACAAAAATTGACAATCAGATTTTAAATTTATATGGAAATCCAAAGAAATAGAAAAGCCAAGATTATATAATAATAAAGTTGGAAGAGTTGCTCTACCAGATTCTGTAACAATGAAGCTACAGTAACTAATCAGCTGAATTATTGGCATCTATGTAGCCAAAAAGGTCAATAAAGGCAAACGGAGTTCCAAATTCACACACACACACACACACACACACACACACACACACACACACACACACACAGTTACTTTATTTTTAATTATGGCATCAGTGAAATGGGATGCAGAAAGTAAGTTTTTTAATTCCAATTAGTGATCCTAGATTAATTGAAAGCTAGAAAAATTCAGTAAAAATGAACAGTTCTAAAAACATGCCCATTTCTAATAATCTGCTGTAGTCCACGAGCTGGCTTACCAGGAATGATCTTAACCTGCATCTGCCTGGAGTGGGAGAATCATGGCGACTCCTGACTCAGCTTCTTTCTCCCAGTCTTCTGTTCTATTTACTCCTCCCACCTATGTCTTAACCTATGAGAACCAAGCAGTTTCTTTATTGCTTAACCAATGAAATCAACAGATTGATATATGACACTCACACATCACACCACCCCTGGGCTAGTGGTCCTAGGTTCTAAAAGAAAGCAGGGTGAGCAAATCACGAGGAACAAGCCAGTAAGTAGCAGAGTCTTCCATGGCCTCTGCATCAGCTTCAGCATCCAGGTTCAGGGCCTGATTGAGCTCCTGTCCTGACTTCCTTTGATGATGAACAGTGACTGGTATGGAAGGGCAAGCTGAAACACATCCTTTCCTTTCCAAGTTGCTGTGCTCATGGTGATTCATCACAGCAATAGTAACCCTGAGACAACTAGAGTTTGGGCAGACCCACTTGTCTTTATCTTTGGGTTCTACAACCATAAGCCTTACTTCTGTCCTGCAACATTCTACGCATGGTAACCCCGATCATAAGAAATATGTCAGTCCCCTGAGCCAAACAGAAAAAGCATCTGGTCCAGGTCCTGCAGGGATCACTGACAATCTGTGTAGGTGAATGTTTGATGGCAACACATAGGCATCAAGTAGGTTCTGAATTTGTTCAAGTTTTCCAGCCATCCATCATTAACCTTGCCATTTAATCTCAACGCTAGAGCTCAATGGGCAGGGTGGACAGGGGAAATTATGCTCAGCTCAGCGGGTAGAGTGTGCCTATCAAGCATGAAGTCCTGGGTACTTCAGTACTTAGAAGGTGGAAGTAGAAGGATCAAAGGTTTAAGGTCATCTTTGACTACATAAGAGTAAGTTTGAGGCCAGCTTAGGCTACAAAAGGCCCTGACTCCCTTCCCCACATAAAAAATAGAATAAACTACTGCATGTACTGGCTTTTTGGGACCCTAGTCTATTTGGATGCAAAGCATCCTAGGCCTTGATGTAATGGGGAGGGCCTTGGACTTCCCACAGGGCAGGGTTCCCTGCCCTCTCTTAAGGAAGGAGGGGGAGGGAGAAGGCGGATTGAGGGAGCAAAGTGGGAGGGGAATGGGAGGAGGGGAGGAAGTGTAAATTTTTTAATGGAATAAATAAATAAATAAATAAATAAATAAATAAATAAATAAATAAGAAAAAGATGCTTGAGGTCCTCCATCTGCTCCCCGCATTCTACTACTGTATCGCATATCCCCTTGGAGTCAGTCAGCTCTCAGTAGAGGGTTCTCTACTGCACTCAGTTCTATGACAGACACTGTGAAACAGAATGTAACTAATGCCTCCTCCCCTCGGATGCGGAGTGGGCAATATGTTCACATTGCCAAAGACAAATTGACTGTGAGAGCACAGAAATGTGTCTGCAGAACATCATGCTCGCTTCTTCCATCCTGTTCTTTCCTCTCCTACTTTCCTTCCCTTCTTGCCAAAAGTGAGCAATCTGAAATGTCTCCAAAAGGCACCGTAAAGATAAGATTTCGTGATCGGGCTGGTTTGAATGGGAAATGTCCCCCAAAGGCTCATGTGTTTGAACACTTGCCAGCCCCCACAGTTGGTCACAATGTTTGGGGAGTGTGCAAAACATTCCAGAGGCAGAGCATGCTGGAGGAAGAACTTCACTGGGGGCTAACTTTGAAAATTAATAGCCTGGCCTCACTTCCTGTTTTCTTTTTTGGCTTCCTGTGAATAGGTGAAATATGAGCAGCCACCTTCTTGTTCCTGTTGTTATCACTTCCCTGCCTATTCCAAGTCTGCCCTGCCATGTAGGACTGCGTCTCTCGAAGACTAGAAACACCTTTGTACCTAACTTGCTTTTGGTCGTGGTTTTTTATCAGAAATTCAGAAAAGAAATGCAGTGTAATCCATAGCGCAACATGCACAACACAGAATAAGTAAGGAGGAACCATGATGCTCGAGCACACCCCCTCACTGGCCTTTTGATTTACCATGATTTAAACAACTACCTGGGAAAGCATGCACTAGGTTATGAGCAATCATTCTGCCTATTATTAACACTCCTACCTCTCAATGGCCTCAAACTCATTCAATTCACATGAAATATCTTTGAAGACTTATTTAATTCTAGGTGCCCCCAACTTTCTTGATACAGACAGACAGAAGAACCTCACATCTAAGTGCTCTACATCTATTTGGTGAGACAAACAAACAAACAAAAAACCAGATGATTGGTAAGTGCACAGTGAATGGCACCAACAGGAAGAAGGCTTTAAGAGTTCTCATATGGTGGGACCAAGAGCAGAAGCAATGATCTGCAAAGCCTTGAGTGTGGATGAGCTGTCAGGGAGGGGAGAGGGGGGCAGCTTCAATTAACACTCCTCTTTCCTCTCTTCGCACTCATCATTTTCTGCAGGACAGCCTGCCTTCTGGTCTCTTCCATTCCCTGGCCTTTCAAGTCTTGACAATCTCTTTATTCTCCATTTAATCCTGCATCTCCTTTACTGGGACAGTGCCCAACCAACCATGAGTTGGCTTGTGGTATTTGAGCTGGGGAGACTTTGGAGACTTGTTTTATGACTGACATCCAGAAGGCCTAAGAGGCTTGCCCAGGATCACAGCAGCTTCAGGATGAGGAGTTCCATACGACAAAACTGAATCTCTGGTGACCTGGTTCTACTGCAGTGATATTTCCACTGCATTTTGCTGCTGTCCATTTAGGCTGAGACCAAACATAGGTCCTGTTTTCTGTCCAGGAGTCATCTTTTGTGCTATCATGAAACTAAATTCACTTCTCTGGCTTTGGGTTTTGACAGTGAGCCAAGTCGCTTTTATCACTAACTGGTAGCCAAAGCTATTTTAGAGGGGAAAATCAGGTCCAGCAGGCATGTTCCCTACCTCATTGCTCTGCAGGCTGCTTTGCAGAGAGAGAAAAGAGTCAAAATGAAACAAAAGCCAAAAAGGACCAAACTATTACATAATTGACATAACAGAGTTGCCAAGGATAAAGAGGGCTCCAGTAGGGGACAGTGATCATTTTGAAGAGTGAAATGGATAAGCTAAGAAATGGAATCTTTGGGAATCACAAAGGTGAACAATGTGACTATTTACTCAGTATTACAGACTGTGCAAGACAAATATTCATTTTTCTTGGGTGTCATTTATTTTAACCTCCAGACAGTAAAAATTATTCTACCTAATTAGAACTGCCAGTTTAATGTTCATGGACCAAAGGAGTGTTTTAATCACAGACGAGTTCAGGAAAGGAAGTAAAATCTATCCAATGCAGAAAAAGAATTAGCCTGCCATGTATAAGGGAGCACCTTTGCTGGTAATTTAGGACACTGAGTTGCTCACACCTAAATGATGCCAAGTTATCTGGCTCTGGTGTGGTGGCCACTAGAACATAGTAGCGTGTAGCTGAGATTTAGCCAACAGCAATGTACTTGTCTCACATTACATTGTTTTGTTTTGTTTTTCAGAAGACTGGTGGGTTTGAGAGCAGCATCGCACAGAAGTCAGTATCTGTATCCTCCTCAGAGTATAACTGGTCCTTATCACAAGGAGAAGATTTAGACCTCCAGACTTTATACACACATCCTGACCAGACAGAAAAATAGAAAAAGCATAAGGGGCATGCTAACATTGTCATAAATTAGAAAGAGTCTCACTCAGAATCCTTCTGCTTACATTGTATTGACCAAAACTATGTCATATAATACCATTAAAGGGTCCCAAAAAGACAACTTTGGGGTATTTTAGCAAGGTGGATGTTTAATCTAAGGTGTTATAACAGGTTCAATCTCCAGTGTTATTAGTAACATCAGAAGAATAGAATTGATGTAAATGTCTAGCGGTGTGTGTAACAGTTAAGAAGGCTTAGCCAAATACCCCTTAACTAGTATAGTATCTGGAATGTTCCCCATCTTAAAGATGATACATGGACATTTTTGCATGTTAAATCAGGTCTTACTGTAAAGATGAGGAGCAGATAAATGTGATCTCTAACACTGGATGCTCTCACTGAATCTAAACCATCGATGGGTCAGTCAAGAAAACGGCATACACAGTGTACAGTGGGATCACAGGAACAGATACGGTGGCAGAGTCTGTAAAAGAGAGACTTCTGACAGAAACAAAACTAAACTTCTCTGTCTACCTTCAAGGCCTTCAAAGATCTTTGGCACAGCACCATTGCAGGCAAGTGCATCCCATGAAGCTGAGATGCTCCTGGCAGTCCCAAAGACCATCTAGAGCCCACAAACTACTAAGAACAGAAGCAAGAACCCCGTTCCACAAATCAGATCTTGAATTTCTCATTTCTGAAAATAGTATGACTTCCTAGGAAAGATCTTGGACACTCTCCGTTGGGAATGTGTTTCACTCTAGTTGGAACTATGTTCAAGACATGTCCAAATATTTGAATAAATACATGCTATCCTCCCGAAGATTTCTCTGGGAAAACTCTCCAAGTATTCATTTGCTCACTTGCTTTCAAAGTCCATATAATGTTCATGGCTCTGTTTGACTTGATCCTTCTTGAAACTCTGTTCCCAGGGGCAGGAGAGACTCTTAAAAGTGAAAAGCACTCACTGCTCTTACAGAAGACCAGGGTTAGGCTCACAACACATACTTGACAGCTTACAACTGTCTATACCTCAAATTCCAGAGAATCTAATGTCCTCTTCTGACCTCCGTGGATATCAGAAACACTCATGTTGAGTAAACTCACATGAAGGCAAAATACTCACAGACATAAAGTAAACAAACAAACTTAAAATTCTGCACTAAGAAATACAACACAATTCTGTAGACACAATCTATTTGTGACAGTGAAAAGGCTGTTATAGGACTCTATGACACAAAAGACACAGATCTTCTGACATTTTATTTTAGTGCCAAATATAAGTGACAATGGACTGAGAACATAGAGTCATATTACACAAATGCCACATTCCATTGTGGTAACAGCTTTGTGAAGTGGGTTTTTTTGTCTTGTTTCATTTTTGTTTTTGATTCTAAATAGGAACAAAACAATGAAAACCATAAATAAAAATCCCTCTTAAAACACTGTTTGGTATACAAAGTTATATACAAAGTGAAGAATGTCGATGATAGGGCTCCAAAGCTATCAAAGGACATAAGTCACTTTTGGATTGGTGAAAGATAAAGCTGTTGAACTCAGGTCTTTTCTGTGAGTCTGAGGATGTTAGTTCATACACAGATGTGGGCAATAAATGGTTATTTAGAAGGCGAGAGCTACCCCAAAAGGATTTGGCTCTGAATCTACAATATCCAGCTCCCCACCATCACTGAAGTTCTTATCTGCCATCAGCCTTATAGAATATTTAACACAGGAGTGGCTTATTTTTTTTCTGGGAACTTTCATTCAGACTCATGATTGTTTTCTTTTTTAATAATTTATTAAGTCAGGTGCCTTTAATCCCAGCCCTCTGGAAATGGGGACAAACTGATCTCTGGAAGTTCAGGCCAGCCTTGTCTGCATGGAGAGTTCCAGAACAGCCAGGGTTACAAAGAGAGACCTTTTCTCAAATAAACAAACATAAAAAACAAGAGTATTTTGCCTGTATGTTTGTATGTTTACCATATACATACATGGTGCCTGTAGAGGCCAGAATAGAGGACATAGAATCCCCTGGAACTGAAGCTATAGACAGTTGTGAGACACAATGTAGGTGCTGGAAGCTAAACCCAGGTCCTCTTGGAGAGCAACTAGTGTTCATACTGCAGAGCTACCTCTCCAGTCCCCAGATTCAGGTTCCTGTGTTTCTTTGTTTGTTTTAGGACTTTTTGTTTTCTTCTAATTATGACCCCAGTGGGTGGTTTGGTCATGAGGGCTTTGGACAAAAACCATTTTCAAACAAGTGTAGCCATCAACTCCTCCCCATTCACCCATAACGGCCATCTGCCCTCACACTTCTTGAATTTCATCCACTCTTGCACTTCACTCAGAGCAGGTTGTATTTGTATGTTTGTTTCTTGACCCTGAAGTAGAGCTACCACTCTGAGGCCCTGTAATGGACTCTTTGTTGAAAGATAAGCAGAGGTAGTTGAAAAAAAAAATCCAAAAAAAAAAAAAGAGACTCTAGTGTAAGTGACTGCATGTTCCACCCAAACTCAGAGGACCACTCTGGTTCTCCCTGTTCTCCCTTTGGCAGATGTCTGGTTCTCCCTTTGGCTCCTATCTGCCCAGCAAGCACCACTCTCCATAGTATTAAGTAGATAACTCCTGAGAACTAGCACACAGACTCCATTTTAAATGAGCCTCTATTACCATCAAGCAGTCTCCCCAATTAGTCTCATGTGGTAACTGTATCAATTTACGCCACTAAGAAATTAGTGATTTTTCAGGTCACAAATAGTGTCATGTTTTCAAAGCATGATGTCATTAGAATTACACAGTACCCTCGCCCAGGCTAGCACATTCCCGTGGCAGCAGCTCAGTACAGAACTGGATGGGACCGTTACTGCTTTCTAAGGACAGGGAAATCTCCATGATAAACTCACGTGGGACATATGTAGATACATGGTTCAGGAGTAGGTGCTGTATATTCATTTAGAATTCGTTCTACTGAGGCATGACGAAAAAAAAAGGTTCAATTAAGGAGCATGAGATCTTTGGATGGGTAGTACAGCCCTTTAGAAATTGGAGTGTGCTCTATGCACCCAGACATACAATAGCCCACTGTGTTATAGACAGTGCTGGAAAGACTCTAACCTGAGTGGTCTGCAGGATCACCACTTGGCAAAGCAGTACCGTTGGACTTTTATAAGCGAAAGGGTCACATAAGTCCATTAAGATAGAAAACCATAGCATTTAAAACTGGAAATGCAAACTAAAGCTTCTCTGAAACTCTATCTCGCTCCAGTCAGAATGGCTATTATCAAAAGAACAAACTGCCGCTGACTGTTAGTGGGGGAAAGTGTAGTGATTCCTGGTAGGGTGTGGGGAAAGATGAGCCTCTGTTCACTACTGTAAACTGGTTGCCTCACTGGAAATCAGTAGAGCTTCCTCATAAACCCAACACAAAACCACCGTGCAGCCAACCTCCTACTAGGATACGAACCTTAAGGACTGTATATTAACACCACACAGAGACACTCGGACGTCAAGATTCGCTTATTCCTGAACTATTTACAGTGGTCCAGATAGGGACCAACGTAGCTGTCCACTAGCTGATGAATGGATAAAGAATGTGCCAGAAAGACACGATCAAATTTCATGCAACCATAAAAATAAAATGTGGATTTCTCTTCCCTGAGGTTGTGTGACTTCTCTTAACACTGTACATGTTAAGTCCTTCTATGCTCCAATCTCAGAAAGAAAATAATAAAAAACTTGTTCTCTCTCACATGTGGAATCTAGCCAATAATTGTGTGTATATATGTATGCATGTAAATAAATATACCTGAGGATACAGTATAACCTGAGGATAAGAGAACAAGAAGGCCTAAACATCAGGGAAGGAGGAAAGACTTGAATTCAGCCAGGTAATAGACATGTTATGAAAGGGAATATGAATCTAATTGTCTTTTTAGTTCTAATTCTGAAATTTTTTTAAAAAAATTTGGTGGTAAATGAGTATGTAAAATATACTTGATGTTGAAAGTGTAAAATTTAAGCAAATTGATGGTGGTGGCACACACTTTTAATACCAGCACTTGGGAAACAAAGGCCTCCAGGTTCGAGGTTAGCCTGGTCTACATAGTGAGTTTCAGGACAGCTTATAGTAAAGAAGACAGAGCTACACAGAGAAACTCTGTCTCAGAAAAATAAATAAAATTTAATGTAAAACTTCAGAACTTTCATTCCAAATGCCTATTCTAAGTGTATAGACATTCACTGAGTAGTATAAACTTTTGGTCTATTTAATTTTAGTTTACAATGTTTTTATTTATTTGAAAGTGCTTCTATAATACAGTTCATAAAATTTAAGAAATAAAGAACACCTGAATCATGTCACTTTCAAGAAAATTGATACAACTTGAAATCATTATGCCAAGTGATATAAGCCAGATTCAGAAAAACAAAAATTGCAGTTTTTCCTCTCATATACAGAACCTAGACTTAATACTTCGTGTGGATATAATATAAATATATATATTCATGTTTCTATATATAAACATATGTACATGTGTGAATTTAAATGTACCTATCCATAAATTATATGTGTATATGTGCTTGTTTTTTTATATATATATGGTTGTACAAAAGATTAGAAAGAACATGGGTAAGGTAGGGAAAGATCTTAAGGAAGGTGCAAAATAGGGAGGTTAAGGGAATATATGCAGTAAGAAAACTGTTGGGGACAAGAAGGGGAGTCAAATGGGCAGAGGGGAAGGCAGTGGGGAATGGACATGATGAGACCCAAGTACCAAAATATATGTACCAAAGTAACACAATTAAATGCATTCCTTTGTATGCTAACCTCAAACAAAAATTAAAGGGAGGGAGAGAGGGAGGGAGGGAGGGAGGGAGGGAGGGAGGGAGGGAGGGAGGGAGGGAGGAAGAAAGGATAGATTCTGGTAGTAGAGGAAACAGGCAAAACTCTTTGACTTTAAGGCCATTTTCGTCTACATATCTCTATGAGTTTAAGGTCAGTCAGGGCTGCACATTGAGACACAGTCTCAATAAAAGAAAAACTTCACCTCTAAATCTGATATCATATCTGTGTGGAAAATTGAAAAGAGGGAACCAACACAGAAAAGAAGAAGTTAAATGCTCCTTATTGCTTGATATTCCTTGCGGTAGCTTCCCTTACAGATAAATGTGTTTGATAGTAAATAAACAAGTTTTTAGATGAAGCACAGAACTCTCCTGAAGTCTATTATGGTAATTATTGACTATTACCTCAATAAGTAGCATAACTGTGAGGCCAAGGGTGAATGACCCATTGGGTAAAGGCACTGGCTCCAAGTCTGATGATCTGAGTTCAATCTCAATGACCCAGGCAGAGGAGGGAAAGAACCAGCCCCAGAAATTAGCTTTTGACTCCTACATCTCCTCCATGTGCGCCACGGCATGTGCACAAGCAGGCACACATGTGCATACATAAAATTCTAAAATATGAAACTAAAACTATTTTGTTTTTAAAAAAAGGAAGAAACAAATGCCATAGCCCCATAATAGTAAAATACTCAGTCCTACCAGGATCCATTGTGCAGGCAAAATAAAAAAGTAAGAAGAAATCTTTTGAGGACTAAGAGCTATTTCATTTCAATTGTCAGAGGATAAATAAGTAAAATAAAAAAGAGTATATGGAAGAGTCCAGTGACTAGGAGTGGCCTTAAAAACAATTGCAGTGCACAGTGTCCAGGAATCACCGTACATCATCCTTGGTATGGAGGGGGGCTAGTACTCAGCATCCAGTTCACTTTTAGATATGAATCCTGGAGAGTGGAAAATCAGCTGGGCCATGAATCCATGACATAGCAGACCGCTGACTAATGCCTTTTTATTTATAGGTATATGTATATGTGTTTGTGTGAATGGATGCCACATGAATGCCGGTGCCCACAGGTGCCAGAAGGTGTTGGATCCCCTGGAACTGGAATTACAGGAGGTTGGGAGCTGTCCCATGTGGGTAATGGGAACTAAATCAAGTCTTCTGCAAGATGGTTGTAAGTTACCTGATAAGTATGCTGGGAATAGAACTTGTCTCCTCTGGAAGATCAGGAAACATTCTTAACCAGGGATCCAGATATGAGTGATGAATTTTTAACATTTGTTAAATTTTACCAGCTTTCTGCATAGAAAATGTAACAAAGACCTCAGCTCTTTCAGTAGGTTCAAAGCATTTGTTCAACAGGAGTAACATACTATTAGTGTCCGATTATTATTATTATTATTATTATCTTTTTTCCTTTCTTTCCTCCTTTTCTTCTGCGGGGATGTTTGAAGACAGAGTTTCTCTGTTTAGCTGTCCTGCAGATCATGCTGGCCTCAACCTGAGAGATAGATCCATCTGCCTCTGCCTCCCAAGTGCTGGGATTACAGGCATGTACCACCACTGCCCTGCTTGGCATCTATCTCTATGATGGTCAGTGTGTTCTTTTTCAGTTAACTTATATCAGACGAATGGCCAAACATTAGGAACCTTCACTTCCAAAACTTTCTTTGGCAAATGCACACATTCAATGTGGCTCAAGATTTTTGTCTACGAAGGCAAAGATGAAAGAATAAAAATAAACAACCCTGACTGCTGACTTTGCCTACCCCACCCCCATCCCTGGGAGGCAGGAGAATGGGGTAGAGACTGAGTCTAAGGTCAAGTCTTGTGCAAATGATAAATATTAGCATATGAAAGGGTCAGGCTTCACTGAGCTGGAATCTAGCCGCTTGGCCCTCCCACCTTCCAGGGCCAAGGAAATTCCACCCCTGATGCAAAGGTACTACAGACTGTATGAAGATAACCTGTGGTTAATTTTAATACTAATATGTACAGGCTGGGTGGAGGTTGAAGATGCTAATGAATCATGTGACACACGAAGTTGTATGTAGCACAATATAAAACAGAGCACGCAGGAGAAAGTCTATGTCACATAACATGACTCAGGAAGCTGTAACACTACTTACAGAGGGGCTGTTCAAGCTACTCTTTGCTTCACTCACTTCTGCCCTCTTAGCACATGTTTTGCTTGCTATTAATATCCACCGGTCTTTATCCAACTCATCCTAAGACAGAAAAACCTGGAAAGCCCCCAGAAACCCACAGGTATCCCCACAAATTCAGTAAAAGTCAGGAAATGTCAATTTTCCTCAATCATTAAACTGTGAAGTCAACTCTTCAGAGTGTTAATTAAGCCATCAATTACGAAAGTGCCTAATTCAGGCTAAGTGCTCATCTAAGTGGAGAAAGAATCGGAGAAAAGAACAAAGGAGCCCAGCCAGGTAGATGAGAGGACAGCATTTGGGCCAGGGCAGCACACCTGCTTAGAAAAGCAGGAAAAGGAAGGACTTTAGTTTTGCTTTTCTAGGCAACATGGCAACTCTCAAACGGGAAGGAACACCCTTCTGCTTAACCTGCATGCATGTTAAAGCAAATTAGATTTCATGCCAAATCGCCTAGGCAGTTAGCGAGCAGCACAATTTCAATCTGTAGGATTTAAACTGATTGTTCTAAAAATATAATTCACCAGCCGGGCAGCATTGAAGTCAAACCTATTCCTGTTTAATCATTTCTTCTGACAAGTTATTTTCCTAAGAATGTGGCCACTGCAAAGATGTAAGTTGACTCATCTCGTTGACTCATCTCATAGACGTGAGGGGTTTTAGTCTAAACACAGCATGGGTTAATAAACTGGCCTCTCATGAACTGCTTGCCCTGGCAACTAATGCTTTCTGGATCAAAAGAACAGTGTTACTTCAGTGGGAAAGAAAGAGGTACATTTAAGGAGGCCCATGATAGAACAGAGATATGTTTTGTTTATTTTTTTAACCTGAATTGTTATAATCTGCTGGCCTGGTCTGTCACCTGGGTACCCTGTCTCTTTAAGAGACAAGTCCCACCCACTACCAACCCTCCTTCTGCTGAGGCAAGTGGACCCTCTCTTTTCTCTCTCTCTGTCTCTCTGTCTCTCTATCTCTCTCTTTCTCTCACTTTGCCCTTCTTCTGGAGAAGCAGCTTCTGTGTCTCTCCCTTCTCTCCCCCTTTCTCCCTTTCTGCTTCTCCCCTTTCTTTCCCCCTCTGTAACTTACTAAATAAACTCTATACCCAAACGCTCTCTCTATATGATATATTTGTCTGTTTCTCACCCACCTGTAGGGATAAGTCCCGCCCCTTAGGGGGCGTGTTCGCCTCGGGCTAATGTTTACCTATAAATCTGCGAGCCCCGCTTGCTTTTGCTTTCCTGGTCTCCGCAGGAACGGTGGTTCTGTAAGTCTATTTCTCCATTAAAGCTGTATATATATTTTTACAATCTGTCTGCATTTGTTTACACCGTTACATTTTGGCGCCCAATGTGGGGCTCAAACCTATGACCCTGAGGGTGGACCTCAGAGGGGGCACCAGGTGGCCTGGGTGCTGGGGACGCAGCCCTGCCGCTCCTATTACTACACCCACCACAGTCTCCCACCCTCCAAGGGGACACACCAAGGCCTCAGGTAAACTGTCACTGGCCCTCATGGGACCGCTGGCCCTCATGGAACCAGTTCCCCACACCATGTGTTTATAAATGATAACATTGGTACATGACTCTGCCAGGCTCTCTCCATGTTCCCTCCTACCCACGAGTGGGACTGCTGAAGACATGGACACTTTGGGACCCTGGACTTAGACCAATTTCCAACATTGAAGCCTGTTCCATCGCTACAATTGTAAGGTTCCCTTCTCCAAGTCAATTTTCACTCACATTCATCTCTGGATGGTCCCTATGGCTAAAGACTGAGATTTGGTGCCGCCACTGTTCAGACTCTCAGAAGTGGTCCTACTGCCACTGTTTAGAGTTTTGATCCTTTCAGGCCATTTGGGGTGGTCCTTCAACCCATGCAAGATTGCAGGGACATCCTGTTTAGTTGCCTTTGGGCTTTCGCCTTTTTCACATTTTTAACAGACTCCTTACCCACCTTTGCATTAACAAATGACCTCTGTACCCCTTAAATAACAATTAAAGTGGGAGCTTTCTAATTTCTACCAGCAAACAGGACTTCTGGTGTCCTGCCAGCATCTCATGCCTATCTGCTTTTCCTTTTGCTGGGCAGCCCCATCCCCACCCGCCTCTAAATGTTATTTTTCTAGCTTGTATTCCTTCTCACCTTTATTCTTTCTATTCTATCCCTGCCACCGCTACTGCTGACCCCACAGAAACTGGCAGGATTAGTCAGATCTGCAAGGCAGCTGTTTCTAGTTCCAACCCTTGCTCCCGGCCACATCTCGTGGTGCTGCAGCTCGGAGACATGGCAGCTCACAGTGCTGAGTAATTCTCCTCTTTACTTCATGTGTGAATAGTATGGCCACAGGGATGTAATTCTGTTTTAAATGTATGTTCTCCACAACCTCTATGTCTCTCTTGTTATTGATATCTTTTTAAAATTCCTACTACAGCTCAAAAACATGATTTCTCTATACAACACATGACTGCTGCCATTTTGACTAATGTCAGGTGACCTTTCCAACATTTTGACTATGGGCAGGTCAGGTGATCACACCACCATCTTGACTAAAAACAGGTCAGGTGACCAAGTTCCACCATCTTTACTGAGATATTCCTTCCCTAGTCTCACGGTTTATTTATGGTATTTTTCTGTAAATTTCTCTTGCTGACTCTGTTACATGTGTGTTTTGTGCAGCGACATGCTTTTGGTAAGGTCCACTAAAAGCACCCACTTTGCCCAACTTTCATTTAATGTGTGTGTGTGTGTGTGTGTGTGTATGTGTGTGTACATGTGACTTGAGTTAACTATCTATAAATATAAGTTAGCTTTAACTCTGGGTGTGTATGTGTAGAAACTTGCATTCAACTGCGTATAAATGTACATATATTTACTGTTAAAGGTTATAATTGTCTGTTCACTGTATCTCATTCCAGACTGGTAGAGCACTGGGTCTTATGTTCTGGACTGGTATGTGCTTGAATGCTGTATATGTAGTCCAACCTTGCTTTAGGGTATGTTGAACTGTTCTTCACTATTGTCAGTTCTACCATTAAGCTTCTATTGCAAACAGATTTTTTCTTCTTTACTTTTCATAAGTATAAATCTTACCTGTTAAGTTGAGAGCCAGTACAGTTAAATTTGGACCCAGCTCTACAGGTGGATCCTATGCTGTAGTTATAACTTATCTATACTGGATAAACAGTCCTCAACTGCTCAGAAATCTGGGGAATATGGCATTTCAATGTTTAATTATTAAAAGACCTTTCATAACAGAGAGACAGGTTGGCTCCTAGCAGCAGCACTCTATTTCCTCAAAAGAAGACAGAAGACAGGTAGGCACAAAGCAATGTCCTTCCACAACTTGCTTCATCAAGTGAAAGTGCTAACCATTGGGCAAAATTGCCTTTCATCTAAACTGAAGATCTCCAGACAGTGGATATAATCACTTGCATAGAAAGCCTAGCTGCTCAGGTCAAGGTAGGCTTGTCTTCCTAAAGATTTTCAAACACACAGGATCTTCTGGACTCTGGCAGGACCTGCTTCTAACAACAAAAGGCAAATACAACCCTCAGTAGCCATGGAGGACTCTGAGGAGGGGCTCTAAGTAGACAACCGAGTAAGTTCTCTGTCGTTTTTTAATCAATAACTCAAGTAAAATTTTATCCTTCTCAAATATCTCTGATTCAGTTTGATATCTGAGAGGCTTTATCAGTTTAAAAGGACAAACTCATCAAACAAATTTCAGTATAACTTCTTAACATGTTCTAGATAAAGGGTGCTTTAAGATATACAAATGCAAGTTATTAAGGTGTGTGCCTGAAAGTTATAAAAGTGTGAGGACAAATACAAGTTATCAAATTTCTCTCTCACGCTGCCTTTCATAGTCTTAAAAATACTTTTCATTGTGCAAAAACATCTGTCACAGTCATTCTGACATAAATATGTTGCTGTTTATATAATATATATTCCCTTCACTTCCCTCTTCATAACCCACTAAATAAACTATTCAAATACTAAATACTATTCAAACAAATTTTGAATACTATTTGTTATTTATGTGTATGTTTGTTTGTGTATATGTGCATGTGTGTTATGTGTGTGTGCAGATGTCTATGGAGGCCAGAACAGGGCATCAGATCCCTTTGATATAGAGGGACAGGTATGGATGCTGGAGTCTGAACTCCAGTACCCTTGGGAGAGTAGATGCTCTTAATTGGTGAGCCATCTCTCTGGCCTCTTTGTGTCACTTAGAGTGGGTTTTTTTGTTTCTGTTTGTTATTTACTAATTTTCTGATGGTCCTCGGGACTGAACCTAGCACCTTGCATACGTGGTCTACCATAATACATTGTCACCCCAATATGTGTCAGTTTTCCTTCCTTCCTTCTTCCCTCCCTCCCTCTCTCCCTCCCTCCTCCTTCCTTCCTTCCTTCCTTCCTTCCTTCCTTCCTTCCTTCCTTCCTTCCTTCCCTCCTTCTTCCCTCCCTCCCCTTCCTTCCTTCCTTCCTTCCTTCCTTCCTTCCTTCCTTCCTTCCTCCCTCCCTCCCTTCCTTTCTTCCTCCTTTTTCCTTCCTTCCTTCCTCCTTCCCTCCTTCCCTCACTCCCTCCCCTTCCTCCCTCCCTCCTTCCTTCCTTCCTTCCTTC
This sequence comes from Microtus pennsylvanicus, assembly GCF_037038515.1. Lineage (NCBI taxonomy): Eukaryota > Metazoa > Chordata > Mammalia > Rodentia > Cricetidae > Microtus > Microtus pennsylvanicus. The sequence continues at coordinate 68,851,330 of NC_134586.1, read as the reverse complement.
CTTCCTTCCTTCCTTCCTTCCTTCCTCCCTGCCTTCCTGCCTTCCTGCCTTCCTGCCTTCCTGCCTTCCTGCCTTCCTTTCTTCCTTCCTTTTGATACAGTGCCATATTATAGCCTTGAATGACTTGGGATGTCAACAGGATTGCCTCTGCTTCCTGGTTGTTAGGATTAGAGGCTGTGCTACTACATCCAGTTTCATGTGCCAGTTCTTGTTGCAACTAACTGGCACTTAGTCTGCAACACCAACATGTTTGTTTATCTCCCTAACTACTTTGTTATAACCATAAGAAACCCAAGTGAATTAAAAAGAAGCGACTGCCTAAATGACGGTATCCTTTTTTAGAAACCATCTCAGTTTTAGAATAATGAATAAGTGCTACAGCATAATAAGCCTTAGCACTTCATTTGAAAATTTATGTATGTGCCCTGGGTTGCCAATGACTCAGTTGGCAATACTGGTATTTAGTGAGAAGGGCCCAGGATTTCAGAATTTCTGCAAAAATCCAAGTAGTCTCTCATATTGAAAATGCCAAAGCGTAGCCCCCACTCCCAGAGCATTGCCACAATGAACACACCCTCTTACTTGGCTATGATATTTATAGCTGAATAATGCTTATATAGCATTAAAGAGCATTCATATTGTTTTGTACTTAAAATATCCTAGAATTCATTGTTGTGTTGTTGTTAAGCATTTTAGAAATATCTTTCAAGAGTATAGGCTAGAAAAACATAAAAATAAATCTAAATTATCATCTGAACTAGTCATCATAATTCTCAATGAATGTAATCAAAAGAAAACTTCTTAAGTAAAATGGATTAACAGAAAAGGGTGAGAATTTCAAATGGAAAAATAGAAGAAGAGAGCAAGCCAAGGAATTCAACTGCAATGGGGCTGCAGTTTGGGGTGTAGCTAGCTGGCACACTGCTAGCCTGGCACAATAGGGTTTGCTCCCTAGCACCACATAAACTGGGCATGATGGTTCTTGACTATAATTCCCTTCACTTGTGATGTAGAATAAGGAGGATCAGAACTTCAAAGGCCATCCTGACTACATAATGAGTTCAAGACCGTCTGGGAACAGACAACTCAAACCCAAGTGGGAAGCAATGGAAGCCAGAAAGATGAAGGAAAAGCCTGGGAAGGAGAAGGATCTGGGAAGTGGGAAGATCTCTGCTTCTATACATTCGTTGGTAACCATGGTGATTGTGAAGAGAAAAAATGGTCACTAAAATGTGGACAAGGACTCATCTACTAAATGTACTGTTTTCCCTTCTTTGGCTTTCAGAATAAAGCATAGGTTTCCACAGGATGCCCGAAGATGTCCAAGATCAGCAGCATGCAACCAAACATCTCTGCCTTTGCTATCTCAGTGACATCATAGGCTGTGGAAATTTAAGAAACCAGCAAGATTAAAAAAAAAAAAAAGTGGTTTCAAGACATCTCTCTCAGATACACACAAACCTAATTTCAAGAATAAGAATTCAACAACATGAGAAAACAACCAGATAAAAGATTATTATTTTGAAAACAAAAACAAAAAAGAGCAATCCAAGTCTTTATTAGGCAGAGAAAGCAGGCACGAACCACAGATGGCATATTCTGCCCACCAGAATTTAACAAAGTCTTTGTTTCCCAATTGGTTTAAGTACTGTCTACGCTTGACTATAAAGTGGACACTGAATATCTCAGTAAGACAATCCATTGTCCCATACATTATACCATCTGTGGCTGCGTGAAGTCTGAAAGAACCTTCGAGTATTTCTAACCCAGGCTCTTCTCCTTTCCTCCTTCTGATCTCCTCTTTTCCCTGTCCCCTTGCCTTCATCTGACCAGAGCAGCAGCTCTTCACAAATTACCAGCCTCTTGCAAATCTAAAAGACTCTCCTCAAGACACCTCACAAACATTTCAAAGTTTGTCAATCCCTCTGACTTCTTTGTTTGCTTGTCACTGTTTTAAAGCAGAATCAGGGCATCATGCTGTCTTTACTCAGCGAAGCTTACAGGAATGCCTTTTGTAGACGTTGGAAAAGCTGTATTATCTCTCTGTATCCAGTGTACAAGACAAAAATGACATAATTAATAATTGTTGATTTTATTTATTGTTTAATGTTGTCTTTTTAAAACAGGGTTTCTTTGTGTTGCCCTGACTGTCCTGGAACTTTCTCTCTGTCAATCAGCCTGGGCTCAAATTTAGAGACCCACCTGCTTCTGCCTCCCAAATGTTTTATTTTTTTGAGACAGGGACTCACTAGGTTGTTCCGGTTATCCTGGAACTTAGTATATAGATAAGACTGGCCTAAAACGTACAGAGGTCACCTGGCTCTGCCTCCTGAGTGCTGGATTTAAGGCCATGTGCCACTACATCTAGCCCCTAATTGCTTAAAGTTGCTGTTAATGACACGCTGCAGTTTTCCCCCTGTAAAACAGAAATCACAGGCTTGAAGAATCAGATAAGGGTCATTCAAGCCACAAAGTTAAACTGTGGCCTTTCCAGTGGCTTTTGAAATTTCAGCCTTTGCTTCTGGTAGAGATAGTAACAGCATCTACAACATGAGGTAGCAGCCTTATTTGACTGTCATTATTCCACATCTTTAGCTCTAAACCCATAGCAGAGGGAGTAAAGGGATGGCTCAGTGAGTGGCTGGTTTGTACGCATATTTTCTCCCAGAATCTTTTTAGTTAAAGCCAGATACAGGTGAGGTGCTTAGAAGCTTGTCATGTAGTGACCAGAGGACCAAAGTAGCAGAGAAGGGCTCCTTGGCCGGGCAGCCTAGCACATCTTCAAGTTCCAGGTCAATAAGAGCCCGCATCATGTTCATGCATGAACATACTCAAAGTTTATGAGAAAATGAGATTCAACTAAGCAAATCTTTTGGCTCTAAAACAACCACATAAAGCCAAGCTAACCTATCAATTTTGAAATAAACAAATAAGATAAAAAAAAGCAGTAAACTAAATAGTTCGTAACGTACATTCCTGTGGGGATTCAGAAGACAGCTAATGTAAAAATAGATAAACCACAAACGCAAATCTGTGGCTGGCGGAAAGCCAGGTAACTAACTGAAAATCTGTTTCAAAAAACAATCACCCATGAATTATCCACCGTGTGCATGAGATGCATTCTGGGCCTGATCTGATTGGCAGCTGCAGCCCCCTGAGAACACACTGCATCCACACCGAACTGCACAGCAGGAAATACAGACCCAGGTGTGTCACTAGTGTCCCAGGGTACCCCTGTGACTCGAAAGCCCACACCTCTTTGAGGTCTAGGCCTTCCAGCCACCTCCTCTGAAAAGGACGCTAAGCTTCACAGCAATGAATCCTATTCAAATGTAGATGGTGAGTCAGGAGGTGTGTGCAGCAGAACTCAAGTCTACCTTCCAAAAAGAACTTAGACAACACTTCCAGAAGCAAGCTCTGAGTTGAGCAAGGCAGTTCATTTTCTGTCTGAATTATCCGACAAAGACTGAGGTTTATTTTCAGTATTCAAGACAAGCACAAAAAATATGTCACCATGGGCTGGCTCTCCAGCTTAGTTGCTAGGATGCTTGTCGAACATGCACAATGCCCTGGGTTAAACCCCTAGACCATATAAAGCTTTGCACAGTGGTGCATGCCTGTAATCCTAACACTAGGGTGGTAGAGGCTGAAGAAAGCAGTTCAGGGTCATAGTTGGCAACGTATTGAGTTCTAGGCCAGCCTGGGCTATAGGTGATCCTACCCCAAATTAACTAACTAACTAACTAACTAACATACAAACAAAACATACAGACACACAATTATTGTGTTAATTAATACTGTCAGTCCCACTGTGGGGAAAAAAAAGTGATAACACTATGCATGCCCAGATATTGATAGACTGAGTTTGGTGCTCACATTTTCGGGAACATACATGGGACTGAAAATTCCTTCTACTAGAGCGACTCAAAGAAAACTCTGAAAACGATGCATGGCTTTCTTTGGGTGTTACTGGCTTTCCAGGTCTATGGCACCGATGAGGACTCAGAGAGTAGAGGTATAGGAAGTTTGTTTTATAAAGTCATGTGAGGTAAGTGATCAAGGGTTTCCACAGAGAAATTAAATTCCACTTAGCTTCAGGTCCTCCAGCACTCTGTCCCTCCACATGGCCTTTGCCAGTTAGATACCATTTCAAATAGAAGGTGCCAGCACAGGAGACAGATGAGTGCTGAATCAGCCAGTGCCTGTGCCGACTGCCCCTTCCTAACACTTGGTTTATCTCTCCCAGGAAATATGAGTCCACTGATAGCAAAGGCTGTTTACTCTATCAGCATCTCTGTAGCCTTTAATCAAGCCAGGATCCCAGCATGGAAGTTCAGATCTTTAAACTCTGGCTAGTGGAAATAGTAACCTATAAATCCTTAATTCACACAGCCCATTTTCCTCAGGAAATGCTGAGGGCAGAAATTCTGCTATCTCAGAACTACCGAGAAACACATGCCTGTCTCCGCTGGACTCCCCAAGACGCCTCCTTAAGGGCCTAATACAGAACTCCGAAAGGGAAAGGCAAGAATCCAAATGGTCTCCCTCTTGGCTCTTTTCGTACACTTTCTGCCAAGAAGGATTTTGAAGTTATTCCCTCTTCAAGCTTTGTGAAATGACTAGAGCCACCTTGGGGAGGGGAAAGAGATAAGGAAAATGATCGAATTTGAGGGCTGTGGGTAGAAAGAGATAAAGGGTTGTCAAAAAATAATGTTCAGTTTTCTAAAACTATACTGGCAAAATGAATGTTCCCAAAGAAAAAGGAATAAACAAATTTTAACTCCCTTGGTAAGGTGTAGACAACAAAGGTATAGTTTTCTTCTTGCCAGTTGTTAAAATGTCTTCCCAGAGCCGGGCGGTGGTGGCGCACGCCTTTAATCCCAGCACTTGGGAGGCAGAGGCAGGCGGATCTCTGAGTTCGAGACCAGCCTGGTCTACAAGAGCTAGTTCCAGGACAGGCTCCAAAACCACAGAGAAACACTGTCTCGAAAAACCAGAAGAAAAAAAAATGTCTTCCCAGGGGAAAACGGGAACTCCATCTGCCCTTTCTCCTCAGATTCCCTATATAACAAACCAGGGTATCTGGAGCGTGAGGGACACCTCAAAACAGCTTTACTGGAAAGTCTTCAACTAATCTGAATGATAGTTTCTCCATAGCTGCATAGTCCAGCACCCTACCCTTAGTCTTCCCAGCATAAGCACCCTAGCTCCTCCCATAGCTGCTGGAGGGTGCCTGCAGTTAGGACAAAACTGCATACAAATGACTGGAAGGAGGGGACTATGAAATCAGGTGAGGAACCAATGATCGCACCCACTTCCTTCTTAAACAATGTCTGCAGTTCACAGGACCCATGTTTTTGGATGATGATGATCTAAAGATGACCACTGTTTGACTTGCACAATAAAGTCTTACAACACCAGAACTAGAACCTTCTGGGCAAGTATAAAATATGCATAGCATTACACCATTCCCCCAGGAAGAAATTTTCCATAGCTTTCATAAAATTTTGAAATTCTTCATAGATCTTTACATAAATCAGAAAAGGTAAAGGATTTATTCAGTCACTCAAGACTTTATCTAAGAAAAAAATATTAGATCCCAGTAAAAGGCAGTCACTGGGACTAGAGCAATGAACAAGACTGTTCCATATCCCTCTCTTTTAGAGGTGAAAATACAATAGTTTGCATGCTGGATGGGGATGAGAGACACAGAAGAATAAAGCAGCCAAGAAAAGTGAAAGTTAGAGATTAGGAGAAATGCTTTATTATTTATGCATGGGAAGCAAAGGCCTTTCAGGGTAGATGCACAGATGCCATGTGACAAAGATGCAGAGGAAAGGAAAACAAGACACAGGCATGCACCGGCCAAGAAATTTCTGAATGTGGAGAACTGGCCCAAAGCAGAGCGTCCCTGGGAAAGGGCCACTAAGCAAAAGACTCCTTGAAAGGGAGCCAAAGAAGATAGTCCTGTTAAGAGTCAGAGCGTATGTAACAGAGAAGTAGGGCCTGGAGACATCACTAGGGGATTACCATGTGAAAGACACTATAGAGAAGAGGTTGGAAGCCTTTACCCATGTTTACCAGAACTGTCAGGCTTCACTGGGGGATTATGACCTGAAATTTGGTTTAAATAGAGGGCAAAGAGGTCACCATAAGCAAACAATCCTTGCCAAGTGGTGGTCTTGCCCATCATTGTCTCAGCTCCAGTCCCTCCTCAAGGTGGTCTGGAAAGTTTTCTGAACATGTGAAATCTCTTCTGGTAGGCAAGGTCCTCTTCTAGCTAAGTCCACTTTCCCCTTCTTCCTGAATGAGATTCCTGTGGAAATTCCACTTCTCTCAAAACCATTGTTTTGAAAGCCTGATAGGCAAAGGGGGAGACTGAGATAGCCGCTGGGTGGTGGTAGTGCACACATTTAGTCCCAGCACTCAGGAAACAGAGGCAGGTAGATCTGGATGAGTCTGAGTTCGAAGCCAGTCTACTCTGCAGAGTGAGTTCCAGGACAGACAGGACGACACAGAGAAACCCTGTCTCAAAAAACCAAAACAAATATATTTCAGTGCTGGGAATGTTAGCTTTGAGATACCAACTGAACATCCCAGATGTTAAAACTTTGGACATAGTTAGGTACAAGAGCTGAGAAGTCTGAACTAGAGGTTGGAATTTGGGAGTGAACATTGGGAAGATGCTATTTATAAGTCCTGGATAAGAACACTAAAGGAGTGGGGATGGGTGTACGAGAAGGTCCTAAGACGGGGGTAAGAAGGAAAACAGTAAGACTAGTAGAACCCAAGCAAGATGACTTGGTTGACAAAGGAAGAAAGCTCTGGAAAAAATTCTTCAGGACAGCAGTTAGGCACAAGAATCACATGAATTTAGAGTCACCCATGGAATGCAGGAAGGCCAGAGAGGGCTGCAAAGAGCAGAAGCCAGAGGGTTGGAGAGGCAATGGAGGAGGAAGTGACACACGGTTGAAAATATTCCTGTGTATGGCTAGAAACCAAATATGAGTGAGTACATCCCATGTTCCTCTTTTTGGTTTCTAGCCATAAACAAAGGACATTGAGCCTATAATTAGTGATCCTAGAGAAGCTAAATAAGGAGAACCCAAAGAAAAACATATAGGCATCCTCCTGAATATTAACCTTCATCAGGCGATGAAAGGAGACAGAGACCCACATTGGAGCATCGGACAGAAATCTCAAGGTCCAAATCAGGAGCAGAAGGAGAGAGAGCATGAGCAAGGAACTCAGGACCACGAGGGGTGCACCCACACACTGAGACAATGGGGATGTTCTATTGGGAACTCACCAAGGCCAGCTGGCCCGGGTCTGAAAAAGCCTGGGATAAAACCGGACTCGCTGAACATAGAGGACAATGAGGACTACTGAGAACTCAAGAACAATGGCAATGGGTTTTTGATCCTACTGCACGTACTGGCTTTGTGGGAGCCTAGGCAGTTTGGATGCTCACCTTACTAGACCTGGACGGAGGTGGGGGTTCCTTGGACTTCCCACAGGGCAGGGAACCCTGATTGCTCTTTGGGCTGACAAGGGAGGGGGACTTGATTGGGGGAGGGGGAGGGAAATGGGAGGTGGTGGCGGGGAAGAGACAGAAATCTTTAATAAATAAATAAATTAAAAAAAAAGAAAAACCAAAAAAAAAAAAGAAAATATTCCTGTTTTAAAAACTTGTACTGTGGAATAGATAGAGAAATGGAAAAACAGCCAAAGGGAGACTAGTCAAGTTTTGTAGACACACCTGTACATAAATATGTATATATGAATTTAGAATATGTTTGCTGCTATGACTAACTGAACAGAATATTGTTTAAATTTCCTAACAGGCCTAACCTATTTTCTTTAATTTCTGATTTTTAACGATGTGTTCATTTTTGTGGATGTGCCAAATTAACAGCTGATAAAGAACAAAAATCACACTTTTCATTTTTAGTACAAGTGACCTCCTTATCCACGGGTTCGGCATCTGTGCCTGAACCAATCTCAGAGCAGGGGGCCGAGCAGAATCTATACTGGGGTGGTAAGATGATTCAGTGGGAAAAGCCAACACCGGTAAACTTGATGACCTGAATTCATTCTCTGGGATGTACACGATAGAAGGAGAGAACTGACTTCGGCAAGTTCTTTTCTGACCTCCGCCTGTGTGCTATGGCTGTGTGTAACACGTACTTTACAGAAGTCATCACTCTCTAAATAAAGATTGTACCTAGGTAGGCCATTGTAAAGATTGTACCAGTGTTTGTAAGATGACTGAAACCACTCAGTCACTGTTTGGAGACTACATGAAAATAGAATGCCATTTTGAATGAACCCTTTCTAATATTCTGCACTCAAGTTCCCTCTAACACAAATGGACAGCTGGATCTCCAGTCACTGATTCTGCAAGATCATGATCAGCATTGAATTTTAGTATATGTAATTTAGTGTGTATATAATATAAATTATATATATGTAATTTTGTGATTACAGGAAATTTGTTTGATTGTGTGTTCTTTCAGCTCACTCTGAAAAACAACATTATGTAAGATTTGGCAATACACATAATGGTGACAATTCTTACAAAGAACATTCTGCAAGCAGGTAACACAAAACTAGGGGCTGATAATATGCCCAAGTTAAAAAAAATCATTCTTATTTTATTTGCTACATCCTAGAACACTAAAACCCCTCCTCTGTCCCTCTTTCTGTCCTTCTTCCTCCTTCTTGTCTTCCTCTTTCTCCTTCTTGCCAGAGGGTCATGTTGTTAAAGCTGACCTCAAACTCTCTATATGGTCAAAGACGACTCTGAATTTAAAATCCTCCCACCTCCACCTCCTGTGTGCTGCAATTACAGGATGCACCACCATGCCAAATTTATGAAAACCCAAGATTTTGTGCATGGTAATCAAGTATTCTACCATCTGAGCTATATTCCTAGCACTCTAATGGACACCTTTAATGACAATTTTAAATTTAGCCAGGTCAGAAGAATAACCACAACATTATAAATCCCAGCACAGATAATACTGTTAGGGTTCAAACTGTGTCCTCCCAAATGATGTTGTGTTCTTGACTTCTTGTATCTGTGAATATGACATTACTTGGAAATCTGATCAAGTTAAGATAAAGTCAGTAGTGAGACCTACTCTAACATGCTTATTATATATATATATATATATATATAATAATATATATATATATATATATAAAAGAACAACTTGAGCATTGAATAAAAAAAGGAAAGGATATGACTGTTGAGGAATAATCTTTCTGTACAGTATAAAGATTTGTCCCTAAAATTGGTTTAATAACAAGATGAATGGTGAATTGCTAGGCAGGGTATTTGGGGCAGAGAAGATGCTTGGAAGAAGGGAAGAGTCAAGAGGAACACCATGAGATACAGAGGAAGCAGGACATGTAGAAGGAGAGGTAATAAGCCCTGAACCGTGCAACAGCACATAAATTAATCAAAATGGGTTAGTTTAAGTTATAAGAGCCAGTTAGAATTAAGCCTAAGCTATTGACCCTGCTTTTATAATTAAGAAGTCCCTCTGTGGTTATTTGGGAACAGGCTGGAAGGACTGAAACATCTGCCTATACACGACTGCTTCTAGGTACAGTGGAGGAGAATTGTATTATAAATATGTAGGAGAGCATAATCAGAGGTAGGCACATTCGGGAATCCAAAGGAAACATTATCAGACTAACCTGGGCCATGTGGGAGAGGGAAAGGGGAAAGGAGAGATAGGAGAATCAGCACTCAGTTGGCCAAATGTCCAAAAGCAGTGGGTAACTAAAATGTCTGGATCATATAGGGAAGAGCTTCTGGGAGAAGGGCAGCCCGGTTCCTGGGCTGGAGAGTTCAGGGTAGATGGTGGGGTATGCCAGGCTTACCATGTAACAAGTAGGGACTGAGGGATACTGAAAGAACCTAGAGGCCAGGTCCAGCTTTGGTATGTGAAATAGGCACCTCAGCCTTTTGTCCCAGATTCGAAACTTAATGGGCATAAAGACAAATACACAGAGACAGACGTGAAAAGAGAGACAGACTACCTGTCACCGTACAAAATGGGAGACAATGGAGGCTACCAGAGGTAGAAGAGACTGGTGCCAAGTCTGTCAACTTGTGGGAAAGATGCAACCTTGCTGATAGTCTGACCGCCAGTGCAGTACTTCAGCACTGCAATGAATTAAACTACAGTTTCAAACGTATAACTTATGACAGTTTGTTATGACAAGCTTAGAAAATGAATATAATTAGAAAACTTAGTACATCGGCTTTATTGTATATGTTTCTAAAAACATTAAATAAACAAACTTAACACACAGAGAGAATATTTTATTTTCTTAATTCTATATGAAAGATAAAAACGAGGGACTGTTAACAGAGGAACTGAATGTTCTAGGTGCTTTAAACATTCATTTGACTGGAAATTAATTTTTTTATGGAGTTAGGGTGATTGCCTACTTTAAATAAATTCATTGTTGATTTCAGGGTATCTAAGCTGGTTTGTTCTTTGGGAAGAGAATTTATCAACATTAACTGATCCAGGAGGGTCTTGCTTCTTTACATGGGGTTCAGTTTCAGGCTCAAGCTCCTCCAGAGCAGTAGCATGCCAAAGAGAGTCCAGCTGGAGCCATGGTCTGGATGGCCCACCTTTAGGTGGGGTCATGTGTTGATTTCTTTTTAAAAATCATTTTCATTGAGAAGTAATTCACAGACCACAAAAGTCTCTCCAAGTGAACAATTCAATGAATTCAGAGTTTGTGCAACCCTCAGCACAATCTAAGTTTAGAACAGTCAGGACTCCAAGCAGCAATCTTTTACTCATTAGCAATCACTTCCCACGTCCTCTCTACCCCAGCCACAGGAAGTTACTAATCTAATTTCTGTCTCTAGGTTCGTCTCTTCCAGACATTTGCGATTGTCCTTTTTCTGGAATTGAACCTTGTGTAGTCTCTGGGGATCAGCAACTGCAACTTGGCAGAAATTTTCAAAAAGTCCACCCACTTTGTAGACAGAGACGGTGCTTAATCTTTTTTTTAATTGATTAGCAATATTCACTAACATTGATATGTAGCATCTGCTTTATATTAATCAATGAATAAGCATTTGTGTTCTCTATAACATTTGAATAGTGAGAATCATGTATTTATAAACAGGTGTATACTTCCTTTCCTGTGGACATAAGTTTTCATTTATCTAACATCATACTCAAACAGGGGAGTTGCTGGCTCATCTGTTACCTCTTCCGAAATTTGAGGAACTGTTAAGGTAGTGTCCATGGTCACTGTCTATGGTACACTCCCATCAGCAATGAATGACAGTCTCACTTCCTCTGTGTCATTTCCAACACTTGTTTATCCATTTTGAAAATTACAGACATTCTAGCAGGCAAGAAGTGGCATCGTTTCAATTGGACTCTGATAGCTAAGGATGTTGAAGGTGTCTTCAGGTGTTTATTAGACACTTTTACAACTTTTACACTGTTTGTTTGAGACCCAGTTTCATGCAGCCCAGACTGGCCTCAAGTGTCTTTCACATCCTCATGAGGTGACTAGAGGCTAGGGAGTCTCTGCATCACTGTAGGCTTTAAGAAAAGGTTTACTTATTAAAGAGACCGATGCCCACTTTGAACGTGAGCGCTTCATCTTTACTACAGACCTCTGGGAAGGGACTTTGTATGACTGTTTGTAGATTACGTTCTCAAAGATTTGATCAATCACACCAATGTAATAAAACCTCTGTTATAAAACAAATAGCAACAATCCCCACTCCTATCGATCAATCTATACAAGGAGGTTTTAAACTGTTCTGAATACACCTAAACATTGGGAACATGGAGCCCCTGGACATGTATGAACAGCTGTCTGGCATTCGGAGTCCTTTCAGATCTGGCTGTAAGAATTCTTCATCTGCCTGGTTATGTATCGTTTCTAATAACTAGTAAAACATAAAGAAAGTGGCTTCTGAAGTCATGGGAGCTGTTCCAGCAAATTATAGACTCTTAAGAGTGACTGCAGAAGGACAAAATATATAGACATTTGCTTAGAAGTATCTTATTGGAGATCAAAACAGGGGCAAGCTTCTAGAACACAAACTCAAGTCATGGATGTGATGCTAACTCCAAGCCCACAGTATGGAATTTAATTAAACTGTTGGATATCTACTTAGTGTCAGAGAGGAGGAGAATTGATGGCTAATGTTGGGCAAAAAAGTCTTTTTATGTTTTTGTCTTTTCATGATTAAATTTATAAGAACTTTTAAAATACGTTCTTCATAGAAGTATATTATCAGACACGCCATTTGCAAATGCTTTTTCTCATAGCAAAGGCTATTTTTTTATTTCCTCCTCTGGATTGTTTCATCTGAAAAGCCTTTGATACTGATGAAACTTGATTTTACATCTAGTTTTTCATCTATCAAGTACATGTGTACTTGTATTATACTCGGGAAACAGTTTCCTAACCCATAGTCACGGCATTATTTATGTTTTAGATGATTTCCATAATTTTTAATTTTTTACATTTATTTATTTATCATGTCTGTGTGTGTGTGTGTGTCCCCGCACACGCACATGCACACATACACGCTCACATGGGTTCGCCTGTGTGTGCATATGTGGATGTATACCAGGTATTAGGAATGTGGCCGTCAAAGGACAGCTTGCAGCCGTCAGTTTTCTCTACCAGAAATTGAAATCAGCTTGTCAGGGTTTGTGGTTGCACTCTTATCCTAGAGCCATCTCCTCAACCTTTCCCTAGCTTTGGCTTAACCTTTTAAAGTTGTTTTTTTTTTCAAGATTCCTTTAGTTAGTGTGCAAGCCACTGCATGTGTATGGACGTCGGAAGACAAACAATGGGTGTCTGTTCTCTCCTTTCATAATAAGGGTTCTCTGGACCAAGCTCAGATCATGGAACAGATACCTTTACCACCTGAGTCATGGCAATATTCTTACAGTATGTTCTGAGTTTTGGATTTGTTTGACCTAGAAGTCTACCTACCATTTTATATACGTGTGTGTATGTATATAAATGTGTATATATAGATATACATATATATTCCATCTGGCTTCTATATTATTGCCAAATAAAAACTGATTTATTATAATATTCCAGTTTCCAAATTTTGTATCTGGCTGTCAGAAGTATCCACCATGAAAGACAGATCTATATTCTGCACAGGATACACACTAAACTCCTAGTCTGGGGTCAGGTAGATGGGTGTGATGTCCTCTACAATGCTATGAACTGTTAGGTATCTGGACACATTCAATTAGCTGTGCCGGTTCCCTTTCATCAAGAAAATTGGGAAGAGAGCTATATTTTTTTCTCACCAGCGAGGAACTATGAAAACTAAGAACACAGCCATGATAACCTTTTTTAAAAAGGAACCATTGTCAGGATATATTTACGACAATCAAGATTTTGCCTCTTAAAGCCATGAAATTGCAGAAGGCAAAAAGCCTCAAAGAAGCTGACAGAAAGGGACGGATTAGCTTGCTCATCTGCAGCATGGCCCAGACAGAGGGCAAACCCAAAGCTTCTCAGGAGACACTGATGGTGAAAGGGGCTGTGCAGTCAGAGACTGTCCTTCCCTAACCATGGGGCCTCTCCACAGATTATAGTGATTGTCCATGTCCATAAAGACTCCAGCAAGGATTGGCAGGAGTAGCCTGACTGTAAATGATAAAAATTATATCGGACAGATTAAACCTTGCCAGTCAGGAAAAGGAAAATTCTTATTCATTTCTTTCTTCAATTACTGCTGTAGCTGATAAAGAAAAAAAAAAAAGACTCCACTGTGAAAAAGCTCAATTAAAACGTGGTGATGCATGAGTATCATTCCTAATTAGTGATGTCTTGGAAATCAGCCCGACAAAGACACAAACGAGCCCCTGAATATTTCACTTATAGGAAATATCAAGATCAAGATCAAATGCCTTTGAGTTGCTCAATCTAAACACCCCATCCCAACCTATCTCCTATCCAATTCCTGTCTCATCTGATCCCTAGAGCCAACATTGGTTTGAGTGTTGATGAAAGATTTTTTTCTTTGACTTTCTTCCCTTTTCTCTAATAATATAGTGACCTCCTTAAAGTATAATTTTTAAAAAAAGTATAAATATAATTACATCAGGATTGAAGATAAACATGCAAACCATCTTTGAAGCAAATGAAACTCTTCTTTTTACCTGCATTTATGGGGTGTACATGGGCAGACACTTGACACAGTGAGTGAGCAGAGGTCAGAGGACAGCTAGTAGAAGCAGGGTCTCTCCTTCTACTGTCTGAGTTCCAGGGATCAAAGTAAAATCATTAGGATTGGCAGCAGGACCTGAGCCATCGCACCAGCTGGAAATAGCAATGTCTAAATCTCTATCAGAAGAGGTATCTGTAGCGCTCACCCCGGAGTGGGGTCGGAATCCCACAGTACTCACAACACCTATGGAACATGTTTGCCGAGGCAGACCACATATTCTCCTCTTCCTTCTGTGACTGTGTCTATGAAGATACTATCTGCCTTCATCGAAGCCCATCCTCAATTAAAAACAAGCTAAGTAGGCTATCTACTGAAAACTCTGTCAGAGATCTCATTAATCTTCATTCAAGTGTAAGACTGTCACCTACCCAGTTGTTCCTCCCATTTTCTAAATTACAGTTGAGTCCACAGCCATAGGATCCCAAATACTTTTGATCTCAACTAACTAAATCATAGTTTGTGGTCGAGAATACTTTATTCTTTGGAAAGAGGTTTGATTATTGACTATCATTCGGGGGTATGCTGCACACACATTTCATGGTTAGTAGCGATGGCTGGACTTTTATAAATGCCAAAAGATGCATGCATCAGTCTCAGCATCACCCATATACACATGCCTGTGGAGATCCATATGTTCAACTACTGGCCAATGGAGAGAAAATACCAGTCATTACGGCATTCCGTCCTGAAGCACAATGAAGTCGACTCATCAGAAACTCCCTAAAAATAGACAGCTCTGATTGTAATCAGAGAGAATGTGCATTTCTGTTTATCTTAATGTTCCATCTCATTTTCATTTTTTTTGATGGGTCTTGTGCCTTTAGATTCTGCCAATCCAACAACTGCTGAGTCCCCTTGTGCTGCTGCTGCTGCTGCTTCTCTGGATCCTGACCATCAGTTTAGCTCTCGCCAATCGCTAGGCCAACACACAAGGCTGCATGCAGCCTGTGAGATCCACTCATTTTCTTTGTGAATATCTCGTGTTTGTTTGTAGAAGACAGGCCATCTTCCACACCAGTCTGTAGTAGAGGATCTCTAGAGTAGAGAGTACCAGTCACAGTTACCAAGGGCAAAAGACTACATCCATGCTTTGCTTTCTTCATCTTTCAAAGATTTGCTTTCTTTTTTACGTGTGTGTACATCTATGTGGTATGGATGTGTGTGTTTGAATGTGTACAGATACACATGTGAAGGTGTGCATGTGCCTCTGTGCTCAAAGGCCTTTGAGCTGCTTCAATCTAAACACCCCATCCCAACCTATATGATGTCCAACCACAGGTGGACATCAATCCATCTCCACTTTATTTCAAGAGGCAGGTCCTTGTTTGAAGCCAGAGTTCAACAAAGTTTAGCTAGACAGCTTGCTCTGGTATCCGCTGGCCCTTCTTTTGAAACAGGACTATACACAAGCTTTCCTACCCATACGGCATTTACAAGGCTGTCGGAACTCTCATTCTTGTACTGCAAGCATTTGATACACACTGCTATCTCCTCAGCTCTTTTTTTCCTTTACTTTCTTATCTTTTCTTCTCTTACCAGGTTGTTGCCCCAACCCTGAGATTCTATGTAACCTTGGACTTCAGCACGGACCCCAGCAGGAAGGACCACAGACGCAGATATAGCCCTCAGTTTTAGCTCTGGCCCAGATGATAGCATTGGGTAGCAGAGCAAGCCACTCCGATCTGAATGCCCTCAGCTGCATCCATCACCCTTGAACAACTGGGCTCAGGTGGTTAGCATGATCCTGAGCATCCTTACAGCCCTTGGTGGCAACAGGGGCCAAATTCATCAGTTCAGACCCTGGCTGCTGGAAGAGCCATGGACCCAGACATGGCCCTTGGCAGCAGCCGGGGACTGGATGACACCATGGCCCTACAGTCTACCCAGATGTGTATGACTCCTACTGCAACATTGCTCTGCAACTCTGAGGCCATAGGCTATGGCCCAGATCCGGGGCCTTTATGTGGGCCCTAGAGGCAACCTGAGTCACAGACTTCAACATAGACCCAGCCACAGTTGGACCACTAACCCAGACATGGCCCCAAGGCAGCAGCTTGGCCCTGTCAATATCCTGGTTTCAGGTGGAAACCTTGGGCACTCAGATCAGGATTTTTCTGGCAGCAACATGTCTCGCAGACACCAACAGGGCCAGGGGTTTAGGTCTAGACTCCAGGTTCCATGTGTTCTTTGGTGGCAGCATGGGCCATGAACTTCAACACAGACATCAGCCATGGACCCAGACATTGTCCTCACCAGCAGCCTGAGTCTGACTGTCACCATGGCCCTATGTGACCACTAAGGCCACACAGTGGCATGGCTCCAGTGGCAGTTGGCACCACCAACACAGCCCCAGGTGGTGGCCCAGACCCGTGGAATCACCATGGCTCTCAATGGCAATAGGAGCCTCGGACATCAACACAGACCCTGGCTGCAGTAGGGCCACAGACCCAGACATGGCCCCCAGGGGCAGCCCTCACTGGATGTCACTGTCACACTGGCACTGGGTAGTAGTGTATGTCACTCAGGTCTGTATGACCTCAGATGCAATATGGCTCTTGGTCACCAACATAGTCCCAGGTGGCTGATCAGGTCTTGGGCCAAGAGTGGGCCAAGAGTGGGCCAAGATCAGTCCCAGGTGGCTGATCAGGTCCAAGAGTCACAGATACCGACTCAGACTCTAGCTGCTATAGGATCAGGGACCAACAAATGGCCCTTGGCCACTTGTTGCAACCCACCCTGAGCATTACCATGGGCCTGGGTGGCAAGGGGACCTCGCCCAACAGCCTACTCCTCACTGCCTTCTCCATGACTCTAGGTGTCCTCCAACATAAGCCTACTTCTCCCCACCTTCCTGCCAGCCAGGGCTTTGAGGATCCTGCCTGGCCTGTGGCTGGCTAGCCCCTACTTGAGCAGAACTTCACTAGAGGGCACTTGGATATCTTCCTGGCAGCTGGGGCCTTAAGCACCTGTGTGAGTGTTTGTTTGTTTTGGTTTGTTTTGGTTTTAAATGCAGGGTCAGCATAGTAGGACTTTCCACTATGGTTGCTTAGTAGTAATAGACACCTTGACAGAATCTAGACATTATCTGGGCTTCTACAGACATTTGCAGAAGATTATTTTGATTGTATTGATTGAGGTAGAACAATCAGCCCACTGTTGGTGGCACCACTCCCTGGCTAAGATCCTGCATGAGTAGAAAAGGGACCCGAGCATCTGTTGGTCTCTGCTTCATGGTTGTAGATGTGGTATGAGCAGTGGCTTATGGCTTTTGCTACTTTAACTTCAGCAGAAAGGACTGTACCCTTTCTCCCTGAAGTTGCCTCAGTCAGGGTATTTTAGCACAGCAAGAAGCTGAGACACCCACCCATCCCAACAACTAATGTGTTCCTATGGGGTGCCCACAGCTAGCCAGCAGGTTGATTTTCTTTGCAGCACTTTCCCATTCCCCATTTTAGGCCATCTGCTTTGGCTGAAGGCCCAGCTATTTCTGAAATGTTCTGTTTCCTCTAAAAGGATTTTCTAGAGCTCACACAGAAGTACTTCCAGCATATTCCCCCTTCATGGTCTTTCAGCCTTCCATATCCTGCTTTCAGAACAGAACAGCACCGTTTCAACTGCTGCTGCCGGTAAGGAGGCCACTGAGGGGCAGACCTTTAGCTGCCATAGACATGCTGATGCCCTTGCTTCTGACCAACGGACCTCCCACTGTGGGGCCACTTATGTTACAGGAAGTGGTGTCACTAGGTCCTGCTATGATTTATCTCTACCTTTTGACATGGAGCCTTGACGGTTAAACTGCTTTGAGTTGGTCCTGGTTGGTGGATATTTTCACGATGCCTAGGGGCTGAACTGAACAGTCAGCAATCGCAGTTTCAAGCACCAAATATTTCACAGCTGCTCATTTTCCAGATCATTCTTGGTGCAACCAAGGGGAAGGAGGTGAGTGTGTGTGTGTGTGTGTGTGTGCAGGATGTGTGGGAAGGGAACCTGGGAAGGCAGTGTAGAATATCATTCGTCAGCATCTGTCTTTCAAAGCTGCTCTAGCTTTTTGGATTTGTTTCCATAGAAGCAAAGTGGCAAGGCTGATAAAGTCAAACAGAGCAGTCATATAAAGAAGTTTGTGAATTAAAAAAAGTTTATTTTATTATGTTTTTCATGTGTTATGGGCCTTTTGCCTCCACGTATGTCTGTGCACCATACATGGGCCCTGTGTTCGATAAGGCCAGAAGAGAGTATCAGATCCCTAAGAACTGGAGTGACAGATGGTTGTGAGCCGCCATGTGAGCGCTGAGAACCAAACCTGGGTTTCCTGGAAGAGAAGCCAGTGCTTTTAACAACCAAGCCATCTTTCCAGCCCTGGCTTGAGCCATTTTTTTTTAATTCAAATTAAATTCACAGTCCCTCCTAGCTGGACCTTCCCGGGTTGTTTGGATTTTTGTGGGATGCAGCGTAGCGAGGGGGCTGTTTTCAAGCACAGCTCGTGTAAATACAAGTTGGATAATGTTAATTTCTCTCTGAGGTTCTGTGTCCCTTTTATTCCCTTGAATATGTCCATTCTGGCCACACATGAGTGTGGTGCCGTGATTTTGAACCTTGATCTATCTTATATTTAAAGGTGTATAAAATGATGTTCTCTAACTACTGAAGCACATTGCTTTATAACCCCCGCTTCTTAAACTCAAGCTTGTAGTTATACAAATGATTTCCTGAGAAAATGTTTCCTGATGCTGCAAGTACATCTTCGACAGGAAATGACTTTAAGGTGATTGTTTAAGTAAGATGTAACATGGTTTTGAAATCTTTGAAGTGGAAAAAGCAAAGTACTATATGAGTGTGACACACAGATGCAAGCATTTATCAAAACTCATGTTCATTTCATTGTGTATATATTTTTACCTTTACAAAGACATACATAAACAGGAAACTCTGAAGAATAATCCGTGTGCTGAAGTATTCATGGGAAGGAAATGTGCTGATAGCTATAAATTCCTGGTTTTAAGCCTTCAAAAGTAGACGGAGAGGTATCTGATCAAGCAAAAATATGGACATGATAATTATAAAATTGAAGTTCTGGTTTTTACAGATGCAATGTTTGTGTCTCAAACTTTTGGATAGAAGTCTATCTCCCTGTATGAGTTGCTCACCGGGTCATGAGAGCAGAGTCCTGATGAACGGAATCAACATCCTTTGAAATGGGACCACAGGGACCTTCTGTGCCTGTTTTGCTCCAGAAGAGCATGGTGACAAGGTGGCATCTACTCAGGGGACACTGCAAAGCTGATACCTTTGTTCTGGACTAAAGCAACCTTCAAAATCACAGGGAAAAAATTTTGAATACAACTTGTTACAACATGTCCAATGAACTAATACATGTGTATAGATAATGTCTTTATAATTCCTCAAGTTTTTCTGCATACTCAAAAGTTGTTTGTCAGTGGATGGAGAGATAGCTTTGGTTCAGAGTACTTGCTGCTCTTCCTAAAGCCAACACTTGAGTTTCCAGGACCTATTTCCGTCTCCCAACTGCCTATTACTCTAACTACAAGGAATCTGAACACTCTTCTGGCTCCCAGGGACATTGGACTCTCATTCTCATATCACACCCTTGCATACTCAAAATTAAACGTGGTTCAAAACAAAAAACATGATTTATCATCATGGACAAAAGATACGCAGCAGCTGGAATTGGGAGGTCTGAGTACTGGTTCCAGTATGGATATGCACAACTATAAAATACCATCTAGGCTTCCCATTTATCAGACCTCTCTAGCTATAAGATAAAAATCCTGTATGTGTTGCTTTGTGTGTGGTAATCTATTATTTCTAATAAAAAAACATGGATCAGAAGGTCAGAGCCGTTTTATTCACAGAAAAATTTGGATTCTCATTTTATAGTCCAAAGGAACTATTGAAAATCCTGTTGTCCAACACGTTGCCAAGCAGGAAGTTCTATTGCATTTTGCTGATGGTCTCCTGTCTCAGTGGAAACCCAGAAACACAGCACACAGGAATTATCTTTCCAAGTATTAGACTGTGAAGATTGGTCTTAATAATTGGATGGACAAATTAGATGGCTATCCAAAGTACTCTAATTATTTTGATCTGATTGTATGATTAATACAACCCTGTAGTATAACACTCAGCAAAATGGCCAAACACCAAGGCAGTAAGATTTGGGAACAGTCTGAAGGGTGGTCTTTCTTTTCATTTCCTTTTCTCACCTCAAAATATCTCCTATTCCCAGGTCAAAGTGTCCACAAATGTGAGTTAAGCAAATGATTGGGGCTTAGTTCTTTTCCTGTGTGCATGTACGTGTGTGTGTGTGTGTGTGTGTGTGTATGTGTGTGTGTGTGTGTGTGTGTGTGTATCCATACATGTGTTTGCAAGTGTGTACCTATGGAGGTCAGAGGTTTTCTTCCTCAATCTCTCTCCTAACTTTTGAGAGAGGATCTCTCACCATCTAAGCTATACTACTTCCAGGGAGCTCCCAGGATCCTCCTATGTCCACCTCCCTCTAGGTTTTCTCCCAGTACTGGGGCTACAGAAATACACCACTATCCCTGCTTTTTACAAGGATATGCGTATCTCAACTCAGGTTCTCATTTTGTATAGTAAGTACTTTTCGCAAGGAGCCTTATCCCCAGCCCAAGGCTTACTTTCTCATTAAAGATTCAGTTAGGTCTAGAGTCAGTAACACAGTATGGTAAGGTATTCAAGTACAAAGACCAGTGTATGGGCTTCTCTGATAATCGAAAGAGCTTGGAAGAGATCTTTCAGGAGTAAGCCCTTGGAATCCTGAAATGACTGAGTAGGTGGGTAAGAGAAGCAGTTCCTACAAAATGAAGACCCGATCAGACCAGAAAGAGCTACACTAATGAAGCGACTACTGGCTGGGCCATCCAGTTAGAGGTTCACGCAACCTTTTTCTGTAAAGGCTCAGAAGTGAATGTGTCCTGTTTCATAAAATACAGTCCTTGCTATAAACAATCCACTCTGCCATCATAATAAGCAAGCAACCACTGACAATATGTACACAAATGTGCATAGCCATGTGCTATGAAGCTTGGCCCACACATACTGAACTGAAATTCTCTCCAGTTTTTACATGTCATGAAGTTTTATACTTCTTTGGGAAATGTTTTTTTTCCAGCGCCAAAAGTACTGATAACTGTTACCAGCTTACAACCCTCCTGGAAGCAGGCTCTGCCTGCATTTGGCTTTAGGTTCTAACCTGCAGAACACTGCACCAGTATGCACAGACTCCAGACACAGAGGATAGCCAAACTGCTTGGCACACATGTTCCCAAGCAGAAGCAGTAAAAGGCTTGCCCTATGCCTTTTCCCTCTGTCCTTTTCTCAAGAACAAGAAAAAAAAAATGCATACTCTCATCTAAACCTTATTTTTAAAATGACTTTGATTTCTTAAAGGATTCTCTTTCTTCTGCTTTCTTTTTCCCTCTCCCTCTCTGCCTTCTCACTTCCTTCTTCTTTCTCACTGTGCTAGCGTGTTCCCCTGCTAATAAATTTTGCTTTTACTGCCAGAAGCATTACAGGGCTTGACATTTTTAGTGAGGGTGCTGAGATTTTTGCAGCTTTTGTTTATCGCTTGCCTTTTCTCCATTCTGGACAACCTCAGACCTTCCTAAATGAAGGATTGATGCTAACACAGCATGACCCACACCTGGAAATCTATTAACAATTAACAGCCAGTAAAAACAGATGACTCCAAGTTCCCAAGGCTGCCAGCTTCGTGGGCGGTAAGGGACAGTCCACAGTGCCAAGGAAGTGCACAGGACTAATTAATCTAGCAATTCCCATACCTGGCATGTAAAACTCCACACTGGCCACAAATATTGTTGGTTTAAACATAGTCATGGTTCTATGGTGCATGTTAGTTTGTAAAGACAAACCGATACATGCGAGCAAGGAGGGTGGCTGTCAGTGCTGCTCATTGTATTGGAACACAGCAAGGACAAGGATTTCTCACCAAAATGCAACTCACTGAATTCGTTCCTTCTGAAAGGATGTGAGGCCAGCAGAAACTTACTTCTGCATGAGAACAGTCCCCAAATCAAGAGTAGTATTTGCCAAAAGACACTGTTTCCAAAGAAGGAAAGAGTGGCTGTAGAGATGGCTCAGCAGTTTAAGGGTTCTTGCTACTCTTGAGGGAGACAGGAGTGTGATTCCCAGCGCTCATATCACGTAGCTCACAATCGGTTATGTGTACATCCAGGACCAGGGAGAACTGATCCCAATTTCTGGCCTCTCCAGTCACTTGCACTCACACAGGAAGATATAAGCACGAGTGCGCACACATACACACACACAGACAAGTGTGCATGCCCCCCCCATATTGAACATATCTTAAACAGAGGACACAATTAAACTTTCATGTGACGTTCCCAGGCGCTGGAGTAGGATGCACAGACAAGGAGACAATTAATTTATTTTCAGAAATCCAGATGAGGCACAACTTATAGAAGTTAAAGGGCAGATTTTTGGAAAGGACCAGTTTTTAGTGCTATAAATAAAACTTTGACAGAGATGAAAGTGGGAATCCTTGCTGGATTCTCAATTCTCAAGTCAAACCAGTGTGTCACAGGGCAAGAATGGCCCTCTGTCTGTAGTTTCTGATAACAACGGGTTAAAGAAAAATCAAATCCTTTATCTAAAAGGCAGAAGACATGACAAGGGGATGGGAGGGTAACACAGGGAAATAGTGCAGACATTTTCTTCCCTTTTTCAACCATAGAGAGCACCCAGAAGGACAATCAGAAGCCACAGCCTTGTCAGTGATCCGGAATGTAAGTCCTGGAGAAGCAGTGCCTTCAACGCAGCCTCATTTACCAATTGGCCCATGTTTATAGCCAGTTTCTCTGGAATGTTGTCGTGAAGTGACAGTTCTACACCTTGGTGCTAGGCGGTGGTAAGGGTGCACGCTGTGCATCCAGGAGGATCTGAGTGCAGATCTCCAGCACCAATAGAAAAATCTCAATGTGGCTGCACATGCCTCTAACTTCCCAGCTGGAGAAGAGGACAAGAGACAGGAGGACCTCCAGGACTTGCTGACCCTCAGCCTAGCCAAAGAGAGCAATCTCCAGGCTCTGTGGGAGACACATTCTCAAGGGAACAAGGGAGTGAAGAATAGAGGAGGCCGTCTGCACACACACTCACCCTCCTCCCCAATCACAGACGGTCCGGAGCCAGCTGGAGTATATTCCAATCCATTAGCCTCAGGGGTATTCAGAGGAGGCCTGACAGGCCAAGGGAGGCTTGCAGACTGACAAGACAGCAGACACAGATCCTGCGGCAGGAGTGTGTGTGGCCTGGCACAGCCAGCCCGGCATGACGATGCATTCTTAATATGCTGCCCCCCTCGTGGCCGCTCTTCATTTGATTCACCTCAGTTGTCGCAGATTCAGCCTCGGTAGATAAAAGGGCCTCCCTTCTTCTATGCGCCATTCACTGGCCCGTGGAAATGGACCATTTTCACAAACTGCTAATTCTGAAAGCCGTCAGTGGATGGAGACGGGAAGGGGCAAAAATACACAGTTTAAAGGCATGCTCTGAATTTGCTAATAGGCATGCACAGTCCTTCTGGAACTAAAGTAGAATTTTTGATGAAGTACCTTGTGGCAAATTTGAAATATTAGCCTGGGGGCCCCAACAAGACATAATTCACTCCACTGGTGAGAACAAATCTCATTTCCACATCCATTCCTCTAAACTCATTACTAACCCAGGGGAAAATGCTAGCCTACAGCAAGTTTGAATAAAGACACTGGTGGGCCTGTTGCTGTATTACTAAATGCAATCATGAGCAACAAGCCACTTGGTGACAATGAACCCCTGGACCTATGGAGTCCCAAGAAGGCAGCTTCTAAAAAGGCTCAATCATCCACCCAGAGCAGCACAAGATTCTGCTACTTTGTTCAATAATTGTTGAAAAAGACACACCCTGGCTCAAACAGACTGACTGTCAGCTTGCCCGTCAGTGAACAATGACTGAGAATAATTGACTATACATCCATTTTGAACATTAAGACTAAAAGTTAAATAGGCAGTTTCATTAGGAAAATTAAACAAAAATAATGGCTTTAAGTTCAGAAAGATCTAGATTCAAATTTAAGATTTAAAATTAATCTTATTATCTCCTTTTAAGTGCTAGCTGTCTCATGAGAAGTGTAAGTCTTAGCTAAATGAAAATGATCTTTGGGCACGGTCAATGCGAATATTGTTTTCTGTTATGGCCTCTAATGTCATGTCATATAGTTCTCAATAAATACATGTAAACAAGATCAACTCTCCTGGTGTGTTATGTACTTTGAGATAGATAATACATCTAAATGGCTTAGTGTGTTTCTGACATAAGGTAATTTCATAACAGATACATAGTAAATGACCTGCTAGTATTTGCCCCAATGGAAAGGCTACACGGACAGGCAAGAGTGTTCACTGAATGAGTTGGTTTGTAGGAACTGCTTTAAGCCTATGACAACAGGTCAGCAACAGTGTGCTACCCAGTCCTTAGCCTTTAACATGCTCGCTAGAAGTTTCCTCTAAATTTCCGTTGAGCACTTGCGCTGTTACAGCCAAAGAAAAATTCTGTGCATGTTTCTAGAGGACACCCTTAAGTAGCTATTTGGAGAGAAATCCATATGTTCCCATAGAGGCAATGCATCCCAACTAAGAGTGTCTCCTAACTTCTTGCTGCATCTGAACTGTCTTCATCTCGACCCGGCCACATGGTCCCTCATACTCTTTGAAAGCAGTGTGCCTTTCCAACTGCCTTATGAGTTTTCCAATGAAGACATATGTCCAGACGTGAGGAGTGAGGTGAAGAGGGGGGAGTACATCATCATAAATGCTTATAAAAGGGTGTCAGTTCCCACAGCTATTATCAAGCATCTGGAACAAAGCATCTTAGGGGAGGAAAGGTTTATGTTGCCTCAGAATTTGAGGAAGCACAGTTCACCATGGTGGGGAAGGCATGGCAGCAGGAATCTGATGCAGCTGCTCACATCACAATTGCAGTCACGAAGCAAGAGGACAACAGGAAGTGGAATCTGTCTATCAAACCTCAAGGTTTACCCCAGTGACTTACTTCCTCCAGTAAGGCTCCTCCTAAAATTTCTATAGCCCTTTACCACAAGTTGGGGATCAAGTATTCAAATACACAGACCTATGGAGGACATTTCACATGTACAAGCTAGGAAGAGCTTCTAGCGCAGTTGTAGCCCACACTGAGCAAATGGAAGCAGGAATATCTCCAAGTTGAACAAGTAAGTTTTGGGCGTATGCTGTAGCTAGGTCAAAACAGGCATGCAAATGATAGCCTGAGACAGAACAATTGGTGAATTAATTATGGCTGTGTTTATACTTTCATTGTCAGAGCTGATTATTTATTGGTTTGAAATAAGTTCCCTTTTCTTCATTTGGCGATCTTCACTGAATGGCAACATATGTGGATTTCCACAAGTAGTTTTGTGGCTTCCGAGGACAGTTTACACCTTCATGTGAAGAAGGCAGTCACAATAACCAAGGAACACACATTCCCAGAAGCCAAACAGGTCTTTTAATATTTATTTATATTTATTCATTTTTAGGTTTATGAGGGCTCTATCTGCATGTATGATTTTATGCCAGAAGAGGTCATCAGATTCCACTACAGATGCTTGTGATCCACCATGTGGCTGCTGGTAATGGAACTCAGGACCTCTGAAAGAGCCGCCAGTGCTTTTATACACTGTCCCATCTCTCCAGCTCCAGCCCTTTGCTTTTTAATAAAAAGTGTTACTGTTGCTCTTTTCCTGCTTCAGGTTTGAGCTTTTCTAACTCTTTTGGTACATCACACCAACATGTTTTCATCTTTGAAGAGGACACAACACCTAGATTTTCCAGAAAAGGATAGGTCAGCCAAATCTCTTTCCCTTGCACATTCATAGATCATCAAACCCACTTTCCAACCAGCTCGCCTCTTGTCCCTCTTGCTGCCTTCCTCAAACCATCCTCACGCAAGCTGGCTCACCCAGGCAGGGATGGGGTTTAGACAAGGGAATGCGGAGAAATTCACTTGTCTGTAGTCATTTTTTGTCTGTCATATTCATATGTATGTAAAAGTAGCAATTTTTGTTTTCTGTTGATTTCTTTCAGCTGCCCTCAGGCTTGCACCCTGGGAATAGCACACATTTTTTTAACTTGTACAAATTCTGTGTAAGAGTGGAGAGAGGTGGCAGGAGTGGAGACAAAGACTGGAAGGAAGGACATGCTGGCCTTCATTTGCAATGCCATAACAACACACTAGGACAAAGAATCACAGTTTCAACAAAACAAGGTAACAAAGGGGCCATATGGAGCCTTTTATTTTGATTTTTTTCTGGCTGAAACACTATATAAATGGGAGAGAGGAGCAAAAGAGAAGAAATCATAGGAAGACCCAAAACAAAATCATGGGGAAGTCCACAGTGCACTCACTGTTATTATACTTGAAGATAGTTATGGCATTTTCTATCAATAAACCGAGAGATTCTATTCAAATCTGTCCTCCTGGAAGGCTAGACCTAAAGAAATCAATGGTTTTCTTTTCTTTTCCTTTTCCTTTTGAAGAAGATAGTTTGTGTTTCCTTAAAAGGAAAGTTTCAGTGGCACATCTTATTTTAGAATCTCTAACTTTATCTTCAAGTTTTTCCTCAACTCTTTTTCTTAAATTAGAGCTGTTTGCTAATTTGTGATTTTTTTTTTTTTTAATTTCTGGCCCCACTTTGTTTGGGCTTGAGAGTCATGAGCTAAAGGTGGTCATTGCAAAGCCAAGAATGGGAATACTGAGTCTCCATCATCTTCAGAAGCACACAGATGAAGGGAAGGTGGGTAATGGGGGAGGAGGTGGAGGAGGAACTCTTCGGAGCATAGGAAAAAGAAAATGACAAGAAGACTAGAGTTGCCATCTGCTGGAGGAGGGGAAGAATGACATTTGACACTTGCTAGAGAAAAGTCAAACTCGTGAGTCTAGGTAATGAATCTCCCCTTGCTGTGTATTGCCAGTTAAGAGATAGCAAATAGCCGACGTGTGCTATTATTTCAGAATAATAGTCTGGGAGCTATGTAGACTATATTTGTGGGAATTTAAACAATAGCATATTCTCTGCCTTCTTGTGGGCCCCCACATCATCTTTAAAGAGATATGGCGTCCTATCCCTTCAAATGTCGCATCAGCATTGACATTCCTTCAATGTGTATTTCTTGCTTTCACCATTGGGCCTTTGAAGATTGGGTTTCTTCTGTAAGTGTGCCTAATCAATGTGTGCAGGGTTTTTTTTTTCCTGCTTACATAACAACCAAGAAAAAAATGCTTAAATTCAATAAAAGAAGCAAGGGACTGCGAGGAGTAGGCACTCTCAACGGATACTCTCATTTTGTCCACAGTTCTCAGTGACACCATAAACCGATTGCTGTACCCCTCTGGGTGTTGATATTTTCAAGCTGTAAAATTATGAGTGCTACGGAGGATGGGCTGCGGAGTCTAAATCATCTCGAAAGTCCTTTTTAGCTCTCCAATTCTGTGAATCTATAAGCATTCCCAACTTATGTAGCACTTAGAACATGAATATTCAAGCTAAATTCTCATCATTGCTTACACAGAATTCAGCAAAACTGTGTCTAATGCCCTGATTAATCAGCCATAGCCATCTTCTTTGTCAGTGAAGGGGAAAAAAGTTTTACCCCTTCTCATGCTATAGAGGGAAAAAAAAAATAACCCACTCATTTGAACCTGATTTCGCTGATGCTGGGTTTGTCAGAGTTGCTGACATTCCACAACCCCTTAATCAAGAAAAAGAAGAAATGAAGTTAAGAATCACACCACAACTGCTAATGACCTCTAAAACAAGAAGGAGAAACTGAAGCTAAGCCTCCCACCAGTGCTGGAGTAACCGGTATATGGCCAAATGGATGAGATAATTCAATTGGCAAATTCTGCTTTAACTGAAATGAACCCGCCTGTCTTTCTGAGGCTCTACATCATACATACCCACAGCATCTAAGTCGGTCATCCTTCCACTCACATATTCATTCAGTAATATGTTTAATGAATGTATTTCCTTTTTTTGCTATTGTTTTTGTTTGAGAAAGGGTCTCTCTACATAGCCCTGGTGGTCCTGAAGCATTTATATAGACCAAGTTGGCTTCAAATTTATAGAGATCCACCAGTCACTGATGGTGCTGGGGTTAAAGGTGTGTACCACCATTTCTGGCCTAATGAATATATTTTCAATGCTTGTTTTCATACATGTAGAAGGAAGGTCACAAAACCTGAGTTCTCATGAAGTTTCACTTATGGTCGGAGGAGAGAAAACATATATACCTAGGAAAACCATAGCCTGTGACAACAAGTGCCAAGGCAGACCATTAAAGCAGGGGCCATGACCACAATCGAAAGACTTCTGTGGACTGAGAGGACAGAGCAAATAATTTCTAAACTGAAACTGAGTCACAGACATGGTGTATCAGTTGCTTTTCTCATTACAAGATAAAATCTCAAAGAGAAGCAACTCATGGAAGGAAGTTTTATTTTGGCTCAGAGAGAGAATTTGTGCATGGTTATGAGGGAGGTCATGAGGCTGGGGCTCAGGGCAGCTGGTCACATCGCATTCCTAGTGAGCAGCCGAGACATGAATGAAGGTGTTCAACTTGCTCTCACCTTCTCTTCTGGTTCAGAACTTCACAGCGTGGTAATGTTTTGCTGATATTTAAAGTGAATCTTCCCACCACAATTAACCCAATCTAGAAACTCTCTAACAGACATGTCCACAGATTGGTTTCCTAGGTGATGCTAAATCCTGACAAGGTGGCAACCAATACGGCTATGCAAAGATGAGGGGAGGGCATTGACAAAACAAGTTGGTACTGAAGGGTGAGGTCAAAGGAAGAGGTGACGGAATAAAAACATACAAGAGGGCAAGGTGAGAGAAGAGATGTGGGAAAGGCCCAGAACAGACAGAGTCCACATATTTTGTGAAACAGTGTTATTTACATGTAAATTAGTCCCCCATCTCCACACGTTACTGTGTTTGCTTCAACTTTCTCTACTCCTAGCTGTCCCAAATCTATGTGCACACAAGCCTGCTGGTTGGCTGACTAGATAGGAATCCTTACACTAGCTCATATGTTAAGTAAGGGCTTAACCAAATAGTCAGAGTTCTTATTGTAGCCTTGGACCTCAAATACATGTCTTGGCCAAGGAAGTACACTCCCCAAGAAGGCAAGCGACCCCTAAGATGTTGTCTATGGCTCTGGAATCTCTTATGATGCCCCCCCCCCCCCCCCGCAGGAGCATCCTATGAAGAATGACAGGAGAATACATTAAAAGCATAGAAAATGACCCACCTTAGTTGAGAGGCTCCGATGGTCTTTGTACGCACACATTACCTGGCTTTAATTGAAACTGGTACAAGTAATTCTGTAATATTTGTGCTGCTCATGCTACAAAGGCCATCTTTGTCTAGTACAGCAGCCCAGATAATAATGGGGGGATTAATTCAGACAGGTTATTTGGCATTTTTCTTTGATACAAACTCCATTTTTTTCATACTTTTCTTCTGACTGGAGGGTGATCTTTAATTATAGTTTCAAGATGAGACCATACAATAAGGAGGTTGTTAAATATTATTAAAACTGGAATGTCTCTGATGTTCACTAAGAGTTGTCTGAGCTCATTTCACATTCATGAGTCCATGAAATGAATGGTCTATTGGGGGATAATCTTGCTCCTTCTCCAGAACCCACAGCGGTCTAGGGATTCTCTGAAGTGTAACTGGAAGAAACTGGCAGGTGCCACGACCTATGCTACCCCGCTGATCTCCATGGCGTTAAACAATGTACTTGAATGTACTGAGACAGAAAGGAGAGAGCCAGAGGAAAAAGTGGATCTGGGAGTGAGGGAGAAAGGAAGAAGGAGGTAACAGAGGGGGATTGGGGAAAGAAAAGAGGAGTTGAATTTCAGAGATTGTGAGAAAACAAAAATGAAACAGAGGTGGGACACAAAAGTAGAAAGGGGGCTATGTGGATGGAGAAAG
Source organism: Microtus pennsylvanicus (assembly GCF_037038515.1). Classification (NCBI taxonomy): domain Eukaryota; kingdom Metazoa; phylum Chordata; class Mammalia; order Rodentia; family Cricetidae; genus Microtus; species Microtus pennsylvanicus. Next base: position 68,821,000 of record NC_134586.1, on the reverse strand, counting down.
ATGCCTAGCTGGAATGGTTGAGGGAAACAGATCAGAGATCGCACCATCTCACACACTCACACACGCACACGCATACAAGCACGTCCGTTGATCTATGTAATAACTTATGAGTCTGGATATTCTATTTCAGATGAGAACTCCTGGCCATTCTGCAGATCTGGCCAGAAGCAGGTTGGGATATAATGGTGCTAAATTTCTCCAAGGGTGATGCTCTGGGTCCTTAGATTAGGGAACTATTGAGCTATGTATGAAGAAGATCTTCATACCAAGGGTACCAAAGGACCAAGACAAGGTGGCTGCCATCATCAGCCCACCCTCATCCTCTTCAGGGGCTGGTACCTGCAGCGAGGACTACTTTCAAAATTAAACTATGCTTCCTGCTTTTGCACAGGACTTAAGTTCAGCTCCTACCACCCACATCCACTCTCACAATCACTTGTGATTCAGGATCCTGAGGGGAGTTGATTCCTCCTGCCTCTGAGGGCACCAGCACATACATGCCCGTACACATAATTAAAAATAAAATAAATCTTAAAATAAGAATCAGAGCTCTGTTAAAATGGCACATACTCTATTTACTGTGCTCAAATTATTGCCACTTCATAGAAAGAAAGTTAAGTTCTGCTTTCCCAGTGCCCAGGACCAGGAATTGGGCTGCCCAGCCCACTCTCTTGAGCATTGCAATGTGCTGGGACTGGTTTTGGAATTTGGCCTCTCATTGGCAGGATTCTTTCTTTCACGTGCTCCAGATTAACAAAAGTGGCAGCCTTTTTGGAAAACGGACAAGGCAGCCCTGGCACCCATTTCCACAAAGCTCTTTTTCTGATTGTCATGGTAACGCAGGCAGGCAGGCAAGGCAAGGCCTCGGTTGGGACTGTCTGTCTGAGCCCAGGCCAGGCTGCCACGTGGGCTTAGTGGTGCATGGTCTCAAATTGCGGGAGCCTGTGGGCGACCACAGTGGGGTGCACAGTAGCCTGTGCCAGGGAATTAGTGCCTCTGTGAACTAAATCTACGTGGGCTCGAACTTTGTGTTACTATGACAATGGTAAACAGGTCCTCTAGCTTCAGGGAAATGAAGCATCGCTCAGATTCTGAAAAGCACCCTTAGACCATGCATAGCTCTGTTTTAATGCCTCGGAGAATGCTGTATTCATTATATTCACCTGGCATTTTATTGACAGTGACCTATACTGAGGGCTTTAGAGGCTCCAACTAGTAAGAACCTTGTCATAGGATAGAAAGGAAAGAATTAAGCATGCCACTCAGATAGTAATTAATTTGCTCTCTAGAAAGAAAACAAAATTAAAAGGATCTGTGAAATTCTGGATATACTAGAAATATCTCAAGCTCCGTCTTTTAAAATGCGTGTGCATTTTTGTTTCTTAGAGCATATTTCAATTACACATAATAATGGATTTCACTGACATTTTAATACATGTATGTAAAGTTTCTTGGTCCCACTCATTCCTCTTGACTTCTCATGTTCCTCCAAAGCATCTCCAACTGACTTCAACCTCCCTATCTAACTCTTTAAAGAAAAAATCATTTAATGCATATGGGCATTTTTTCTGCATACCACATGTATGGTGCCCAAGGTGGGCAGAAGAGAGCAGTTCAGACCCGGAGCTATAGTCAGATGTGTGTCATGCGTCAAACCAGATTCCTCTGAAAGAGCAGCTCACACACTGTTTAAGAGCTTAAACTCTTAAACACCGAGCCATTCTTCCAGTCCTAATATCCTCATGCCTCCACTTTGATGGTGATGGGATTACAGAGGTGTAAAACCATACCTGGTTTATGCAGTGCTGGGGACCACACACAGTGTTTTGTATCTCCTAAGGAAACACTCTACCAACTAAGCTGCAACATAGCTCCTTGCCCCCACACTTGAAATTGTGTTTTTGTTGTGTAGTTGCTTCCTATGACAAAGGAATAGCCATCCACTTGAAAAAGTAAAATGAAATATAGAACATCTTCAGAAAGGCCATAGTTTGTCTTAGAGTATAGATCAGCTCTCATTCCAGAGCACACCTTGTAAAACATTTTAGGAGAAATAAGGTATTGATTAATTACAGTCACAGTAAAGACTAAGCTTGCATTAGTATTTTCTGCCACCAGAAACACCACTCTTTGTCATTTGTCCGTGTAAATGAATACATGCATATACACACTGGCAAAAACCTTTCCAAGATCAACTCAGCTTAGAATAGAAAAAATCCTGAGAGATTGAAAACACAGGTTCATCACACGCTTACACAAATGATAGAAGCCATAATGATCCCTAGCTCATTTGCATGCATAGTAAGGTGCCACTAAACATCACAGAATCTTTTAGAATATGCTGCAAGTATATAATAAACAAAAAAGGATAATAAGTACTTGAGGACAGAAAGATGTCTCAATAGTTAAGAGAATACACTGCTTTTGCAAAAGAACTGATTTCAGTTGCCAGTATCCATGTCAGGGGAGTCAAAGTCTCCTATAACTCTAACCCGAGGGACATCCAACACCTCTTCTACATGAACACACACACACCTACATATAACTGAAAATATTAAAGAATATTAGACACACAATGGTTTTCACAAGTCTCGCTCATTTCCCTCTTTTTTGCACTTCCCCTAGCATCTCCACTTTACCTTCGAAAAATACCTGGTCCTATCTGCCAGGCTGAGTGCAGACTTCTTTCTGTCTACCAGTCATGCCTGGATAGCCATATTAAAGACTTTTCCTTGATGTGAAATTTCCAGACTTTCTCCATCAAATATTCAAAAATTTGAATCCCTGAGCTCCCCTCCTAGGTGGCTTTGATATTTAATTATTTATTTAGGAGGTGTGTTGCAGAAAATTCCTTTACATTGTGTGAAGATGTGTCACTGTGATTGGCTTAATAAAGAGTGGAATGGCCAATAGCTAGGCAGAAAGAGGTTAGGCAGGACTTCTGGGGACAGAGAAGTCTCCAGGAAGAAGAAAGGAGGAGCCGTCAACCAGATGCAGAGGGAACATGGTATTTAGGAAGAAAGGTAAAAGTCATCAGTCATGTGGCAACATGTATTGGTTAATTTAAGTTATAAGAGCTAGTGGGAATAGCCTAAGCTATAAGCAAATCTTTTATAATAATAAGACTCCGAGTCATTTTTAGTGAGCGGCAGACCAAACAAAATCTCTCTACAGAAGTGATCAAATCTTTAAACATGTTCTGCCTGCTATGAACTTTTCTTATAGTCATTTGTCTATGTGGGCATGCCAGAGAAACTAACAAGTCATACAGATGCTTATAAATACATGTCTGTGCCATCTGGTCCATTAAAAAAACCTCCATAAGGACCTGGGACTTTCCACAGGGCAGGGAACCCTGACTGCTCTTTTGACTGGAGAGAGAGGGGGAGAGGAGTGGGGGGAGGGAGAGAAGGGTGGGAGGAGGAGGAGGGAAATGGGAGGCTGGGAGGAGGCGGGAACTTTTTTTTTCTTTTTCTCAATAAAAAAATTTTTTAAAAAACCCTCCATAAATATATGAATGTGAATGTTGATCTTAGTGCATTTATTATGCCTTAGTGGCCATTGTAGTATAATGCCATGTTTAAGATCTTCCTTCCTTCCTTCCTTCCTTCCTTCCTTCCTTCCCTCCCTCCCTCCCTTCCATCCCTCCTTCTGTCCCTCTCCCCTTTCCTTTTTTTTTCTTTTTTTTATTTCTCTTTTTGAAAGTGAAAAGTAAAGTTGGGCACAGTGACTCTTGACTTTAATACCAGCACTCAGGAGACAAAGGCAGATAGATCTCTAAGAGTTCAAGACCAGACTGGCCTACGCAGAAAGTTCCAGGCCTGCAAAAACTACACAGTGAGACCTTGTCTCAAAAGTGGAATAAAACAGAGGAAGAGGAGAAAGCATTAAATATTTAGTAGGAAATCATTCAATCTGTGATTTACTTAACAACATTCAAAACCTCTGTCATAAAAGTGGCAAGATACTAAGGGCCTTTCCTTCTTTATTCTTATGTTGAATAAGAAATAAAGCCAGATCTACTTCTCTATGCCACAGTATTCTATGGAGAATTCAAATGCTGTGGGGGACTCACTTGCTCTACAAGGCAGACAGCTATATGACTCTCTTATTCCAGAGAAGTTCTGCCATGGTTCATTCTCAGAGTTAAGTTCAAGGGCCATCAGGCAAAAAATGAAATCTGGAGAAATTCCAAGACTGTTCTCCAATCCAGACTCTATTTTGCAAAGAAATGAAAGAAGGAACTGGTCATCTATGAATATGTCTACAGTTTTAGCAGCAGTCCTTATGAAAATAGAAGCACCATACAGCCCTAGATGCAATGTTAGAATCAGCTGCTTATTTGTACCATATTATTTTTATTTTTTTAAAAGCTGTGAATCAAGACAAGGATATTAATCCCATTTTATAGATGAAAAAAAAAACCTTAGCCCTGATGGTTAACAGATAAATCATTGAGTTGCTTAAAAATATTAAATGGATTTAAAAAAAATAATGGCCAGCATTAAAGCACTTGGAAAATGTCAGAATCAGAGAAAGATTCTTTTGTGGCATTTTGATTATCACTTTGTAACATGCATTTCCTCTCTTATCAGTTCTCAAAATAGTTGTATAGAAAATACTGCCTCATTTCCGACCAGCAGGCCACAGGAAAAGACACTCACTTGCAGAAGGCCCACGTCAGGAGCTGTTAATATCTTCCTACAAACATCAAATGATTCCGAGGGAGTTTTGAAGATGTCCCACTTTAACCTCCTGACACCAGTGTAGTCAGGTGGGTGGTAAATGCCACTTAGTGTCCTTTGTAAATCAGGAGTTTTTCTGGTAGCTGGGATGGTATGCTGGGTAGCCCGGAACCCGAGTGAAAAGTTGAGTTGTGAGACCCAGATACAAGAGGCCTTCCAACTAGTTCACCCAAGTCACATGGAATTACTTTTCTTTTTTCATCCACTTTAGCTTTTCAAAGAGCAAAGTCATCAAAGCAAACATCACTTTGCTCACCACAAACGCTGAATAATATCCTGAGCCATATACGTACATCTCAGAGATGTTCTCTGGTCTCTGTAATGTCCACAGGTCCAGGAGGGATGCACTTGTCTCCATGTTACGTAAAGAAGCAAGCCCTGCTTATGTGGTCCGTTTGGCAATGTGCCAGTCTCATTCTGTCCAACTACTTGACAGTTGTTTGAAACCAAGCTAACAACATTAACAATGACACTTCAAAAACTGGATGCTTTCCCCAGCCCTTGTCAGGCAATTGTATTGAAAACAAGTGGTTGATTCGCAGTAAATAATGTTCAAACAGGTAAGAGACTCTTTGAATGCCAATTATATTGAAATTAAGTACAGTAGATGGGTTTAAATTCTCTTAAGTAATTTTCTATTTCTAAAGTTAGTGCTTATCTACACAGGATAGTGACCATATGACCACAGTCAGCCTGTGCAAAGGAATCAAGGCAGGCTGGGCCTTTCTCTGTGCCAGGGACTGATAAAGAGTGAGTCTCCTACTGTTAGCAGTTCTGGGTGTAGAAATGGACTCACAACATCCTACTTTGGTTTAATCTTCGGTTAAGAAGTGCTCAGACAGGGGGAGAGAGATGACTCAGTGGTTAGGAGCATGTGTGCCTCTGCCAGAGGACCTGAGTTTGGGTCCCAGTAACTGTTCCAGGTGGCTCACAACTGCCTGTATCTCTAGCTCCAGAAGATCCACACACCTCTGACCTCTGCAGGCAACTTCACTTATATGCACATAGCAACACGCAGACACACATCCCTACACAACGTGAAAAATAAAAAAAAGTATATTTTTTTTATAAAGGATTTTTAAATCACAAATACACCAAAACCTTCTTGTAGGATCATTCAGAGCTTGCCCATGTTGGCTGTCTAACGTCAGGAAGAACAGTCAAAGAATTAGAGGCTTCAGTTAATATTGCTCTGCAGGCCAGGGAAGCATGCCTGTCTATGCCAAGGGCTTGCTTTAAGGCTTAACTTCACATGAAAGGTTCAGTCACATTGCTTAACAATTTTGTTTCAAAATCTTAAGGTTCCTGTCTATAAATTGGTACAGCGTTATATCACACAAATTCTCCTCCATACAAATAGCTTCAAATGATGCCATTGAAAGAAGCCCCCAATACTTTTAACACTGAGGATATCTTACATTCTCCAGGTGTTGTGAGATTCTTTCCAAATTAAGAGATCCATGAATGAGAGAGGCGAAAGGGCTATTAGACATCTTATCTAACATCTCTGCGTATGCTGAAAGGACTTGCTAATAAGGCAGTAAGTCAGAACTGATACACATACGCTGCGACTCTATGTTCACTATGCCCAAAATACACTTTGAGTGAGTTAGCTATTGAGAAATTTTATGAGAAAATTTAAAGGGTGTGGGTGGGCTTGGGAAACATCTGGAGAGCAGTGTAAGACAGGGTTGAATGCACCACTTAATTTAGGATGAATGGGAGACAGAGGGCGAGAATCACCCAGCCTTCTGGGACTGTGATCCCTGTCAGAAGGAGTCAGGCTGCAGAGAGAAAGTGCTATCCCCAATATTTCATATGCTTCAGCACTTACTATGTATCCACCTCACGGCTGCTGACTCAGCAGGTGCTATGATTTGAATGTGAAATGCATGCCACAGGCTCTTGTGTTTGAACACTTGGTCCCCGGTTGGTGTTTCAAAAGGTTGTGGAACCTTTTAGAAGCTTGCTGGAAGAAGTGGCTTACTGGAGGCATTCTTGAATTTTAGGGCATAGTGTCACTTCCTGTTTGCTCTCTGCTTCCTGACTACAAACACAATGTGATCAACAGCTTTCTGCTTTGGCGGCCATATCTTCTATGCCCTGTTGGAATATATTCTCTTAAATTGTAAGCCAAAATAAAGCCTCCCTTGAATTGCTTCTTACTAGGCATTTTATCAGAACAAGAAAAGTAAGTAGCACTGCAGGTGCATCTACAGGACATAAGTGTTTGTGGCTGGATGAGAGTGGTCGAGAGTGAGCATGACAGACAGCTAGAGCTAAAGATAGAGACTAAGAGGAAGTCAGAATCTGCAGGCCAATGTAGTGTCTATAGATGATCAGAATAAGCAATATTTACTTAGAGGTTCTTGAGAACACCAGCCACTTGAAGAAAATGCCACAAGGATGTAGAAAATGACGTATTTGGATGCCATTCTAACAAGGAAGTTGGTCATCACTTGTCCCCATGACTTCACTGGGCTATGTTTAGATTGTACTGTAAAGTACAGAGAAAGTCTGAGGAACTTGCTAATGAATCTGGTCTCCCACATTCAAAATGAGGTTTCTGAATATGTGTGCTCATTCTATTTTGTTCAGTCCTTTTCCATGCAAACAGCAACAGATGGTTATAGGGGGTTGAGAGGAGTAGGAATCCAGAAGGAAGTCTGAACCACCTCCTCTCCTTTCTTGTTAGGACCTTGCTGGATGAACCCCATAGAACAGAAGATGGTATTAGAATCAAGAAAGGCTTCACAGTCTCAAGGGCAGTTGCTCTCCAGGTCTTTTAATTACCCCATAAAGGATGGAAGGAGTGTGAAAAAAATCGTTTTGTATCATCAATGCTAGATAAGGAAAATGGCTTAGATATTCAGCGCTTTGGTTTTCTTATAATGGGAACATGGCAGATTCTCTGATCTATAAATGGAATTAAGTCATTAAAATGCTTTGATTTACTGTCTGAAACAGAGTGATCATTTTATAAAATACTTTGCTGCTGGTGGTGAAATTGTTCATATTCGTGAAGGTTTATAAAAAAAAAACGGTGCATGGATTCCTTTAGGATGAATTTCTACCTCATTCACTCCAAAATTCTGGTCATTTCATTTACTGTAACATCGTTTGCTTGGGCCTCAGGGCTGCAGAGCATGCCATTCCCTATGCAGGGTCTCTCAGGTCTTAAAGCTTTCCACAGTGGCCTCTTATTCAACAGTCATGTTTCAACTCAAGTGACACCTCAGAGATACTGTCCTGGTTTCATTTCTGTTGCTGTGATAAAATATACTGACATAAAGCAACTAAGTGAGAGAGAGGTTTATTTCAGGCTACAATGCAGGCTCCAGTCCACCATTATTGGGGAAAGTGGGTGCAGGAACTTCGCCAGCTGGCCATGGCATGTACACAGCCAGGAGCAGAGATGAATGCATACATGCTGGCTTGTGTACTTGTGCTCGGTTCTGCTTCACTACTCATAGACTTTAGTACTTCAACCTATGGAATTGTGAACTGAGTCTTTCAACTTCAATTCATTTAATTAAGACAACCCCCCCCACCAGCCGGGCAGTGGTGGCGCACGCCTTTAATCCCAGCACTCGGGAGGCAGAGGCAGGCGGATCTCTGTGAGTTCGAGGCCAGCCTGGTCTACAGAGCTAGTTCCAGGACAGGCTCCAAAGTCACAGAGAAACCCTGTCTCAAACCCTCCCCCCAAAAAGGACAACCCCCCCAATAGAAAAAGCCATTGGCTAACCCAACATAGACAACACTTCTTCATTGACACTCTTTTCTTGGTAACTCTAGCTTGTGTGAAGCTGACGACCGAATTCACCATAATAAATACCCTGCCTAACTTTTCATGAATCAGATCTCATCTGAATTAGTCTCTCGTACATAGTTCTATTTACATATTCCCTATCTATCAAGGTTGATGATGTCTGCTTACAAATTTACTTAGCCTGGTTCCCTACTACACACCTAGAGTATGCCTGCACTGATTGTTTAATAGATACTTCTTAGCCTTGATGGTAAGTTGATTGATGGGTAGCAAGAGAACCCACGCCCCCCAAAAAATAGTTCAAATAGTATCAGTCTAGGCAGTTTGGATGCTCACCTTAGGAGACCTGGATAGAGGTGGGCGGTCCTTGGGCTTCCCACAGGTCAGGGAACCCTGATTGCTCTTCGAGCAGATGAGGGAGGGTGACTTGATCGGGGGAGGGGGAGGGAAATGGGAGGCGGTTGCGGGGAGGAGGCAGAAATCCTTAATAAATAAATAAAAAAAAAACAATAAAAAAAAGAGCATACACCATGTTTCAAGATGGGGAAACCCCAATCAAGCATCGCACAGAAGGACAGCATTGACTTTACAGAAACTGAATCTCCCTATTTTTTCTTCCCCATTTTTCTCAAAGGCAAATTAAGAAGGATTTCTTTGGATGGTATAGTAAGTTTCTTTCACTTACGTAAAATCCAAAATTTGAGGGGAAGAAAAGCCACACATAATTTGGATGTGACTTGTGTGTCCAAAACACACAAGTACAGCTCATTACTTCCATCCCTTTCTTCAGACCTGGGAAATGAAGAGACTCCTCCACACTACAGGACATTTGTATTTCTTATAACACAATTACTTGCTGAGTTCTGCTAGTCTTGCTTGGTACTTAGACAAAAATCCTGAAAATTACTCGGGGGTATGTACATGCTCTACAGATGTTTAAACTATCAATTAAAGATTAGAGAGGCAATCTTTAATCCATCAGAGAACCAAAGTCCAGTTAAGTAATGGTTTGGCAGAAAGAAAGATCATTTCAAGCCTATCTTTCCTGACCTGATTGTGTGAAATTGCTCTAACATTTAAATGGTTGTTTTACAGTCAGACGTGATTTATATTTTTCAATGTTTATACTGTGTTATTTTAATTTCAAATTTCAAATTTTTATAGGCAATGGACAACTTAGCAGAAAAATGTTATCCCCTTTCTTTCTAGCTATTCATGCTGTGAAACAACCTGTTTTACTGTTTCAACCTGTGTTTGTTCTGTTTCAATTGTGCAGAAGGAAACCGTTTTGGCACCTTTAAAAATCAAAGATCTATCACTCACCAGGACAGCATAGCAACTGCACGAAGGGGAATCACGAGGAATAGCAAAAAGCTACAGGGCTTCTAAAATCTTAGCAGGTTTATGGATCACCTAGGGATCTTGTGAAAATGGAGATTTTTTTTCTGGGTCCTTCTGTCTTGAATGGAGTCCAGGACTCAGTGTTTCTGACTCACTGTGGGTTACACCAACACCATTAGTTCTTGGTGTTTACAGATGATACTGCTGAAGACTTAAATAAAGATCACCTGACAGCATTTAGTATTTGCATTAGAGATGACATCAAACTTGTGCTGTTATTCTTAGTTTGCAGAAACACCTGTAAGCCCTTCAAGTCCCATCAAGACAGGGAACCTATTTCCCTAATCCTTAAGTCAAACTGACCATGTGACTAGCTTTGATCATCAGCTTAGGTAGTAGCATTTGCTAGGTGATACATACTAGAAAATAAAACCATAAATGCTGAGAGATCTCTGTTGCTGTCCTTGGAAGCCTGTAGTCCTATAGGACTGTAGCTGAGTTTACTTGCTGGAGAATGCAACACTGTGGAAGAGAACACTCTTCACCCAGTCTCTGGCAATCAAAGATGGCTAATTACTTCCAACTACCATCTTTGAATGGAGCCATCCTGGATCTTCCCATCTCTGGCAAACACTTGTGTAAACAACACAGATGCCTCTAGTGAACCAGCCCCAAAGGAAGATAACCTCAGTCCCTACACAGAAATTGGAGCTAAACAAAATCACTATTGCTTTAAGGATCCCACACTGGGATATTTTGCTTTGTTGTTGTTAAAGGTGTAAGCAGTTAAGATCTTTGTGCTTAGGAGTCCCTTTCTTTCTTGCCTTAAATCTCTATCTTTTTTTTTTACTGTTCAATAATGAAAATTGATATAAATAATTATTGAAATAGCCTTTCATTGCCTTTTAAATGTCATAATTAAATTCCTTTTTTTTTTCTTATTTTACAACCTTGAAAACATGGACAGTTTTGTTAAATAGTATAACAGCTTTCTCCTTCATAGGAGAGATCTCAAATTTTCTTTTCAGTAAGTTTTAGATGTTTCACATTCTTCTGCCAACAGGACAAATATAGTCCTCTCTGTTGAACTACATGTCTAACCCCTGCCTTGTTCCACATCTGAGAAGGTGGCATAAGGTCTACCTATAAAGGGATACTCTCAGCCTGAGAAGAGACATCAGCGACAAAACCTCTTGGGACAGGATACATTTAGCACCATCATCTTTTTCCAGGTTTATCCAATCAGGCATCTCTCCAAGGGTTGGTGACTTTCACCATTTGAATTGGTTCATAAACTTATTGAGCTGAAGCACATTTTTTCTTTTGTATTCCGCTGATAAAATAACACTAATAATAGCTCCACAGTTGTGCTTACATATGAAGGGGCCTTTGCTATAAACAGTTTCACAATAATTAAACTCCCCCTATTTAGCTTCCATTGCCTTGTGTTCTTCAGGTTTGAGAATTCTCAATTTGTAAAAAGGCTCTACTTTTATCTAGAGGCATTCTGCACACCGAGTAAACCCTATCTTAGTAGTAGAAAACTTTTGTTTTAGGAATAACTTTTTTGTTAAAACAAGCAGTGTGTAGGTAAAATAACTACTTTTCTCATGCTGCAATGAAGCCCTTGACAAGCAGGGTTGGAGAGATGACTCAGTGGTTAAGTGGTTATTGCTTCTCTTCTAGAGGACCATGGTGTAGTTCCATGTACCAGCATCAGGTGGTACACAGCTATGTGTAACTTCAGCTCCAAGGGATCTGATGCCCCCTTATGGCCTAGGAGGGCACTCACTCACACATGGCATATGCATAAATTCACATTTTTTACATACTATACACATAAACACAACAAATCTTAAAATCAAAATACGCTGGGCTGGATAGTTGGCTCAATGGCACAGAGCACTAGTTATGGTTGCGAAGGACCAGGATTCGATTCCCAGCATGCACATGGAAATGCACTATCTCCCTCAGGCACCAGGCATTCCACGCAGCTGTCCATCCAGGCAAAAATCTCATTTTGCAAAAAGTAATAAAAACAAGTCAAATGAATAAACAAAACAAAAAACACCCGATGAAACCAACTAAAAGGAGGAAGAGTTTATTTAGGGGTCACAGTTTAAGACGGGACGGGTCTTCCCAGATCTATACTACTGCCTGAATTGCGACTTCTGGCTGTGTACCATTCCTATTTAATCTTTCTTGCTAGAGCTTTGTCTCTCCTCTGACCACTACAATCGCCAAGCACTTCCCTGTGTAGCATCTATTCAGACCTTCAACTGCTCTTTCTTAGCAAATGGGGTGTGCTTCATGCTCTCCGTTGCCTCTCTTCTATCCGCAAGATCCACGTTTATTGAAATCATCTTAAATTATTTCTCAGAGGAAAATGCCACTTGAAAGACCATCATTTCCACCGCAGAACAGCCATTGCCTCTGGCCTGCCCTGTCCATCTTCAGTGCTAATCCATTCAGACCTATGTATTCTCGCACTTTAACAGATAGGGCGGCCTCCAAATGCTCTTCTTGCTTCCAGTAGCCTTTGTTTGCCCTTTTTGTTTACAAACATCATCAGAATTGCACTTCTTCAACCTCCTATATTTGGGAACTCAAATGCCGGGTGGAAAGTCTGCTCAACCAAGCTCTAAATCCACCCTCCAGTCTCTTGGCTCCTTGCTCACTTCCCTTTCACACCTATGGGCATGGTTATCCACACTCTTTGTACCCCAGTAGATCCCATAGTTTTGTTTGTTGTTTTGCCACAGATTGGAGTTATCTTGTCCCCTTGCTGACCCTGCTAATCCACACCCCAGTTTCTTCCTGCCTCTGTGCACTCACTTGCATGCATGTGTGTTGTGCTTGTTCCTCTGTGTGAGTGTGAGTACACCATTGCCATAATGCTCCTGTACAGCTTGAAAGACCAACTTCCAGGTGCTGGTCCTTGTCTTCTTTCCAGTTTCCTGTGGCAGGGTCTCTTAACTGAGGCTTGGTATACCAGGCTAGCTTGCCTATGAACTTTGGAAAATTATCCCATCTTTACCTTCTATCTTTCTGTAGGGACACATTGGGATTATAGATGCCTGTAATATGGCTGAGTTTTATGTGAATTCTGGTGATCCAAATGCCCCCAAAAGGACTGCACAGTGAAGCAATTTTACTCATGGATCCATCTTCCCAGCTCTCTTTGTCCCCTCTGAGTTGAGTGTCTCTACCTGGCCTTGTTCAACTATCTAGATAAATCTCTCCAACAACAGTCATAGTTTATATCTTTGCCACAGCATAAACCATGCAGTTTTGGTCCACAGCTCCTCTAAGGTTCAAGGACCAGAGAAAGTATGGGCCATATTTAACTTACAGCATATTCTCAGTTGACTCTTCACTTAACCTAAAACAGACTAAGAAAATAAACACAGCAGAAACATTTGACAAATAATTAAAAAGGCATTCTCTGTGGAAGATTAAAAGGCAGTTCCTGAGAATGGAAACAGTTTGCAGAAAGAGATAAAATAATCTGAATATATTGGAATTCCAGAGTATGTTGCTTATGGATGCTGGGCACAGGGAATCCCATAGAAAGTAGATTCATGGAGGAAAACCATGTATAAATGGTATAAGCCTCTGTGACCCCATCTGGAAAAATCTGGGCCTTCCAGTTTTAATACTGTTGCCTATCTCCCAAGGGAATATGACAAATTTTCTATATTTACTTCAGGTTCCCTGGGCTACTGGTTAGGTAAATAATCAAGTCAGTTAATATACTCAACTCAACAAGCATGTCTGTGAACTAGCAAGTACACCTGACTTCCCTAAGAAAGACACAGGCACATTATCAGATTATGTGATAATCTCTACAACATGTGCATAGGGTTCCTCATATCTGCCCCATTATATATACAGGTAGAAGGCAGAGAAGAGAGGCAACGGAGAGCATGAAGCACACCCCATTTGCTAAGAGAGAGCAGTTGAAGGGCCGAATAGATGAAAGGTCTGAATAGATGCTACACAGGGAAGTGCTTGGCGATTGTAGTGGTCAGAGGAGAGACAAAGCTCTAGCAAGAAAGATTAAATAGGAATGGTACACAGTTACTCCTTCACCTAGTTGGAGAATGGACCAAGGTGTGTTGCATTGTGTGCTATACAGGGGTTTCTGAAAGAGAAGAGAAAGCAGAGAAAGAGCTACTGGGGAAGAAACATGCACAACCTTCCAGAAAGATACCTGGGAGCATACACTGACAATGCTTTCAAAATCCCACACTCTTTGAACACCAGTTCCATATCTAGAATAAAAGCATGAGGTCATGTTTCCTCAAGTGTGCAAGGTCCATGCATATGACTGTATTATCACAGCATATTTCATAAGGCCCTAAAAAGAATAACAACCTAAGCACTGAGCAAGAGGAGACAAATTCATGTACAAAATATCTCCCAGACTCCATGGTTCATTTCTGGGTTGCTGGCTTTAGTTGCCTTACTTGTCACTATCAATTGAGTTTTTTAGCTTATATTCTCTAATTTTTGCTTTTATATACACATGACACAATAATGTTGGGCAGTGCTTAGAAATGGACCAATATAAGTGAACTTTTTTTTCTGGAAAGACAGCTTTCAAACACCTCTGCCTGTCCTCCCCTCATGAACCCCTGCTGTCCTGTTCCTTCTATGATTGGAAGTCTGGAGAGACAAGATAGAGTGTTGCCCTTAGATCAGTCACCATGGAGTTGAAGTCTTATGTCAGATGTCAGAACATCATCAAATCCTAAGGATGAAAGGCAAAGGCAAACTGGCAGAAAGCCTTACGAATGCTTAGTGTCTTCCCTATACTGACTATAGAATCAAGCCTTATGAGAATGCCTCCTCTGGACCGGAGGCTGTGATAGACATAGACCCTGTACTGCCTGCTCTCAAAACCTAATAGGAGAGATACAATGCAGTTGAGTAAGTTTGTTTGACCAAACTCTACCACCAAGATTGAATTACAACGTAACATCTTTGTTCCTTCCATTCCTCAGTTACAAAACTAAGGAATTAATATGGAGGAATGGGTTTCCATTTCTGGTTAGGGTTGGACAGTTCTCCAACATAATGCTTCTCAATTTTTTTGTTTTGTTGGTTTTATTTTTGTTTGTTTTCCTTTCTTCCTCCTCTTCTTGTGATAGGGTCTCTTGCATCCTACAGCTGGCCTTGAACTGGATATGTAACCAAGAGTGACCATTAACTCCAGATCTTTCTGTCTTTACCATTACAGATTGGCACCTCCTACATCTGCTTTACCTGAAACCAGGGCTGTATGCATCCATGGCAAGCAACCTGCCAACTGAGTTACATTCTCAGATATGTTTCCCATTTAATAAACTTACTAAATTGTTTAGGTATTATGAGTAAATGCTGGGATTGAGGAAGCCCCCAAATCTTGCATTTTTTAACAAGTTCTGAGGTTACTTGTCCCAGCTTGTTTTGAATCATAGCTTTAACAGGCGTCATCTCAGTAAACTCTCCCAAGTATCCTGGCAGGTAGCCATCCAGTGACCTATTTGACTGACAATGAGAATGGCATGTGTAGAGTCACAATGACAAAACAAAACAAGTTCCAAATGGTGGCTCATGCCTACAGTTACAGCACTCGAGAGGTATAAGTGGTCACCAGTTTTAGGCCATTCTGAGCTACAGAAGGAGTTCAAGTTCAGGCTGGCTACATATGAAAACATTGTCTCAAAACAAAATAAACTAATGAACAATAATGGAAATAGCAGAACAAGAATTCTAACTGAGCCAATTTTTCTGTTTCGTTTTGATTTCAAGATATTTAACAATCTTTGCCATTCTAAAATGGCCACATGTAATGTAAATGTAAATGATTGCCACACTCATATAGAATGACCAGGACCAAGAAATTAGTTAAAGTAGACAGATAGTAGAGTGGTAAAGAATGAGGGACTACTCTGTATGGGCTAAGGAAGGATGGAAATCAGTTAAGCAATCCTAGACATTTGATCTTTACATTGAAGGTTAGAACAAAAGTCACCAAATAGAACATGAAATAAAAGGTCCACCTAACATTTCAAAACCCAGTGCATAAGCCATCATTGAACGGACTCATAAATAGGCCCAAGATATCAGGGCACTCATACTTACTTAGTTTACTAGCATTATTGAGTTCATGCATTGAGAACAACAGGGTAGGTCTTATTATTACTCCTATTGCTATCTTCTTTCAAGAGAAGCAGACAGTCTGATCAGAAGGGACTTCCCCTTTCTAATTTGTTTCCCCTAAGTAGGCCTCCTGAGAGAAGTCTGAGTGTCCTCACCCCTGGGTTCCACATGCATCTGTGGTGACACTCCACATAAAGTACCATCTGTGTGGTGCATGCCCAGAGGAACAAAGAGGTTAATTCTCTCCTTTTGAAACTGTGACTCCCACCCTCCCCCAGTTTCTCTAAGTGTTTCCTTTTAAAGAAAAGCCATGGTTCACTGCTACTGGAAATTAAAGACAACAGCAGAAAGATCAAGGTCCAGGCTGGTACCGGCAATGACAGAACATTAAAATCGCTATTTTAATTTCTCTTTCCTTGAACATTGACAAAGACTATTGAAGAAAAGACAGCTATAGCACAGATTAATTTCATATAGTGTGTGTGTGTGTGTGTGTGTGTGTGTGTGTGCTCACTGACACTAGTGTAGGGAGAGGTCAGAGGTTGATATTGAGATATCTTCCTCAGTCACTTCTCTTATTCTTTGAAATATGGTCTCTCACTGAACCTCACTGTTTAATCTAGATTGCCTGGCCAACAAGCTTTCTGGATCCTTGTGACTCCAGTGCCAGTGACTAGATTACAGTACACATCACCACATCTGGCCAATACATGGGTGTTGGGGTTCTGAATTTATGTCTTCAAGCTTGCCTCTAACCACCTTACCCACTTACTCCCCAGCACCATTTCAGTATCTTCCTACTTGTAACTCGAAGACTCATAGACTCTTTGGACTTAATTGAACAAATTGGAAGTGGCTTTCAATTTAGCTGAAAGGGGTGACAATAATAATTAAATGACTGCCTCCATCTCACATCACAACGTGAAGCACCAGGAAAACATGAGAGGGCTTATTAAGTAAGGGTTGCTTTATAAGGTTGAGGAGAGAAAGAATAACAAACTAGCTTTTCTTTTTACAGGCTATACTTCTAGCTTCTCCAACTACAAGAAGCTTTTTCTCTTCTACCTCTCCACCAGATTTGCCTTGACAATCACAATCATACCCTGAACACTCCAGACTTCTTCCTGATGTACTAAAATAATATTTTCAGTACTTACCCTTTTTGACACCAGACTAGAGAGCCAGGCTTCCACTCACAAACCCATGTTTGCATGTAGGTTTTAGAGTGTATGTTTGATGCATACCTAGCTTCTAGAATTGATGGTGTATTACTTCAACAAGATTGACCCAATCTTCTACCTTACACAAATATGCCAACTATCAACAGGGATTTTAAGGTATGCAGAACACTGCTCTCTTGCTACCCAACAAATGAAGAATACATTGGGCAACACAAATCTGTGGTTATCCTTAACAAAGAACTTAACCAAGAATATGGTGGTCACATCACTACTTGATGGGTTAAGCCTTCTCATAAGACATGCAAAGAGGAAAGACAGGCAAAGATAACTGAAAGTACATTTCTCCCGCATTTCAGTATCTTGGGTGCTTAGAAGAATGAAATGAAAATTTGTGAAAAACAGCCATATCAACTTGCTGTGGTGACTCAAAAGTTGTCGTTTCTCAACTCAACTTTGCTGAAACACTTGATTCATGTTGTTCTTATTTAACCTAATTTGCATTGATTTAATCAGTGCTGGTATGCTTTAAATACATAATAAATTGGGATTCTGCAACTCAGAAGACTTAGAATAGCTAAATTTCAATAAAGCTCATTTCAATCTGTTAATGTATACAGCTCTGCCAAGGGATTTAAGAGGATAGAAAAGATACAACTTGCCACATTAGAGGTGAGAAGGGCTTAAAGATACCATGCAGACGAAATGATTTGCAGCAGAATAGCATGAAAAACTATATATATGTATAAATACACATGTATATATATATTTCTTAATTACAGCCTAGAAGCATCTTCTACACTTTGAGTGGCATACTTAGAAGAAAACTCACATATAAATGCAGTGCATTTAATTTTATTCTCTTTCTTTTTTGCTAACACTAAACTCTTCTCTGCTTCTCTGTACCAGCTCTACAAATCAAGTGACATCCAAAGTAGGACCTCTTCTTGCCCATTTGGCAGCCTCTCTCATCCTTTTGCCAAGCTGCATGCATTAGAAGGATTTTCTTCCTAGCAGCCATGGGGATTGGGTGCCTTATGCTCACAGTACTTGCTGAATGGCTGGCCACTGTTTACCTCTGCTTGTGCCTGCCCAGCCCTGCTCCTCCAACCCTTTAGAGTTTATGGCTCAATCAGTCGGCATGCTGTCAGAAATAATTGTTTTGGCAAGGGGTAAAACCACTTGATGATGAAATTGTTTCTTTGTCTGTTAAAGTGCTCTGCAGCAACTCAGAAGTGCCAAGGGCCCAGTCCAGAGCTGGGTTGGAGGCAGAGTGAGGACCAGTGACCATCTAGACTGGCAAAGGAAGAACACAGCTCTGAGCAGGAATGGCAAAGATCTATCTGTGTCAGTAAGAAGGTATACGACCTTGAATAATCTCCAGATGTCTCTGGCCTCAGTTTCGTCATGTGCAGAATGGAGAGGGTTGATTTTCTAATGTCTCCTTAGCTCCTAAGGCAGCATGTGATGTCTAGGACATTTCAGATTTGTGTTCTTTTCAATTAAATGATGCATCTTGGAGATGAATGACCACGGCAGAGCTCAGAGGAATACAGAATGGAATGATTCATACCCTTGTTCATATGACTTTTCCTGAAAAGTGCCACCTGCCTTTGGTGACCTCAGTTCTACCATTGGTCTTTTCAACTTTGCTGTTAAGGGCCAGTCTAGTGACTTGACCAGTCACTACTTTACCTAATAGATCTCCCAACCCACCATCACTCCTAGCAAAGTAATAGGGACAGGTAATGCCCATTTATTTAGAGCTCATTAGAGGCAGAAATGACAGGAATGTAAAAACAACAAAACGCCTTAACTTGTGACTCCCCACGACACAGGCTTACTAGTCATCTTTGAGGATGTTGTTCCTCTTTTTTTTTTCTTGCTGTTGTTTTCTTTTAAACAGATAATCACAGGTCTCTGGCAATAGGATAGATTCCTTATAGACCAGTTGTGACTGGAGGGTTACTTAATTGCTGTATGAACTCCTATCTCTGAAGCATTGAGGGTAGACAATTGGGCACAGGCTTTTTCTGGTATTCAGGAAAAGGAGCATTTTTCTGTATAGTCACAAAGCTGAATTAGAGATGAGGGGATGAGAAAAAGGCTTCCTTATCTTTAAACTACCTCTTTTCTACATATTTTCTAGTACATTCTCCAAGGGTTAGACGCAATCACCGTGAACAGCACGTGTCTGTGTTAGCCTCTCCTATGCGTACAACAGCATCTTTATCCCTGCGGGCAGTGTGATCCAGGGACAGAGTGTAGACTGGGTGAGCCCCGTGGGATCTCCAGCATGCTCTCTGTATACAGGTTGAATCTGTCATAATGCAACCCTTTCTCACTGTCAGGACTCAGACGGCTTCTCCAACAGAGTGGGATAAGAAAGCATTTTCTCCACCCCTAAAAAAACGGCCAGCTCAATGTTGAAGGCCAGTGTTGGCATACTGGCACATGGAGGGGAGGGGAGGGGAGGGGAGGGAAGAGAAGAGGAGAGAGAGACAGAGACTATTAGAGTCAAACCCCAAATCACTGCCTTTTGTGCCTCCTCTCAAGTTGCTTTTTGGAAAGCAAAGAAACAAATGTTGATTGCTATACACAGCCCTACGTATCTGTTACACGTAGGCAGTTTAAAGGGTGTGTGGGGAGGAGTACATCCCCAAAGAAAGGTTGGCGCGGGGGGGGGGGGGGTGGCGAATATGTCAGTCCCTCATTTGGATATATCTTGTCAGTGATGATGTTTCTTACCCCATGCCGTCTTCTTTCCTTCCCCCCGCCCTGAAATATAGACCAGGAAAAAAAAAACAAGAAAGAAAAAAGCTGAGAGTGTTTTTCGTTTCATCAAAGAACATATATTACTTTAGCGGTTTGGTTAAAAAAAAAATGTTGGTTTTCTGCCCACCCCTTTTCAATCTGCCGGTGTCGGAGGTGCTCGGAGAAGACGCACAATTGCGAGCAGCTTACGACACTCAGTGAGCAGTCGGTGCCGGTGCAGGCTCGCGCACACTCCTCGGCGGAGGGAAGGAGTCGAGCGCTGCTCTGCGCTCCGCAAAGCATGAACCGGCCAGGTTTCCGCAGCTGCCTAGGGCACGAATGGCAGGCGTTCTTCAACCGGGACACCAAGGTGGCTGCGATCCGAGGTGGTCATTGCCGATGACATTCTTCAGACTGTCAAATCTTGGGGAGTCTCGAGCCCCGAGTTTGGAGTTGATTTTTTTCTCTCACCCCCCAACCACGTCACAATCTCAACTGCAGAGGAAAAAAAGGGGGACCGAGGCAGGAAGGCGAGAAGCCCAGGCTCCCGGCACGTAGTTGGGAAACTTGCGGGTCCTAGAAGTCGCCTCCCCGCCTCGCAGACCGCCCCTGCAGCCCCGGAGCGCAGCAGCAAAGTGAGACATTGTGCGTCTGCCAGATCCTCGGGCCGCGGAGCAGGGCTGCCTCGGGAAACACAGAGGGGTCTTCTCTCGCCCTGCATATAATTAGCCTACACACAAAGGGAGCAGCTGAATGGAGGTTGTCACTCGCTGGAAAAGGGTGGGTAAGACACTTTTTTAATTAAATTCTTTCCAGAAGAAAAAAAAAAATTTTCCTCCCTTTTCTTTGCTGCCGCATCTAACATGGACTGCATTACCCCGGCTTTGATCTTTCCGTGGCTGTGAACTTTGTATGCTGCCCGGCTTTCTGCATGCTTAGAGGTGAACGTGTGGCTCTGGGGAAGGGGGGGTTCCCTCTGCATTTCTCTATATTGATTTGATTTTTTTTGTCCCTCTTTCCCTCCTCCCCCTCCCTCCCTTCTCCCTCGGAATAAAATATGATATAGATTTCTGACCCAGCGCTTCCAATGGACATTCTCCAGTCTCTCTGGAAAGATTCTCGCTAATGGATTTCCTGCTACTCGGCCTCTGTCTACACTGGCTGCTGAGGAGGCCCTCGGGGGTGGTCTTGTGTCTGCTGGGGGCCTGCTTTCAGATGCTGCCCGCCGCCCCCAGCGGATGCCCGGGGCAGTGTCGGTGCGAGGGGCGGCTGTTGTACTGCGAGGCGCTCAACCTGACCGAGGCGCCCCACAACCTGTCCGGCCTGCTGGGCTTGTCTCTGCGCTACAACAGCCTCTCGGAGCTGCGCGCCGGCCAGTTCACGGGGTTAATGCAGCTCACGTGGCTGTATTTGGATCACAATCACATCTGCTCGGTGCAGGGGGACGCCTTTCAGAAACTGCGCCGAGTTAAGGAACTCACACTGAGTTCCAACCAGATCACCCAACTGGCCAACACCACCTTTCGGCCCATGCCCAACCTGCGCAGCGTGGACCTGTCCTACAATAAGCTTCAGGCTCTGGCTCCGGATCTCTTCCACGGGCTGCGGAAGCTCACCACGCTGCACATGCGGGCCAATGCCATCCAGTTTGTGCCGGTACGCATCTTCCAGGACTGCCGCAGCCTCAAGTTTCTAGACATTGGATACAATCAGCTCAAGAGTCTGGCGCGCAACTCTTTCGCTGGCTTGTTCAAGCTCACGGAGCTGCACCTGGAGCATAACGACTTGATCAAGGTGAACTTCGCTCATTTCCCGCGCCTCATCTCTCTTAATTCGCTCTGCCTGCGGCGGAATAAGGTGGCCATTGTGGTCAGCTCTCTGGACTGGGTGTGGAATTTGGAGAAAATGGACTTGTCGGGGAACGAGATCGAATACATGGAGCCCCACGTGTTCGAGACCGTGCCATACCTGCAGTCCTTGCAGCTGGATTCCAACCGCCTCACCTATATAGAGCCCCGTATCCTCAACTCCTGGAAGTCTCTTACAAGCATTACCCTGGCCGGGAACCTGTGGGACTGCGGGCGCAATGTGTGTGCCCTGGCCTCCTGGCTCAGCAACTTCCAGGGGCGCTATGATGCTAACTTGCAGTGCGCCAGCCCCGAGTACGCACAGGGCGAGGACGTCTTGGATGCTGTGTATGCTTTCCACCTGTGCGAGGATGGGGCCGAGCCTACCAGCG
Organism: Microtus pennsylvanicus; assembly: GCF_037038515.1. Lineage (NCBI taxonomy): Eukaryota > Metazoa > Chordata > Mammalia > Rodentia > Cricetidae > Microtus > Microtus pennsylvanicus. The sequence goes on along the minus strand of NC_134586.1, from coordinate 68,798,827 downwards.
GCCACCTCCTGTCGGCTGTCACTAACCGCAGTGACCTAGCGCCCCCCGAGAGCTCGGCCACCACGCTGGTGGAAGGCGGGGAGGGGCTGCACGATGGCACGTTTGAGCCCATCACCGTGGCTCTCCCGGGCGGCGAGCACGCTGAGAACGCTGTGCAGATCCACAAGGTGGTCACGGGCACGATGGCTCTCATCTTCTCCTTCCTCATCGTGGTCCTAGTACTCTACGTATCCTGGAAGTGTTTCCCAGCCAGCCTCAGGCAGCTCAGACAGTGCTTTGTCACGCAGCGCAGGAAGCAGAAGCAGAAACAGACCATGCATCAGATGGCTGCTATGTCTGCCCAGGAATACTACGTTGATTACAAACCCAACCACATCGAGGGGGCCCTGGTGATCATCAACGAGTACGGTTCATGTACCTGTCACCAGCAGCCTGCAAGGGAATGCGAGGTGTAACTGGCCCAGTGGCTCTCAACCCATGCGCTACCAAATACGTCTGGGCAGCCAGGCGGGCCGGCAGGCACCAGGACGGGTCTCCTCTACGCACTGATGTGTTGACTGAAACTGTATGGGGATCTCTCCCAGAGACTTGACATTTTAGCTTTATGTGTCTTAAAAACAAAAACAAAAAAAATAAAACACAACAAAAACCCCACCCCATAATCTTCAGGACAGTCTGTCTTAAATTTCATATGAGAACTCCTTCCTCCCTTTGAAGATCTGTCCATATTCAGGAATCTGAGTGTTAAAAAAAGGTACCAATCATTGATTTTTTTTTTTGTAAACTAAAACGTTTAAAATAAAATAGCATTTACAGTTTCTACAGGCTGGTGGAACCTGAATGACTGCTACCTGTCTTACTGGAGAAGCAGTGGTTAAAGTTTCCTTGGAAGGTAGATGGGAGTGGAAGTGAGGGGTCTTGGCAGGTGAGAAAAATTTCAAGAAGTCGTGGAGCAAAAATTTTAGATTCGATTTGAAATGATACGAGGGGCAAATGAGGAAAGCTTATCACTGTAATGGTTCTGGTAATATATCTCTGTGGATAAAAGAAAAAAGTCAGGAAGACCCTTCCTAGTCTGAGGACTGGGCTAAGACATTTAGCTGCTTTAAAGTGGTGGGAAAGGCATGATTGGGGCATAATTTCTAGGCCTTTAAGGCAGAGATCAGAGATCTTGGCAAGATCATTGCAAATGGCTTTTAAAAGGCAAAGCCTGACAGTTTATCCTGCAAGCAAGGAACACCCCCCCCCCCTTAAAATAACCACCTTCCAAATCAGCACAAAATTTCCCACCAAATGTCATTTGGTCTTTTGATCTTAATTTTCCTGTGTCTTTTACTCTCCAGAATTAGTAGCAATCTGTGCCCTTTATCATGCCCTCCCATGGCAGAGAGAGAGAGAGAGAGAGAGAGAGAGAGAGAGAGAGAGAGAGAGAGAATATGAATATAAATATCGCAACATTCAATACTGAAAGACAGTCTCTGGGAGTTAGGAGCAGCAAGCCTCAGCTTAGGAGTTTCTGTGGGGAGAGAGGAAGCCCTGAGTCAGGAATCCCCCTTGGGTAATGACTTGTGGTAAGAAAATCCAGGTCCTGACTTGGCAGAAGAGTTTTGCAGGTGAGGTGGGAGATAACCCTCTTTATGCCGCTATTTGTATAATACTGACATGAGAATGATTTGTTAGAACAGAACAAGAATGCTGCCACCTCTCAGATGCTCCTTTTATGTGGTGTGTTGTTTCCCTGTTTTTTCACTTAAAAAAAAAAAGCATGTTAATATGACTGACAGCCTCTCCCTAACCTTCAAAGGCTTCTAGGGTCCGTCATTGACATTGTAGTTGTTTATTTTTATTGAACTAAAGAGTGAGAAAGTGGGAGTAGTGGCAGTTGGGTGGGTTCTAGGAAGGGCAAAAGAGGAGGAAGGAGTGTATTGATGGATGGTATTTTTTTAACCACCTAACAATGTAAGCAGATGTTTGATTGGAACACACTGTCACAGAAAGCCGATAACAACTGGACCCTGTTTCCCATGTTATCGTTCTAACTGATACTAAGGCATGACATCCCCCCCCCCCTTTTATCCCCTGCCTTCCTTTCAAGAGATAAGTACAAACAGCAGGGATCAAGATAGGGGGGTGCTACTGGTGGTGAACACATAACCCAATCTCTCAAAATGAAAATGTATCCAGTTACTAACCTAAAGAGGAAAACCCCACTTTGTCAGTTGCAGAGACGTATTAGCAGAACGTTTCCTTGCTAAACTATGGATTGGTGGTAGATTCATCTTCTACTTTTGAAGATATCAATATGTTTAAATTATGGCTTACAGAAGACTCCTTCTAGAAAAATGTTTTGCAAATCTTTAACATGTTAATCCTTAGAGGATAGTTGTGCACATCACCCCCCCTTTCCCTCTCCTCTCTCTCTGTCTCACAGCTCAAACCTGACATCTGATCAAGAAACTTCTCCTCAGTCTGCTTATAATAACAAGACTTTATAAAACATACCATGTTCCCAGCACTCCTTCAGGTGTGAATGTTTTGGAAGACAGGTGTTTTGTTTGATAACTTTATGGATGGGGTTAGGCTTCCCTTTAAGCACGAGGGTGTTGAATTGCTTTTGTAAACAGATTAACCCTGAGAAGGTAGGAGTAGGAATGTGCCTGATATCGGCAGTTGAACTTTTATTAAGAGCACTTCCTCTGGCAGAAGCATGACATTTGCTTTAGTTTTTGTCTTAAATTACAGCACTATGGCCACTGAAGTAGGGTTCCTATTAAATTTACCTCTTCACAGAGAGACTACAGGAATCCAACACCATATGCTGTTCTTCTCTCTTAGTGCACTAAACGATAGTGTTGGTCTGCTTGGAAGAATTTTGCTTCTAGAAGCAAACCTTTGTGGCAGACAGAAGAACTGCAGTGTTCCTCTGCCCCTTAATATTTGCATTGGAATCTAGTGTGCGTCTACCCTAACACTCACTCCCCAATTCCTTTTCTTTTCAGCATAGCCGGAAGAGAGGGCATAATCATGTTTTGTTTTCTGCTGCTCCACTATTCTCGTGATAAAAATATGTATTGATGATATATTTAGACCCTGTAAATCAAATAAAGAATCTTTAGAAAGAAAGATCAGACATTAGGTATTTTCCGAGCAAATCGTGTGTGGCCAGCTAAGTTTTACTGTTCATATTTGTAGGCAGGAAAGAGTATCCACACACACACAAGAATTTCACTCACATATCAACCTGGTTCAATGTCTCTGGTTTTTTAGAAGGGCAGAAGGAGAGAAAAGCTAAACATAAAGGACAGTGGTGGTTTTAACTAAGGTTTTGTGACACTTGCAATCTTTTATTTCTCAAATTAATTAATCTTTAAGCTTTGAGAATTTAGCTGTGACCCCTCTAAGCAAACTGTTACACATTTAAAAGGGAATCTAATTTTCAGATGTGTAGAACTTTTTTTCCTCCCTATTTTTTTTTTCCCAACAGAGGCTGCTAATCTCATCTTGTGCTCTCTGTAAAGAGTTCAAGGCCACAGTCATGTCTCATTCTGGGCATCGTGATAGGTTAACCCTGTCTTTCATTATTTTTCGAGCTGATTAAGGTTCAACAATGGTATTGGGGCATTTACAAAAATACTTACAGAGTAAGAAAAAAAGTGTTTTCAAATGATGAATGGCATTCTCTCATAATGGTTCTATCCCCAATAGATTCTGAGGTTGTGCCAGAAAGGTAGACTAAGGAAAATTCATTTTGGACCTACATGTAGAGGAGAGGCAGCTCCTGACTCTTAGACTTCTGTCTGCATAGTAGCACCAGCTGCCTCAAAGAAAACCACACATTCTGTACACTTTAATATTCCTATCACAAGAAAACATGATTCAAAAGAAAGGCCAAACAGACATGCATGTTTAAAGTATTCTCCCAAGCTACTCAGTGTGTAAGAGCACCTCACCTTTGCTGCCCATTTGAGAGAGGCAGACATTTGGTGTGACTTCGCATCAACAACACATTTATGAGAATGTGTAAACAATTAGAGGGGCAAATACCACTTGTTATTCTTCCCCAGTTTCCCACGCAACTGCACACATAACATTGGCGGGCTTTGGGGCCACCTGTGTTTCTGATTGGAATTAATCGAGTTGTCAGCAAGTTTGATGCTGTTCTATCTAGCATGGCCAAGTGACAATGGGCACCCCTGGATCATAGACTCTGGTGAAATAAAAGTCATCAGATGCTTCTTCTTGGAAGAAATGATGGAAAAACCAGAATATTTTGTACCTGTGTTAGAGAATGCGTATCAGAGTGCTTCTTATCATGATGACAAGAACCCATTGGATTGGTGCTTATGTTAGCTGGGTTGAGTTGGTCAGTAATGGACTGTAGACCTCTACAAATTTAGCTAGAATATGACTATTAAACATATTCTACAAATATATATTGAAAAGAATTGAGAGATACACCTCTCTCTGTCTCTATACCTGTCTATCTATCTGTATGTATGTATATACTTCCCTTATAGAAGTACACACACATACATACATATATAGTGTTTTATACAAGATAACATAAACCTACATACATATACATACACACAGTAAAATATTACACAACTCTTATCTACCATTAATCACTCTCATTCTTCTGTGATAAACTTGTTATTTGGAGAAGAATGTGATAAAAAGAAGAAGAAGAAGAAGAGAGACACAAATAAAGTACAAAGGACTGACATTGGTTGATGGTATTTTCAAATCCTGTCCCTGAGCTGGTTCAGGTTTGGCAGCTGGGTCTCCTCTAGACCCCTCTTCTCACAGCAGAGTATATGCCTGCTGTCTATCTAGTGGTTAGAGATAGAAATGACATTACATTCTTTTTGGAATATACTTACTTTAAAAATTTTAAAAATGTTCCTGTTGGTATTTGTTTGATTTATTTTCCCTGTGAAATTCAGTAGATATAATTCTAATTTCTGTCTGGCAATGACAGTCATCTCCTAGGTAGACAAGATTCCTAAATACCTTAGGGTTTTTTGTTTGTTTGTTTTGTGTGTGTGTGTGTGTGTGTGTGTGTGTGTGTGTAGGCATGTGTGTGTGAAGGTCCTGACTGTTAAATCCTAATGTTTAAAACAGAGAAGCAGAGAAAATGAAGTGTTTTCTTGGCATGGGTGCAGGCAACCTGATCTGTACAAGAAGAACCTGAGGCCTACAGAGGCTGAGAATCTTGTACAAAGTACAAAGGGTCTAAGCTAGTGAGGGATGCTGGAGTCCATTCTGGTGACCTTTTTATTATATGGAATATTTTTCCTTGAACAATTATTTTCTCTACTCTTATACCCACCAAAGATACTATACTCTAGAGAGAATATATTTGCCAATATATCCTGGTTGAATGCTGAACACATTCTTATTGAACATTATGAGTGTGGTGACACACACACACACACACACACACACACACACACACACAGATACAGAGAGAGAGAGAGAGGAATTGGTATTTCCATGCTTGGCTGGTATGCTACTGGCCTCTGTAGGATCGAGGTTGAAGGTACAGCTAAACATCTAAAAATGAACAGGTTGTCTTTAACGCGAAAGAGCAATTTGACCCCAAATATCAAGAATGCTGAGACTGAGATACCTGACTCCATGGTAGGAAAGAATCCTGGGACTATGTCTGTACTAAGACAGAGTGGTCTTTCTCAGCTTTTATTTCATCGATGTATTTCCCCCTTTAAGGGCCCACTTTCTCTTAACCAGGGAGTTGAAAGTTTAAATTAAAAAATCCTCAGGTTATTTGTTAATCAGCAAAGGACATAGTTAGCACATCCTTCCCAAAGAACATATGGCAAACCTTAAATTAACTAAGAAAAAACTAGTTGGAACCATCAACTGACCCACTTTTCCCTTTAGCAAGACCTCATTTAGGAAACATAGTAAGGAAGGGATCAAGTTAATGGTGAAAAGACTTGATTGACACAAAGGAAACCAACAAAGTCTGACATTCCTTCCAGTGGAGTTTTGGGGTCTAATCATATCCAGTCAACCTTTCTCTGCATTGTCCTACCCCAAACAAGATTGCAATGTATTTGAGACAAGGATGAGCATCAATTAAGAGAAAAGAATCAATGTGTTTACTCAGGAGTGGGGTGGGCATGCAAGTTAAACGAGTTACCTCAGAGTTTAGAAACAGGCTTTCTGGAACTGAAGACATTGCTCACAAATGTATGTGGGGCTAGGGATACCAAGGGCAGGACCGACACCCACAGGATGGCATGGGGGGGGCAGAGAGGTATATTAAAGGCAAATACTTTATGTCAGGGTGATTCATGCTAACCAAAACACAACTGCAGGGCAGTTCAAGCTATGCAAACAACAACAAGAAAAACAAAAACAGAATCTAGATGTCAGGAGTTGTGGTCTTCAGACCGGATGCTATTCTTCATTTTCCAGAAAAGATGAAAGTTTTGGATGCCCATACCTCAGTAAGTCTCATTCCCTCTGCATTTGAGAAGGATTTATGTGGTATTCCATGAGGATACTTTCCATTCTGTACTTCGATTTCACCATTTCTCCCATCAATAAAACATGAAACAAAAGTAGTTTTCAAGTTAGTGTCATTTAACCAGAAAATTAAAACCTCCCTGAGTTCCCATTCCCCAGATATTCTGATTCATCAGGCTTGCCTGCATATGAAAGCGAAAGAGCAGATAAAAAACTTACTGAGATATATGAGCTTCAGAGAGGTAAATGGAAATTCAGAAAAAGAAAGATGAAAAAGTTCAGGCGTGTGTGGTATGTATGACTATAGATTTGTCAAATATGCTGAAAGGTTTATGGAGATACCCAACCATGCATATATGAGTGCTGAGATGCAGGACTAAGACACATACCCAATTAAAACAAAATAGAAAGCTAAGGAATGCTCCTGGAATGAGATGAATGAAGGAAAATATTTGTCAAGGATTTCTAAAATAAGTTAATGTGAAGTGGCTACCATTGCGGTTAAGAAGATGAAAGCATCCTATTAAATTAATAATGTAGGGGATGAGTGGAGGGAGAAGAGGAGAAACATGAAGAAATGCAAAACAGGAGAAAGAGATGAGAGGACTGGAAAGAAGAGAAGACTTTCAAGATTTGTGCTTTACATTGTTGAAGCCACCATCACTGGCATCTGAGCTAGATTAACTCCTTGACCCTATTTAGTTGTTTTTCTTCTAATCTAAGTAGTTAGCTATTTGCTTCCTCTCATTGGGCTATTGGGAAGCCATTTTCGCTCAGCCTGTGTGTATGGGACCACTGGGGACTTTTGGTAATAATAATGACTAGGGGAGGTTTTATAAATCTTTCCAGATGATTGAATTCACAGGTGACCCAGGTTAAGAATCAAGAATTTAGAAGGTATTATCATCATATGCTGTGTTTTTCAGCTATATACAAGATATATGCCTTGGATAATAGCTTTGGAAGAAGATATGATGAGCCTGTAGCTAGGCTGGGTAGGGTCCTAGTTAAGCATGGACCTCCTTATTGCCCAGCTGCCCCCATTGCCTCCATCTGGTGGCAGTGACGAATTCATAAGTACAGGTCAGCTTCAAATTTATTTCTGAAGCCTTGTTAGCCTAGCAAGCTCTGCTAGTGAAATCCTTTATTGGATTTCATTTTCAGAATAGTCTTCCAAGGCAGACATAGACTTATCACATTTCAAAGACATGAAGACCGAGTCTTAAGGCAATATGCAGCAGGCACAAGGTTATTGATTCCTGGAACTTCTGCCTCTCAGCTGAGCATCCTTATTCTTCCACATCTTCCTTTTCCCTTTGGCTGATCATGCCATTATGAGGTCAAATACCCACATCTGTTCTTCTTTGAGTCCTAGGAGACACACTTGTCCTCCCTCTTAATGCATCTCTTCCCCTCCGTTAGTACACTGGCACACAGTTTCCTCTCTGCCTTTGTGTGTATCCTCATCCTCCCTGAGACGACATGCTTTCCTTTGCCACTCAAACCTCTGGGTTGGCAAGAAACATACCCCACCAAAATGGAAGGTTTTCAACACTTTCCTAATACCTGTAATACCAAAATATCTCCTTTGTAGTCAACCCACAGCTACCGAAAGTTTTGCCACTGGCTCTTCCAAGAATGTGAAGGCAGAATCCTAATAAGACTTTGATTGATGTGAGGTGATTATTCTACTCAGAGATTCTGGCAGTTTGAACAAGAATCTTGGCCCAGGGTGCTGCGAGACAGGGGTAACTTAGAGCAGTTGGTCTCATATTCAAAGAGCCTGCAGCTAAATAACTAGGGTGGCATATATTTAGCCAGGTGACCATACCTTGTTCAATGCACATGAGCCATCCCAGGTAAATGCTCACCTAGCCCATCAGCTTCCCAGTTGTGTAAGAGCTTAAATAAAGGTCAGGGCGGAAAAACATTTATTTTCCTCCTTAAGCCAGCATCCTCTTTGAAAACAGTGTATTTTTTAAAACATTTCCCATCAGCACGTCTATCTTCAATTAAAAATTCTACATATGAAACTGTGTGTGGCAGGAATTCCAGCTCAGAGATATTGTGGGCGGCCTCGAACAAAAGGGAGAAGGCTCAGCAGCATTTGGAAGCTGGATTAGTCTGTCACAGAAAGGTCTAGAAAAGCCAAGTTACACACAATTAATGGAACAATACAACAATCTGTCTTCAGCTGGCCCAGGCATTCCTGTCATTTGTCCCTCAGCTGCAGAACCACGTGGGCTGTGATTTTGTGTATCTGCTCCATCATGATGCCGTTTTCAGTGAAATCTTTATTTCTAGCACTGAGACTGGGGGGTTGCTTTTTTTTTTTCTTTAAATTTTTTTTTTTTTTTTTTACTCTAACCAGAACAGTCCCTTTTTGGAGCTCAGTCTCATTCTGCTAACTGCCCAGGCCATTTTTATCTCAGCCTCTCCCCTCTTTCAAAAACCATACATGTATAAAAAAAGACCAAACTACACAGGGGGTGAGAGGATGAAGGATAGTATAGCTGGGTTGCTCTATATAACATATCAGGCAGACCTTTTACCTTCTAATTATATTGCTCAGCTCATTCAATCAGGGAGCAATAGTTTCTTTCATAAGGATTGAGTACATATTTATTGAAGGAAAAATAAAACCATTTAGCCTGTAAATGATTGCGCTTATGAAGGTGAGGCCCAAAGCCAGAGAAACCTGGAGGCAAAGCTCTGGTGGACTTGCTGTGGGAGTGCGCAGAAGATGCCTCCCTATCTTCTTGAGTCATTTATAAAAGATGATCCTTTAGCTAGAGGGTGATAGGCAAACTGTTCAGTCCTTCAAATTTTGTCATCTGAGCTCCGCCATCAGTCTGGATCTATTTTTGTTCAGATGATTTTCAACATGTTTAGTCTGAAAATTAAGTAAGGGCTGTTGAGACTGCTGAGAGGGTAAAGGAACCTGCGTTCAAGCCTTAGGACACGAGTTCAAGCTTGAGGACCCTCGGGGTAGAAGGAAAGAATTGAATCCTTCAAGTCCTTTGACTAGAAAATACCTTGCCTTTACCATTGTGTTCAGGCAGGACTGGCGGGCATAATCCATTACAGAACATGCCAACAGCATTCACATGTTTTGTACCCAAATATGCACATACAAGTAAGGAGTTAGTACGGTTCTCTCCACATTTACATGGATTGAAGCCTAGTGATCCCTCTTCCAGAAGCACTGGTTATGAGGGTTTTTGGTGACGCAGCAAAACTTACCACAGCTCTGCATTATCTGTAATCCACTGACAGTTCCCAAAGAGGAAAGCTAGTCAATAGCTTGAGGTCACCATCCAATGCCTACGCTTTTACTCAAATATTGGTTATATTAAATCATACCAGTCCCAGGATACTGAGCAGACATACATGCCTTTAGATAAAGACCATGCATTTAACAGCCCTTTTCTTTGTGTGCAAGCAATCCCAATTTGATTGTATGAAGCAATGAGAACAACTGAGAAGAACTTTTTCTTCTGAGAAAGGAGGTTGAGCATCAAGGCAGAATCTCTGGTACAGCTTCGCCAGTTTTCCCCTAGATCTTGAGCTAGATGGCTTTGCTTGTAAAGTTCGTCCTTCCTGTGTCCATGGTGAATTCTAGCTTTGCTTCTAGCTCCCAAATTTAGTTGTCAGGTGGAGTATGTAAAAGCATACTGGAAGGAAGGGTAATTCCCAGCACATTCTCCTGCACTGTGACTTGGGGACTGGCAAAAAGGTGACTTCATCAGCGTCACCCCAAGGGCAAGCTCCAATGCCCAGAGAGATCTAGCCAGTCTCACTAAGAGGAATACATTTGGCCAGAGGAAACAGTCTTTGTTCCACTTATGTGTTGAAGTCTGAATTTATCCACCACACGCCATTTCTATGGTTTCTCAGAGGGAAAAAAGTTAAAAGAATTGCTCTACTTTAGGTTTCCAAACGAATATTAGCAACACAGTATCAGTACTATCAGAGAAAGGTCTCACTATTAGGGAACCGAGGGAGTCTTTGAGTGTCAGTGTCTGTCCTCGTTGACTTATTTTGTTGCTTGTTTTCTGCCTCCCACCTTCTCTTCTTGCTTCCTTCCATCATCAGTCTCTCCTCTTTCTTTCTTTTTATTTATTCCTCTTAAGTTCATAATTATGAACCACACTATGCTTTTCCAACTGGGGCAAAATTGCATTAAAAGAGCAAACACTGGTTTTTGAGGGTTAGCAAAAGTATTCCTCAATTTTATGTATAAAGTACAGATATGCATATACCACATCAACAGTTATGCAATATATATGTAGTATTGAAATCTCAGGGCAACAGAGGACAGTTTTTCTCACTGGGAGGAGGTAATGATGAGGGGTGGGTAAAGTTTGAGGACACTAAGCTAGGCCATCATTGACATGGTGAAGACATAAGAGCAAAAATGATAAGCCTCTTGGTAGATCATCAATCAAGGTTTTGAGATGAAGAAGAAAGGGGGTACATGTGCTCTGAAAACAAAAAGAAGATTCAGAAATTATGTGGACAGCTGCTGTAGCCACTAGAACACATGGTCTTACCAGGCTCTCCTGGACTCAACATATCCCACAGTTGTCGTTTGGAGGCTTCATGATGCATTAAAAAATATGGTGATTATGGACTTAATAGATAGAGTCCTACTTCTGCCTCTGTTTACTGGGTTAGCTAAATCATCCCCCTTTTGGACTTCAATATCCTTGTCTATGAAATTTAGGAAACAATTTCTTGTGAGCCTGTTTCACAACAATCCAGTGAGGCTCAAGAGAGACAAAGTTGTTAAAAGAACCTTGAAAGTAGCAAGACTCAATGCAAAGGTTAAAGGTAGTGAGAAGTCTTAGGATAGCAGTGACAAGAGTTGTGTGGTTTCCTATTCCCATGTGACTTCTAAAGGCCACATGCACTCCTTACATCCTTTCTGTGAGTCATTGTTCTGCATGAGGAACCTTGCCATTACTATGCTGAGCCTGGCCACACCAGGCAGGCCACTGAACAGAAAGGAAAAGGCCCAGGTCACCCAATCTATTTCGCCATTTCGGTTCTTTGAATATCAGTTATCACACCTGTAAGATAGTCCTACTCAAGGTGGCCTTGAAGTATTTTAGGAAAATTATCAGAAATCATATGCATTGGATATGTTAAAAAGTTGGCCAACAATAAGTGTTCAATCAACATGCATCTTGCCTGTGTCCCTTTGGCAATGCAGCTGAATACCACGTGTATAAAAATAGGATGAGGGTAAATGGGATTGGCATGAGAGTCAGTTGATCCCCTGATGATCTAAGAAGAGATTTGAAGGAATGTGGAGAGCACTAGATCACTACAAGAAAGAGTAAAGAGCTGGATTGGAAGTAGTGATTAGTGGAGAATGGATGGAGAGATCCCTTTGTCTGTTGCTGGGGTCAAGCATAATACTTAGAAAGGAAGTAGCACAGACCTCACATAAGGCCCTGCCATAACAGATACTTTGTGCCTAGTCTACAGTGTGTGCTTTAATATTATTGTCTAATATAGTGGCTCTCCTCAGTTCTAGCAACAGATTCTTTATGCATTCATCCTCTACACACCTCTCCTCTGCCTCCTATACCTGCTTCATCTCCTCAGAGCTTGGAGACTTCTGGAGGAAGGGGGGAGCTGAAATTTTACTTGGTTCAATGGTAATCATGCTTTGCCATCAAAAGTGCATGTGTTGCTTTTGTGAGCCTTCGAGCACTGACAACTACAGTGGTGTTGTATCTGCCAGCCTTTGAGACAGTATTTTTGGACTGCACAGCCAAGTGGTTCTGACCTCAAGTTAAAGCCAGACACACATGCTGCAGCAAGCTGCCCGCTGGGCTCCCCATGTTTATACACAGAATTGCTAACCCAAAAGAACTGCAGCTGAAAGAGATATGAGAAAGGAATGAATATGTTTCGGTTTTTATTTTGTACCCAAACCAGCTCTTTGAGGGGGAAAAAAAAAACAAGAAAAGGGAGGGAGGGAGAGAGAGAGAGAGAGAGAGAGAGAGAGAGAGAGAGAGAGAGAGAGAGAGAGAGAGAGAGAGAGAGAAAAGAATCACTCTCCAAGCTGGTGCCCTGCCAAGCTTCCTCCCCTCCCTTCCTTGTCCAAGCACTCCACCGTCTGTGCAGACTGTATAACAGCAAGTTCTGGAAACAGGCTGAGGAATCTGGGCCAGTCCAGAGGGTGTGCTATTTGGGTATCTGTGTCTGGTAGGGCTTTAGAGACTTTGCTTTTCACCTTAATCTTTTATCAACTGCCAACCCTTGGAAGCACATCTGTTCCCATCAGCTTCTGTTTGTAAAATGAGACTAAAGGTAACCTCTCCAGAGAAATTCTCGTCTCTTCACTGTAGTTCAGAGCTTCCACTAACAGCTTGGCTCACCAGACAGGACTACAGTGAATTAAAGAATGTTAATAAAAATGAGATAAAACATCCAGGGATCATTTTTTTACCCCCCCAATTCTTCTATGCTCCCGTCTAAACGTTATCTTGTCAGAAAATTTGCTCCTGTGATCAACATGAATTCCCAAAGCAATTTTCTAGGAGCAGACATAGATTTGCCATAATCACTAGGAGCTTTCATTCGTGTGCTGAGTAGGGGGTGGGTTCCTGCTATTTGTCTCACCATTGGGTAAGCAATCCTTTTTCGGGACACTCACCAGAGGGTGAAAAGAGGGATATGAGATTTTTCCCCTTTTTAAAATAAGTAGGGGCAACAGAGAGGAGATAGTTCAAGTATCTGGATTGTGGCTTGAGATGGTAAGTAAGTGCTTAACTAAGAAAATAATTACCAAGACCCATGAATCTGTGCCCACAAATGTAACGGGCACTAAGTAAATAGAGTGGCTTACAGTGTACTTAAATTTAAACTGTCTCACATAGATTGTATCTATGCTTTACAAGAAGGGCAGATTAAACACACCATGGGATAACACTTGTGCTGCTTTCATGATCATGTTTGCTTGACCATTGACTGTCACAGTCATAAAGAATGAAAGAAACACAAAACATCTAGAGATCAATATACAAATTGTGTGCAATTTGACAAACAACTCCAAATCCATTCTAGAATGGTTCAGTATTCCTATTTTGAAAATAGGGTTAAATTTCTGCATTTTGCATATTCTAAATGAACACAAGCCTTCAATAAGTATTGTCACCAAAATTCTTGACACCATCCTCATATTTGGTACAAAATCTAACTGAACAAAAAATGTCTTATTTATATATAGTAAACGCCCTTTACAATGCTATTTATAATAGAATGATATTTAGTGGATGGATCACCCTAAATGGAGCTATATGTTTCATATGATACCATTAAGCTGGTTTAAAATTTAATAGATGCCCAAGGAACTGTTATGTGCTAGTTCAGTAGTTTCAAACAACTAACAGGTGCCTGCTATTTTTACCACTTTCCTTATGTTCACACCTTTCATGCCACCTCCTTTTTTTATATTAAATCAAATTTTCATGATAATACAGCATTTATTGAAATCTAAAGCCATCTTTGAAGTCTTTCCCAAGGTTTTCTTTTCTTCTTGTGGTCCTGTCTCTCAATAACAGGAGGAGTTCAAGTAGTTATGGCCCTTAGCACTGTTTACCAGTCTAGATTGCCCAGGATATCTTCTCTTGTTGTCTACACTACACTATGCTATTAATTTATTTTTGTATCTAAAATATATATGCATGTATATAAACACATGTACTGTGTGTATGTGTTCATGTGTATGTATCCATGTGTGTGTATGTACTTGTGATGACCAGAGATCAATACCAATCAGTTGTTATCTTCCTCTATTGCTCTCCCTCTAGAGCATTTTATTCAACCTTTTTCAGATAGACTGACTACCCAGAAAAGCCTAGTCATCCTTCTGCCTCTACTTGCCCAGTTCTGGGATTACAGAAACGCAACATCATGCTCACATTTCACGGGGATCTTGCCTGCCAAACACTTTACTGACTGAGCCACCCCCATCCTGTGTGTGTGTGTGTGTGTGTTTGATTTTAAAAAAATTATGTAATTGTGTAGATGGGTGTTTTGCATGCATGTATATCTGTATACTACAGAGGCCAGAAGAAAGCATTGAATCCCCTGAGACTGGAGTTCCAGATGGTTGTGAGCCACCATGTGAATGTTGAGAATGAAACCAGGGTCCTGGAAGAACAGTCAGTCCTCTTAATTGCTTAGCCATTGCTCCAGTCCTTCCTATTGATGTATTTTGCATCACATTGTATACTATTCATGGTCAAGGATCAAATACTCTTCAGTTCAGTTGGTCTCTAGGTACTGTGGGTCCTGCAAATAGAGAAAGCATGGTCGTGCTCTCAAAAGGTTTACACAACAAGAGGACAGCTAGAAGGTCCACACGTGACATGGAAACCAAAGGTGGGAAAGAAACCCTCATCTCTTTCAGTCACTGTTATGGATGCACAGTTATCCTAGGAGACAGCAAAGGGAGAGAATTTTCTCAGCTCACAAACTAGATGGGAGGTTGAAGAGGGTTCGAGAAAGAAGGGGTGCAGATTTGGTTAAAATTTGACATGTAAAACGGAAAGATAGTGTTTCTCAAAGGAACAGTTCGCAAGGTACAATGGCATGAAGGCCGCCAAAGGAGTGGGAAACTTCTGCCAAGTCTACCAGTGAGATGCACAGCAGTGAACCATGACTTGATTTTTCATAAGTAGATACTTAAGCAGCAGGACAATTGAGAAGCTAATTTTGTTCCATTTCATAAGGAATATATCTCATCTCTTTAATTCATGCTGATAGAGAGAGAAAACAACTTATCACTCTTATACTCTCTACCTGCATTCATGCACTGAGTGCAAACAGCAGCCTAAGGTATCCCACAGGGAAAGACAGAGGACGAATTACCGGAAGGTGTGTTGATGCAGCCCCCAAAAGAACAAGTGATTTGAAGAACATCTTCTGAAACCAGAGACAATGCTGCGACAATATAGGGTTGTTGGAAGGGACAGGTGGGGCCTGTTCAGGAGACCTCTGGCACCCATGTTTCATTTTTAGAAAAATCTTCCAGTGTTAAATCTTAGCTTGCAAAATCAATTCAGCCTGACTTTAGGAGCCTATGCAGATACAGGGAGTGGGTATGGAAGCCAAGTGGTCTGAAGAGCATAGACCTGTTTTGTGAGCTCTGAACCAGCACTGGCCACCAGAACCTCTGTATCATTAAAAGGAGTGAGCATGGTAAAAATGTCACTTTGAATTTGTATTCTTCTGAGTCCCTGGCAATTTATAACTTTTAGTTTCTCCACTTTCCCTTTCTAAACATTCTATGCAGATGGAATCATACAATATGCAGCCTTTTTTGTCTGGCTTCTTTAACTTAGCATGCTTTCAAGGTTTAGCTGCACTGTAGCATGTATTTTGAAATATGGCAAGCATATTCGTATCATGAATATACCTCACTTTGATTATCCACTCATGTCCTTGATAGACATTAGCTGTTGTAAATAATGAAGAAGGCTCTGCATACTTGTGAATACATTTATGTTCAGAGTGTTTCTCTTGTTTTTATATCTAGAAGTAGAATGGCTAGGTAATAGGGTAATTTTATGATAAACATTTTAAAAACTGGTTAATCTATTTTCCAAATAATTCAGCTAATTTATATTCCCATCAACAAACCATTTGGGCTTTATTCTACATTTTCTCTATCTTAGCATTATCTTGTAAATTTATAGCTATTTTTATTTTACTTACATTTTAAATTGTGTGTGTGTGAATATTGTGAATTGAAAATTGAACTAAATGCATATGCCAGTGCCCGGACAGCCCAGAAGAGGATATCAGATTCTCTAGAGCTGGAATTGCACGTGGCCATGAGCACCAAATATGAGTGCTGGAAAAAAAATGAGTCCTCTCTGAGAGTACCTCTTAACTGCTGGGCCTGAACCTAATTGTGTTTATCCAGGACTTTTGGGAAGCAATTAAATTAGATACTACGTCATTAAGATGAAGATCACGTACCTGGATTCTGGTGGATGTAAAAGGAGACCTCACAAAGAAACATATACATGCTCCTCCCATGCTTTATGGGGAACAGGAAAAGGGCAGTGTTGAACCTCATGCTAGGCTATCCAAATGCCTATAGTTTTCTCACCCATAAAGAGATTTCTCACTGCACTAGAGGAAATAAACTAGTTTTTCTCTATATCTAAAGACACCTGCTTCAGGTATTTCATTACAGTAATAAGAAACTGACTAATACACTCTGGCTTTCTGTTCTCCACTTGAAATCTTCATCTCACTTTATGACCAGCCCAGACAGTAGGCAGAAAACCACCCTCCCTTTATGGCATGACACAAGCTTCCCTCAGATGCAACAAATGCACCTGTCACGGCTGATGTTTTTTCCACTGCAGCAACACCATTCAAGTAGGTACTTCCCTTGCCAATTATGTTAGTCACGTCCCTATTGCTGTGACAGAGCATTGGACAGAAACTATTAAGGGCGATGACACATTTATATTGGTCCACAGTAATGATGCTGGCCTACTGTGGACTAAAACAAAGAGGAAAAAGTCATCTTAGAGCTGTCTGTCTCATCCCTCTTCCTAGTGTTCAAGTTACAGATATGTGGTGTTATATCAAGCTTCTACATGAGTGCAGGTGGCACAAACTCAAGGCCTAATGCTCACATTGCAAACACTATCCACTGAGCCATCCTCTCAGGCTCTGGGATTACTTTTGGGGTAGGTATCACATGCCTCGTCTATCTCACTGTTTATCCTAAGATTCTCTATATCCACAAGCACACAAATATATATCATTTATAAAACAACTTATTAAACTTTTTACTAATCTCTATTGCCAATTAAAGCCTATGTTTGCTCACTTGACAAAAACTTGTAAATTTTGATCTTTTATTTACTTATTTTGGCTTGTGTGCATATGTGAGGTGTGTGTGTGTGTGTGTGTGTGTGTGTGTGTGTGTGTGTGTGTGTGTGTACATTTGAGTCCTATGTGAAGGTCACAGGTGAATTGGCCTCTGACTGCTAAACTACTTCACTGGCCCACTTTATCTATTTTAGATAGATTTAGAACAAATCTATCACTCAATTGATATAAAGGTTCTGAAAGGTTTGATTCCTACTGAATCAGAAGATGCCCTTTTAATGAGCATGACCTCATTTGAATTATGTAAGTTATCTGCATGACCCAAACTTAGTCGTTGAATTTCTGATGAGCTCCTAAGACTGGTCTGGGCCTTGACCATACACTGCCTTAAATGCACAGATCTTAAGTAGGTGTGCAGGGAGTTGTCTGAATGGATAATTACTCTCTGGTCTCCGTGGGAATCCCAAATCCCTTCAGATCAATGGAGTCAAGAGGTGGCATTTCAGCAAATAGCCAATAGTATTTTATGCCTCTCTTGAGAAGGTGGAATGAAATGGCATTTCCCTTAAGTACCACAGAAAGAAACATTCCAAGGCATAAAGGCAGCTTAACAAAGGAAACAAGCAGAGCTCTATGTTCATACAATGCCATTCAGAGACGTGGGAGAGCCTTTTGCCAATCAAAATATGTTCTCTGCTTCAAGAAGTGAAAAATAAGGGAGGAGAGGAAAAGGTCAGTAGAATCCAAGCCTAGGATCCCCCATAGACAGGCTAAGTGGAACTGGGATGGAAAATGTGCTCTAAGTGGTACCTTTAGACCAAGGGCAGGTATGTCTGTTTGTGTTGCATTACCTGTGACATCAAACTCAAGTTTATTTTTGTATCCACAGCAACCAGATGATGTCTTCAGGATAGAGACATTTAAGAGGGCCAGAAAGAGCATTTGGAAAAGCCTTAATTTTTAGGAAAGTGCTTGGACGCAACCCCAATGACACATTTATTACAGCTACAGACTTCTCTTTTATTATAACTTTTAAGGTTTATTTAGGTGTATAAGTATTTTCTCTGCCTGTATGAATGTTTATCCAAGTGTACACCCAGAGACCACAGAGTTTAGAAGAGAGGCACCCTAAAACTGGAGTTAGGGCTCGTTGTGAGCTACAAGATGGGTGCTGGAAACTGAACCTTGGTTCTCATCAACAGAAACAAGAGACTCTTTCCAAACCTGTGGTGGTTTGAATGAGAATGCTTCCATAAGATCATACAGTTGCATGCTTAGACTACAGTTGATGAACTGTTTGACAAGGGAGTAGATTTGTTCTTGTTGAAGGAGATGTGCTGCTGGGGAGAGTGCTAAGAGATCGCATAAGGCCCATTGTCCCTCTCTGCCTGCTGCCTGTGGATCAGGATGTAAAGCTCTCAGTTACTACATCAGTACCATGCCTGACTGCTTCCTGAAATGACAATAATGGACTAACCCTCTAAATTAGTAAGCAAGCCTCCAATTAAATGCTTTCTTTTCTAAGAGTTGCCTTGGTCACGATGTTGTTTTTTTTACAGCAATGGAACATGAAGACAAGCCCTCACTGAAAACTTTTGAGCCATGAGAAACTTCTGTAACTTACCAGATCTTGCAATATGGACTGATCTTGATCATAATAATTTGTTATTTGTTTGGTGTGCTATAGTTGCAAAGAAAATATAGTCACCACACACACACATCTGCTTGATTAACTCAATAGATGGGAGAAAGGAGGAAAAGGAAGTCATACAAAGTAATGTCAGTTACCTTGGCTTGTATAGAAATGTATGTCCTTGACTCCTCAGACACTGTTGGGTACTATAGAACTGTAGAGAAACAAGAAATACAGGGATCGAAGGTGTACAGCCTTCTGTAGTAAAGGTTGCTCTTCTACTCCAAATTTAAGAACTAGCTCCATTTAATTGATTTTTACTTTTGGGAATGCATGTGCATGTGCATAAATGTCAGAGGTGATCTTATGGGAGTCAATATCCCTCTTCCACAACATGGGGGTTGAACTCAAGCATTCAGCCTTGGCAGCAAGGATTCTTGTGCCAGGAGCCATCTCTCTCACCTGCAGTAGGTCTGCTTAAGATCATGTGTAAGTGGGAGAGACCAAGTTTAGAAAAGAAAGAATAATCTTCTGCCTTCTTTTTTGAATTTATGTTTATAATCTAGATCTCTGTCTCTGTCTCCCTCCTTACATCCATCCTTACCTCGCTTCTCTGTCTCTGTCTCTCTATCTATCATCTATCTATCTATCTATCTATCTATCTATCTATCTATCTATCTATCTATCTTTCTTTCTTTCTTTCTCTCTTTCTCTCTCTGTGTGGAGGCCATCAACATAGAGGTCAGTGGACAACTTTCAGTAGTCAATAATGCTTCAGTCACTTAGGTTAGATCCTGGGGATCAATTTCAGGTGGTCTGGCTTAGGGCAAGCTTTGTTCCTGCTGAGCTGTCTCTCTTGCCTACACTCTCCTATTTACATTGGGTAAACCTCTCTGAGCTGGAGTCTAAATTATGATCCACAGCTCTTTGAAATACTGATCCTTCTTTCACAGTTGGTAAAAGAAAAGACTAGGACTATGTCCATGTCCGTGCTTGTAAAGATCAACTTCATTCATGGAACTTTTCTGTTCAATCAATATTCCATCTCCCCCATTGGTGAATGTCATCAAAGCAAGAAGCATAGAGCAAAGTGCCAGAGGAAAAGACAGGTGAGTTTAAAAGGAGAGAAAAAAGAAGCAGCATTGTAAAACTGTACGATATCACAGTTGGATGATACCTTTAAACATCAAAAGTTATGCTCTCATTAAAGAGATAAAAAAGTCAAAATGGTTTGTCTATCACTTCTGTGAGAACCAGAGCATTGGCATCAATTAGTAGTCACTGCATCAGGCTAGTACTTGTCATGGAGGTAGTGCTCAACATGTGTCAGCTACGGGGACAGACAGAAGAATTAGAGCTCCCAGCACAAGCCTATGCACTTGCTCGGCATAGCACCTTTAGGCTGTGGAAAGCTGCAATGATGATTAAAAGGTCTTTATCTTGTCACCTTGGCCAGGTGTGCAAAAGGCTGCATGACCCAGGCCACTTACCCTCAGGGAGCTTCTCTGCAGTTGGTCATTCTAGATGCCTCTCAGATTTCTATGCCTTTGATATGCTTATAGGTAGTCTGGGAAGACTCCAGAGATTATGGATGGGGACTGTTCATTAGAACAATTAATCTTCTCACAAGTATGGTGATACATGCCCTTAATCCCAGCATTTGGCAGGCAGAGACAGTGGATTTTTGTGAGTTCCAGTCAAGCCTGGTCTACATATTGAGTTCAAGGACAGCCAGAATGACATAAAGGACTGACATGGTATTTTGTTTATGATCTAACAAATAAAGCTTGCCTGAGGATCAAAGTGCAGAACTAGCCACACTAATTAGCCACAGAGGCTAGGCAGTGTTGGCACACACCTTTAATTCCAGCACTTGGGGACAGAGAGACAGAGGAATCTGTTAGTACAAAACCGCCCTGGGCGACATGAAATTGATCCAGTTTACAAGAGAAGCAAAACTCAAACAAAGGTGATCCCAGCTCTTGGGCTGACACACCTTTAATCCCAGCATTAGGGAGGTGGAAATCAGAAATAGGAGTGATAAGGCTAGGCAGAGAGAGGAATATAAAGTGGTCTGACACATGAGGTCATTGCAGTCTAAGGATGCAATCTGAGGATTCGGTAGAGGTAGACGTTCTCTCTAGTGGCTGGCTGCACTGCTTCTTTAATCTCTCAGCTTTCACCCCCTAATATCTGACTCCTGGTTTTTATTAGGACCAATTACAATTTGTGCTACAGAAACATAGACTCAAAACAAGCAAACAAATAAACTAACTATTACAAACAAAAACGAATCAACGAATCAGGGGATTGGAACCAGGGAAGAGAGTCAGAGACTGATTGAAACTCAGTGGACATTTCAGTACAAACCCTTAGTTTGTAGAGTTTTCTCATCAGCAAAGCCCACTGATGAGCCGGACCATAAATGGGCCAGGAATATATCCAGACCCCATTAGCGCCCTGCTCAGAAAGTTCCACATTTCTACTCCTCATTGATCTTTTCATCTGATCTTATCTACTTGATACTTCTTGAGGTCCATTCTTTATTCCACGTGTGTGTGTGTGTGTGTGTGTGTGTGTGTGCATGCACATGTGTTTAGGCAGGTCACAACAGGAAGTACATCTTAACCTTGTTCTTGAGATTTTTTTGTCTCAACTTTTCAGGTCTTGGGACATGTGTGTAGAGTTGTGCACCATTATACCTTGTATAAAATCAATTTACTTATTTATATTTATTTATTGTGTTTTTTTTTGTTTCACCTGACTGTATCACCTGACTGTATGTCTGAGCACCACATACATGCCTGGTACATACAAGCCAGAAGATGGCATCAGATTTCCGGGAACTGGAGTTACAGACAGTCGTGAGCATCCATGTGGGTGCTCAGAATTGAACCAGGGTACTCCGGAAGAACAGTCAGTGTTTTTAACTACTGAGGCACTTCTCCAGCCTCAAATCAAAATCTTAAATATTCCAATTGTAAACGAACTCTTGGAGTTGTTAAGTTTCACCAAATATTTGAATTGAGGTCATCATGATCACTGCTAAATTTTCACTCAGTTTTTGTGGAAATAAAAATTGAGACAGTTTTAGTTTTTTGAAGAGAAAGCAAAAATCCTCTGCAAATTGGAGACTCGTTTGACAGGCTGAAGTTTACATCACACACAGTAGCACTTCAACCTTGGCCTTCCAGACAACTATGCTGCTGGAAAGATGTGCTCACAGGACCCTAGACTGTGACTGCTCCTTCTCTTGGGACTTGTGTTGACTTCCTGATTATGATTTACTGCTTCAAGGCAACTTCCCTTTTCCTCTTCTATCAGCTTCAGTGTAACTGGATTTATGTTAAGGACTTTTGCCATCTTGGACTTGAGTTTTGTTCAGGGTGACAGATACATTTATTTGCATTTTTCTACATACATGCACACATCCTGTTATGCCAACTGGGTTGCCTTGCCCAATTTTGATGCAAGGGGAGGAGCTTGGTCCTGCCTCAACTTGATGTGTCATGCTTTGTTGACTCTCATGGGAGGCTGGCCCCTTTCTGAATGGAGACAGAAGAGGAATCGTTGGGGGGTGGATAGAAGGGAGGTGTGGGGGAGGAAATTGGAGAGCAGGGAAGGGAAATTGTGTTCTCTTTGTAAAATAAGTGAAAAAATTAATAATAACAAAGACTTACTGCTTATCAACAAAACCCTCAGTTACCAATTACATACCATTTTGTCTTAACTTGTTGTCTACACTAGCTTTAGTATCAATACAGGATTTCAATCTTGCAGTTGAGGCAGAAATAAAGTATTTCAGAATTTATACACAGCCATGCGAATGTGCAGGTGGCTTGAGATTATTGTTTCCTAGATCAGAAAGAAAAATCAACAAGTTGTATGAAAAATGCCTTCACTGAGAATACCCACCCTTCTGCCAGCCTCTCTCCTTCCTTTTCTCCCTCCATCCCTTCCTTCCTTTTAAAGAAAAGATTATCAACATGAATTGCCTACAATTTTCTTATGTATTATCAAGTTGGCATTTAGCATTCTAAAGAATATTGCTGAAGAGAAAAGAAAAATAAATTAAATAAAATTTACAACAGAACAAAATATGACAACTAACTAAGACTATCAATTATGAATTTAAAAAGTAAGAGGAAGAATTTGAATTTAAATACATTCTGGTATTGCTACAAACTGCCTTAATGGAGATTCATGCATTTTCTTTAATTGATCAGTTTTGCTTGAGAACAAAACCACATTTTTGTCCCCACACTCCTAGGAGCTTATAAACTACCTTCCCTGTACTTTCTACTCTCTCTCTCTCTCTCTCTCTCTCTCTCTCTCAAAGCCTCTCTATGTCTCCCATCTCACTTCTTCTTTTATCTCTGTCCTTTTCTCTTGCCCAATCTTTTCCTTCTCCCCTCCCTTCCTAAATCATCTTAGGCAGAATAAAAATCTTACATTCTCTGCAATTCCCCAAAGTAGTGATACTGGGTAAACTAAGTGTCAGGTTCCATACTAATTTATCCACTATTAATTAACAATATCAACAATTCATTTTTCATTAGAGATAGCACATTTCACTGACTACCAAAAGGATTTTTTAAAATAGAATTTATCTCATAGGCTCTTTCCTGTTATCTACTACAACAATAAAAAAAATCGTCATTCAATCATCATTTTAATGACTGATTATTCTCCTCTCACTAAAATTAAACCATAAAAGCTTTTAATTAAATTGAATGGTAACTGGATGACTTTAATTATGCAAAGAATTAAAATGAAGGATTTTCCAGATCTTGACAGCATGTAATGACCAGACTTGACCACCATGATAAATCCTGACCAGGAGCAGGTTGCAGACTCCCTTGCCTTTGGATCATCAACCTGCTTATGGTCAGAAAGAAACAATCAAAAGTAGCTCGTTTATGCTCTCATGTTCTGACAAAGTTCAGCCAAATTATCAACCCATTGAAAATCATAGGCTTTGATTCGGGTGAAGTTCATAGGAATGATCAAGATAAACAAAGCTGGGAGCT
This sequence comes from Microtus pennsylvanicus, assembly GCF_037038515.1. NCBI lineage: Eukaryota > Metazoa > Chordata > Mammalia > Rodentia > Cricetidae > Microtus > Microtus pennsylvanicus. The sequence goes on along the minus strand of NC_134586.1, from coordinate 68,774,797 downwards.
GCAGAGATGGCTCAGCAATTTAGAGTGCTTACTAATTTTCAGGAGGACTTAAGTTCAGATTCGAACACCCATAAGCTCATAATGGTCTATAACTCCAGTCCAGTGAAACTGATGCCCTTCTCTGGTCTCCATGGGCTCCCCATACACAAATGGATACGTGCATACATGCACACACACACACACACACACACACACACACACACACACACATCTTTTTTACAAAAGATGGCACCATATTACTTAGGTACAATAAAGATGTTATGCCAATCTGGAATATTTCCTTTCTTTATAAAATATAATATTAATACAAGATATCTATTACATTTATCTACACTTCTCTCAATGCTTTCCAAATTCACCCTCCTTCCTTCCTTCCTTCCTTCCTTCCTTCCTTCCTTCCTTCCTTCCTTCCTTCCTTCCTTCCTTCCTTCCTTCCTCTTTTCCTTCCTTCCTTCCTTCCTTCCTTCCTTCCTTCCTTCCTTCTTTCTTTCCTTTTTCCTCCTCCTCTTCCTTCTTTCTCTCTTAGTCACTATCTTGCTTTGACCCTTCAATCTTATTTAATTTTTAAGCTACATTTATTTATTTTGTGTGTGTATGTATGGGGGACATTGCCATGGTGAGTGTGAACTAAACAGAGGATAACTGTGGGCATTGGTTATCTCCTTCTACTATGCATATCTCTGGGATCAAACTCAGGTTGTTACCCGTGGTGGTCACCTCCTTTACCTGCTGAACCAGTTCAATAGCCCTGACTCTAGTTTTCAACCAAATAACTTAGCACAAAGTTGTCTTGTAGCTTTGCTTAGTGTATTTAATAACTACAAATTCAGACAAGCATATTAAACTTGAGATTCAGATAATTACAAATTATTCACCATAAGCATGACTCAATATTGCATGGAATATTCTCATTCTTAACAATTACTGCTAATCTGAAGTCCAATAGCACTGTCTTGACAGCTCTATTTGTATGTGAACGCAGATGAAGCTATTCTCAGCCAGCTAGATGAAGGAAAGAGAGGGTGCAGAAATGGAGAGAGGATGGAAAGCATGATGATTTCCCTTCCTGCTTTTAACTGTGCTTGAGTCCTGACCTATGGGTTCTGCATAGACCCAAAGTTAACAATTTTCAGGACTGAGATTTACAAACACTACTGATGGTCCTTGGACAAAGCACATAAACAAGGATTGAAATACAATATTTGGCCTTTGGTAATCACATTTGAAAATATGGTCAGCTCTGTAATTAAGTTTTAAATCATTTAATGCCATCAGTTCGGTAGCAGATGGAATGGTGCTTTTTGTTCATCTTTCATCTACAGACTGAGTTTCCAGAAATACTAAGAATGGTATTTCCAGATTATTGCCTGATTGACAGTTGCATGTGTCTAATAATTTAATAGAGTCAATGGATTTCTTTAAAATGAATTCAGAGAACTGTTTTTATATAGATATGAATAATGCATTGATAAGGGGAAGAGGAGCAGTTGGGAAATACTTTTAAAATGATGTATTACAGTAATGATAAATAATTATACATCAACATAATGCTTGCTGATAAGATTTAACTTGTGCTATTTTGAAATATTTTGGCTATGGTTCATATGTCAGTGGATTCCGATCTAAAGGGACGGGCTTCCTCGACAGGCCAGAGATAATTCTCTGAAGTCCTGTGATAGGTTAGTCTAATTTAAAACATTTGCCAAAAAAGATTCTCCAAATCTTTGAGCTATTTTTTTTATTTCTACATAAATATTTTCTCCTGCCCCCAAATACAGTGTTGGCTGATAAAGCCTCCATTACTGCCACTTCAAGGCAGCCATTGGGGTAGTTTGTTCTAATGTTCCTATCATAAGAGAAAGAAAAATGAGACTTTTAAGATACAGTTTAGACTGTCTACCTGGTTGACTGTATCACATTTTTGAAGCTAAGGAAGGATGGCCTAGTTTCATTTCTTTCTCTGTAATAAAAACCCCTTAACCATAGTTTTTGGAGAAAAGTTTTTAGTTTACTTTTTCTTGTTGTTGTTACTTGTTGTAGTTTTAAGCTCACAATTCTAGGGTATACTTCATCACTGTGAGGAAGGTAAAGCAGGATCTTGAAACAGCTAGTCACACCACATCCAGAGCCAAGAATAGAGAGTAATGTATGCACGCTTATTACTTATGTAGCTTTCTATATTCTTTTTTATTGTTTTTATTGCACTATACATTTTTCTCCGCTCCCACCTTCCCTTCTACCCTCTACCATGACCACTACACACTCCCAATTAATTCATGAGTACTTGTCTTCTTCTCCTTTCTATTTGGATCCATGTATGTTTCTCTTAGGGTCTTTTTCATTGCCTAGGTTCTCTGTGGTTGTGGATTTTCTTTGTTTTGTTTCTAAAAGTCACCTATAAGTGAGTACATATTATATTTGTCTTTCTGAGTCTGGACTATCTCACTCAATATGTTTTTTTCTAGAGCCAATAATTTGCCTGTGAATTTCAAGTTGTCATTATTTTTTACCACTGAGTAGCACTACATAGTGTAAGTGTACCACATTTTCCTTATCCATTCTTCAGTTGAGGGGCATCTAGATTGTTTCCAGGTTCTGGCTAGCTTTCTCTATTCTTATGTAATCCAAGACCGCAAACCAGGGAATGGTGCTGCGTATGTTTGGTCTGGGTTTTCTTGCATCAGTTAAGAAAATCAAGATAATCCCCCAACTCAGACATGTCTATAGGCAAGTATAGACAATCCCTTAGGGAGACTCTGTCCCAGGTGATTCTAGGTTGTGGCAAGTTGACATTGCAACTAACAATCACAAGGGCATCTTGTAATCTCGGTACCAACAAGCATAACACTATGCCTGCACATTTTACAAATATCTCTCTGTATTTTAAGGTAGTCATGGCAGAGAGATGCTCTCTATTTTGGCATTAGATATGAATTTGTTTTCCCAGACTTACTCTTCTTGTTGTATAAAAACCCACCACTCCACTGACAGAAAAGGGTCCTTATCGACAAATGATCATTTTGCTTTACAGGACAGATCTGAATTGAGAAATTAGATGGGATAAGATATTTTATTTTCTAAGAGCAGGGTTGGACTTATATTTTCAAAGATAACCTTTCCTAGCAGTAACTTCCAAAATTCCCCTCTGCACTTCACTTACCTAGTAGCTCTCAATCTTAAACCTTCACTCTCATAAATAGCCACCTGAATGTTCAAGAGAGCCCAGAATGTACTTAGTTAACCCTGTGGAATGTAGTAGACATGATTGCCATGTGAATATATCACTCAAAGTTTATCTGAGTGTTCAATTTATTGTAAATTACACATTCTTAACTGAAGTCTATGTATGGTGTTTGTTTACCTGGTAGATGGCTGAGTTGTCTAACATAGCCATTATCTGAATTGAAATGTGTGATACTCAAAAAATTATAGTACTAACTGTGGTATGCCAATTCTTGTCAGTCTCAAAAACAGTGATTTGAAGAGACTGTCACATAAATCAAAGAAAACTTTCAGCGGGCTCTGTTAAGACATCAACTAAAGCCTGACTGAATTCTGCCCCAACGTTTTCTTCATTATGTTAACACTGTGGTCTCAATTTGATCCAGTGTCTTACATGCTGTAGCCCATAATAAGCCCCTGGTGAAAAGAAAAAGATTATTGAGTCCTCCATTCGACCCAGAGGAAGGAAAACTCTTGGTACTGGGAGAAAACACCATGTATTTTGTTTTCTGAGCCAGTTTTAAATGTACAAATTTTAGGTAGAAAACTGAAAAATAGAAAGAAAATCACACAACAAACAAAAATGAGAAGGCCTAGCACAGTATGAATGAGGGAAAGAAATCTAGGTGGGTTAGTAATGGAGGTGTATTTAGGACCTAAATAGGAAGAGTAAAGGATTGGAAGGAAGGATGTGGGACCCCATAGAAAAGGCGAGTGTCCGGTTTATGGCTTTCCTGGGAAAGATGACGATTCTGTGAATATTAGCTATATTAGTTAAAGCAATCACTTGGATCTTATATTTGGCAGTCAATTTTGCAATCTTGGTTGATGGGTCTGTGAAAGCATCAGTGGAACCCTTGGCATATTGGGAAAGAATCTGGCTGACTCAAAACTCTCTGTTGCTAATGACTTTTACTCACATGCAACTCGCAGGACTCTAAGAAAATAGGACAGGAATTTTTAACTTCTAGTTTATATATGAATTCTTTATAAAGAGCATTGTTAATTAGTTTAAAATGTTTCAATTATAATACATTAATATGAACAAAAGCAAGTGGGAAAACTACCAATAATTCCCATATGCTGATGAAAAGATTGCTCAGAATTATGAGATTGCCGGGTATGTACATGCATGTTTGTGTGTGTGTGTATTTGTGTGTTTGTGTATGTGCAGGTGCAGGTGCATGCAGACACATGAGTGTGTTCATTTGTGTGTATGTGTGTGCGCATGCAGGCATGTATGTGTATAAATAGAGGTCAGAGGGCAACAACTTTAGCTGTCATCTCTCAGGCATCATTCAGCTTTTCTTTTTCTTTTCTTTTTGAGACAGGGTCTCTCACTGACATGGAACTGGTTAAGTAGGCCAGGCTGGCTGGCCAGTGAGTTCTAAGGGCCTATTTTCTGTTTTCCTTCCCAGGACTGGGATTATATGCATGCACCTCCACGCCTGCCTTTTTTGAACTGTGAATGGTGAGGATCAATGTCACATCTTCCTGCATTCCCAGCAAGTGCTTCACCCATTGAGCCATCTCCCCAGCCACGAAATTTCACTTAAAAGTAGAAGGCCATTTAAGAGCACACAGTCCTTATACAAAAGCCCATTTCCTTCTGACAGTGGAAAGGGTGGAAATATAATGACATCTAATGAATTTGGGATGGAAGGAAAGAAATCCTAGTCTCATTTGTCTGAATGATAAGAAGCAATATTGAAACATTCTGGAGAAATAACTAAATTACAGGAGCCTGGAGAAAATTAAATTAGGGGATCATCTTGCTATCAGTGTTTATGTTCCAATACAGCAGTAAGGTGATATAACTTGTTAAAATCTTAAGGTGTATTGCACTCACAAGGTCTTGTCGACCATGTTGCTCATATTTCTGCCACTTCACCAAACACACATCTCTTATGGTGGTTTGAGCTCATATGTTTGAGTACTTGGTCCCAGTTGGTAAACTATTTGGGAAAGATCAGAAGGTGTGGCCTTGTTGGTGGAGGTGAGTTACTAGAGGTGAGATTTGAGCTTTCAAACAACTTGTGACAGTGGCATTTTGACTCCTGCTTGTGGATCGCATGTGAGCATCTCAGCCGCTGCTCCAGTCACCTGTACCATGCCTTTACTCTACCATCATATACTCTGACTCTCTGGAGTCATAAGCCTAACTCTTTTATAAGTTGCCTTGGTCATGGTGTTTTATCTTAGCAATAGAAAAGTACACCCATGATAATCAAATTTTTAAGGTTTTAACCAGTACCTGAGTAGTTCCACTACTTAGGGATTTTGATGACTTAGTATATTACGGTCAAAAGCACAGCAGAGAATGCACATTTGCCACAATTTGAAAAATTTCATAAAAATTGTGGTTCAGAAAGAGGAATGAATAGGTTCCAATATTCCCTTCAAGGGCACACACCTAATGACCTAACTGCCTTCCACTAGTCTCTACATCCTAAAGGTTACACTACTTCCCAACAGTACCACAGAAGATCCAAGCCTTTAACACTGGGCAATTTATGAGCTAAATGATGGTACTGCCTTAAAAAGACAATGGTTTCTTGTACATCTGCAGCACACTACCTCACCCCCTTTTCATATTCTTAGCTACTTAAGGTCATTCTTGAAAACCATCATTTTCAGAAAAGTGTTATAGTATACAACCTTTTCATCAACAGCATCCTAAATGCCTCTGTTATCAGTATTTGGCCTTAGACTGAAGCAATGGTCACCCTTGACCATAAAAAAGCAGGAAAAATGGATTTTTTCTTTTTATTGTGATATTCTGGCCATTTAAGAGTTGTCATCTGCATCCCATATCAATGATTCAGAGAACAATGAATAAACCTAATGGGACTGAATGAAATTAAATCTATCTCTAGTGATTTATAAGATAGCATGGGATTATTCTTCAGAATATAAATTTTCATGTTATAGTACCTGAGATGGTAGAGTATGCACAAGAAATTGGACAGAATCTCTCTGAGAGTTATTTTACACATCTTCTGATTTTTGTTTTCTGTCATTTGTCTATAAATGGGAGATTTTGATTCTAGTTAGAGGTTACTTATAACTGAGGATGTGTAAGGAAAACTGGAAAAACAGATGCTCTGTGTCCATTGACAAGTCATTTAACTTATTGGTAGCATGGCTTTGACACCTTGAAATCAAAATGAGATCAAATGATATGAAATACATATCTGATAGGACCCTAACATAAAATATCACAAAAGAAGTGGAAATCTACTTAGCTTCCTTTAGCTCTGGTAGTCTTCCATACTCATCTATCTGATGACTAATTCCTTTCTATTTGGGGCTGTGATTTGTTTGAAAACTGTCCCAGACTGTGCTTTCATTTGGGGTCCAGGACACTGTTCACAGCCGTGTCTGGCATAGGCACAAACAACATTTAGGGCAGGAGCTGTCTTTCCAATTCTCAGGCCACTGGGAATCCTCAGAAAGCAAGAACTGAATTTGTTGGGGTTTGCACTGACCCTGGGATACTTCCTACTTGCTTGGGCAAACGGTTGACTTTTTGTTGTTGTTTGTTTGTTTGCTTGTTTGGTCATTTGTTGAGATAGGGTTTCTCTGTGTAATAGCCCTAGCTGCCCTGGAACATACTTTGTAGACCAGGCTAACCTTGAACTCACAGAGATCTGTCTGCCTCTGTCTCCTGACTGCCTGGCTGACCAAAATGATGTTAGACAAGCAGAAACTCAACCTGGTTTTATGAGAAAACTTCTGGTTCAGTGCTGGGCATACCAAAGAGAAGACACTTTGGGGAAGGAGGTGGTCACTATGGGAAATGTCTTCTTGCCACATAAGAAAACACAATTAGGCAACCCTTACCTGCCTCCTTGGAATATTTACCGGCTCAGTCTTCCTCTTCTGACTGTTTTTCACTTGTTGCTCTTATTACCTGGTTTGCACTCATTTTTTTTCTCCACTTCTCTCCCCAAATGTGCCCTTCTCAGAAGAGATTTTGTGATTCTCCAGGCTCCCAGGTGTCCCTGTTTTATGCTGCCATCAAATCCCATCCTCTCTTGCACACATTGTAACCTGGGTGGCGATCATCCATGAGGACAGAGAAGCCTCTGTTTCTCTTGACATTACAATCATGAGTAGCAAGTCACATGCCTGAAACCACAGCCTTATTAGGCAACATCTGTTTAAATCACCACTTCAGAAGCTTGCTATGTATCGAATTCAAGATCTACTCTCTCTCAGTGTAGGCAATAGAACTGGCTGGATTATGCCCCTTGCAAAGTGCATGTATTTTTCCCATGATGCTGTTAAGATACTATGTTTTTAAGAGGTATTTGAACCACGAGAGTTTCTTTTTTTGTGAATGTGATCAAAAGCCTTCTAAAACAGACTTTCACATAGTGTCCGATTAATTTAGCTTTCTGCCTTCCACGCAGAGAGTACATGGTAGAAAGGTATTTGACAGAGCAAATGCCCACAGCTTGATCTTGGGCCTTGTAGCTCCTACTCTGTAAGAAATTGAGTCCTGTCATCTATAAACAACCTCATCTGTGTTACTCTGCTGTAGTAGGTTAAGTTCTAGACTCTGTCCTAATTTCAGTCCTTTCTTAGTCCCTTTTGTCTACTTTCTGTTTCCCCTTCTGTTCTCCACTGGGCTATGTCTATCCTGTTTTCTGAATGCTGCTCAAAGGCAATATGTTTGTTAAAGTTGTGCCAACTGCATTGTACTCTCTGAGAACCAATGGGGAATGGGGAAGGGAGAATGTCAGTGAGGAGTGTCCTGAAGCATGTAAGAGAGCAAGAAGGGAACCCTGAAGGACAGCATCCTAAGCCTCAGAAACCTAGCAGAAGACTGTGGAGTCAGACAAATATTTCTTCCTTGATTCTTAAAGACATCCAGAGGATGGAGGAAATAGCCTGATTTTTGCTGGGAGCTCATTCTAGAATACACACTCTTACCACCTCCATCCTCATTCCTACCGAGGCACTGATGAGAAAATTTAGTCATCTAGCCTCTTTACCTTCTGGTCTCTTGTTCGGGGAATATGGTCTATTTCCTGGCTTTACTTCCCAGTACTGAGCTCCATAAGGGACTTCTGAGGAAGGAAAAAAAAATGATAAAAGGTGTTTAAAAATACTAGGCATCAATTAACCTTTATGCGTTGTGATTAGATGAGGAGGAGTTTGCTGCAGTGTCCTGTCATGAGTCACCAAGCTTGCAGTACACCTGGGGTGTGGCTAAGCCACCAAGGATGCACCGTAGGCGCAAAATTGGCAAGAGGCAAGAGTACAGCTGTCGCTGGCCCACGGGCTTCTGAAGAGAGTTTCCCCCACACCCCCAGCCACCCACTACCATCTGCTGCTCCACACAGGACTCAAACACACATCCCAGTGGGTGATGGCATTGGACAAGAGCTTTCTCTGTGCCCACCTGAGTTATTCACACAGCCACTCCCCAGGCAAGAGGACCCCTACAGTGAATGATGGTGAGCATTAGTAGAATGAACTGCAAGAAAACACAGCGGAAAATAATGCAGACACTACTCAAAGACTATGAGATCCTTTATATGCGAGGAAGCAACATCCTGTAGGCAAACCCTATGACTGATATATGCCCTCTGGCTCCAACTACTTCAACATTAATTTCTCAAATGGGGGAAACTTGAAGAATGAAAAGAAATCTTGTATTCCTTGGTAAGATCACAGAGACAGATAAGGCCAATATTCAGAATTAGACACTCTGCCTCGTGTATTCATGCCCGACTAGAGATCAGAATATGTGGAAATTAAATATAAAAAATAAACAAAGAAAAATTTCTGCCTAAAATTACTCTAAATTTTAGAATCCCATTGAAAGTGACAGACTGGAGCAATAATTCACTAGTTAAGAGAGCTTACTGCTCTTCTGTAGAACTTGGGTTCCCAACACCCACACCAGGCAGCTCATAACCATTTGCAACTCCAGATCCAGAGATTCCAACACCCTCTTCTGGCCTCCACAGGTATCTCAATACACATAGCCATATATGTATACATACACACATGTACACACAAAATAAATGATTAATAAGATGTTTAGATGACTTAATTAGATGGCTCCTTGATAAAATCTAAGAAATTTTACTTCGCACAAACTTTGAGGTAGCAGAGCAGACTTAGGAGATTATATCCCAGAAGGCCATTTTGGTTGTTATTGTACGCCTTGGTGATGCAAAGGGAAGGTATCTAAAGATCTAGACAATCATATAGATTAAACCAGACACCAGGAAGAAAATCTGGTAACAACAAGAATAACATGGAAGAACTGAGCTAAAACGGGACACAGCAGCAGCAGCTATGGTGAACTATATAAAGAAGAAATGGATCCTTTGCATGACTTTTTGGGGTGGAGAAAGGTCTCAAAAAATAGGCTTTACAACTTTTACATTGAACATGTGACAGAGGGCAGGGTGAGCAATTAGAATGTCTTTGTGCTTTTTCATCCTCAACATTATTGCTACCATCTTTCTTCTGACATTTAAAATCCCTTCTTTCACTAGTGAATGTCCCTTCCTTAGGATAAGGTCTACAGCCAAGTCTGTCTCTGTATTGAAGGCAGAGACAACACCGCTACATGCCTGCTCCAACTTTTGCCATACATATTCCCTGTCAAACAGTCTTCTGAGTGTCCAATAGCTTCTTTGCCTAGGATAAGAGATACTTTCTGTCATATTTTAGTGGGATCAAAGGCAAACACTTCCTTGTATGATTAATATAGATAGAAACATCTTTAGTTTTCTTTTCAGGGCTGTTCCTAAATGCTCTCCCCCAAAGATATCACTTTATCTTTCTGTATCTTTTTAATAGATATTTATTTCACTACTTCTATTTTTTTCTCTCCTATGTGTACACAAACAGCCAACACCCAACCCTTAACTCCCACCTGAACTAGCAACTGTAACAAACACTATCCAATGAAGAGGTGTGGAAAGAAAGGCTGAAGAGATAGGAAATTTTCATTACTATATAGCCCAGGATGACTTCAGACAATCTCAGTCCTGTTTGTACCCTCCAAGTGCTAGCTTTACCATGTAAGTATTACTGTGCTTAGCAAAAAAGGACTTTTAATAATAGGATTCCAGGCATCAATCATTAATGAGACAGATGGTGGTGAGCACTCGATTCTACTGAAATCATAGTCTCTAAATATTTGCCTCTTTTGCCAATCAGGTAAAGAAAAAATGGAAAAGGAAGATATGAATGTCAGGGTATGGGATAATTTCTGTCATATTTTAGTGAGATCAAAGGCAAACACATTCTTGAATGACTAGTGTAGAGACAAATATCAATACTGCTGGGCCTGATATTCAAATCCAGATTAAATTTCTGGACTTATTTATGAAAATAGGTAAGCTGGGAAATGGAATCGCTATTTGTAAATCACTTTGCTATAACTTTCTCCTCCAATATTGTTAAATGGCAAAATGCAATGGATGCTATTTTAGCTGTGAGCAGAAGAAAATAAATCCTCGTGGCAGCCTGCATCTGTCAAGGGATTTGATGTTCTCCAAAGCATTTCTTGGTATGAAGCAAGCAATCTTACACTTCCAAAGGGGTTCTCATTGATATGTGTGAGCTAAGCACTCTATTATTTATGGGTAAGTGCAAATTCAAATTGGATATGTTTAAGAAAATGCAAAATTAATGGACGAGTGCATTAAAAGTCCTAACATGATAATTATGAATCCTGTGTGGATAATTTAAATACGCTGACATTATTACATGCTTTAATGTACCTGGATACAGCTTTGGAATGCAAAAATGGATTCCTTTCCAAAGGCCCGTGTTGAATCACAGTAAGTGTTGCTCGAGAAGTGCTCAGTGCCGCTAAGGGTTTCAGTGCGACCTGCTGCAGAACAGTGAAATGGGGCTTAAACTTGAGGTTAAAAACAGTTATCCAGTGGAACTTAATGCAGTAATAAAAGATAGAGTATCTATACCATTCAATATGATAGCTAACACTGGCTATGGGTGGATAAAAATTTAAACAGAGAAGAAGTGTTTGCCATATTGAAACCTGAGCTTTCATATGAAATTCACCAGACAAGTGTCCCTTGCTTTGCATCCCTCAGTTTTTTTCATTTGCAAAGTAGTTAAAAAACACTTAATTTCCTGAGAATGCCATGCTTAAATATAATATGTTCTGATCAAAACCACTTCATCCCTCCATTCCTTCCCTATGTCACTCACCACTTTTCCCTCTCAACTTCACCCTCTCTTTTTGGCTGTTTGCTTTAAAAAAAGAAACACAATGAGTCCACTTAGTGCTTCTTGTATGTTCAAGGGTGTAGGGCCATCTATAGGAGCATGGATAGCTTCTGGTGGCCACATCTTTGAAAAAAACTGACTCTCCCACACCCAGCAACAATCAGGTGTCACCAGCTTCTGGCCTAAGGAGGGACTTCAGGAGGCCCTCCCCATAATGCATGGATTTTGACAGCTTGCTCTTATACCTTCTGTGTGCATGCAAACACAGCTGCAGGGTTTCAATGTGTGCAGCAGCCCTGTCATGACCACCTAGCAAATACTTTTGATGTAGACTTCCACTCCCTCTGGCTCTTACAGCACCCCTGATTCCAGGATGATTTTTGACCCTTGGGAGAAGAGGTAATATAGATGCTCCATTTAGGACTGAGCAATCTACAGTCTCGTGTTCTCTGCACATTAACCGTTTGTGGGTCTCTGCATTTATTGTTATCTATTATTATAAGAATCGACTGTGATAGGGTTTGATAGATGCATTAATAGATAGAAATGAAAATAGGAACTCAGGGACATTTATTACTATGCTCATTTAGCAGAATAATAGTACCAAGTTCTCCTCTATGGGTTCTGACCAGGCTAGCCATGCCTAAGTCAGTATCAGGCATGAGTTTTATCATGCAATATGGACTTTACATTCAATTAGCAAGTAGTTGGTCACTCACTTAACAGTTTATGTGTGAAATACTTTGAACAAAGTAGTACTCAGTATTTTGTCAGCTTTTAAAATTTTAATTTTCCTCTCCCAACCCACCAAGTGAAACAAGCAAACAAAAATATTGAACATAAGGATAACTTGCTATGACTAAGAAATGCAGCAACTATTTGCCACTCTCATCCAACCAGGTCAAAGGAATGCTCTGAAATGAGTCTTCAGGAATTCCATTCCTGGCTTTCAGGGAGTTAGTGTGAGCTATTATTACTATTATTATTATTTGTTTCAATGCCACTCATTTTACTATTTAAAACTTTGAAAAGTCTTGAGTTTTAGCTCTTGTGAATTTTCTGGCTGTGGACATGATAAAAGTTAGAACAGATAATGTACAAAGTAGCCAACAAGATAGGAGGAGGTGACAATATGACCTTGTAGAGGCTGGCATTCCCCCATGGAGAGGAACCCCTCCCAAGACTCTCAACTTTGGGATGGGTCACAGAGGTGTATAGGAGAGAAAGAAAAGGGAAGCTTGCAGGGCTACACAGCTATACAGAATACAAGAATGAAGCACAGGCTCACAGAAGTCAAAGTGAATGAAGAAGCTCTAGAGACATATACTACCCCAGTAGTTTCATTTTTAAGAAAACCTCTCTAAATTATTATAATAGAGAAAATAAACATTAATACTGGAAAAGGGAGTTATAATTAATAAAAAACTCAGAATCACATGTCATATTTATGACTAACATGTAAAGTTGTAAACATAGCATCACTGCAGCAGTGAACCCTGCAAAGGGTTCTATCCCCTTCTATCTATCCCCTTCCTAACAGGAAACTCATTGTCTACAAGACAGAACACTCTATGTCCAATAAAAGAGGAAGAATAGAGAAAAGAAACAATTTTCTAGTTACTACCAAATAAGAAGAAATATATGTTAAGAAATATTATAGGCTGCTTCATAGATTTAGGATCACTAAATTCATGATATGGAGGTGCTCATCTACAAAATAAATTCCCTGACATTAATATTTAATATAGTAGGACATATAGTTATATGTAAATAGGTACCAACATGTTCATAGTATTTCTACCCAGGTGATAGAGTCATGGGGGACTTGCTGTTCTGGCAAATACATATCCTATTTTCTGTTAAAATTTGCACATATTTATAATTAAAGGGGACATTTTTAACTCTGTTGAAAATTATTTAGAGGTGGAGGAGAGTAGGGGAATAGTGCAATTAGTAGAGTATTTGCTTGTATATATAAAAATCTACCTTTGATTATTAGAAACCTTGACTTGTTTGTTTGTTTATTTTGTTTTTGTTTTGTTTTGTTTTATAGACAGGGCCTCTGTATACCCTGCCTGTCCTTGACTTATTATCTAGACTAAGGTGGCCTTGAACTCACAGAGATTCTTTTGCCTTTGCTTCCCGCACACTGGTATTGAAGGCATGTGCTGTTATGATCTCTTTATTTGGACGTTTGTGCAAATACATGTACATGTGCATGTGTGTATGCACATGTATAGAAACCAGAGAGCAGCTCTGAGTGTCATTCCTCAGGTGCCATCCACTTTGTGTGTTGACACAGAGTCTCTCTAGTACCACATTGCTGAAATACCTGTCCAGAGAACCGTAGCGTTCCTCTTATCTACACATTTTCTGAGCTAGGTTATAAACGCTGACCACCATGCCCTGAATTTTCATTGGGGTTCTTCGATTTGAACTCAAATCTTCATGCTTGGATAGTAATCACTTCATTGGCTGCTTCATCCCCTGACCCCCTGGGATCTCTTTATAGCACTGGAGTTGGCCACTAGAACATCAAAAGGCCTCATCAGACCATATGAGCAGTTGAAGATCCACAACCACCTGGAACCTGACATTTTAAAGAAGCCAAATCTTCCTCTCCCACTTCATGGAAATAGCTCAAGATAGCTACAAACTGGTGTTAGAAATATATTGGGAGGTGCTTGAGAGCACGCAAACTACTCTGTAATGAAGTCATTAAACTGGAGGAAGCTAATTTCTGAGGTACATTCTAACCTACAACCGAAGCCGGCAAGCAGGAGTCAATAAACTTTTATGGGGTTCTATAACCAAGCCATCCTAGGAGCTAAATTACCAAAGCTCATTATAAGGTGTGTTTGACCAGCAAAGCCCGAACTGACATTTGCTGCACAAGAAAAATAAAGTTAGCAAATGGGCATTAAATTTTCTGCTAACTCCACAAGCATATGCGTTGTCTAAGGAGGGCCACCACGCTTATGCATGGACTGTGGAGTAAGTATCACTTACCGTTTGAACAATGAGCCTGATGTCAAGAAATTCAAGTGAGCTTCAAAGTGCAAGGATAGCTGGCATTTAGAGCTCTAGGTCTGGCTGTTGCTAAGGAGCCACTAGGTGTTTGGGTGAGCCACTGCACAATCAGCTCAAGGAAAGCAAATATCATGCCTTTCCATTAGCTATTGTCGGTATCTATATTGGGCCAGGCATATGATGGAAACTAAGTATTTTAGAAGAAATACAATAGTGGTCAGCAGAGAAAAATAAACCTTGTGATCAAACTACTGATCATCCCTCCTCCCCTTTTTGCTGGGGATTGAGCCCAATGCCTTGAGCACGAAAGGCGAATTGTCACCTCTGAAGTATGCCTCCCACCCTCTGACTCGGAAGTTTCTCTGAAACTCCACTATACAAACGCATGGGAGCTTATTCAAAACACAGGTTGGTTATTTTCTTTTGCTGTCCCACACATTTCATTCATATCTCCTACTCTGAGAATGTGGTAACAACTCCTCAAGATCTGGGCAATCTCTGAGAACTGGTGGTCATACATTGTCTTGGGGTATACAATAAGTGAGAGAGAGAGAGAGAGAGAGAGAGAGAGAGAGAGAGAGAGATACACAAAGAAAGGGAAATGGTTAGATACAGTCTCTGCTTTGTACAATCACTTAACTAGAAATCATAACATAAGACAAGACCTTAAGTGAACCAATTCATTACTGAGCCTTGAGGCAAACACAGAGCCCTTGACACCAGTAAATGAGATATATTTGGATATTAAATCCCTGATAAATAGTGCTATAGCTTCACAAACAAGTTCTGCAAAGTATACACCAATGGGCTGTTGGCCCTCTACCATCTTTTCCCATTGTCAGAATAATAGAACATTGATCTTTCAGGTGCCCATTTACAATTTTATGATTGGTTGCATCATGGAGGAATACTATGCTGCAGTGGCTAAAGTTGTTGCTGAAGAGATGGGTGAGTATTTCAATTCTGCCTGTTTAGCTAATTTGAAAAGTTTTAACTATTCACAACTCCCCACTATTAGGGAGTATATAACAGAATAATGTGAGGACCAAAGTCACTGGATTTTTGTGAACACTGAAAGAGATTAAGAGTAATGAACTCCTGAGTAAAATACCTGGAACTCAAAAGAGGCAATTTTTTATTCTTTTTGGCCACACATCATTATGGTAGTTCAATATTGTAAGACAAGTCTTTCTTTTCTGTTGAAACCACAGCTTACAAAATAAGTGTTTTATTAATTTTCCGTGTATGGATGCTTGGCTTGTGTGTCTATATGTGTAGCATGTGTGTGCCTGGTGCCCATGGAGATCAGGAGAGAGCATTAGAACACCTGGAACTGAAGCTAGAGATGATTGTGTATCACCAAGTGGGTGAAGGAAATAAAACCTGGGTCCTTTTTCTTCTAAACCATCCCTTCCCCCCCAGAAACCACAAATTTTATTTAGCCATTACAAATTATCCATCTAAATAAAGCATTCCTTTTCATTTTAAAATTTAAAACCATTTTTTTAAAATATTTCATTTTCACAGCCATGATCTCATACAGCGTTCAATGAGCCCTGAATATTAACCTGGAAAAATCAGTAAAGAGAAAGAAATGCCTTTTGTCCTTGGTTACAGGAACTCTACTAGAAGATGAGAAAATGAGGCCTGAAACCCACATCTTCAACATTAGAATTTAAGCCCTCCTGGAACACAGGTCTAGAAAGAATGAAAGTTTAAAAAGCCAGATAAATAGTCTTAACTCAGACTGAGATGTACTCAAAAGAGATTCCTGGGCTTCATTATGTCTCAAAAACACCACAATCAGCTGAGCAGTCGTGGTGCACACCTTTAATCCCAGCACCTGGGAGGCAGAGGCAGGGGGATCTCTGTGAGTTCAAGGCCAGACTGGTCTACACGATCTAGTTCCAGGATAGGCTCCAAAAGCTAAAACACCACAATGAGTCATGAGTTGACTAGGCCTTTAAATAATGGAAAAGAGTTGGAAATTACACCCTATTTACAGGCCAGGCTCAATGTGGAGGCACAGCACCAGGGAAGAAGGACACCAGGAAGAGGGGTGTGTGGTTATCACCACTTGATACCACTATGACTGACCTCAGAATGGCACATCATCTGAGTCTGGACATGTGGCCAGGGCAGATCAAGTAGGCTATGGAGGTTTGGTGATGGAGATCTCTGAAGTAAACCACTCAGTAGTTCCATCTCCCGCTCACCCTGGTGCTGTGCTCACATCTTCACAAACCTTGACATCCAGTGAATCGTGGAGCATCAGATGATGTCTGAATTGGGAAATATCTCCCAACAAATCATGTTGAGGTGTATGGTGCTACTTGTAGCAGCTAACAGACATTACCATACATAAAAATCATGAGTCCACGTATCTACCCAAATGGAAAAGTTCTAATTAGGGCATGTATCAAGCATACCTAGATCCAATGTAGTATATTCTGGACTGGCGAGAAGGCTCGTTAGGGTTTCATTAGCTCTGGAATCTACCTAGTTTCACCATGGTATTGATAAAGACCCTTACAGTAGTCAAGCATTTCTTCTCTGTGAGTCAAGCCACCTTCTCAGTAGATGTGGATTATGAATAACATCTGCAATGGTTGTGACAGGTACTTCTTTCTCTGGATCGTGCAATCACAACAAAGTTCTTATCATTACCAGTTGTGTGCACGTTGACATATGTCCTTTGGCCTGGGAAAGGGATCCAGGTTAGTCAGCAATGTTCTCCTCCCTCAGGGATAAGTTGAATGTTGATATACCTTCTGCCTTACCTTCAGGGTAATGCGTGGTGACTGTGCAAACATCTCTGAAGATGCTTCAGTGGAAGCTGACCTGCCCTGAATAGAATCGTGAAGCAGAACCATGAAGACCGTTAAGAGTCCTGCATCTACTGGAACAGGGAGATAATCTGTCTATTATCATGTGTTACAGATGATGCAGTGGTAACTGGCCAAGCCTGCCTAGACTTTTATGGTAAATATCCTACTATCTCACTGCCTTCTCCACACTCCACCAGGCCACGCATATCCTGCACCATCAATAAAGCATCACACCTTACACTCATTAAAATATAATTCTGGCTGTGGTGATATTTTGTTTGGGATCTAACAAAGAAAGCTTGCCTAAATATCAGAGTACAGAGCTAAGCAACTAGTTAGCCATAGAGGTCAGACGGTGGTGGCACACACCTTTAATCCCAGTGTGGGAGTCACGTGCCTTTAATCCTAACACTAGGAAGGTGGAGAAAAGGGATATGGCTGAATGGAGGGAAGAACATAAGGGGGGTAGGAGACAGGAGCTCATTGCATTTAACCTGAGAACTTGTAGAGACAGGATACCCCATCTGGTCTGAGGATTTCATAGATGTAAGAACTAATGGCTGGTTGCTCTGCTTCTCTGATTTTTCAGCTTTCACCTTTGATATCTTACTCTGGGTTTTTATTATTAAGACCAGTTAGGATTTTCACTACAGCTGACTGCCCCTCTTTTCTTAGGCAATGCATCTGTAGACACATGTCAACCAATTTAAGCTGACTTTCCAGAGACTGAATGTATCCTTGTGTATAAACAACTACAGTCTACTTAAATAAATAGATAACCTGAAGACTTTCAAAACTGGAAGAGGTTTAAAAAGGAAATTTTCCTGGCTTTGGTATGAGAAAAACTGGCTGCAACTGTGCACAGGGTAAGAGCTCAGATACATAATAGTTAAAGTCATACAGTAAGAGAAATTTACACTTTTAGCTACCTCTTTATTTTATATCTACCTGCTAAGAATGTACTGTAAAATGCTGGGCTATTAAGATAACAGGTTAGGAAATTTCTTAGAATGAATAGAAATTTCTGTGTCTATTGCATACACAGTACACCATAACCTTAAGCAGTTACAGCTTCCACAATGGGCTGTGAAGATGTTGAATTTAACTGTAGATGTAATTGCTGACTCGGAGATGCCTGGTCTCTGGGTACAACTAAAATTTAGAATACAAGTGGCAGAGATGATTGTTGGGGTGTGGTTTCACCATGGGATTCTCTGTATCCATAGACAGCAACCTCTGGCCTTCTTGTTCAATCGTTACTCCTCCCTGACAAAGTGCCAGAGGCAGAGTTGTAATGTAAAAGAGAGCATCAATGCTGGGGGAGAAGATGGATTCTCGTGAATGGCTCCAGACTAAGCTGCACGGTGCCTGGTAACTCACAGTCAGGGACTGATGAATCACATTCAGTGGAACTCCTTGAAGACCCACCTTTCAGCCTCTTCCCCTCTGCACCGCATTCATCACCGAGGTGCTACGTGGAGGCCACAGAATGTGATCAATAGTCTCTCTTCCTGTCTGCCATTTCCCAGAGCTCAGAGAGGATCATTAACATTCACAGGACTTCCTATATTTTAAGAAGTCCTTTTCCACATGCATCATCTTGAATCTTGCTCCTTTGACAATGCTCTTAGGTAGGTGTCATCATTACATTTACTTTAAGATCAGTTAAATACCTTGCCAAGGATAACGCTGCCAGTGCAGGGTGGCTTCAGGTTTAGAAGGTAAGATGTCTGAGTCTAAATGACCATTTATTATAGTACATATACATTCATATTTATGTACATATATCGTGTTTAATATTTTTTAATGACAAGAGTTATGAAGACTCATTTCTTGATTAGAAAGATGATCTGTTTTTTTTTCATTTATTGGAAATAGATTCTTCTCTCATACAATACATCCTGACCACACTATCTTTAAATTTCTGCCAAGAATGCAGGAGGGACCACTGAGTGTCATTCCTAAGTCAGTAGTCTGATTCACACAGCAGGTATGTTCAGTTTTTGTAACACCCTTTCATTCATGACTTTGCAGATATCTATGCTGTGTCTAGAACACTTCCCCAGGCGCAGGAAATCTGAACAGGCAGGATGGTTTCTTATAGGCAGGACAAGTGCATCGACAAAAGTTCTGGTGAGTTTTCCAAAGGACCTTGAATACGTCTAGCAAAGTGGGCTCATTTCCTCGTAACATACTCTTAACTTTCACTGCTTTTTATTTGCTTGTGCCATAGTATTCTTAACGTACAGGCAGAAGGACGAATCGGAGGAGAGCCACCAAAACATCTATCAGTATGTGGGCCTCAGTACAAGACGCAGAATCCAGAGCGAAGGAGGGAGTGCCGCCTGCTACATAGAGCCCCCCCCCCCCACCACACACACACACACGTATTCTCAAGAGGAATTCGCTCTGACACAGAGGAGGAAAACTGAATTCACACTGCATGGCTGAGGGCAGCTACAATAGGCTGTACCTCTAATGGGTTTCTGAAAATGCCGCCTCCAGTCTGTTGGCAAAAGAAGCCTATTAATAAAGGGAGAGTATCTGGGAACCAGTTATAGATAGTAGGGCTGTGCAGGCTCACTAGGATCAGAAAGCTTGCTGTTCAATACATTCCCAGTTCACACGGAAACAGCTTCATTTAATAAAGCAGTATTATTCTGACATAAATTTGTTAAAAAGCAGATGTCAGTGGGACTAAAGCTCTCAGAGAACATTCCAAGTCTTGGGAGGAAGATTAGCGGGAAAGGGTGGTTCTCAGTGGTCTCTCTCTATCTCTCCCATCCCCCGCTCTCCGCATGTATACTAATGCAGGTACCTGCATGTGTGTGTTTGTGTACGCCAGATGACAAGCTAGGCTGTGACTCCTCAAGTGCAGTCCTGGCTTTGAGACAGGGTATCCCACAAGCCTGGAAACTGCTCAGTAGCCAAGGCTCACTGACCAGCAAGCCCCAGATATCTACCTGTCTCTGCTTCCCCAGAGTGGGATTACAAATGGGGGACTGAACACAGCCCCCCCCTCACAGTTGGAAGATAAGCATTTCACTGACTGAGCTATCATCTCAGTTCCTAGATCTGCAACTTTCTTCTTTTTGTATTTCTTTTTAATTTTTTTAAACAATCTTTTTCATTTTGTTTTCAATCCAAGTTCCCACTCCCTTCCCTCTTCCCATTCCCTCCATTTACCCCCACCTCCACCCCCTCATCCACTCCTCAGAGAGGGTAAAGCACATTGCATTGGAGAAGGTCCAAGGCCCTCCCTACTATATCTAAGCTGAGCAAGGTATCCATCCAAGCAGAATAGGTTACCAAAAAAGCCAGTACAAGCAGTAGCGATAAATCCCGGTGCCACTGCCAATGGCATCTCATTCTGCCCCTTCTATGTACCTGTCAACCACATTCAGAGGGACTAGTTTGGTCCTATGCTTGTTCCTTTCTAGTCTGAGTGGTGTTGTTGAGCTCTCATTAGCTCAGGTAGACTGTTTCAGTGGGTGCACCCATTATGGTCTTGACCTCAAAATTGGAAACATAGGCGTGGGTGGAGAATGGAGGGTGGAAGGGGAAAATGAGGGGAAAAGAGAATGGGTGAGGAGAACTTGAGGGATTGGGAGAGTCAAGATGGAGAAAGGACAGAGATGAGAGCAAGGAAAGAGATATCTTGATCGAGGAATCCATTATAGGTTTAGCAAGAAACCTGGCTCTTGAGAAATTCCTAAGAATCCATAAGGATGACTCTAGCTAAGACCCTAAGCAACAGAGGAGAAGGTGCCTGAACTGGCTTTCCCTGTAGTAGGACTAATAAATATCTTACATATCACCATAGAACCTTCATCCATCAACAGATGGAAACAGAGGCAGAAACCCACATCAGAGCACTGGACTGAGCTCCAAATCCAGCTAAAGAGTAGGAGGAATGAGAATATGAGCAACTTCCTTCTTATGTCTAAAAGACGGTTTTGGGGAGAATGATGTTGCTGTTAGTGGTAGTGGAGATGGATAGATGTAAAATAGCAGTCAGGGACTGTGTGTGCGGATATTCACGTAAGAACACACATTTGCATTAGCTAAACAAATTCATTCTTTTATCCTTTTCAAGGGTTTTCATTTCATACCTGTTGCTGAGATAAAACACCCAGACCAACAGCAATGTATGGGACAAAGGGTGTTGTCTGGTATGCAATGTTCAGTCATGATCCAAAGCTATGGGGAAGTCAAGGCAGGAACTTAAACCATCATGCAAAATGGAAAGGAGAGCAGAGACAGAATGAAATCTTGCTTACTGCTTTGCTTTTTCTCAGCTAGCTTTCTTCACTTTCACACACTACAGGGCCCAGCCCATGAAAAAGAAAGTCTTCCATGCCACCTCAGTTAAGACCTCCACAGACATGTCCACAGTCCAACCGTATCTAGACAATTCCAAAGTGGAAACTCTCCTATGAGAGTCTCGTGTTAAGTTGAATGTCATAACTAATCATCACACCAAGGAACCTTGAGAACCTCTTAGATTTGCCAATATAGCTTTCTCTTCAAAAGCATTATTCTTATCTCAGGGAAATGTGGGGCATTTTATTTGGCCGTGACAAAACTAAGTGGGGGTGTTAAAAGTATTGAATCTCCAAAAGAGACGCAGAAGTGTGATGGGCAATTTTTCTCGTCAAAATGAGTTAGTCATTTATCTCCTGAGACAGTTCATGCAGACAAGACTCAGAAATCAATTTGAAAGAAATCAACATTATAAAATATAAATATGGGAGTGAAGCCCAGCAATTATGCTTCATTCAGACCATTCTCTATTTTCTTTTCTTCCTGAAGGGTGACGGGAAGAGGAAACAGTGGTCAGCTGTGAGGACTAACTGCAGCTTTACTGCCTCACTATGATACCAACGCAGGAAGAACTAGAGCTCCACTCCCCTGGGATTGTGTGAGGATCAAACTGTTTCTGTGAAATAAGTATCTGAAGAGGCTTAGAGCAACCCGAAGTGGATCTCCAGTTTCACCTAACCCTGAAAGGACTGGGGAATCTGTGGAAACACCGACCAATCAAAGAGCAAACTAGTTAGTGACATGGGACCATGGATAATAGTCACCAGGAGATTGAAATTGAAAGGACTCCAGGGGTTGGGACACATTTTGGCCAACATATAAAGCAGTTTAAGCAAAATACATTCACAGAAACATAGCAGAATTCACATGATAACACATTACAACAGAGACAGAAGCCAAACTGAAAAAAGATATTTAAACATTTAAACATTCACTCATAAATGAAAGAGTTCACCATATTGAAAGTCTCCTTTTTCTTTTCATTTTTTTTCTTTTTCTTTTTCTTTTCTTTTCTTTCTTTCTTTCTTTCTTTCTTTCTTTCTTTCTTTCTTTCTTTTTTTTTTGAGACAGGGTTTCTCTGTAGCTTTGGAGCTTGTCCTGGAACCAGCTCTTGAAGATCAAGCTGGCCTTGAACTCACAGAGATCCGCCTGCCTCTGCCTCCTGACTTAGGGGATTAAAGGCATGCACCACCACAGCCCTGTGAAAGTCTCCATATACCTTAGCTAGGGTTTCTATTATGTAAAGAGACACCAGGGGAACACAGCAAATCTTATAATGGAAAACATTTAATTGCAGGGGCTTGGTTACAGTTCAGAGATTTAGTCCATTATCATAATGGTTGGGAGCAAGGCAGCATTCAGGCAGAGCATGCAGGCAGACATGTTACTAGAGACAGACCTGAGAGTTCTTATATCTTGACTTACAGGCAGCAGGACTTAGTCTGCAACACTGGGCATGGCTCGAGTACATATGGAACCTCAAAGTCTGCCTGCACAATGGCATACTTCCTTTAACAAGGCCATACCTATTCAAACAAAGCTGCACCTCCAATTATTGCCGTTCCCTTCAGGGTCCATTTTCTTTCAACCTCGCACATCATAGACATGGATTTCAATTCAACTGGCAAAGCATGTTTGATTTATTATGCAAAATATAAAAAATTAACACACTGTTTCTACTATTAACCCGACTCCTAAATGTACTCTATGATCTTGCCCCAGGCTGCTTTCACTTGCGAATGCATTCTACCATCCCATAAAAAGTTTTGCACAAATAACAGATTTTCTGGTGTGTTTAAATTCCTATTCTATATTCTAATCATTAAATAAAAGACTGGCGAAGCACAAAGAGGCCAATATCTTTCTGGTGAAAGATCTGGGACCATAATCCTTCAACTCTTGATTATCAGTTAAGTCTTTTACCAAGTTTAATCCACAATGATGCTTTCAGAGTACATCACACTTCTACTGAATATCAAAACAATAACATAATGAAATAACAATAAACCATCAAATCTGGAAGGAGGAGATATTTGTTACATGTACGTATGTATATATATATATATATATATATATATGCATGCATGACTCTCTCTGTTCCTTTGTCTCTGTCTCTGTTTCTGTCTCTCTGTCTCTCTCTCCTCATAACACAGCACCATGTAGAAATCAAACAACTCGCAAGAGTCTGTTCACTCATTCTACCATGTAGGTACCAGATACCAAACTCAGTCTTGTGGGTGCATAATTTTACCCTCAGAGCCATCTTGTCAAGCTAGGATTTGTTTTTGTTTTTGTTGTTGTTTGTTTGTTTTTTGAAATGTACTAATAAAAAAAGCAAAAAGAGAGATAACTGACAATGCAGGTTTTGAGAAAAGACATATTCATGAAAATAAAGCCAGCGTAGAACCAAAACAAAGCAATACATGTAGACGAGCAAGCAAATTCAAATCTCACTTAGGGCCGGTAACACAGGAAATATTTGCGAGATGTGAAGCAGCAGAACTCTGTGTGAAACAGCAGAAACTCTGTGTTCTACCTGAATGACTCAGAAATTAGCTTAGAAAATGCTACGCGGGTGAAACATGATTTAGCTCTCCATATTCTGCTTTAGAATGAACACAAGAGTGACCGGGAGAAAACAAGTAGCTAAGAGAAATAAAATAAAGTTTGAAAGTGAATCAGGTCATCCAAGTTCATTTACTTGAATGTCATACATGGAAAAAAAAAACAATGCTTCAAAAGGAGAGAATGAACTAATGAAGACTGGACAGCCTGCTCGAGTTCTTCAGGCTGAGTAGACAGGAGACATATCACATAATTGGCTTTAGCACTTTCAGTGTGGTATATTTTCCAACTTCTTTTGTGCTGGGTAAGTTTCAAAAAATAGACATTGAAAAGAAAGATGATGTGAAAATACAGTCTTAGGAAGTGGAGTTGGCTACCGTGTGCCGGGAGGATCAAAGAAGAAGATAAGCGGAAGCGGAGAAATAAATCCACAGCTGTTCCTTATTTTGTGGCCCAGACATCTTGGTTGGAGTCGCCGATATCATTAGTAGTCCTTTCCCAAGAACTAGATAATTGGAAAATCAAATCTTTTTCCCCCAAAGTTACCAACTTACCACTCCCACCCACCCTACCCATTACGCCTCCTGCAGATATTTCACCTGGCAAATAAGTTGCCTCCTACAAGCCCTCCTGTAACCTCGAGAGCTTGCATAACTTCTGTTAGAGCAGCACAGAGCCCAGGAACAATCAATGGCTGATCGTGTTCACAAACACATAGCATGTACTGCTGAGCAAGAAGAGGGCCTGCCCAGATCTGTGTCAACAGTTCACTTTTTGACTGTTGAAATGGCAAAGAGTTTCTGTTGACCAAAACTTATCGAGCTAGTTTAGAAAACACCTAATGTCAGCAAAGGGAACTATTTTTTATCACTGTATGCTGTTTAGTACCTCTTGATGGTGATCAAATTTATTATAGCTATAAAAGGCAGGACAACCCAGGAGGCTTAGCCAAGAACTTTGAATTTCTAAAGAACTAAGTATTGAAAGGCAAAGATTTGAACTTGCACCTCACAAGGCCACTAGGAATCATGTCACTGTACATGACAGTGACAACATAAAGCATTAAGCATAGTGTGCAAACTCATAAAGGAAACTTCTCTCCACAACAGATAAAGACCACCACAGAGAACCACAGCAATCAAAATACAAGGTGTTGGAGCCCTTTCCCAATGGCTATATCTACAAAACACTCCTACACCTGAGACTCGGGAACTTTGCAGTAGAGGGATCAGAAAGATACTAAGAACAGGAAGTTTGCTGCGAAATTTTTTTTCTAGGCATGGCAGAAGCTACACCCACATGTCTCACCAACATTATTTTCCAAATATGAGCAGCCAAATGGCTTGCCAAAGTGTATGGAAAAAAGTGCACTGAGTCTCAATTCTATACAAAAACTATAGGCAACTTCAGAAAGTTGGGAGTCAGAGTGGTGCTCTTCCCCAGGGAAGAGCAGACCAATTGGCTGTCCAGTAACAAAAAGCATGCCCTGACAATGTACATACATGTAATATTTCATAGACTGAGTAGGCTATGTTTAACAATATATGTATATATACATATGTATGTATACATAAACAAATTTGTATACAAAAACTATTAGTGAAATTAGAGGCCATGAATTTGGTGGAGAGTGGGGAGTGGTATATGGCAGGGTTTGGAGGAAAGAAAAGGAAGGGGGAAGTGCTGGAATTATATATTAAAATTTAAAAAAAATTAAAATAAAATGAAAAAAAGAGTTAAGCATAAAACCAAATAGGCATATTTTCTAAGTACTTTCTAATCCACGAATAGTGGCACATGCTTATAACCCCAGCAATTCAGAAGTAGAAGCAGAAGGATTAAGAGGATGAGCCTATCCAGAGTTATAAAGTCAGATGCTGTTTGTAAAATCCAAAGGCTGGAGATGCTATTTAGTGATAGAACACATACCAATACCTCTGCCAGCACCACCACCAGCCAGCCTGTCTTCAGAATGTACTGACCCAGAAAACACTTACAGAGAGACTAGTGTCCTATGACCAAATTATTGCTCAAAATAAAATAAAACCCAAACCAGGTTCAGATCTTTCTCTTTCAGAGCTTCCCTTGTGCTGAGAAGTGCAGCAAGGAGTTTAAAATACTATAGCAGAGGTCCAAGCAATGTACTGAGTTGCCCAGGGACTTGATTCAGGAAACTTTGTAAGAGTTGATTACCATACCAACAAAATGTAACAATTTAGAAGCAATGATATGGAGTAAATCAAATTCTTTTGAGTGTAAATCAATTAAAAAGTTCTAAAACTGCAATCATTTAAAATATTGACATCTTATCTATAAGTTTATTAGTGGAATAGGGATTTAAAAGTGTGACAGCAATTTTCTTTTGAATGTTAGTTAGCAAATAACTAACCAGTGAGAGAGAAGATCTTTAGCTTGCGTGACGTCCAATGATAGAAGGTAGTTGGGGCTTTCCCAGATAAGGACATTGATGTGATGCATGAAGATGGGAAGGTCTGGTCTTTGTTTCTCTCCTCTCCCCTCTTTTCCTCACTTCTCTTCCTCTCTCCCCCTCCCTTCTGCTACTCTCATCTTTCCTCTTTCCTTTCTTCTTATCGTCTTAGAATTCAAAAATGAGCAATTATTCTACAGAAGTAAAAAATCACTCTACAGCAGAGAAAACTAGAGCAAACTGCATCAGGATACCTTGGCTACTAATAGGGGAAAGTGGGACATCTGTGGAATGATAGTCTTTAGTTTCATTTACTTTCTTTATAATGTAAAGGGGAAAAGCTTGGTTGGTTTTACAGGAGCCTCCTTGTGTTTCTTTTTATTTTCATTTCTTGTATAGACTAGAATGGCCTACTTGAAACTTCTCTTTATGGATTTCCATATTTTAAACTGGGAAGTTGGAGGTCTTCTGAACACAGGACAGTGTTATAGTATTATAGAACACCAGGTAGGAAAGAATGTCAAATCTTAGATATCTTTGCAAAACTCCCACTGTAGTACCAATTGGATTGTTAAAAATTTATTTTTAAAACAACATTTGAATGATGACTAAGCCGAGAGATAAAATTTAAGAAACATACCAGGTGTGACACACATGGTTCACGATTGCCCTAGTTTTCTTTCTATTGCTGTGATAAGCACCATGACAGAAAGCAACTTGGGGAGAAAACGGTTTGTTTCATCTACAATTCTTCAGTCCTACATTTGTCCACCAGGAAAGGAAGTTAGGGCAGGAACTCAAGACAGGACCCTGGAGGCAGAGACTGAAACAAAATCTAGGGAGGAATGTTGCTTCCTGTCTTTCTCTTGATGGCTTGCACAGTCTGATTTCTGATACCACCCTGGACTACCTGGCCACCTTTAGCTACTCATTCAGTGATCTGGGCCTTTCTATATCACTGGTCAATTAAGAAATGCTTCTCAGACTTGTCTACCAGCCAAGTGATGGAGGACTGTTCTCAACTGAGGTTGCCTCTTCCCAGATGACCCTAGTTTATGTATGACTAAAAAGTAACGAGTATTATGAATGAGACAATCACTGGTCAATTAAGAATGCTTCTCAGACTTGTCTACCAGCCAAGTGATGGAGGACTGTTCTCAACTGAGGTTGCCTCTTTCCAGATGACCCTAGTTTATGTATGACTAAAAAGTAACGAGTATTATGAATGAGACAGATATCAAGGTGTAGGTTCCCACGATCTCAGAATCTATGCTCTCAATCTATGCCTTTAAATTCTTTGGGAATATAGAAGAGAAATAACTAATAATGACATACCACAACCCATGTTGCCTGCCAAGTACACATCGCAGTATTTGAAACAAAAATAAATAAATGATCAGGAAAGTAGCAATGATATTCAGGGGGCCAGATATTTGTCTCTCCTTAATACTTATCTGGCTTAAATTTGAGGAACAAAACAGGTGTATCATTTACCCTTGAATTTTGTCTTAGATGGTTAAAGTTAACTTAACATGTACTATATAAACATTGAATTACAACTAAACATAAGTAATTCATTCGGTAAATGGCACAGCACATACAACTTAAACTAGAAGGGATAACCTATTCCCCAAGGTCACGAGGTACTAAGACCAGATCTAGAAGACCAGTCTTATTGATGGTCAGGATGGGTGAAAGGAGAATAAGGTTGCATCGTGGAAAAAAAAGTGAGGCAGAAAAAAGTAGGTGCAAAGGAAGGCCATGTTCACTGACTAGAAGAATTAATATCATGGAAATATCCACATCACTCAGTGGTATAGATAGGTAATGTAGATCATCTGTTCTCATTGAAGTGAGATGATGTCTAACTGTGGTTTCTATTTTTCCTTCCTGTTAACTAGTGATATGGGAATTTTATCCCCTGTGACTACGTTGTATTAAGCTAGGAATGATAACACTCATATGTAGAACATGCAATATTGATCTCATAGTCTATTAAAATTGTGACCAAGTTTTGGGATAGTTTATAGAAGATAATGTGGAGATGTTGAATACAGAGTAATGAATACAAAAGTTTTAACGCAGTAATTATAGCTAAAAGTATATTGTTTTAAGTAAAATATAGTGTCTTGTTATATGGTATAGGTAATCTTGATATCTAGAAAAATCACTTTGTATCCTCCACTGTCCTTGATCCAAGATCCTTCTGCCTCAGCCTTGTAAGTCCTGGGCTGACAGCAATACACCACCATACCTGGCAGTCTAGCACTGAATTTTTAAAAATGCAAAGGGAATAACCAGAAATTACTATATACACACATGAGAAGATAACTGTGCTAGCAGGTGCATATGTTGACTAGTACAGCTTAGTTATTTCACATGATACAGGCTTTTAGACACTATGCTATGTACACTAAATAGATACAATTTTATCTCTCAATATGATTTTTTATTATTATAAAACAATACCACAATGTCCAGAGAAAGGGAAAAATAAAAGAAGAATCCCAGTATCTGTCCTAGACTGTGATTCCTTAGGTCTTTATGGCTACCTCGCCTGCTATGATACCAAGCTAGGAAAATGATACCTAGATTGTCATTTTTTTTTTTCTGCTGAAGAATTCTGCCAAAGCAGCGGGAGCCAAAGGTGCCGAGACATCTTTGCAGAAAGAGCATCTGGTTCTGCCCCGACCCCGTGCTCCCAACGTTCAGCTTTGAGTTAGCCAGGCTTACACTTTCATCACTCTTCCCTCATCTCGATTATTTCTTTTTTATCACTATCAATTCTCGTATGGTCTGAAGTGTGGACATATTAGTTATTGAATAGGTTCCAAAATCTAATGAAAGAGAAGGTCACGCTTCACTGCCCAGTTGTTCCATAGAGAGTTTTTTATCTATGTCTCCTTTATTTTGGGGAGCCAATTGCTTTATGTTCTGGAGGCACATGCACAGCCATCCAAAGTAAGAAAGGAGTCAGTCCACCATAACCAAGTTCATGGCACTTTGCAGGCGGAAATCCTTGGGGATCTCACCAGTCGTGGGTGAGAAACAGATACTGCAGCGACACAGCTCAGTGGTTGGAAGACAGCAGGCAGCAAGCTGGGCTACAAAGTGACTGTGTTTGTTTCTCATAAATATGACCCAATGTGACAGCAATGGAATGAAACGATTTTTTATGCAGCTAGTCTCCAGAAATAAAAGAAGGCTCTTCAAACCTTTGCTCAGATACTATGGGCACAGTACAAAGGACGGAGAACAAATTAGGGGTCAGAACTCTAGAACCACCTCCTCAGCAAACAAATATCAGGTTTTAAGTCCCTCTGGCAGGAGATTGATGATCACATCTGAAACAGCGAGAAGGATCTATGAGCTGTTTCCAGAGCAGACGGAGAGAGGCTGTGCTGCCAAAGAAGTCTGAAATCCCATCTATCTTGACAAGAATTTACTCAGCCATGGAAGGGAGAACCTATGCTCTGTGGGCTGAACATCAAAAAGGCCATGGCAGGAATGATCAAAGACCCTGGTTGTAATAATCAGAACAGAGAGAAGTGCCAATTAGTTCACAACTGTAGAAGAAAAGATCACAAGTTGCAACACAGATTCTGCCAGTCTGTAACAAAGGTTCTCAAGTGACGGCTCTGACCCCATTAGAGTGGCATTTCAGATACCTTGCATATCAAACTTTTACATTTATGATTCATAGCAGTAACAAAATTACAGTTTTGAAGTAAGAATGAAATAAATGTATGGTTGGGAGCCACCATAACATGAGAAACTGGATTAAAGGGTTACAACATTAGGAAAGTTGAGAACCACTGGTTTAGAAGAATCTGCCCTGGAGGGGAAAGAGGAGTGGGAGGAAAAGAGAATGGGAGAATATAAATATCAACTTTAAAAAACGTTCTAACTAGACACTTCAGTGGGGAATTTTTGGTTTCAGCAACTCACCGGACAAGACGACTTGGTATAATTTCCCTGCCTTTCTGAAATTCAAGCCATTTAAGAATCAATTTACTTACTCTAATTTTATTTTCCTCCAGACTTCATGCCTTATTAAATTTCGGATATTCCCCTACATGATTTAAGTTATGTAAGCCTGTATGTGAATGTTTTTGTTTATTTGTTCTTTTAACGTGCCAAAAAGAATTCATTTAAAAAGGATCAGAAACCAGGACATAAACAGTTCAAGAAAGATAGCACAGAGGATCCTCAGGCTGAAGAATGGTTAGGTAAAGCTCTAGGAAGCTGAAGAGGCTGATGGGACATGAAAGTGTGAAACCTGAAGACAATTTAAGCTTTCTCTCCAGTCTCAGCAGGGGACTATTCAAGATACACTGCATCAGCTAACATCCTTAGAGCTCTGGAAATTAAATCGGCTTCATTCTGGTCAGAGTAGGAAAGTTCTCACATGGTCTGGGATAATTGATTACAGAAGGTAGTAAAAGATTGGCTATTGTCTGTTCAAGGCTTCCAGTCTCTACATTTAATGGTTGAGGGAGGTGAAATCCAAATATTGGTCAAGTATTAGCAACTTTCTCAGTTACTGTGACAAAATACCAGACAGAAAGGTCTATAGGAGGAAGGATTTATTTTTGTTCTCAGTATGTTACAGTGTTCAGTCCACAGGGGCTTAGCCCATGTTCTTTGTCTGAGCATCCTGGTGGTAGGAACCTGAATCTTTCATAGCTTGTCATTAAGCACGAAAGGGAGGAATATAAGCACCCAAACTGTTAAGCAAGTGGATTCCCTGATGCTTGATGAGCTGTGAAAACCATCTTTACA
This sequence comes from Microtus pennsylvanicus, assembly GCF_037038515.1. Lineage (NCBI taxonomy): Eukaryota > Metazoa > Chordata > Mammalia > Rodentia > Cricetidae > Microtus > Microtus pennsylvanicus. Next base: position 68,743,393 of record NC_134586.1, on the reverse strand, counting down.
GTTATGACATGCACTTTGATATTATGACATCCAGTTTCGTAAGAGGTATTTATCTCTGGGTACAAGAATATCCAAGATGTCCTTGTTTACCTTTGTGGTGATTTTATGAAGCCTTATATCCAATTCTCTTTAATTGGATATATTCAAATTATACCCAATTCATCAGTTCATTTTTTTAATGAAATAGTTATTCCTATATTAGCAAAAGGTCAATTTAACAGCAATAATAAATTTGGAGAAGGCAGGCCAATCAGTACCATTTAGCAATAAATGGGCATTAAAATTCACCTTACCACTTCCAGTAGAAAGTTTAAACAGTTGTTGTTTACAGGGATTTATTCCATCTTTTCAGTCACTTCCTCCCTTCTCAGCCACATTCAATAAACTCTTGTGAGACCATGAATGAGCAAGACTTAGAATGAGTGCTTATGACATTTTCTATTTAGCCAATTATGAAACAGCAGCTAGAGAAAAAAACCAATCAGCTCAGATGTCTTTCTTCCCTTTAGCAGTTGTCATTCACTCATATACTTCCATCATCAGTAACCTGTTAATCACCTAATAAAAGCCTATCATGCCGTTGACCTTTCAGGAAGATGAGCATTGCTACAGAGGACACTAAAGCCAAGAACAAGTAGAGCTGGTCTGAAAGATGGACAAATGTGTACACAGGGCAAGAGCTAAGTAGTGATAACAACTGTAAATTTTAGTCTTAGATTAAAAATAGAAAAGTTTCCATGAACACCAAATGAATAGATCTCAGATGTCGAGGACAGAAAACTATCACCATGTGGGATAAAGGGAAAGAGATATCTCTAGGCTTTATACGGCTTCATAAATCTTAGAATAAAGGCAAAATATTAGACCCTGAATGACAAGCAGGACTCAGATGGCAAAAAGAAAGAAAAGATGGCAAGAAAGGTAGAGAAGACAGAAGTGGATGTGACAATATGATAACCAGATTGAACACACATGTAAAGGCCTTGGATACTGTATAGATATCACTCTCTAAATAAGATGTTTCAGATTAAAGAATGGTAGAGAGAACTCAAGTGGCTTGCATTCAAGGAGCTAGTAAAGTCAATGTAGACATTTCAAAATATCTATGACCAAAACCAAATGGACAGGAAGGTGTCCCCAAATAGTGTTTTCCATTGGGTCTCATGTTTACCAAAGACTAGAGTAAGTGGTGGAGTTCATTATAAAGACCTTGCAATCAGCAAGACAAGTCTGGGAAGGCTGTACCTTTTGCCTATCACCTCCAGAAACTACGAGTCATAACAGCACACATTGCTGCCCTGGCATTCCAAAGCAAACGCTGTCTTGAGATAATAAATTCCAAAAGGGGAATTCAAGTGTGAACACTTTGCAAGGCTCAGCAGTGTGGAAAATCCTTTTGTGCCCTTTATAATTTTCTGTTTGTTTTAGTCCCTGAACAGTAAAAAGGCCTGCTTCATAGCAAGCTCAGATAAGGTAGATTCAGGTACAGGAGGGATGTCACCCACCTGCATTCCACCTGCAGATCTGCTAGTTTCTCTGTGTGGGTTTCCTCTGTTCTCTGCTGCAGTGTCTGATGTACTATGGAAATGACAACAGGACTCAGGTGTTTCTCTGTAAGCATCATCCATTCTTAGGGTGATTGGTTCTTCATTTGGAGGGATAAATATGTCAGATAGCAAATATTTTAATAGCACTTGCTCCATCTAAGATGCAACCTCTATATTTCCCACCAGCTGACAACTCCTGAATCTGTGGGGCCAACATTCTGGAGGAGAATTTATTGTGGGAAAGTGCATAAAAGAGGCAGAATTCGTATTTATATATAAAATTCTGACTTCCTCTTTTCTCCTTATTTCACAAGTATAAATACCAAAGCTTTTGTCATTGAGTCTTGATTTTAGACAGCGTGGAGTAAGATACTAACTTAGACAAAGTTATTATTTTATTTGCTGCGGGAAGAGAATCCCACACATGGCAGAGAATTAAAGAATAGATTAAATGAAATAGATTATATAAAAAGAGTCTAGCAGAGTATCTCACTAAAAATATTTACTTCATTTTGATATGCCTTTCTCAGTAGGTATTTCCCTATGGAGCTGAACTTGACCTTCACACACAAAGCCACACGTACAATCACGTATTATTACAACTCTTCACACATGAAGCCACATATACAATAATATAAAAGTATTATAGCTTATATGATAGAGATTTGGTATTCCATTGATAGTACTATTCAAGGGTAACTAGATCATGAAGGCTTAACATATTTAATGTTGATAATATTAATAATGCTAATAATAATAAGTTTATAGATAAGTATGCTATTAGTAGGTGAGATTAAGTTGGAGAAAGCAGGTTACAAGCATGGACTTGAAGTGAATAAGTTGTGCCAAGTTGCTTCCTATTTCTTCCTCCTTCCTAACTACCATTTGATGAGCAACTTCACTCAATCATGAGTTTTCCACCACAGCATTTTATCACTCAGCACACAAATGCAGTCAAGTGATCATGGGTAGAAATATTTGAAATCAAGAGGTAAAATAAATTTTCCTTGTTGTAATTGCTTACTTTGTCACAGTGGCAAAATTGGGCTAATTCTCTTTTATTTATATTTAAGAGGTGAAGTGTGTATGTGTGTGTGAGAAAGAGAGAGAGAGAGAGAGAGAGAGAGAGAGAGAGAGAGAGAGAGAGAGAGAAAACAGTGCGTGCGGAAGACAGAAGAGGGCATTGGTTCCTCCAATGTGTGTGCTGGGAATCAAACTTGTGTCTTCTATAAGAGCAGTAAGTACCCTTTACTGCCAAGCCACCTCCCAACCACTACATTCTCGTAAAAGTTAAAAGCTTTGCATATTTAATGGAATGTAAATATCTTAATACTAGGTTACATTTGAAGATGAAATTCTGCAGAAACATTACACCCAATGTTTTGCTTCTCATTTTGGCTAAATATTGTATAGATAAATGCAAGGATAATGAATACATTATTATGTAATAAATGAAGATGCTCCAAGCAAAACATCTTCAAGTCTATTTCCATTCTCTGAATTAATCAGCAAAGCTCTGGCACCCACTCTGGCCATTGTTTTGTAAAATATATGAGCCTAGACATTCCATCAGTTCCTGCTCACTTAACTTTTCTGCTCCTCAAAGACCCTGTCCTTGGGCTGGAGGGATGCCTCATTACTTAAGCGGACTTGCTCTTACAGAAGATCTGGGCTTGCTTAACAGCATTCATATTGGGCACCTTAAAACTTCTTGTAACTCCAGTTACAGGGATTTGGCTCCCTCTTCTAGCTTCCATGTGCACTTGCATACACATGGTGCACACACATGTATATAGGTACACACACAGGAGATAAAGTAAGTAAAACTCTAAAGACCAGTCTTGTCACATCTCTGCTCTCTGATGCTTCCACCTAAATAAAAAATAAGTTTGATATATTCATTCTAATTTTTAAAGATCTTTCCCATACTCTAACAGGGAACACGTGTAAGACCTCTACAATCCTATAAAATCTCAGCCCCCCCCACTGCTCTAATTTTTATGGGAGAAAATGGGGATGACTCTCTTTATTGGCCCTCGCAAGGGGTTCTACTATGTAGTAGGAAATATCTGCATAAAGCATAACTGGGCATAGAAAAATATATATAACTATCTCAGAGCAACAGAGGATTTGAGATGGTAGGTTTTTTGTTGTTGTTTTTCAGATTTTCTATTGTAATAGAACTCATCACGTCAGTGACAGAACAGCACACAGTTCAGCACATAATTATCTATATTTTCCTTGCCTTTGAATTAAAGAAACAAAACTAAAACACATGTTAAAGGTGTACTAAATTCAGTTCTAAGTGCTCCATGCTTCTTCTCCTCCAGTCATGACTGCTGTGAGCTCAAGGAGAAGCAAATTTTATCATTTGAATGATACACTGAAGAGTGTAGAATGTAGACAAATATCTCAATTGCTAGGCTTCTCTTCCTTACCGCAAAACTATCTGCCGGGGACACAGTTTGAAAGTTACTAGATCTGATACTCTAGAAGATATTACCTGGCAGAATGGAAAAGCAGGGGGGGATGCTACCATAGAATGCACAGTGGGCTTCGACCATGCTAGAATTAGCCGAGGTGTGTAGATGGTGTATTTGTGAGTCACTTCACATGCCCAGGCTAGTACTCATCAATTATTCTTTTTTTTTTTTTTTTGGTTTTTTTGAGACAGGGTTTCTCTGTGGTTTTGGAGCCTGTCCTGGAACTAGCTCTTGTAGACCAGGCTGGTCTCGAACTCACAGAGATCCGCCTGCCTCTGCCTCCCAAGTGCTGGGATTAAAGGCGTGTGCCACCACCGCCCGGCCATCAATTATTCTTAAAAAATAAATTTATTCATTTATTTAACATCCTGACCAGTTTCCCCTCCCTCCTCTCCTCTCATTCCCTCCCCCACCTCTCATCTGACTCCAATCCACTCCTGCTCTGTTTCTGTTCAGAAAGGAACTGGCTCCCATGGATGTCAATAAACCATGGCATATCAAGTTGAGGTAGGACTAAGCTCCTCCACTCATATTAAATCTGGGTAAGAAAACCCAGTATGAGGACAACTTTCCCAAAAGCCTGCCAATGTGTCAGAAGGTCTAGGTCAGTCTCATGTAGGGTCCTTAGCTGTTGGTCAAGTATCTGTGAGCTCCTATGATGCTGGGTTAGTTGTCTCTGAGTTCCCTTGTGATAACCTTGACCCCTCTGGCTCATCAATTCTTTAGTAATCTGTTAAAACCTGCCATGCATGATCACCCTAAGGATGCAGTAGTGCATACATATATCAGCCGTAACCAACAGTTCTTTAATTGGACTTAAGACCTACTCAACAAGAAGGCACCAGAATCTCAGACAATTACTCAGAAGCAGTGAAATTTTGAGTCTTGAAAGTGAACCTACAACTGCTACTTTACTACTACAGCATGATTTCTAGCTACTTTCTAAATAGTTGTCCGTATAACCACAGAGAAGTATAGCCTTCACCTCTCATGAAACTTCCTTTTGCATCAGGTGAAGGCCATTACCAAAATCCAAAACCAATCAAAATGCAGAGCTGTGGAGCTGAGTCCCAGAAGACATACCTACAATACAACTCCCACACCTAGGGCTCAGGGAACACCACAGAAGACAAGGCATAACGATTGAAAGAGACAGAATATCGCAGGGTTTGCTGTGAGAATCAGTCTCCTAGTAATGTCAGAAATGAAGCTCACCAACTTGACTTCCTAAACATGAGCTGAACAAGGATAACTGCAGTAGACTTGCTAAAATAGGTCGGGGAAACCCACAGAGGGTCTCAAGCCTATGCAAGGAATAACAAGGAATGCTGAGAGTGGGAGATGGAATATTCCCCAGGACATTAATTGGAATACAATACCAAATGGATCAGTCCCGAAAACACATATACAGGGAAAGTTTTACAGACTGAGTAGGTTGTGTTTAGGAATATAGATATTAATGTAACAACAATTAATGGAAAAGAGGCCTTGAATTTGAAAGAGAACAAGGAGTGCTTGGAGGGAGGAAAGGGAGAGGGGAAATGACATAATTGCAATCTCAAAAATAAAAGAAATTGCTGTGGGACAATGGTTTTGTACCTTGCAAAGATTTATTACTTGTATTTTAATAAAACGTTGATTGGCCATAGCCAGGAAGGAAGTATAGGTGGAGCAACCAGGCAGGAAGTAGAGGTGGGGGCAATGAGAACAGGAGAATTCTGGGAAGAGGAAAGACTCAGTCTGAAGGGACACAGAGGAAGCAAGATGAGAACACCTCACTGATAAAAGGTACTGAGCCATGTGGCTGACACAGACAAAAATTATGGGTTAATTTAAGATGTAAGAAAAAGTTAATGAGAAGCCTGAGGTAATATAATAGGTCAACCAGTTTATTATTAATGTAGACCACTGTGTTTTTTTTGGGACTGAGCAGCTATGGGACTGGGTGGGACAGAAACCTCTGTCAACAAGAAATAATGGGAAAAATTTGTCATTTGGTAAAAACTTGACCCATATCATTGGCTTCTCCAGATAGAGTTTGGGTTGTGTTAAATTGTAAGAAAACACAGATGGGACTTCTGTTATAGAAATTTGGGATAAGTAGCACAGGAAATTGCTTCTTTGCATGAATATAAATCTAAGGTATATTTTAAAAATACTATTCACATTTTAATCAACATGTGAGCAATATTTACTGGGGTTTTTTTTGTGAAATAAAGGACAATGTATATTCACTTCTGGAAGTTTGAAAGATGGGTCAGGTTTAAAAAAGCTTGTCAGACAAGCATGGGGAATGAAGAATTTAGATCCCTAGAATCTACATAAATCCTTGAAGGGTGTGACTGCCTATCTCTAATTCCAGTCTTAGAAAGCAAAAATAGGAAATCACCAGCTAGCAAGTGTCTAGCACTAATAACTGTCTAGCAAGATTAGCCATATATGCAAGCTCTTAGTTTGCCTGAAAGGACCTGCCTCAATGAATAAGGTAGAAGGGGTGAATGTGGATATCAACAACTTGCTCCACATATGTACACATATACCCACATATAAATATACTACAGACATGCAGAAAACATGAATAGATACATGTATGCACCACACAGATAAGAAGAAAGTAAGTTGACTTGCTTTTAATTCCACAAAATAGCGATCAGGAATTTTTACCCATATTAGTATATCTATATTTGATTCTGTTAGTCTGAACAGTCCTTTTCTTTCACCCTTTCTTTTTTCCTTCCTTCCTTTTCTCTCTCACTTTCTTCTTTTGTACCTCATAATATATATAATTCATTTTAACATAAGGTAATTAATATTCTTCATTCTAGAGTTTTCTTTCTTTACTGAACTCAAACTTTGAACCTGATATGTTGGTAGAAATAAAAGAGCATCCTAGATGCATGTGGTCATATGGGCTAGTCATACATATCCCAGGAGGAATAACAAAATAAAACCAAACACATAGCTAGCCAGGATGTATTATAAGGTGGAGGGATTTGGATTTGATGCTTGTCAAATTCTTAAAACCTTGAGATTAATTCCATAGAACCCTGTTCCAGGACCATATATCCACTCAAGAGTAACTATTTTGCTTCTATACACTATCAAGAGAAATAAAATCATAGAAGACCCCAACCACAATTGTTAAACATAGCTTTATTTCCAGTTGCCTCAATGTGGAAAAAATTGAAATGTACGTTTATGAGGACTGAAAGAACAAACTGCAGCATATAGCTTGTCACTCAGAAAAAAGAAAGAAAGAATATGTGATACAAGTCCAAGATGGATGAATCCAAAGATAAGTTTTCTGAAGACAAGAAGCTAAGACCCGAATAGCACATATAATGTGATGCCATTTATACAAAAGTCTAGAAAGTATAAAGTTACTTATAGCAATGGAAAACATATGTAGTTATCTAGATGTGGAAGTAAAATGGGAAGGGGCAGCAGGAAGGAAGTCTGAAGCATCCAAGAAAATTTACAAGAGTTATGAATTCATTATCCTGACTGTGGAGACGAGTCATAGAACATATGAAATGAAAAACAGTTTGTCACTTAAAACATGAACATCAGATACAATTCATTATGCATGATTCAGATAATAGTCTGGGCATAAAAGGAGATGAGGTATGTATACCCATGGTATCTGTAGGATAAGCTCATCAATTATTTATTTCTACTCAACAATGAGATAAAATTCGAACAAATAGCATAACTGTGTTTGAAAAAGAAAGTGCCATCTGAACATACAGATCATCATTCTCTCTTAAGTGTGTGTGTGTGTGTGTGTGTGTGTGTGTGTGTGTGTGTGTGTGTGTGTGGTGATGGGCTTGATAGCTGGGTCAGCAGTTAAGAGCACTGCCTGCTTTTCCAAAGCTTCTAAGTTCAATTCCCAGCAACTGCATGGTGGCTCACAACCATCTGCATTGAGATCTGGTGCTCTCTTGAGGAAGAGACCTATTCAGTCATCCATCAACTTACACCTTGAAACCAAATATGGATAAGTTCAACAGAACCACCATAAGCAGGCTGGCCATGCAAGCTTCAGAACAAGGTGGGATGGCAAGTTGCATGTGAGCACAGGTGGGAGCATCTTTTGTAGGCACCAGAAGAGGACATCTGGTGTTTTGCTCCATAATTCCCCATCTTGTTATGGAGAAAGGACTTTGGACTGCTGTTTCTCAGCTACACTAGGAGGGAAATAAGACCCAGTGATCCTCCTGTTTCTCTACCCCTACTTGAGTGTTGGGTTTACAGAAGCATGGTCACATTTGATGTCTTTTGTGGGTTTTGGGGATTTTAACTCAGGCCTTTGCGCTTATAAGAAAATAAATACTCTTACCCACTAAGGTGTTTTTCTGGTCACGGATGTTCTCATCTTTAAAGAGACTGATGAAACCACCTATAGTTCTGAGCTGCAGTTGGACTTACCCTGAAACCATTTATCTTTCTGGCCTTCAGACAGGAACCTCTCACCTTGTGTTGTGTCACCTGCCTGTCTCCCACCTGAGACCCAAGTGAGCACTTAGAGACTGGGATCTGCTAGCAGCTCAGGTATTCTGCTCCATCTGGTGGAATTCCTGAGAATGAAGACAATCTACTTGTTCTGAGTTATCACCAACAGAGGAGACAAGAGGTAGACTGGCCTAGGACCAGCAGCATCAAAGCTCAGCTTCTATCATAGACAACGGAGGCAGATGAGGACAGAGAGAAATTTTTGCCTGGAAATGCCACTGCTGGACGTGACACATCAAGCAGGTTGGGACAGATGTAAACACGGCCTGCTGCAGAGCTACATAAAAGGCCACAGGAGGCTAGTCCCTCCGGCTTGGCTCTCACAGCATCCCGAGCAAAGTCAGCGATGCTGGGCTATTTTTAGTGTTCAAAGAGCCTTACAAAAGATTTATGACTACAATATGTAGTGTGGGAGATAAATTGAAGCAGGGCTCTCCCAACTCCAACAAAGGAGTCAGCCTGGTCAATAAAGTATTTAAGTCCTGAGTGCTGTGTGGGTTGTCATAGATTAAAATTTGAAAATCTTTTATGGTGTAACAAGGTCCTTCATTATAACTTGGGCTTTGGGTCATTTGCAGGTTGCACAAACAGCAAGAGTTATGCCTTAGCGATCACCCTTGGATAAAATAGCCTTTAAATCCAATGCCCATGAGAGGAAACACTCAGTTCTCAAGTTCAGAATGACTTTTCCCAAAATAAAGGAGTCTCAGAGATGTCTGATATAAAATCCTCTCCTGTCTCAATTATACCTGGCATTATTTCTCTTCTGTATGGAATCCAAAGAATCTCTTTACTTTATCACTCAGTATCATTGCAGAGCTCTCACTCTGTGCAATTGAAGCATGTGGTTGTGTCACCTGCTGTGGATATTAATTGTAGGTTAAGTTTGTAAATTGATAGGCATCGGATCATAAACTTCTCTGGAAACAAAGGAGTCTCGAGTCTGTAATAAGGAGAGCTTGATTAATAAAACTTTTAATTACTGCCAATAAATCACATTCAAGGAAGTTTTTGGTTTTTCAAGAATGATTTACATGATCTGTGGTAAAAAAAAAAATTAGGCTTTTGATAGTTTGAGGAAGAATGACCCTCACAGGCTCATATGTTTGAATGCGTGTTGCCCTATTAGTGGGATTGTTTAGGAAGGATTATGAAGTTTGACCTTACTGGAGCAGGTGTGTTTCAGGGGTGGGCTTTGAGGTTTGAAAAGTCCATTCCAGGCCCATTCTCACTCTCTCTCTGCCTGCTGCCTGCAGAACAGGTTATCAATGTCTCTACTACTGTTCTAGTGCAATACCTGCCTGCTTCCCACCATGATGATCTGGGATTAACCGTCTGAAACTGTCAGCAATCCCTTTTATAAACATTGCCTTGGGCATATTGTCTCCTTTTAGACATAGAACAGTGGCTAAGACAGGCTCTGTGCTTGGGACTGACTTCTAAATCCAATTGCCATCTAGCTCAGAGTTGCAAGCTTATTCTTCAAATTCCTTCCTTATAAAATTGACACATATAGGTGGTCAATATACCACACATGCACACATTTATATACATATATATCTGAAGTCACATATAAACAGATATGTTTCATATATGTAAACAAACACACACACATGAATGAAACACCCCATACCCCTCCTTTTTTCCTGCTCATTGAGTAAGCAGACACCCTCGAGCATTATAAGCACTCCCATGTGAAGGAAAAAGACAGTGAAGTCCTTGGAGTCAGTAGCATTTGTAATGACAATAATTTCTAATTTGCAACACAGATTGTGCAGTATAGGAAGTTTTATGCTGACTTTTAAGTATGAGGAAGTTTGGGTGAGATAATGTAGCTGTCCTTGAAGGTTTATTCCACTTGTCTCAACGAGGTGGATGTTGGTGGTAATACAGTTATCAGAGCCTCAATTCTCTGAAGGAGCACATATTAGCATCATCCTCTCCTACCAAACACTAAGCTTTGTTCGTACCAAATCAGACTTTCTTACCCTGCCAAAATTGATCACCGGACTTATGCTACTATGTATCCCTTTTTCTCAATCTTAAATCGACCTAGTAAGACTGTTTGATTGGAGGGTGGGTATGCATATGCCTATTTAGCTGAAATGGTGACACATGCATCATAATTGTAATTAGAACAACATTTAAGACAAGAAAAATGCATTAATAAATAAATTTTATTGCTAACGCAGAAATTGTACCTAATATTTTCATGTCTTTCACTAAAAACTAATCTTCTTAAAGCAGGTAATCCCTCCCTCTTGATAAGAGTTCAGGTCAAATCTTAGCTTCACTATCATTCCCTGAACAATCCCACACACCTACTCTGTAATCGACAGTATGTTGATAGGAATATTAGCCTATCAACATGGAGAGGAAGGAAGAGAAACTAAAATTGTGAATACAATGGAAAGGAGAAGGAATGTATTATCCTGGACATTATACTGTGCAGGAAGGGAAGGGATGATAAAGTACGACTATATGATAATACACTGTGTGAGCCACAGAACTGGCTTTGTGAGACAATGCTCAGAAACCATATAAGAAAGTAGTATTGAAAGTTGGCTTCAGGCTATGACCTGTGGATAGTTGAAGGTAAAAACAGTGAGTTATCTGGGGGAACCACCATTGTAGACTACGGCTAAGAAAGTAGAAAGTACTCACCACGAAAGTTCTCAGATCTGGTACAATTTCAAGGCATTTGTGCATTCTCAGAAATACCTAAAATTTATGCCCATTTGATAATCTGCTGGAATTGTTATCTCACATGGATCTTAGAGGCTGCATTGAGAGTGAATGAGGATTTTGTTTGGTTCTATTTTCTCCTATCACTCTCATTGAGATGGGATAACATCACTGAAGGCATTAAACGGCAGGCTGGGTTCCTCCAATATTTTCTGATAGTCATGCAGGGTGCCCATCTTTGTTTTGTTTTAATTTGGTAAAGCCTTCTATTGCATGAACATACTGACTTGCTGGGAAAGTAACATGTTTAGGTAAGGCTAGGATGCCCTTTGCCAACATCATCGCCACTCCATAGGCTGCCCTAAAGCATGTTGAATTATTTGTAATGAATCAAGAATACTAAGGAAAAGAAAAACGGAGGCTTGAATGATAGCTATGCACACTTGACAACTTGAGTTCAATGCCTAGTGCTCCACAAAGTCCACAAAGTTGTTATCAAACATTTACACATGCTCACTGCTATGTGCACCCCCTATTACACACACAGTAGTAAATAAAATTAAATATTAAAACAACAAAGGAAATATATATCAACATATCATCCCTATACACATACATCATAACACACACCAAGTTATTAGTTTTCCAACAACTATTGATCTTTGCACTGCTTAGGTGAATACCACTCAAATTTCAACTGCTGACCAAATTCTCAGCACACTGACAAATAAGAACACTGTATTCAAATTACACCAAAAGTAGGATTTCATGGGATTATTGTATCTAGAACAGGTATTTAAAACAGCATAATAACTGGGACCTCCCAATACATGCATAGATGGATGATGTACAGGAAGCTACTGTATTCAGTCATCCCTAGAGTCATGATCATCCACCCTTGAAGTGGCTAAATTTTCAAGGGGAAAATAGTATTGTAATCACAGAAGCTACTCCTGTTGTGAAATAGCTTAAGCCTTCTTTGACTCAAGAACTCTTATAGCAACTAGCTTCTGGTGTGAGTAAGGACCCCAGGAAACCTTCCAGGAACCCAACACTTCCTCTTGTATTTTGCTTGAGGCCACTAGGTGATCAATACTAACTGCTGTAATTATTTCTTAAGGTGAGTTCTGGAATGACTCCTGGATATTACTGTTTCTTCAATGTCTTCTGGCCTTGGAGCCCACTTAACCTGTACCCTGTGCTACTTCCCCCATTTTTTGCCTCTATTTCTTTTCTTAATCCACACAGATGTCCCAGGACATAGTTCACAGAGCAGCTTCTTAAAGCTACGCCACATGACTTGTCAGAAAATGCCTCATATTAGATTTCACTAAGGGCTAAGCACCCACGGAAGCCCCTGAATGGCCTCTGCATGATTAAGTTGTCTCCATTACTCTATTACCTGCAGTGTATCTCACATCTGCCTGTTAAACACCCACAGGGATCCTCCTCCATATCCCCTTGTCCAGCTTCATCGTGCAAAGGCACAGGTCTTTGGAACAAATGCTTGTCAAGATTGGAGGGCTTCTAATTAATTCCTTGTAATACTGTTTCTTATATCAATTAAGTTCTGGAGAATCAGCAACTCCCTGTCAAGGCCAGCTATTTGCAACTGCAGAGCAGATGGATTTCTATGCAGACATAGCTCAGGGACCTACATGGATACACACACCTCTGCCAGTTCCCTCCTTGGCAGTCTTTTGGCCATGCTTCTCTGTTCTAGAGCCTTAGATGATCTTTGAATAAAGACCCACAGATAGGAGTTCATTATCATTTGCATATATAAGAATACATGACACTCCAAACACTGGAAGAGTCAGGACCAGGGAATGTACTTAGAAGACACAGGCATCAAGAGCAGGAGCAAATAGAGGAGACAGAGAGAAGAAGGAAAAAGGAGTGTCATATTTGGGCTTGAAGATGGTCCAGTCAGCAAAGTATTTACCTTTAAAGAAGTTAAAATCTCAGACAGACCCACATCAAAATGGTGTACTGGGAAGGTGAAGCCAGGGCGCTCTCAGTGACTTTTTGGCCTCTGTAGGCCCATATTTTATAGGAGATATTTGCAGCCAGGTTCTCTGGCCATGTTTAGTTTTTAAGGCAGCTGCTATCCTAACAGACCACCTGTGGCTACCTAACAAAAGGCTCAGGATGGCCTGCTCCTTTTCTTTGTGATTATGTAGATCTCCTGGGAAGAGGTGTAGATTCCAAGCTGGTAATGGAGTTGCCAGCTGGTGACAGCTGCTGACATCATTGATGGCATTAAAACCCAACTTCCTTGGATTTCCAACAGTTATGAACACCAGTGACCCTTCAGGAATCTTCCAAGTCTTTGGCACCAGACTGGAACTGCTGAGGCATCCTAGCGAACTAAGCAGCTACCAGATTCCTATCTCTCCAGTGGGAAACAGCCATTGTTGGAATATACAGACCATATTCTGTCAATCAATCTCATGAGTCTACTTTTAAAGCATATTCATTCATTTGATGCTATTACTCCAGAAAACCCTAATACAGACTTCAAAGCTAAAGAGTTTATTTATTTATTTATTTATTTATTCATTCATTCATTCATTCATTTTGACAATGGGTTTTACTATGTAACCCTGGCAGCATAGAAGTTAAAATCTCCCTCTTCTAGCATTCCTATGTGTTGGGATTGTATCAAGATCAGCTAATAAAGATATCTAATATTTATTACTTTACAACAGCTTCTGGGATGTATTAACCATCTCCCATAAACCTGTCCTTTTTTTCTCTTTCCTGGATCTCCGGTTTTCTAGATTCTGCCCCCTTCTTGAAGCAGTAGTTCCTAGTCCATCTCCTATCATCCTTTCCCCTCAGCGTCTTGCTTGGACCTTTGCCAATGATAATCTTCTGTATAGAACCCAATCAGCTAGCCCACTCTCAATAGCATCAATCAAGTTACACAATGATACAATCTCTGCTTTTAACTTTGAGAGGTCGTAAGCAAAAGAATCCCTCTCAGAATAAGATTGCAAAAGCATAGCGAGAGATAAGCTAGTGAAATGTTGATATAATCATTTGCCCAGAAGTACTCTCACCACACCAAGAAAAGAAGGCAAGTGAGGGGGAGTTGGATAAAGGGAAAGTGATACAGGAAGGTAATACGTTTTGACATTTATGTTTACTCTGACCTGGGGATGGTGGAGGACTGTAAAATCCAACTGTTCAATGTTGCGATATTGTACAGCAAGTGTTTTATTTACAGTACTTATTGTAACTTTAAAGACCTTAAAAGACTAAGCATGGCCTCCTATGAGGATGACACATACTATTATTAGAAGTCTTTCTTGGTCTGACATGTAATGAAGCAGTTCTTCAAAATTATTAAACTGAAGTCTCGTGGTGATGACCTGGACGAATGAAGACAGCACTCAGTCCCTGACAGGACAGGTGTTCTAAAGATATAGCTGAAATTCACTTGTGCTGATAGTTCTCTGCAGCTATGTTTCCTTACTCTTGACTGGTACTTGTAATCACCCTCAAAGAGATGTCTTTTCTAGCAATGTATCACAGCATTAACTCAAATCCTTGCCAACATAATTAAGTTTCAGTCTGTCTGTCATGTCACTGATAAAAGCTGAATGCATTTTCATTAAATTTGGAGGTTATATGTCATATGACAAAATTAATCTAGGGGCCTAGTGAAGGAATCATTGCCAAGAAATCCCCCCAACAATAACAAATTAAAAAGAAAAAAAAAAACAAAGTGGTTATTCTCTATGGCAGGTCTAACAGAGGTAAAATGAAGGTTTAGAAGTCTCTTGGCCAAGAGAGCTGAGACATAATTTTAAATGTTATGAGAAAATAAGCCATTGCTCCAGAGCTGTTCAATAGTGGTTGTTTCTAACATTAGAGACTCTAGGCATTAGTCAGGGTTTTCTAGAGGAACAAAACCAATGAAGTGGACACATATTATAAGTGGGCTATATAAGATTAGCTGATATGATAAAGCCTGGATACTCCAGCAATGGTTGTCTGCACACTGCAGAGACTGAAAACTCTGCAGCTGCTTAGTCTACAAGGCTGAATGCCTCACCAGTCCCAACCTGCAGGGAGCCATTTGTGGTCAGTCTACACTGCAAGCCTGAAAAAGCTTGCTCACGATATCAGCAAAGAATGTCAGAAGCAGTAACAATAACAGAGTAGATACACTCACTGGTGGGGAGAGAAGGCAGGCCAGTAAAAGAGGAATCACTTAGCACTCAGTCTTCTTTATTTGTGGGCTACCACCAGAAGGCTCTGCTCAGATAACCCTTCTAGGAAACACCCTCTCATACCCACACGGAAGCATCTTAACTGATTCCAGATCCAAATAAAGCCACCTCCAAGATAAAGATCCACAATGTATAGTTATACCAACTCCTAGTCAATGATAATTAATGCCAGACCACTTCCAAGACTATCAAGTCTTCGGCCCCTGAAGAAGATGCTGTTTGTGCCGCTGGTCGTTTACACAGCCTCACACTCACGGATACCCTGCTTGCGCCTGGATTTTTCAATCCGGCAATTTTGTAAGCCATTCAATTTTCATCAAGGGCATTCCATAGCAGCTGAAGAGTAATTTTCTTTTCTCTGATATATGATGAGAAACAGTCACAGAATATTTTTAGGAATAAAGTAGATGAATTGATCTTTCTTGGTCACTTAACCAGCAAGTGAAATGGAAAACAGAGGTTATAAAGTTAGACAAACTAGGCTGAGGCTCAGCTCCCTACAAATCAGCTTTAGTTAACCTGTCTCATGTTTGGCTGCATCACCCATAAATTGAGTCAAAAGTAACCGCTTTGTCAGACAAGTTTCTTTAGCTGCAGGAAATAGAAGCTTTCCAAAGCCATTGTAAACCGGAGTTCTCCGAGCAAGCTTCATCTGTATTAGAGATCCTGAAGACGGCTTGACCTTGGCTTGCTAGAACATCGTGATTGTGGAGAGATGGGACATTGTAGGTTGAAAGCCAAAATTATCTTGTGCTATCTTAAGCCCTTTAATAGCCAATTACTTTAACTTTTGTATCTGCCCTAACATCTTCTGACTAACAGACCAACTCCTTAAAATATAGTGTTAAGCTTAGCTGACCTAGAACCTCCGCCAGCACTAAAGCTAAGAACACTACACAATACCATCCGAGACCTATAAGTGCCCCATTTATGCTGAAGCCCTCCTGCCCGATGCTCCCTAAAAGGATGAAAGGTTTGATCCTACGCCTTTTCTTTATTCTTTGACTATAAATGTCCTGCACATGCTTCCACGGTGTAACGTGCTATTCAGGGAACCCTGAATCCATGTTTCAGGTTATGAGGACTAATCTTAAAGTCAATGTGAGGGAATTCAGAATCACCAAGAAGACAAATCTCTGGGGTTGTCTACGAGAGACTGTCTAGACTTGGTTAGTTGAGATGAAAATACCCCAAGTGTAGATGGCCTCATTCCCACAGTTATGGGACCTGGACTGAGTTTAAAAGGAGAAAGTGAGATGAGGATCATTAGTGTTTATGTCTTTCTGCTTCCTGACTGTGGATGGGATGTGATCAGCTGCCTCAAGCTCTTGCCACAGGAGCTTCCTCATCAGGAGCCTCAAACCATGAGCCATAAGAAACTCCCTTCCTGCTTTAAGTTGCTTTCTTCAGTCATTTCGTCACAGTAATGAGGAAACGAATACATTGCTATTCACTTGACTCAGAAAAAATTATGTTCTTTGTTATGAGAGGCCACTTATTCGTTCCTGGCCACTCAGCCCCGAAATAAACACACAGAAACTATATTATTTAAAACACTGCTTGGCCTATTAGTTCCAACTTCTTATCAGCTAGCTCTTACATATTAATTTAACCCATTTCTATTAATCTGTGTATCACCACATGGCTGTGGCTGACCAGATAAATTCCATCTGTCTCCCTGGAGGGGCTACATGGCTTCTCTCTGACTCTGTCTTCTTTCTCCTATCATTCAGCTTAGCTATTCCCATATAGCTTTGTTCCCCTATAGCTCTGCTATAGGCTCAAAGCAGTTCTTTTATTTATCAATGGTAATCACAACATACAGAGGAAAATCCCATATAAGTTCTTAATTTATTTAATGCAGATTAGTTAGTTTATATAGATACTATCAAAGAAAGAAGTGAGTTTTGATCTCAAGTACAGGAAAGGTGAGTCAATCCTCAGAAAAGACTAGAAGGTGGGTGGAGACTGGCTCTCTGGGATCTCTATGCTAATTTCCTAACTGCTGTTGCTGATTAGAATTCTTTGCAGAAAATGCACATGGCAGAAAGTACACTCTGGCTTGCTATGCACTCAAAATCCCAGTAAAAGTGTTCACTCACAATGACAAGATAGTCTATTAGGTTCACAGACAAAAATCCGATGGCTTGGCCTGGATTGATTCTAAATCAGGTAGTTATTTATGTTCCAAGACTGGGCAAGGCAGATGGAGTTTATGGAGGTGGGAGAGCAGGGGAGCTCACACTTAAGGTAGAAGAACCAGGACTATGTGTATGAGGAAAACAGCCTCTCAGAACTTCCTGAGTGGAAAGGGGAACACAGTTAGAGAGAATCCTAACTAATTAATGATGCATCATTCCCCAAAGTATCTAAATCTAATGAAGAGACTTTGGGAAACCCCCATGGAGGTATGAGTGCTGCTTGCTAGGGGAAGCAATCATTTGATCACATGTGACTGGTGAGTGCTACCCATGGCAAAAGACTGACACCAAACAATCCAATCAAATAAACAGAATTTGGAGAGAATAATGTGTGACCGGGGGTTGTTCTTTGTCCATATTTAGCTGTCCCATATCTGTATCACTTATAATAAATCAGTAACCTAAAAGTAAACCTGTTGCCTAAGTCCTGTAAGCTACCCTAACAAATTATTGAGTGTAAACAAGGATCATGGGAACTCTGCGGGGTCCATCAGAAGCACAGGTAAGAATCTAGATTCTCAATTCATGTCTAAAGTTGAGATAGTCTTTTGGGAATGTGTGCTTCATGCTGGGAATGTTATCTCCAGGTTGCAATTGGATTAATGTCAGAATAGCTAGTTGGTAGTCACAGAAAATTAGAGGACTGTTTATTGTGAGAATTTGTGCTTTCTTATCTTTTGTCAGAAGTGAAGTACTGCATGTCAGGATGAAACAGTAGGATGGAGAAGAAAGGGATTTTTCTCTTTCAACTACACACACTCGGTCATCTGACTTTTTTGTAACCATGACACAAGAGAAAACTTAATTTTAAAGGAAAGACAAGAAAAAACATTAAAAAGAAATTTATCAGCTGTCATTGGTATGTCTGAAATTCTTATGTGCAAATATAGCTGGGCTAGGGTTATAAACCATATCTCTATATCTCTATAAACCAAATCTTAATGCCTAACATATAATTAAAAAATTCATGTCTGCTGTTACAGAATAAGAAATAACACAGGGCCAGGCGGTGGTGGCGCACGCCTTTAATCCCAGCACTCGGGAGGCAGAGGTAGGCGGATCTCTGTGGGTTCGAGACCAACCTGGTCTACAAGAGCCAGTTCCAGGACAGGCTCCAAAACCACAGAGAAACCCTGTCTCGAA
The DNA here is from genome assembly GCF_037038515.1 of Microtus pennsylvanicus. Lineage (NCBI taxonomy): Eukaryota > Metazoa > Chordata > Mammalia > Rodentia > Cricetidae > Microtus > Microtus pennsylvanicus. The sequence continues at coordinate 68,724,581 of NC_134586.1, read as the reverse complement.
AAACCAAAAAAAAAAAAAAAAAGAAAAGAAATAACACAGGAAGAATAGCACATTGCACCTAGGCAAGTCTAATAGCAGGGGGCTCAGAAATACATAATCCTAAATAGTGACATCATCTAAGATTCCTAGCCTTGTCTTTAGGACTGCTCTATGGCTGTGACAGTTTGACTTGCATATATCCTCTTTTCCTTTGATAGTTGTTCAACACTAATAGTTGTTAGGATAAAGAGAGTGAGTGACTACAGCAACCCCTGCAATGGATCTTCCCCAATAGGCTTGAAAATTGCTTTTTTTCACTTCTTCCTTCCTTCCTTCCTTCCTTCCTTCCTTCCTTCCTGCCTGCCTGCCTGCCTTCCTTTCTTCTTTCCTTATTTCCTCCACCCACCACTTTCTTTTGTTGTTGTGACTTTAGAATGAGTCAATACCTAGGTGGGTGAAACATACCAAAGGACCAAGGTTGAGGGGTCTACTACTGGGTTTGAGTTTTATTTTTCAATGCCTCTTATGTTAAAGCTGAATCCCTGGCACTTTTGTGTTTAGAGGTGGGGCCTCATGGAGAAAACTAACTTAGTAACTCAAAGCTTTCATATTTGGGAATAGTAACACCGCAAAAAGGCTCAAGGAACTACAATAACCCCTTCTATTCCATGGAGTTGTATAGTAAGGGACTGTGGGAAAGGATGAGAACTTTCATGTGATACCAAATATCTTGATACCATGATCATAGACAGCCTTGCCTCCAGAATCGTATGATATATATTTCATATGTGATATATATATAAAATGAATGACCAGTCCAATATATTTTGTCATGGAAGCCAAACACACAAAGGCAATGGTCAATCTTACTATGAACATAATTTTACAGAATACTTGCGGTGCTCATATACACTTATGGAAATATTTTCTATATTAAGTGTTGCTAGGCAGAAAAGCAGTTTGGCTCATACCTCAAACACAGGATTTCATTTTATATATGAACAACCCACCCACAAAAGAGGATATTTTGGGATAAAGATTCCCTGGAGATTTCCCTTTCTCAAATTTGCCTGTGTTTCCCAATGATCCATGCACACAATGGCTTTATAAAGTACCTTGTTACTCTACACTGGGATCTTGTAATAGATGCCATTTCTTTGGCATTTTGTCTTTATACATCAGTAAACTGCCAAACACCCAAGGTTCTCCCGGACCTTTCAGAGAAATCATAAATGTCATCTCTACTGTGTTTCTTCATCAATCAATCCTGTCCATATCTGTGGTCCAGTGAAGCAGAACTGCTCTGGGAGAGCTAGAGAGCACAAGATGCTGCTACCCTGTTCATGTGACAAGTTCCTGAAACATTCACAGGGATACGCATTGCCAAAGGCACAACTTGGGCTCACATCTGTGGACAGGAAGGGCCATGAGCAAAATCAAAAATAAGCTCCCATGTGTCCGTCTCCTGTGAGGCGAAATTATCCAAGAGCATGCTGGAATGCCTGGGAATGTCATATTAGGGGAGGAGGCATCACAGTTGGGGACAAAACTCACAAATTAAGCATCACCGTAAACTAGGACAAGTTTCGAGGGCTTCATGTATAAAGTGAAGAGCGTTTGTTTCCCCTTTTCAGTACTCAGTGCGGTTGAGGGAAAAGTAAGTCAGAAAAGACTCTGGAAATGTATCATTCAAAACTGACAACAGGTCCTCAAAAACAATAATCATGCTTCTTATAATTTTATGCAAAGACCTAAAGTTCTGTTCATTCTTGGACACCAGGGATCATAAAAAAATAATCTCTACTTATATAATGAAGCAAACTGTATTATTTAAGCAAAATAAGACCCGACAAAGTGAGCCCTCAGGGGCAGTCTGCAGTGGATTATCCAATGTTTTCTTTCCCATTGATGTGATAAAACACCCTGACAGAAAGCAACGTGGGCTAAAAGGATTTATTTTAGATCACAATTCTGGGTTACTGTCCAGCATCACAGGGAACTCACAGTAGCAGGACCTTGAGACAGGTACTCACATCACATTCCTGGTAAAGAGCAGAGAAAATGAATCCATACATGCTTTATACTCAGCTAGCTTAGTACTCTTAGAAAGTCCAGGAACCAAAGCCAAGGAATAATACTGCTCACAGCTAGACTGGGTTGTTCCATATCAATTACTGTGTAATCAAGACAATTGCCCACAGGTATGTCTACAGGTAAACCTATTCTAGACAGTCCTTCATCAGACTTTCTTCTAGGTCATGTCAATTCGACTATTAGAAGTAGCTGCCACAAATACTTTTGAAATAGTGAGATATAAAATGAACTTGAAGATCTATTTCTCAGGATTCACCTATCAAGAGACAGATGTCTAGGCTCTCAAAGGAATTCTGTTCTAATCATGCTGTGATCCACTTTTATTTTTTTCTGCAAAGCCATAGTTTTATGTCTAATTAGACACAGATTGAAATCACAGACCCATCAAGAGGGGGCAATTGTAATTACAAAAAAGGAACTATTTGTCTCTAACCTTACCAACTTAGGCAAGTTCCATAAAACATGTCTCATTAACTGAAGTCACCGGCAGTCACCATGAAGATGGATATTGCAATCCTTCTCTGACAGTGAGTGCCACAGGAACAGAAATAATGCATTAATATTTTTACAGACTTAACATAGAAAGTTATCAATTAAAAACACTCAGTATTGCAGATATATTTTCACTGTACAGGAAAAGTATCATGTCACCCTGTCTTTGAAATGAGTTCAAAAATGACTCCCAGTATCAGATCAGTATTTTGTTGTTGTTGATGTTATAGCCACGACCTAAAAACAACACAAATCTACCATCAGATAAACACTAATAGCACATCCAAATGAAATTGAAATTGATTTCTGCCCTAGTGTATACTAGCTCAACAAATTTCATTTATGTAAGATCTCCCTGCTTTGACTAAAGGCTGAGTGGGATACCAAGTAACTATTTTAATAAAATCTAATGTTGCAGGAAAAAAATCATCATTCTAAATTCATGTCTCAGTTAGTGGGAGAATAAGTCTGACAAAGCCATTATATTCTATATACATAGTTTTTTCACTGAAGTTACTTCAAGATGTTTCCCTACCATAGCACTGAAAGGTTTTTTTTTTAAAAAAAAATTAAAAATAGGGAATTGCTGTCATAAAACATACACACCACAAAGGACTCATATTCTGCATTTTTCTTAAACCACTTACCATAAAACCTTCATTTTTTATGGCCAACTTGGTGCTGATTTCATGATTCACAGCCTGAAACAACTTATTTCACAGCATCAGTCAGTCATAAATCTTGAGGACCTAAGTTCCAAATCCCAGAGCAGCTGCCCTGAGACACAAATGAGATTTCTCCAGGAAACCTGTGACGTGTGTTTGCTGCTTAGATTAAAAAGAACAACTATGAGACTATGGAAGCTGTCTTCTTCCACCTTCTACTGTAACTTAGGAAAATGTTATAATGTTTCTCCAGCCATGACCACAAATAGCTGAGAGTAGACATGAGGAAGGAGAGCCATCTGTGGATAGTGACAAACATTCCTATGGAAAGAGGGAAGCCTGACCCTCCTTGGCATTCGTCAAAATTTTTGTGGATTCAAATCCTTTGTTTTTTTTTTTTAAGCTTTGCATCAGGGTCTCAGGTAAGTCAGGTTGGCTACAGAAAAACGATAGTTAGGGATACAACTTAGACTTTCTATGAGAAAAGCTACTTGCCAAGCTTGCACTAGATTAACTTTTCTTAATAAAATATTTATTTGTATTTTATGTACTTTCATGTTGGGTTTTGCCTGCATCTATGTCTGTGTGAGGGTGTTGGATCCCTTGGAACAGGAGTTACAGATAGCTATGAGTTGCTATGTAGGTCCTGGGAATTGAACCTGGGTCCTCTGGAAGAGCAGCCAGTGCTCTTAATCGCTGAGTCATCTCTCTAGCCCCATACGGGATTAGCTTAAGTTAATTAATGTAGGAAAACTCATCTTGACTATGGTTGGGGTCATTCCCTGTGCAGGAGATCACCAAGTGAAGAAAATAGTGAAAGGGTACTGAGCAGCAACATCCATGCATTCATCGATCCTTTTCTGCTTATGAACTGAGGATTTGAACAGAGGCTTTCAGATCCTGTTGCCCTGATGATTGATTGCAGCTTTAATTGTGGAACTAAAATAAACCCTTCCTTACTTAATCCTTCCTTCATTACTGCCTTTGTCAACGTGTTTTATTTTAGCAACAGGAAAGAAAATGAAGACAATACCCTTGAACTTCTGCTCCTCATGCCCTTTTATCCCAAGTGCCTGGATCCAAGGTGTGTATCACCATGCACATCTTTTTGCAGTAGTAGGTATTGAACCCAAGACTTTGTGCAAGCCAGTCAGACTTACTATCAAATGCATTATATCTCTAGCCCAAACTTTCGACCTCATTATGCATTTCCTTTGAGAAACAATACTGGAACACTAAAACAGGGTTAGTATGATCGTGAAAGAGATGATGAGGTGTGTGGGAATTCAAATGCACATGAAATGGTTGAATTATCTCATGCTATTGCATAGACTGCACATACGGGGCAAAGGAGGGTTTTGGTGTGCATGATTCTTCAGTTTTTAATAGCTATTATGTAAAAAAAAGAAATATGCTTAATTTGTGGCTGGTAGAAATGTATGGAGAGGAAAAAAAAGAGCTTTACAATGAAGGGTCTAAACTTTGTAGGCACTTAAAGAGGGAATGATGGTTTGGCTAGCACAGGTTCATCACTTGAAGCATTGACTCAATCAAGGGAGTTCAGATCTGAGTGTGTAACTGGTAGAAGAAACTGAGGCCACAAGCATGCAAATATCATCCGCAACACAGACTTCACAGAAGGAGCTTGCTCCTAGACCAGAGGAAACATTTTTAGTCACTACAGAAGAGAAGGAAACAGACATGGTGAATTCAATGAAGACAAGTTGACTGATATAATTGATAGGTGATGAAGACTTATTTGTGGAAGCAGAAAGTTCAGAGTAGCTCATTTTCTCTATTTCTCAAGCCATGAGAAAAGATGCTAAGCTCTGGGAATGCAAAGGAGGCTCTATGGCATGAGAGTATGTTTGGTTTGTTTGTTGCTTTATCTTGAATCCTCACAGCCCCAGAGCTGTTTAAAGCATGGAGTGATTATGGTAGGTATGCTAGGAACTATGAATGGGCATTGGATAATGTATTTCTTACTTATATTGTGTAAGCTTTCTTATCTAGTAATGTTAATACCTGCTATGATACCAAACAGCAAAACCCTGAGGCTTGAAATTCACACCATGAGATAAAATGGGGGAAAAACATCTCCCTGAGATTATTGGTCTTTTCTGAAACCACAAAAATCAAGATTGGTTCAAAGTTAGTAGAATGAAATTCTCCAGGCCAGACATTGGGTCTGGTTCTTCTGTGGAAAACTGAGTTGTTATTTTTTTCCCAAGTAGTATTCACTCTATTCTTCTAGCTGAATATGGAAGGAAAATTGCAGGAGGTCATTGTTTTAGATTAAGCCTTTACTCTGAGACCTGACAGACCAGACGAATGGTCAAATCAAGTCACATATAGTAATATTCTGTATCACCAAACTGAAACAAAGTTGTGGTGTGACCTTCAGGCTAGAGACATAATATAATCAGTCTAGAGAAATAATAGCTAAATTATCCAAACTGGCCTGTTTCAATGGCAAGATAATGAAGTTCCTTCTATGTTAATTCTTACCCCCCAAAGAAAGCTGAAATAGCCTGGTGTTAACCAATCAGTTATTTCTCTATTGTATTGTTGTCTCCTTTTCCCTGTCAAATTAGCAATCTGCCTTGTGCTTTGTCCCTGCCTTCTTTTGTCTTTAGAACCAATCTTTTCTGTTTGGTTCATTGGAATACTTATTCTATTACATGGAATTAAGAATTGACCCATTATACAATCACAAACAGGGCCAACTGAGATACTGAAGTGCAATTTGTTGTAATTATTTTCTTTGGTGAGCAGACTGAAACATTATCAGTTCTTTTTGTTAGCTTTGTTTTTGCTTTTGCTTTTGTTCCTTAAGAAGGGTCTCACATAACACCGGCTGACCTCAAACTCCCTGTGTCGCCACAGATGGCCTCAAAGTCCTGATTCACTTCCCTCTTCCTTCTAAGCACAGGAATTACAGATGGGAAGTATCACGTCTAACAGGTTCACTCCACATGGTCTACAACATGGTTGTTTCGGGAAAACATGTAACAGGTAGAAAGTGATCTTGTCAACAGTTCATCCCACTGCTCTTTTTCCTGACTCTCCGAGATTTCCCTTGTTCCTGGGCTTAACCATAAGTACCACAGACAAACGCTCTCCTTCATTTTAGTATCTCGTCAGTCTCTATGAAACCACAGAAGAATAGAATATCACTTATTTTTTTTTATTTCAACACCTGTTAACTTACTAATCAAGATCCAAAACAAGACACATATAGGTCTCACTCCGCTTTCCAACTTTGAGATGATGTGAAAGTGATACACATTCAGCAGAAACTGTACTTAAATTTGGAATTCTGGTCTTTTCCTGGGTCAGTAATATATGACAAATATGCTGTTTTCCCTAATCAGTACAGTATTTGATAAATTACACAATATATGTAATGTTTAAACATAAAAAAGGTTTGCCCAAGTACAAATTAATATAAGTGTTCTGAAAAGATTTATGACAGGTTGTGTTAAGCTATGTCATTCTATTTGTTAGGTTTGTAGAATGTATTTTAAAACATCTATTATATTTAACTTACAACTGCTTGACTATGATGCAAGCCCATCATTCAAATTGAGGTACACATGTATTGGATAATGGACAGAATGTAACCTAGTAAATTTTGACAATTTAGCTATTGTCAGGGATTGAAGCATGAAGCTACACTGCCAAATACTGTGATTTTTGTCTACAAAGAGATGGTGCAATCCCTCGAGGGTTTCTTGTATATTCATAGTCAAGGTAGATTTCTAGAGTTTGACCTCCAGCTAAAGGATTAACACATTGTTATAGCCAAGTCAGAGAGTAGACTGAGCTTGGGCCTAGATTTAGAAAATGTGTGTTCTATCAAATTCTGAGTCTGCTGACAACTGTGCTGGCCACATCAGTCATTGACTGCATTCACTTGGAACGTATTCTGTTTTTAATGGAGGATGATCTATTCCTATTCTCACTGGCTTATGTGTTTGAACAACTGGTACTCAGCTTGTGTTGAGTTGTTGGAAAGTTGTGGAAGTTGGCATTTGTTCTCTACCAAAAAAATACTGGTGCCTGGAGAATTTTCAAGACATAATCCAAGATCAGATTAATGAACATGTTGAGGTGGGCTTTTTGTGAATATGATATTTGCTTTGCATATAAATAGAATTTGAAATTCTGGAAAATTGATGTTTTATAAAAGAGGTGGTAGACAAGTGGAGTGCCATTTGGTAATGTTTTAAGTCTATTTTGTTTCTTCAGAGTCATTTTTTTTGCCTCTTATATCACTTTATTTTGTCAAACTGTTAAACGGCCCTAGAGTTTGGAATAGGTGATGGGAAGTAACATTGCTGGGCAGCAATGATAAGAACTTTCAAAGCCTTTTAGGGGTCTGCCTGTTTGAGGGTGTTAAATTGTCTCAAAAAAAGTGGCTTTATTATAAGGTATTAAGGTAATTTGGATCAAAAGCCAACTACCTTCCATTTAGAGATAAACAACTAGAGTTGATTAGTTTCAGAAATTAGGATCCTATAAAAAGGCAGCCTAGTCACAGGATCAGCCTTGCACTCATTCTGTGACCAATAATCTGCCTTCCCTTTAACTATCCAACACAACTTCACTCACTCCTTCTTTCATCTCTGTGATTCATAGATAGTTTAGAATGTACCAAGGTTGGCAGTACAGTATTCCATTAATTTCTCCCCTGCTTCATGCAATTTGAGATGAGTCAGGAGAAGAAGTACAGATGGAAGAAAGGATGTTACAAGCTGGAAAGCTATCATAGCTGGAAGTGATTTATGAGAACAGATATGTGTACTCTGTCTGTTTTTCTCAAATGCAGCCACTGGCCTGACAAATTAGCCTTCATATAGTTAGCCAAAACTGTAAAGAACACACTACACAACTGAAGTATAGCCTTAGGCTAATGCTGGTCTATTTAACAAGATGTTTACTTGTTCATATTTATATACATTAAGACCTTATCCAGTTTTCAAGATTAATTTTGTACATTATTTCTTTCATAAGTTAATTCTTTTATTTTTTGAGGTTTATAGTATAATTACATCATTTTACCCTTTCCTTTTCTCTCCCAAAATCTTACCAAATACTCTGTTTTGTTCACCTTCAAACCTATGGCCTCTTTATTTTATTAACTGTTGTTACATGCATATACAGATACATATTTATTCCTAGGAGACATAGTATCACAGTGAACTCTCCCATACTCTGGCTTTGGCAGGCTTTCTTTTCTCTCTTCCATGAAATTCCTGAGCCTGAGTGTTTTGCAGATGCATTCCTTGGGACTAGGCTCTAGTATATCACTTTTCAATGACAATTTTCTTTATTCTCTAAAGATGTCTATAATCTCTGTCACCTTTGAAAGGTAAATGGAAGAATTTGAAGTCAATGGAGAAATCACTCAAACACTTTTAAAGCATCATTTGCCTACCCTGTGATTAAAATACCCAAATATCTCATTTATATCATATGACTAGAATAGTGAGAGAAGATTTATTGGTTTTCCTCTGACTTAATTTAGGCAAATAAAATTGGCATAAGTGAAGGGTGAAAGAATTCATTAATTTGGGGCTTTAAATAGGTTAAAGGACATAGGTCTTACAGCAGTATCTTTGCACAAAGGAACTGAAGGGAGAATTATCTGATTCCTAGCTAGGTAAGAAGATACCAAGGCTAGTAGTATAGAACTCAAACCAAAACCTTGTCCAGCAAAAAAGACTTATTCCCCAAAAGAAAGTCATGGTTCCACAGTGAGTGAGCTATGAACTCCACAAACTTGACTCACAATTATAAGGGGTTTGTGATAGAAAATTTTGAAAACCAGGAGCAGTTATGGGTAACAAACTAAGGTCTCAATGTTTTGATACTCCTGCTGAAAATGTCTACCACTACAGAGGGACACATTGATTACCCTGAGAAGGGAAATTAGTTGAGATTTCCTGGGTAAACTGTGGGGGAAGAAAAATAAAAATAAAGCAAGGACTAGAACCCAGGCAACTCCTCAAAGGGACATTGATACAATTTAAGACCAGGCTAGATAGTTTACTTATTAAGGAATCAAAAGTTATCAGAATAGGAGGTTCCAGATGAGAGTCAGTCAGCAAGTTTTGATATTTAGGAGCTCATATGGTAGCCCTTCTAAAGCTATGATCTCTTACCATTAGCCTATGGAAGCAGCAATGTTCTGAATTTTCCTTCTTGGTGTCAGATATGAACTTGCTATGAGTGTCTTGAGGGCAGAAGAGGGCAAAAGAATTCTTTTACCAATGTAGTTGAAATAAGGCCATACCCCACGTCCTCAAGCATATTGCAGTCACACCAAAGGCAAGACATTAAATAGATGCTATTTGGGAGGCTTTTATTTCTTGGTTGGTTGGTTATTGTTCTTTTTCTTCTTTGCAATTTAATGTACTATGAGACAAAGAATAAGCATGCATCTGTTATATAATAAAAAGGAAATAGTTGATATAAAATGCATGCAAATTAAAAATAAAACTGCAGAGATAAACCTATCTCAATGCATGTAACTTAAGTGAAAGAAAATGGCGAGTTCTAAGGAAAACAGTAATAATTAAGGAGAATCAGAAAAAGGAGCTAGAGTGAAAGATGTTTAAATATTACATGTGTGTATTTTTATTAGTAAAACTGCTTCTTTCTCTTTTCCTTTTCTTTCTCTCTCTCTCTTTCTTTCTTTTTTTCTTTCTTTCTTTCTTTCTTTCTTTCTTTCTTTCTTTCTTTCTTTTTGTTTGGTTTTTGGAGGCAGGATTTTTCTGTGCAGCAGTCCTAGAACTCACTTTGTAAACCAGGCTGGTCTCAAACTCACAGAAATCTGCTTGCCTCTGTCTCCTAAGTGCTGGTCAAACTGTTTCTTAACCCAAATATTAAACTTATAGAACAGGTGAGGTTAAGAAAACGCAGGACTTAACACGACACTGTAATAGGTATAACCAAATGACAAGAGGTCGGCAGTGGGGGTGGGAATTCCTGGAAAGGATCTATGTGTACGAAGATTGATAGACTGACTAAAACTCCAGCAAAGAATGTAGAGAGGTGGGAATGTTGCAGTGTCAGAGCCTAACTTTAATATCTCAGACAATTTTTAGTCTACCTCTGTGTCAGATCTAACGTTCTGTAACTAGAAGATAAAACTGAACATAGCATCCTAACAAACAAACACTAACCCTTGGCATGCATTAGCTTAGTAAAATCCTACTCTCTACTGATGGAAGAACTAAGAATGTTATCAGATAACATCTGATGCCTACAGTAGAGACTGTTCTGTCTGCTCTAACTGCCCACCTGATGTTTCGAACAGAGTATTTTAAACACACCTGAATTTATAGCTTTCATTGTTCTGGTACTATAAAATCTCTAGAAAATTGCTTTTACATTGGATCATTGCATCTGGGGAGACCTCAATATATGTTCCCAGGCCATGGTTACTCAAATTTGGCTTCAGAATAAACTGCCTCTTATTTCTTTTGAGGTAAGTGCTGTATTGTTGTTGTATAAACAGTCAATTAATTTGTAACTCTGACTTAGAGTACTAAGTTGGAATACATGTTAGGTAGTACACATCACCCCAAGTAAAAATCTTGGTTCTTGCCTAACTAAATCATAAAGATTCAATGAGGCTGAATCAAATGAGGAGATAAAAGTAACAAATGTCTAACAGTGACTCAGGCTCAGTATGTTCTCCCTGACTTGGTTGATGATGCTAAATACTTTCTCAGTGGGAATGCTATCAATCTTGAGCTCAGAGCTGGTGCCCCAAACCAGATTCATTTACCTCTTCACAGCAAACCAACTAAAAATGCCAAATTAATAGTGGGAAACATAAAAATGAGATTTATTCAATATGGCCATATCAGGGTGAAAGACAACGAGTGAACCCCTCAAGTCAGCCTTCAGGGTCCTGAATTTGGACCCAAGATTTGCACATGTAAGCAGTATTGGTCTTGGTATGCTTTCTGCATGATCTGGCCTCATGACAGATCTATGTGAAACCTCTTTTCAGGGAGATAAGTTTCCCTCTGTCAGAGGCTTTTTCATTCTCCCAGCATGAGATTCTTGGGGGAAAATTCACATTTTATTGTGGTCCATTGTTTCAATTGTCTGATAGATTGAAAGACAGACTGGGTGTCTCCTTAGAACATTTTCATTTCTGCCAGAAAGAGTCCTGGGGAGACAGTGGGACACTAAGCAAAGTTTATTTGAAGAATTATTAAAATTAAATGTAGAGTATGACTTCAAAATTATACTGTACTAGAAGTCCCCAAGGTTAAATCCTATTTTCCTCTTTTTCCTTCCTAAAAATGAATTTTAAAATTTTTTTTAAGAATTACCATCATAGCCAGGTAACCTAAGAGCAGTAGACACTGGTGATCATATTTCACCATTAGCAGATGGTTCTCCATAGTGTGAACTGAAAGTTTCAATGGGTGTAACCACCCGTTACAAAACTACACAATGAAATTCTTTGCCTGGTAAGTATTATTTTATATCTCTGCTGACTCTAAGCATTAAAGAAATTATAATATCCATTCAATGACTCTAAATACTCTTAAATATATTTTACCTTGCCAAATGGAGAGAAAGTAAGAGAACTAAAGCTGGCTACATGAATATTAACAGGCTTATTGAGTCCTTACTATGGGTCAGACACCAGGCTAAGAGAGTTATGTGTTTTATGCCTTCCGAATTCACTTCATCACTGTGAGTAAATACTGTGACTCTTCCCATCTTACAGTTGAGAGAACTGAGCCAGATAAAGGGTAAAGAATGTACTTATGTAAGCTCTATCCTCCACCTACTTGGTTGTACCTTCTTATTCACTTTTAAGTGTGTTGATTCATAGTCACATGTGTGCTGCAGGCAGTCTCTTTTAATATAGCTTGTCTGGCCTTTTCATTAATCCTCAAATCACTGTCAATTAGCACAAGATTTTCTAAACACCCAACTACCTCTAGGCACTGAAAGAACCCTGTCACCCTGTTCATTAGGCACCTGTTTGTCCCTTTTCTCTTGGTCTCTTCCTATATAAAAAGGCATAAGCAGATACCCACAGAATTCATTCCTTCCTTCCTTCCTTCCTTCCTTCCTTCCTTCCTTCCCTCCCTCCCTCCCTCCCTCCTTTCTTTCTTCCTTCCTTCCTTCTTTCTGTTTTCCCTCCTTTCCTCCCCCGCTTTCTTTTTTCTTTCCTTTCCTCCATGCCAAAGTGCAAAGCAGCTCCCTCATTGTGGGCAGAACAGATGAGAAAGGCTTTCTCCAGGGTTAGTCCCTCAATATACCTCCCTTTGATCTTATTCCAAAATCAGGCAAAGAAAAGAAACAACCTCTAGATAATTGGTGTCATATGGGAACATTCATATTTAGAAAATTAGTCTACTCTGAATGAAGTCACAGGGCAAATGCAAACACTTTGAGAGGACGAATTATGATGGGTCATCAACACATAATATAGCCTCATGCCTGCAGTCATAAAAGCCAACCCTCTCTCCCAGAAAACAGCAGAGCTCAGTGAGTGAGCAAGGAACATTTCTTTAAGGCCACTGGCTTTCAGAGCCAGTGAACAGGTCATGGACTGAGAAAGGTCTTTCAATTTTAGTTTGCTATTTAATTCTCTGCGAGGCACACATTATGTACGGTTTACAGGTATAGAGAGCTTAGACAATTTGCAGAATTGCACTGGCCATATGTTACAGATGGGCACTCAGGCCTATCTGTCCCTAAGACAGTGGACTCCTGAAATAAACAGTTAGGGATCTGAAGGCTTATGTAAAATGAGCATTCCAGGATTAATCTAGCTTTGGTTACTTAGATGTTTATATATATGCTACCTAATGTTGTTGCTTGGTTTGTTTTCAAAACTACATGGAAATTAGATAGGTCATTATCATTTTGTGAAATAACTAAGAAATGGAATTGTTCATGCTAACTCATACCTCCTTAAAATGTGTCTGCTATTATGTCTATTCTAAGACAGGGATGCTATAAGGAAGCACCACAGACTGAATAGTTTACAAACAATACAAAATTTCAGATGCTGTAAGATGAAGATCAAGGGGGCAAAGTGATGAGTTCTGATGAGAGCCTTATCCTGGGCTGTAACTGTCTTCTCTCTGGGCCATCACACGGCAGCAAACAGTGACCTCACTCCACAGCTTATTCTAAGAGCATCTCTCTCTATGGCATCAGTATACTCCACATCCCATCTTCTATTGCCATTATACCATATTAGAGTTTCAGCATATACATTTGGGGATACAAATTTATTTTATTTAATTCTTTGTTTTCTTCTTCTTAATTATTGTTTACTTTTAAAAAAGCTTATTATTTAAGAAGCTGTAAAACAGTACACCCATTATAGTACTGGAAAGGGTGTCTAGAATTAAATATCAGATGGACAATTGCAACTATATAAAAATGACATTTGGGGTCAGGAAGATTAATAAGTGGTTAAAGTACTTGCCACACAAGTGTGAGGAGTGGAATAAGGATGCCCAGAAATCACTTTACAAGTTGGATAGGTAGACAAGCCATGTTGGTGAGCTCTGGGTTTGATTGACAGACATTGCCTCAATGAATTAGAGGGAAGAATGATGGGATGAAATGAGGGTGATTCCTGACATTAACCTAGGGCCCTACCTGCATGTTTACATATGTGAATATGTAAGAATACAAATGTGTCCATCACTTTATCAACCAAGTTCATTGCTGATATATTCACAATAGCCAGAAATTGCAAACAACCAAGATGTTCCTTAACTGAAGAATGGATAAAGAAAATGTGATGCACAATGGAGTATTATATTGCGGTTAAAAAACATGACATTATGAAATTCACAGCCAAAAGATGGAGCAAAAAAATCATCCTGAGTGAGGTAAGCCACATGAAGAAAGAAAAATATGGTACGTATTCACCTATAAGTTGACATTATCCATTAAATAAATGATAACCAAGCTACAACCTGTAAACCCAGAGAGGTTAGAGATAGAGGAAGGGACTATAGGGGGAAATAAAGATTTCCCTGGGAGAAGGAAATGAAATAGCTTTTACGGGTAGACTGAGACCCTGTTGGGGGACAGGTTGGAATGTGGAGGAGAGATGGAGCTGAGGGAGGGAATATGGCGAGAGATAGCTAGAATTGAGGAACATTTGAGGGGGGAGAAGGTGAACTCAGTGCAGTAGAAACTTTCTAAAATATATTCAGGTTATCTTAATAAAGTCTCCAAACAATGAGGGAGATGGAACACCAACTGACCATTTCTTGTCACTAATTGAAGCTTTTGGTACTAGGACTGGGTTATATCCAGTTGAGTTGTTGGTCAGAGGGGTCCCATGAAAATCCTCCCAAAACCCAGGCTTTTGCCAAGACAATATGATGTTCTCCATAAACCAACAGCCAGGCCCCATTGCTGAAGACAACACCTATACAACTCATTGAACATGCAATGGTAGAGCTGGTGCTTACATACAACCTTCACCACTTTGTTCTAGTGTCTTTGATATAGGAAGGCACTCGGCAGGCTACCAAAAGATAAACATAAACACCAACCCATGCACAAAGCCTTTGATTTATAATCTGTCCTGCCTGAAAAATATGTTAGGGCAATGGTGGCACAAAGATTATGGAAGTAACCAGTCAATATGATCTGACTTAAGGAAGGTCTGGTCCACAAGATGGAACCCATACCCAATAACGCTTAGGCGATCAAGAACTATAGAATATATAGCTCAGAGACCCAGAGTAAAACCAAAAACCTCAGTTCTAAACAACAATAACACTAAAATGATTCACTAACGATATTATGCTCATAGATGTGTGTTTTATTTAGCCATCATCAGATCGACTTTCTTCTGCAGCAGATGGGAACAAATAAAGAGAGGCATTATTCTAGAGGAGAGACCTTGGAACATACAGCTCTAAATCACATGTCTCCATCAAATCCCTCCCCTCAGAGTTCAGGGAACCCTGAAGAAGAGGAGGCAGAAGGAGTTTGGGGCCTGAGGCAATGGAGAACACCAGGAGAGCAAGGACCTCTTAATAAACTAAGCAAAGCTACTACAAACTCCCAGAGTGTGAAGCAGCAAGCACAGGTCATACACAGGTTTGCATCAGGTCCTCTGTGCATGTATAGTAACTTTCAACTTGGTACTTCTGTGGGACTCCTAAAAAGATTAGTGAGAGGGTCTCTGATTCTTGTGCCCTCTATTGTAACTCTTTCCCTTCTGTTGGTTTGCTTTGTCCAACTTTGAAGTGATGACATTTGTTTTACCTTATTTTATTTTCTTTCAGAGACGTTACTGAGACAAAAAAATAAAGAAAAAGAAAACCATACTGGTTTATTCATGCAAAGCTAGATCACAAGGGTGAAATGTGCAAACCTGAAACTCCAACTCAGAAAACTCAGGTACTGATCCAAAGGATGCTAATGGAAAACTGTGTGACATTCTATTACCTGTGTTATTAAAATAAAATGGGCAGTAATAAAATTAATAAAATACAAAGTCAAAAAACAGGAAAATCTGGTATGTTTTTACATACATGCAAAAATCACACACCCATGTGCACCACACATTCAAACATGGGAATGGGCAACAAAGAAAAATAAAGTAAATTTAAATGACTTCTAACACTGATGGAAAGATATACATTAGGAGGAAGTATTTAAAAACTGTAGAACCGGGACTGGAAAGATGGGTCAGTAGCTGAAGAAGCTTGCTGCAAAGTGTGACAATTTGAGTTCAATTTCTAGACCCAGGGGGGAGGGAGAGAACCAACTCTTCCAGGCTGTTCTCTAACCTTCACACTGGTGCTGTGGCATCCGCATCACCACCTTTCCTACACATGCATAAATAAAACACAACCGAGATTTACAATATAACTCTGTACAACAGTATTATGGTTAGGAAGCAAAGAAACATGTATTTAAGAATGTTTATTCTCCTGTGGGCATAGTAGATTTCTCATGTGTGACATGCCAAGCGGATATCAGCTTTTACCTTTGGAGATACGATTTCTGTAGACATTCATTTTTCTCAGTTATAGTTTTTCTGCAATGCTTCACTCTTATGTAACACACCACCAATCATTTTGAAACCAGAAAACAATAATTACATAAAAAATAAATGGCATTGCTAGTGCTCTGGCTGTCTTTGTTTTTTATTCTTTATTTTCTAATCATGCACAGCCTTATCAAAATTGCTAGATGAGGAAACTAATGGAAAGGATTTTCAGGTATAGTAGAGCGCCAGAGCATCTTACCAAACAGCTAGGTGGAAAATGACTGGTGGTATGCTGAAGCATGCCGTTTTGTCTAGTGTTATTTTGAGCCACTCTCCCTACGTAGCCTCAACCGGCCTAGAACTCACTGTGTACACCAGGCTGACCTCAAACTCACAGAGACCAACTTGCTGGGACTAAAGGAGTGTGCCATATCCAGGTGCATGCTGTTTTTGTGTTGCACATTAGTATGATGGTCTGGACTATGACAAAGAGATTTAAGAGAGAATAAATTCAGATCTTTTACTCTACCAAGAACTCCCAAACTTTACAGCAAAATAAAAATTCTACCTAAAGGCTAGATTTAAGGGAACAAATTTTGCCTCTGCATGACATTTTCATTCATCACAAAGGTGTCAGGGTGTCATGATGTCATCTATGGTTTCCTTCCTCCCCACTGTTAGGTTTGTAGCTTATTATTCTCTTCAGTAAATAGAATCAAATAGCTAGAATGTTCTTTAATTTAATTCCCATTGATGGACACAGAAGCAATAAAAATTATTTCCAATAAAATGCCAATGAATAGTCCTCCTAGACACATGTAAATCAATATTGCACAAGGGATTAGAAAAGGACTTTCATTGCTGCAACTGATGTCCTATTAATTAGAATGTTAGATCTTGCAGATGGACAACATCTTTATTCAACACTACAGATCTGCTAAAATAATTTAGTGACATCACCAAAGACACATGAAGAGAAAAATAAGGAGCTAGGCATATGACTTAGATGCTCAGGGATGGCACCTCCAGCTTGAGTCTTAAATGCTTCTTGGCCTAGATACAGACATGCAGAGCTTCTACTTGCACTATTCTAGGAAGTAAAAAATGTTATCCCTCAAAAGTGGTCTGCTTTACCTGAAGTGAACCTCTCATGCAAGGTGTTATTTGGGGACTTATTCAGCTAGAAGCTAGGAATCCATCAATACATTTGTTATGACAGCTGCCTTCATTGTAAATGTTAGCAGTAAAACTTGCTTACTACAAACATTTGATAGGTACTATTTGCCTGCCTATTTTTATCTGTCTATCTACCTATTCACCAGTCTACATATCTATCAACAGTTTAACTGCTTATCATCTGTCATCTAATATATACACACCTGTCACTATCTCTATATAAATGCATCTATACTTTGCAATTACGTGTGACCCAACTGCCTTGCTTTTTTAAAAAAATGTACTTTATTATTTATTTATCTGCATGTATGAGTGTCCCTGAGTGTGCTTGTGTGCATGCGTATATGCATGTACATGCAGATGTCTGGGAAGCCAGAAGAGGGCAGCAGATCCCCTGCAGCTGGAGTTAGAGTGGAGTTTCAGAAGTCTGAAGCTCAAGCACTTTTCATGGCTGAGCTATCTCTTAAGCCCTGAACTAACTTGTTAAATCAATTTTAAAGACTTCTGTTTTAGAGAAAAACAAATAGGAGTAGGGAGTGAGGAAAGGAAAATGATGAAGTGAATTAGTTTTGAAAAGAAGTCCTGAAATTTTCAGTAGAAAAAAAAATAGATTGGCTAACTTTTGTGTGTTTATAGAATTATAAATCTGTAAATAAAGCCAGTACAGATATCCTAGTGCAGAGGTAGGCAGTAGACATTTTCTGGAAACACACTTGAGTTTTTTTCCTGTTGTTTATCAGTATCCACAAACATTCCTGGTGAATTCAGTTATTACTGATCTGTGCTCTCCTTGAGTGGCAGTACTGACAATATCTTTTTGCTGACAACTCCACCCAACTTCTCCTCTCAGATGCCAGGCTATTCTTTTTGAGTTTCATTTCTAAAATCTTTCTCTTTCCCAGTGGTCTATCCTCCAGAATCACTTCTTTTCTTGAGAAATCTTCTTCCTCATTTTTGGTTTCTACAGTTCCATACCTCCTTGCTTCTATATATCACACCTTTATGTAACATTATCCACTCTGTCAACGTGCCCTCCAGCTCAACTTGTTCCAGACCAAACTCAGTGTCTCCTTCCAATGTCTCCATTGTTCACATGACTTAGCTTCCGAGTCATATCAATTCTACTCCTTAGCTGCTACTCACAACTCCATGTTTTCTCATCTATAAGAACACAAGATTTGTTCCAAACCCTCCCCATCTCCCCACTGGATCACCACTGCATAGTCTTTTCTGACTCCCTGGTTGCTCTACCACTTACTACTCCTTTTATATATTTAAAGCACATTAAGCCTGTTATCACCTTTACTCCAATCATAACCCCCCATCTTCTTGGCATAAAATCCATGGGTATGGCTAACCTCTAGGAAGCCATCACAATCATATCTCTGTTTTCCTGGCTCTTGCACCCTATCCCATCTCTTTTCTTATCAACAGAACCTACAACAACCTTTAGTAAATCTCTTTGCAATGAAACAACTTGTTTTGGAGAATTAAGGTTTATTAAACAGTTCCTTTACCCATGTTATAAGGCTATTTTAAGATAGTCCTGGGCATTTTTTTTCCAAGTTCTTACTTAAAAGGAGGTAAAACTGAGTAAAAACTAAGAGGATTACTAAACCCTTCCCATATACATATGTGGGGGTGGGTGGAGGGTGTGTAGAGTGGAGTACAAGTCAGGTCATGAAACTTCCCAATCTAGAGCATAGGAGCCTTCAGATGCCAGCCCAACCTATCCGGATTGCTCATCATCAGTACTAAGGATATAATCAGAGAAGGCCCCAGATAAGATTCTAAATCTGATGGCCAAGAAAAGATAAATTCTACATTTAGAGATGCTCAACAATATATGATTCATAAGGGGATTAATAGAAAACTAATCAGTTAGAATGCTTTCAAGCAGAAATGCTATAGATGTTTAAGAGTATTCAAACCACCACCCAGAGTGCAATAATTCGAGGAGAAAGGGGTTGATGAGGTGAGAATAGAATATAAGCCCCAGTATCAGAGGGAGAAACCAATAGTAGCAGCACAGGCTTCTTCCCAACACTACTTTGTATAGACACCTCTTCTCTCTGTTTACACTTCTCTTGTTTCACCATGGAAGCACATCAAATATTGGAATGTGAAAATAGATAATCTATTATTAAATAACACCAAATGTGATAAAGATGTCATAATATATTATATATGTTATATATAATATATATAACAGTCACATAGTATGTGTAGTTCACAGTAAGACACAGACTTCACATCATTTAATAGTGTGAATGTCTCTCCCAAATTATGCTATGCACAGAAACAAATTTCCCAGGGTGTGGAAAACAATGGTTATTCAAATCAGGTTGGGTTCACAGTCATTGTCTAAAAACACGTGTCTGCTTCTGAAGAGTCCATGTCTTCCTTTGTGATGATTTTGTGGTGAGTCTTCATCTACATCCGTCCATGCTCTGAGCAGGAAAATAATAGGTCTAACTATGACTAAGTGGTGTATGCTCATTATTATGGGTAAAAGCAATTGCGAGTCAGATTATTATGGTAAGTTTGAAAAAGAAACTCTTAAAATGGATTGCCATGACAAGAAAGGTGAACACAATATAATTCATTGTAACACGAAAGGCTGTATCAAAAGCCGCTTGATCCACATAAAGTACTTTATAAATATGTTTTAAATGCATTGTTGTGCATCAATTAACAAAAAGCCTCCTGGTGTTGATTATTATTCATAAGCAGGGTGTTAGAACTTTGGATTTTTAATAAGCATTTCTTTTTTCCCTAGACAATTAGAAAAAGACTCTAGTTTAAAGAAAATACTGCATACCACACACACACAAACACATCATACACACAAAAGCACTCCCCAGATACTTATACAGACCACATACCACATACATACATACACACACACAAACATACACATGCATGTGTGCAAATGCACACTCCCAACATACCCCGTACACACCACAGCTTCCCTGGTAGATAAAATTACATCATACACACACTACACACATACAAACACAAGTCACATATGTACCTTCCTTTTGTGCAAACTCTCCTATTTTCACATTGGAAATAGAGTCAACTTCCATGTGAGTAGTGTTTCAGTAGAGAAAGTTTGTTTTTTTCTGGGAAACTGTAAGAGATACGAAGCTCACAGAAAAGAAACAATTACACACGAAATTCTAGCATTTGTTGGTTGACATTTACTCCCACTAAGAAGAGGATTATATTCAATTAACTCTAACTTTTGTGGCTATTTTCCCATCACTAGTGACCCAACTTTCTCCACTTCTGCAATGTGGGTTTCTTTTAAGAAACACGCCTTTCTATGCTGGTTGTTGCCTTGTTGTTAATGACAGTGGTGGGACTCTTTAGCATACAGTTAACAATGGGAGACATTGAGACAGCTGAGGCCCTCCTACAATTCTTAGCTGCTGGGTCTTTTTTTTCCATAGTTAAGATTTGATAATTTGCCTGTTACATTTGGTTTGTGTATTTTCTTTTTTATTATTCAAGCATTAGGGAACAATTTTCCTGAGCAAGGTTAAAGTCATGCTTCTTCAAAGAACTACCAAACCCTTTAGGTTTGGCTCTTTCTGATCCAATAGTGAAGAATGTTATAAAACCAAAAATATCATTGTAATATCATTATTGGGTGTGACAGAGGCTTTTTTTATGAGAGGCTTTAAGGTTTTTAAGTCTTTAAAAACCAATGCAAACAGCTCAAGTCTTGTAGGTATCTTTTTATTTTGTGCCTTAGAACTCAGGTTCTTTGCTCCAAGGCTGATGTCTGGGTTAATTAACTAGCCTTTGCTCTATTTTAATTAGTATACTATTTTTAATAGGGATATTTTAAAGTAACTTCTAATGTTTTATTAATGGGAGTAGTGTTAAGTTGTAAAATGGAGATGTGAGGAGAGTCAATATCATTATGAAATGATACAAACAAATCTATTTTCTTTTTATGCAAACAAGCTCTGTGAGTCCATCTATTACTCCCCCTAATGGTTCAATCACTGCAAACTTCAGCCACTCCAGGAAGAACTCTCTGCCCCTTAGACTACAGCAATAGTTCCTTTTCTGTGATTCTATGACATCATCTTCTATTAGCACAATTAATTATATAATTTTATGTTTTGGGTTATCTTGATGACTACTTTTTTGAGGCTAAGAGTGATGCTTTTGTGAATAAGAGACTGATTTCATGTTAGGTGATGAATGGTCAATTAATCCATCAGGTTGTCAGAGGCATGTAGAGAATTAGTTATAGGGAGAAAAGAGTAATATTGATTATTGAAGTTTGAGAGTAACAAGAAGGACAAATGAAAATTTCAGTATTGTAGATACCATGGTCATAGCAAAAACAGATGCCAAAAAAGTCATGCAAAACCTACTGATGACAGGACGCAGGGAGACAACAGAGGGATGAAGGGGTAAGGGAAAAGGAAGACGAAGGGGGAAGGCAAAGGAACATTTTCCATGATCAGCTGGGGTGGTGAGGAGAGTAGATAATAGGGATAAATTAGCCCCATTAAAATATTCAGAGGGCAGGAGATTAATGTTGTCTCCCAAAAGGTGGCAGTTCTGAGCTCACTCTTTAATTAGTGTTTAACAGAGAAAAGAAAATTGGGCAATTAAGAAAATAACATTGACTCGGCAAAAACATCTCTTGAAAATAAAGAAGGAGGAGAAAGAATATACCTAAACTATACAATCAGTCTTGCATATGAGATATGAGGAGTCTTGGCATGTTTACACAATGCTTTTTCAAAAGAAATCTCTGGATCTTGTAAAATATGACACAATATTCCCCAATCCAAAGTCTGTTGAATACATGTTTGGAAAGGAAATACCTTCTTCCTTCTCCTTCTTTGCAGTTCTAGTCTTTGTGGTTTCTTCTAGCCTGATGGCTCCTGTGGTGGTCTGAACAGGTATGGTCCTCATGGACTCATGTTTGAGTGCCTGGACTTCAGGGAGTGACACTATTAGGAGGTGTGGCTTTGTTGGAGTAGTTATGGCCTTGTTGGAGGAAGAGGAAGTATGTCACTGTTGGGGCCAGGTCTGAGGTCCCCTGTGCTCAAGCTATGTCCAGTGTCACTTCCTGTTGCTTGTGGATCAAGATGTAGAACTCTCAAATTTTTCTCCAGCACTATGTCTTCCTGTATGCTGTCATACTTCCCATCATGATGATAATGGACTATGTTTCTGAAACTGTTAAGTCACCCACAATTAAATGCTTTTTTTAAAAAATAAGAGTTGTGTGCCTTTAATCCCAGCACTCGGGAGGCAGAGATAGGCAGAGCCTGGTCTACAGAGTGAGATCCAGGATAGGCTCTAAAGCTACAGAGAAACCCTGTCTCAAAACTCAGCCCCAAATGTTGCTGTGCTGCCTGTTTATGGTGTCTGTTCATAGCAACAGAAACCCTAACTAAGCTCCCATTCTGAAAGAAAGCTAACAGGTTAAGAAACCATTCTCTTCTTTAAAATATCTATGCATGTGTTCACATGCACATGTGTGTGCTCATATGATGGGAAATACTGTTTAACGGTCTACTGTGAACTATAACAACGGTGCAGCACGGCATGTTGACTACAGATGAAACAATAGATATGGGAACTAAAAAACGTCACAGCTTCTTGATCCTTGTAAAATTAAGCCAGTTGTCCTGCGACACCGTTCAATGAACTTTTCTTTAGAAAGAGAATAATAAAGCAGACTTAGGAGACACTTTGTACAAAGTAACTGGTGCATTGTTGGGCACAAGGCAAATTAATAAAGATTGATGGTCTTTTTTTCTTCCAGAGGCCAATGTAGAAAAACATTGCTGATTAATTTTTTTATGGAATCTTTTTAAAGCCAAAACCAGTTGGTAGTCATAAACAGAGAAATGATATTAAGTTGCTTAAAACACTGAAAATGTCTTTAGGCATTGAAGAGGTTGGTTTCCTGGGTATAACTAAGGGAAGTCAGAAATACTAGCGTATTTCCTCAAGTATCTAAGAGAGATTTCAGTAATGTTTACTTCCATAGGTACTTAGAGAATGGCTGGGTGAGGTCCTGGTAAAGATTTCTGACAGAGGGAAGAGGACCCATTCGGATTGCTCATAGTTCTTAGTCTCACTACACTTTTTTTAAGTAAACACCCCTCTCTCCTGACAACATGGCTGCCCACTGAGGCTATATCTAATTATAGTCGATGAACCTTAACTTTTCTGACCTGCAGAAGGTTGTTCCAGAAAGGGTCAAGTCTAAGCCTACCTCTGAACCTGACAAGGATTAATAGTGTCAGTGACTTCCCAGCAATATGTTCTAAGGCAACTGGAATGCAGACATTTCTATGCTCTCTTCTTCTTTGAAATGACACCCCCCACCCTCTTCATTCTGCATCTCGCATGCAGTGACTACTGATACCTTCCTTAGTCTGGACAAACTGGGTCTGACAGCAGACTTGTTAACAGATCACTGACACCAGGAAAACTTGAAATTATTCTGGCTGGATGACTTTAGAAATAGTACTTAAGTTGCCATATCAATAAGGCGGTATGCCATAGCACATAAAATCATGATGTCCCTTACTCTTAACTCTGTCTTTTGTTTCAAGGATCAAGTTGCTACTATCCAATAGGTAGTGTAGACAAGATCACAGCAGTCACTGCCTTGATTTTTCCCAATTGAAGCGTTTAGAACCCTTACTATGAAATATGAAGTTCTAAAAGACAGAATCACTTATCCAAGGGAAAGAATGAAACAAAAGGAGTTGAGCGTATGAGAAATAAATCAGTAAACACAATAATGAGCGATGACATCATGGACAATAAGCCTCATGGATACAGTCAACATAAATCCTCTCCCCAAGCACTTTGGGATGAGGCTCATAAAATTAGTGAGCTCAGTAATGAGAGATGCTTCATATTTTAAATTCTGGAGAGAATATATTGCTCTAGATTATGGTATTTTCCTTGGAAATCTGATTCTAGTTTGATTAGTAAAAAACAGTCATTCACATTGAAAATCAAAAAGCAAAATATTAAAATGAATCAGAGTGGAAGGCAATTATAAGTAAAGAGAGGTAAATGCCAGGGTTTATTAAATATACTTTAGATATCCTCAACAAAGACACCTCTGGTTAATAATACTTTGTATTTAACAGAGCTCAGCTTTCAGTCCTTTCACTAATTTAGCCTTCTTGATATGAATTTCTTTCACCTTCTCATGTACATTATTATACACAATTTAATCACTTTGAAAGCAAGCCCCTTTTCTGAAGACTCCATGTTCCTATAAATCTGAAAGAGTAAAGACCTCAAACAAGGGTATGAGGGGAGACAGTCATGATGTAACTGGCGGGCTCACTTCCTGGGGTGTTATAGAAGCTCTCCTACCATACTTGAATTTTAACAATGCTGAATATTTAGTGGACTCTACCCCAATTCCTCCTTTAGTAGAGTGTGCTGTTTCTAATTAACTTAATCGACATGCATGAGTTGTGGTAAGTGGAAAGGGATTATTATACACTTCAAACTTGAAAGTATCATCCTATCCTTTGGTAAACATTGTCTCATGAGAAAGTGACCAGTACATCAGGTTGGTTATCACCATAGTAAGAAGTATCACTTGGCAGGATGCATGTAGTTGGGTAGGGGTGGAATGACCAAGAGTACACATTCACACACACAGATGTATGTATGTATGTATATATATATATATATATATATATATATATATATATAAACACAAACATGTACACACACATATATATTCAGAATACACAATCACATACATGTACACACACACACACACATATATATATGAATTTGAATATATTCTCTCTTGGATCTTTTGTCAAATAATTTGTGTGGCTGTCCCCTCCCAAATAAGGGAGTTTGGGCTCTGTTAAAAAAGAAAATGTTAGTACATCCCTAGACTACAAAAATTATGCTTATCCATTAGTTTATGAATCAGAGCCACTGGGTTTTTTCTTTACAATTAGACAGCTTCATGCTGATATGAGAGACTAAATATGAGGCTCACTGGACTCAGTGTCCACACCAAGAGTAAGGCTAGCACTTGGTGACAACTATACAGGAGACTTCTACTGACAGTATACACATTTGGTCTGTAGAATATGGGTTTTCTGGAAGAAATGAAACAAGAGGAGAAGAGGAGGAGCTTTAGGGTCAGTCAAAGAGTAGAGTTCTATCTTCAACATGAATCTTTTATTAGTACTGGGACATTTCAAGGTAATTCATGCTCTTTGTCTAATTTGCATAATATTTGACTATCATAAATAATTATTAGCGTTAAGAGAGACAAGATAGAATGCATTAAGTTCCCAGCAGCCAATCTGATCATCTAATCAGTTAAACATGAGTTCCTCCAACAAAGCTATTGTACAGATAAGTCAATTTGGTAAGATTTGAGCATGCAGTGGGGAAGAAGATTGGATAGCTCTGCCTTACTGACCCTTTAACCTGAGCAGTTATTATCTCAGATACACACATATAAATAGCCAATTACAGACTGGGATGAGTGTTTGGAATATAGTTATCAGTGAGAAAATAACAGGATGCTGTAAAGGAATCGTCCATCCAGAGACCTTAGATGAGTAGAAGATGTCAGCTTCAGGAATACAGATGGAGAAAAATGACAGTGGACTTAAGTACTGTAAACAGTAAGAGAGAAAATGGCCTGCAAGGATTAGCTCTGGTCCAGGACTATTATTCAGAACTTGAATCAGGAAGCCTTAGAAGGCCATTTGTACACAGATGCCACATAATCCAATTTGCTTTTTAAAATGATTTTTCTGGAAATGAGAATGTGTTGGGATGGGAGGCAATAGAGGAAGTGGGGTGGGATTTCTGTAGTCATTCAGAAAGAGATGGTGTTGGCTTGACCAGACATGGCAGCAGGTGACTTCTGAAAAGTACAGAAAAGAGTATTTCAGAGCCTGAATGAAAATCTCTACTAGGGAACTCAAACGTATTTACCAAAACTGAAAAGCACAGCATGAGTTGGTAGGAACCGGAATTGTGGAAAACTGGTAGTGGTAAGGTAACACACATAACAGCAAATCCAGACTGATTATTCTACAAGCTATGTTTTTAGTAACAAGAGATTTGAGTCCTTGACACACAGTGCAAGTTTCTGTGCCTGAATATAATCTATAGTATGGTCATTGGCCATTACCAGAGTAGAGGCACGGAGGAAATAACATGGTTGTCCACATAGTGAGTTGTCCAAAACAATGACCTGAAATCCATGGGAACCTTACCAATAGCAGCAATGGGATTAGTTGCAGACATCAAGAGAACATGAATCAGCAGATGAAAAATATGAGACCCCAAACTTCAGTAAAATAGAGAACCCAGCTGTCCCCAGACAGCTACCAAAAAAGATTAGTGTGCTTTATAAACTTAATCTGAATCTATCTTTTTAACAGCCTCCCAGTCAGGAAAGTATGTAATTACATTCATCTTACCAAAAAGATTAAGATCAGTTAAAATGACATGCTCAAATATATAATTTCAGAATTCTGTCACACATGCAAAAAATAACATCTTTTCTAAATATTCAAGAGAACAGTTCTTCTTTTGCTGTTTTATAAAGATAGATTACTGCTGTTTAGCGATTGCGAAGAGGCTTTGGTATAAATGTGCAGACCTCCTTTTCAACACACTTTATATTGTGACTTGTGGCTTCCACTGCAACACAACTTCTGAGCTGCTAAGCAAAACAGCGAATAACGTCTTCTGTGATGCTCCGTGAGTGTTAGGAAGAACCACGTAGAGTTCCTGGTTTTACTTGGTCTTTTTTACAAATGTAAGTGACTTCTCCTCGAAACACTGCTTCATTTTCTAATCTTCAATGAAATCACATTTTCTAAGGTCTAATAGATAGTTTTGTTCTCTGTCATACGTTGGGATAGCCCCCCCCCCCATCTCTATAAGCCATGCAGTGTCGGTCATGAGGACAACGACCTCATGTTTTGACTTGAATTGTCAGGATGAACAAATTCTTTCCTCAGTCGTTAATATTAGTTAGATCAAGGTTAAAAAACCAAACTATTGAACGCTGTGTTAGATGTCCCCACTCCAGACATAATATCCAAACTTACAGCACTAATATTTCTCAGAAGTGTTCTGAATGGTTTATTTTTCCACAAACAGAAAATGGATTTGTCTGTAAATATGCTTATATTTCTAATGGGATAGAGAAAAGCAGATGAAATGAACTCAATACAAGGAGAATAAAATTAGGAGGGCATTTATATGTAAGATAGTGTTACCCAGTTCTTTATGAAACTAAGTTTCATAAAGTCTTCTAATGGCTCAGGGGAATGAAAAGTAGATAAACATTGTTCTTAAGGAACTTAATGTATACAAACTA
Organism: Microtus pennsylvanicus; assembly: GCF_037038515.1. Taxonomy (NCBI): domain Eukaryota; kingdom Metazoa; phylum Chordata; class Mammalia; order Rodentia; family Cricetidae; genus Microtus; species Microtus pennsylvanicus. The sequence goes on along the minus strand of NC_134586.1, from coordinate 68,696,770 downwards.
TCATAGACGTCAGAACGGCTTCATTAAAGGTGCTGATATGTACCAGAATGGGAAATGCATTTTAATTTAATTCTCAATATAATCTTTTCAAAGCAGGAATCTAGAGTATAACATTCACACACACACACACACCTACATATATATACACATAGAGATAAAATGTAGCCCAGTTCATTGATTACAAGCACCCATGAATATTATGAACTTATATCATCAATACCAACTGTAAGTAGGTATCAACACATATTTTCTGTCTATAAGTAAATAAAAGATCATTTGGCAAAAGCAATACTCAAAAGTATAGATAGAAATTTTATTGTTAGATTATAAATTCTGAGAACAGAAATTATTTCTCTACAAAGCAATAGTCAAAAATCTCTGGGGCAGATGAGTTTCTGAACAACGAATGCTTTGGATATTAGACAGAAAAAGATCATACTATTTATTTTATAATAGTACAGAAAAGTATAGGGAAAAATTCATTTCACAGTCAAAAAGTTCACATATCCATTCTAGATAGAGCAAAATTAGTGAAAAAAGGCAAGTCTGGGTGCTGGTAGCACACGCCTTTAATCCCAGCACTAGGGAGGCAGAAACAGGTAGATCTGTGAGTTCAAGGCCATCCTGGCTAAACCGAGAAGGAGACAAGGTGCAGAATTCTGATCTGTAAATTTTCATTAATTTTATTTTACCAATTTCAAATATTTTCTGTTTTAAGAGGTGATTATTGTATATAGATATTTATGTTCACACACACCATATCCTCTCTGCACACACGCACACACACACATTTGTACATATTATTGTAAAATAAAAGGAAAATCTGTCATATCCTCACATCATATGTTTTAAGTTAATTTATGTTCAACTAGTCTTAAATATTTACAGTACTGGGATTGAGACTCAGAAAACCTAATTTCCGAGGACTTTACTTATTAGTTGAGTGGCAGATTAATTTACCACATCTGGGGATTAATGTTTGCACCTGTAATCTAGAGATAACCATGATCTGACTTCTTAGGTCAGTTAGAATGTGCACAATGTCTCATGTATACAGCTGCTCAGGAAAGGATGGATGATATTCTAATGATTTTCCAACATTTAGACTCCAGGCTGTTTGCTTGTCTGATGCACTCACCTTACCATGCTTGCTATAAGAATAAGGTATCTAGTTAATTTCTCTCTGCTTAAAATATCAGTAGCCCACACTGGCCACCCACGATGGCAATATTCACTGGGCGTGGTGGTGTACAAACTTTTCTTTGGAAGCATCAGTATGCATGAGGAGTCTCTATTGATGTATGCCACCTTTAATAATTTAGTATGTTGACTTACACTTCCCACGTGAGTAGCCTTGTCTTAACAGCAGTAAATACAGCTACAGAGCTGCATGCTACAGCAATTGGCTGAGGGCACTAATTACATAGCTTTGACTTGAATTAAAATTGCTGAACAGCAAATGAGATTAGCAGCCTAAAGATAACCTTAATTTAAATAGGAGGCTGCGTTTATCTCGTCCACGTTGTAATTTTCGAGAAGTGTAGAGAAATACCATTTTAATGGAAAGATGTTGTTTAAAAATATAATTAAAGCCCCTAGTCCCTCCCCTTACCCTTTTTGATTCTGCTCTGGAGGCAAGATGTGCAGACTGATTTAGAGGTCAGAATGGAAGTATTCAGATCGCGTCTTCACAGCCAGACATTACTTGGAGTAGTGTCTTCATTTTAAATGATTAACAGCTGACTATGGGAAAAGCAAGTGCCAAAAAAACTGGGGGAGGGAAAGGAAAATGACCTTCTAGAAAACCCAAAGCCATCAGGAACCTTTTAAATAAAAAGGACTCAACCCTGTCTTTCCATTAAAAAGAAAACCCAAGGCAGAAAAGACAAGTGAGTTTTCCAAGAACACAGCAGAAGAAGGCTGCTCACTCCAGAGGGGCACCGTACCCCACTGAAAATTTCCAGTAGCAAAATAAAATATAGTTCTAGTTTTAGACTGGAGCTACTTTTATGGTTTATTCTCATTAGTGAGTCAGAAGATGGATAAAGAATAAAAGAGAAAGGATGGAAAACAAGGTGTTAAATACTAATGATTGGGCAATAGGATTCTTTTTTAGACAAAACTCCATACAGGTAAACATTGCAATTAGCATGTCTGTCTAGTCACTCCGTTGTACATTGGAGTGCTGAAGTTTTGGAATATATAATAAGACCTACTCACTTAAACATCCATAAAGCATTTTTTCTTCTCAAAAACTGTACTGTCTAGTCTTCATTTTCCCAACTTTTCCCCAATAGCACATGGTATCTACTTTCCAGTTCCAAGGTGAATCAGGGGATGAGGGCTGAAGTTCAGAATATACTGGAACTATTGTTTTCCCATTTGAAACGGGGGAAGAATGAAGAAAATTATAGAGGGGAGGGTAGAATGCAGGCAGGTGCTTCAAAGATGTGGGATTCAGCTCCTCACCCAAATTAAACTCAGTTCATCAATGGGATTTCTAGGGACCACATCTCACCTGTCCTCAGCTCCAATTCAATACATAGTAAGTACAGGATAAATGAGTGGGATGGGAAGGAAAGCTAGTAAACCTGGACACTGAGCCAATAAGGCAGAGGGGATTTAATGTGTGTTGGGATCGACTGCAATATCAATCAGACTTGTGAATAAAATCTTACCAAAGTTTGCTTTTTCCCAAGCTAAGTTACAGGTCTCCATTTCTGTTTTTAGGGATCATCTCCTCTCGAAAACTCTTGGCCAAATGTGAGATGATCTCAGAAAAGATCACTGCAGTGAGGGTCTTTTGGCAAAAAGGGCCAGGAAAATGCTATCCGATATCTGATTTAAAGTTCTGCGTTGTGTAGTCTGTGAGCATGAACGACAAAGGCTCACTGAGGGAGTTCTCCAGAGCTTATGAAACACTTTTATTTTTGACCTAATGTTTCTCTGTGTAGCCCGACTGTTCTGAAACTCACTCTGTAGACAAGGCTGGTCACAAACTCAGAGAAGCCCCTTTCGCTGCCTTCCAGGGGCTGGGATTAAAGTTGTGTGCCACCACCACTGGCCTTTTTCTAAGACTTTAAAATCACTGTAGGAACAGCTGCCACACTTTTAAAGAGATCAGGACAACTTGCATTCCAGGCCACAGCAATGGATTCTTTATTATTCCTTCCACTCATCATCCTCTCGAGGATGGTATTTTGGTATAAATTGTGTTACTTGGGTCCAGGTATAGGCCTGCTAGTTTGTGGTTCTCAACTCTACATAATCTTTTCTAACTCCCCTTGAGTCCTGGTTTGGTCCTTTGTGGAAGTGAAAGTATTAGGAGATTTTCTGTGGATGTTTTCTTAGAACTCAGTCCTCCAGCCACAGAGGGAAAACCTTGATGATGTCTGGAAAAATTTGAAGATTTAGTAGTGACATAGAGAGCCAGATACAAGGAATTATGTTAGGATTATGATGGAATCGAAAACAGAAAATTCTCCCTATGTGTAGCAAGGTTAGTACCTAAGTGAAGGCTGACCAGGTTACTGACTAAAACTTATTTACAAAACAGAATCAGCATTTGGTTTTGGTAGAAATATCTGGCCGGTCTTGGTAGTGCTGGAAATTGAGCTTAGGGTTAAGTGGCCAACGGTACACGACATGTGTCAGAATTTGGTTGTACTTAGTGCCTATAAAAGGACCTCTAAGGAGGCCCACAGCCTGGGTATATACAAGTAACTTTAAATAGTGAAAAGAGATTTGCAGATAATATGAAAATAAATCTTCATATTCTTGGGCATGGGGAGGTTGTCTGTTTTATCCAGGCAGGCCCCAGCTAAATCACAAATATTTAAAAGGGGAGAACCTATCTTATCAATGAAGAATAAGAACTATGGATACATGCCAAGGCCTGCCTCACTCCTGCTGGACTTGATGGTGAAAGAGGGGCCAGGAGCCAAGAGATGTAAATGGCCTCAAATGAGAAGAGAAATCTGAGGGACTCCAATAATTGAAGCCCCACCAACATTCTTGCTTTTGTCTAGTTAGACTATATGTGACCTTTCATCTCCAAACTGTAAGTTATTAACTCTGTCCTGTTTGCAACCCCAGAGTTTGTGGTGGTGATTTGTTAAATTCAGTGCTGTTGCCAAAAACTGGCAAGCAGTGACTGGAGACTTGTCTGTTACTGTAATTACTGTTTGAAGACATGGTCCTGCCATGTAGCTGAGCTAGCCTGGGACTCATCCCCTTCTCCCTTCCACTTCTAGAGTGTTGGTATCATAGGACTGGGGTAACTTACCTATTACACATAAAGCAGAAAACCAAAACTTCTGTTGTAACTTTTCTTTCTTAAATCAACATTTTCTGCTAACCAAAGTTCAGTTCCAGAGCTAACCAAAACCATCCCCATTGTCTTTAAAAATCAGAAGTGAATTACTAAAAATTTGATTTTCACGGATAAGTGAGGGGAAATGGAAGGATGAGGTGGAGGATATTATAAGAATGCTTAGCTTTATATCTGTGATCTCTAGATGCACGGTTCCAATCATCCAAGAAGCAAATATATATTTTTGAAGTTGTATTTGTATGAAAAATAATAGACATTTTGTGTGATGATTTCCTAAACAGTAGGGTATAACAGTGCACCTATATACATTTGTATTGGCTAATATAAGTTATCCAGAGAGGATTGAAAGCCCATGGAGGATTTTTGTAGACTGTAGGAAAACAGGAGCCCATTTCACAAAAGCTACTGGAGTTGCCATCAGCAAGAGTCTCCATGGAAACCAAGTTTATACCTGCTTAGGAATTCTATTAGCTAATATAAATTCTCTGTCCTTTAGGTGGTGTCTAGACTTCTTGTAAACTCTTTTCAAGCTGGGGTACTAATCATATACTATATAATAAAAATATGAAACGAGAGATAAATGAAATAAATACATACTTGTGGTACGATGCTGGCAAAGGGATAGAGATGAAGGCAGGGAAAAGACAACGGTATACTTGCTTAAACTTTACAAAGACGCAAGCTCTCAAGGTTTTAAAGATTGAGCAGCATCTGTGCTCGCTCGCAGCACCGTTCTCTGTGTGGTTCCCCACCATCTGCCCCACTTTTCCTCGGCTCTTCCTCTGCGAACGGCAAATGATCTAATGTTCTGCTTCTATGGGCTTCCTGCCTCCCGCCCATGCCCTTTGTCTTATAAAGTTCAGTGATAGCCAGAGGCCTCCAGTCACTTCAGCACACTCATCCTGTGTCACATAACCCTTCTAAAAATGTTCTCACCAAGAAAAGCCAGGCCTCTTTAGAGCTGTCCGGTGTCCATGTTTCTAGATGAGCAACACACACAGTTGATTTATAAAGCAAACCAGAAACCTGTGACAGCACTTTGTTGCATAGTGTGAATAAAACTTAACAAATTACCATTTAGTTGACTCTCTCCTACTGTGTGCTATTTTTCATCACCCCGTCTTTCTTCACCTCCCTCCTCCTGCATTATAAATTAGCACCATCGCCTAGCACTTTTCAGACATAGCAGATGTAATGCCATCCACATTCTGATAATGCTGAAGTCACCACCAGCTCCAGGCACAGTGTCTGCTGCCAGGGGGCTGATGTTGTTATTATAACTTTCTCTCTTTTCCTAATGTATCAGACCACATGCAATATACATTCCACACAGACATGAGGACAATACTGGTAGCTGAGTGGGCCACAGGTCAAAATAAGCAAACAGAAACATCTGCTCACCTTCAAAAAGTCATGCAAGGATCGAGAAGTTTGCAAGAGCAGCTGAGACAGACACTGTCCTTCATGGCATTCTTGAATATCTTGACCAGTGTTAAGGTCTAGATTCCACAAGTCTTCGGGGATTAGTGCCAAAGCAACATTCCAGCAAGAAACAGCATTTGTGGGCTGGTAGGATTGCTCGGTGGGTAAAGGCACCTACCATGCAAACCCAATAACCAGCATTCGATTTCTGAAACTCACATTGGAAGGATAGGGCTGACTCCCAAAACTTGTCTTCCACTTCTGTGCTGTGACACATGCACACCCACGCTCATGCATCCCACTCAGTAACAAACAGAAAATTCAGAGACACAATACTTTGTCTATTTCCAGGACTCGGTTTATGTGATGGCTTTTCCATGGGTTTCTGAAAGAGAGAGTCTAATGAGAATAAGGAGCCATGAAGAAAGAGGCACAGGCATACAGAGATGAAACATACATACACAAAAGCAGACTTATTGTAACTCACAAGTACTACAAAAAAGTAGGTCTTAGGGTCAGAGAAGATGAAACATCTGAGGTTCTTCTCCAACAGCTCTGGCTGGAGAAACACAAAGTAATTTACACAGTGTCAGGAGACAAACTAAATTCATTTAGGTTAAAACTTACTGGGCTCAGCCATTTAAATATAACATAACAATAAATATGCGTATGGCCTAATTCTCAGGACATCCCGATAACCCATTATCTGTCACAGAAGTTACACATGACACTATTCTGATATTCTGGGAGACTTTCCTGATACATTCTCAGAGATTTAAAACATGTTATCTGTCTAGGAAGAAAAATGTATGCTGACCACTAAATATCCATACCAGAACTTCTGTGGCAACAAAGCCTCTCCTCATATATCAGATGCCACAATACCCTATACTATACATATTTACTTTTTCTGTTTTGAGTGATATTTGGGATTGAGCCTACAGTCTTGCACATGATAGGTCAGTACTCTAGCACTGAGCTGCATACCCAGCCTCCATTCATTTTATTGCTGAGAGCCATGGGCAAAAGCTAATGGAGCAGAGTATGTCCAGAGGACTTAAGAATCTTTTCAGAGGTTCCACATTCTTTATTTTTATTTTCAAAATTTCTATTTCCTCCCCTCCTCACACTTCTCTTCTACTCCCCAAAATACCCTTCCCCTCTCCCACTCCAGTCATAAGAGAGGGCAGGGACCTGTAGGAAGTCCAAGGCCCTCCCCTCTCCATCCAGGCTTAGGAAGGTATGCATCCAAATAGAATAGGATCCCAAAAAGCCAGTACATTCAGTAGAGACAAATCCCAGTGCCATTATCATTGGCTTCTCGGTCTGCCTCAATTGTGAGCTGCATTCAGAGGATCCAGTTTTTGATATCTAAAAGTGATTTGGGGGTGAAGGAGAAGGCTTCCGGGGTAGAGTGGTTGTTGCATACTCATGAGAATCCAAGTTCAGACCCCAGAACCTGCCAGACATGACAGTGCTCATACATAGTGACAGTACAATTGCAAAATAGGAAGTGGACAGAGAACCCTGAAAACTTGTGGGTCACCTTGCTGGCAAACAGCAAATGAGGCCCTGCCTTAAAGATGGAAGATGAAGGCGGTCGCTCAGGGTTGTCTTTCGACCTCCACATGTGCACTGTGGCATGCTTACACTCAACTCACACACAAAATGTACACACACACACACACGCATGTGCACACATGTCCCATGAATATCCACGTACATACATCATTCATACTAAGAAAATCTCCCCAAAGTTGTTGCATGCAATACTTAAACCCAAACACATGCACACCCATAGGCGCACGTTTCTACTCCTTGGTTTTTAATTGCAAATCTAATCTAAAGCAAATACAAAATTAAATTTTATTGATGTCAAAAGTTAAGCAAAGCAAAGAATTAAATAACAATCATATCTTCTTACAAATATCAAGTGATTTATGAATGCAAAAGCAGAGGGAGTCGGAGACATAAATTATTTTGCATCTGAATGGTAATACACAATGAGGGTTTTTTGGCAGATTAAATATTGCCAGCATCACCCGGCTGCAATGAGCAACTGCAGAATGTTTACTGCATTAAATTAAAATTATTTGTCTGAAGCGGCACTGAACAGAAGGTGGGCTTCCAGGCTTACCTTCCCTTGAAACACAGATAGGGATCATTAAAAGAAAATGTCACCCATAGATCTCTGTATTTATCAAGAAGGAAATTAGCAGAAGATGATACTTTTTTTAAACAAAGCATTTTGATGTTCTTGGTTTGTTTGCTGCACACCTGCCCCAAACAACCATGGCTTTGGGGAAAAGATGGGTGATAGTTACGCTATAGTTCAATGAACACTGTGCACTGAATCAAAGAAGATGGCTCTGGTTCTGCCATTTATTTATTTCTGTGTGCTGGAGCTTGGTTTTTCCCATCTGCAAAGTGAGACAGCACCACTCACTCTGCTAAAGATCAATACCACCCCTTACTGGCATGTGGAAAAGTGTGTGTGGCAGTGCAGATGGGGTACAGGCAGATGCTATAGTTTTGATGGATGTCTGGTAGGGATCTGTGGAAATTCAGCTATGGAAAGCAGACAGGATCTCTGCATAGTCCCAGAAGCATCATTCACCATGTGCTCCCTGAGAATGGTATCCTCAAAAGCACTGAAGGGTAGCAGCAAAGGAGAGTTGGTTAGCACAGACACTTTTCAGGATGAAAGGTCACTATCCCAACAAAAGTGTTAGTGTCTTCTCCCCTTGAAAAATATAATTCCCTGATGTTGAACATGTAACTTAGTTGGTAGAGTGCTTACCCAGAATGTACGAAGCCCTTATGGATTTATATATAGCACCACACAGATCGAGCACAGCTGTGTGTGCCTATAATCCCAGCACTTGATAAGGTAGAAGAATTAGAAATTCAAGATCATTATAACCTACACATTTGAAACCAGTCTTGAATACATAACACCCTGGCTCTAATAATAATAACGTGTGTATAAAATATATGTGAGTTATAAATGCATATATGATTATCATATTTTCCATGAAGTACCTTTCAATGTTCCATTCAATGATTCTAAGATTTAACACTTTAGTTTTATCCTAATTAACCTAAGAAATGTTAACATGTTGATTTATTTCCACATTTTTTTCCAGCATAGAATTTTTTTTTCTACCTTAGAACTTTTCACACATTTATTCTTCTACCCAGCACACTCTGGTATACTACTCATGCAGTCAATTTATTTACCAGAAATGTTCAATTCATAATTACCTCTTCAGTGCTGGGTGTAGTGACACACAATTATATTAGCAACATTTGGGATACTAAGGCTGGAATTCTGGAAATCAACACCAACTTGGACTACACAGTGAATCCTTGTCTCTAATAACAGCTCATAACAATAAAAATCCATTTTTCTATCACCACACATATTTGACTAGCTTCATTGAACTTACTGCAACCAGAAATTTCTATGATGTGCTTTTGTAAGGAGTTTATTTTTTTCCCCATGGGAACAAATATACCAAGTGAGTAAGAACTTTGTGCCATTCGGTTCTGAAAGCAAGGTTCTAAATATAGAGGCAAACACGTCCAAAAGCAGAAGAAATTGATTCAGTAAGTTAATATGAAGAAGAAATAGTAGTACATGAATTTGAACATTTAGATTACTAATTTTGATTACATGAAAGGTTATTTGGCTAAAGACTGAGATTAAAGTATTCAGAAAATACTGTGGTATATCTTGTTCAAGGATATCATACCAACTATTATGAATTGTTAGACATTAATAAGGTAATTAAATCAACAAAATATTTAACTTTGAAAAGGATTGAGCCTTTGAGATTGTGAGAGTAATTAAGGAATGGCAGGGATGAGAGTCAAAGAACATTTCAGAAGAGTATATGAAAATTTCCTGTATCCTGCAAGAATACGGTAAGATCTGGGCAACAAAGCCCTTGTAACCAGTGGGAGGCTAGAGGTAAAATCAGGATTGAGGGGTAAAGAGAGAGAAATCAGACTGAAAATTATGCTTGAAGATTTTTGCCTTTATCCCAAGAGTAAGGCAGAGTCAGTAAAGAATTCTAAGCAGTAGGAGACATAAGGGTGGGGGGCATGGACAGATTCTTGTTAAGAAAAAGGGCAGAGTGGGTGTCAACTGATTATATAAGGCATAGGGGAGGTAGCTCATGTTTGCCTGGCTCTGATATTGATGGGAGGAAGTTCACAAAATTCGGGGATATTTAGAAGATAATTTCTGATGTATCTGAAGGGGAAGAAATATAGTTCAAAGGTGAAAAGAGAGAAAGACATTAGGAGCACAAGACACCTTTTTTTTTTTTGAGAGAGAGAGAACAAAAGGCTAGGATACATATGGTGATATAAATGAGCCAGAATCTGGTAAGTCTGAGACATCTCTGAAACACTCAAGATTAACCTCAAGCACTATACTATGGGGAACTCAGAATAGCAACTTAGCCAGTGGACTGTGCTCATGAGTCATTCATTAAAGCCATGGACATGGGGTGTGTGTAATGAGCTCAATTATAGAATGTTATTTTGTTTGTTTGTTTATTTATTTATTTATTTATTTTGTATACAACATTCCTTCCAAGTATGCTTGCATGCCAGAAGAGGGCACCAGATCTCATTATAGATGGCTGTGAGCCACCATGTGGTTGCTGGGAATTGAACTCAGGACCTCTGGAAGAACAGTCAGTGCTCTTAATCTCTGAGCCATCTCTCCAACCTTTGTTTCCTTTCTTTTGTGGAGATAAACTATCCTGACCCAACAAACTTAAGAAAGAAATGATGTATCTTGGTTTACAATTCCATAGGACAGAATTTATAGGGAAAATGCAGAAGAGACAGGGGAGTCCTGGCAGCAGGAGGAGAGAGTTGGTTGGAGCAACATTCAGAAATCAGAAAAAGACAAGAAGAGGTTCAGGCTGTAAACTCTAAAGTCTGTCCCCTTGGGGAGGTATTTCCTTTAGTTAGACTCCACCTCCAAAATGTTACAGAAACATCTCCACATGCTTGGGATGAAGCTTTCAAGTACATGAGCCTATGGGGAACAGTTCATATTCAAATCACAACATAGAATAAAGGTTTCAAGACCCCAAAAGAACATGCCAAGAAAAGGATCTTAGATAATAGTGGGGAGTGGGGTAGGGGAGAGCCTGCGATTTCTACACACATAATAGCATCATAGTTTGGGTAGATGAATACTATCTGCAAGATTTTTCTTTTCAGTTCAAAATCTTTGTTAACAACTTCTTCCTTCAACATTATCTCCTGTTCTTAAAAATATCATGCAATTACTAGTTGGGAAAAAAAGAACCCAGTGTGGGTAGAGAGAATTTGAGGAAGCCCGAGGGAGATTTTCCTCTATACATATACTAACAATTCCACATTATTTTTTCCTCCTGTTTTTTTTTTTTGAAAAAGATACTAGTATTGATTGAAACACATTATCTGCACAGTACCCATGCTAATTATCATTGCCTCCCGGCCACACAATGTATTCTCTGTTACTTCCTGTGCCATAGTGCATTGTTACTTCAGCACTTAAATGTAACAGGAATGATGCTGAATTATGTCTGTGGAGGGTGAAGGAGGGGCACTCAAAACGATGTTTCTTTGGTGTTGTTCTGGTGGCCTTCTGAATCTCGTTTTCCCCCTGCCTTTTATAGATTCATACATAGTACAGTGTGTGAGCACCACACATTCACCACCTCAGGGTCTCAGCTCCATTCAGACAACAGAGGCACCTTTATGCCAAATAACACTTTGATTTTAGATGTCTAGCCTCCAGAACATAAGACAAGACATTTCTGTTGTCCAGGCCACTCGGCCTGTGCAACTTTGTTATGGTAGTTCTGGGAAATACACATTGTGCCTCTGAGCTATGGACTGACATTCAAAATTCCCATCAACTCTCAGATAATACAGACACTGTTACTCTTGGACTAACACATTCAGAAGTAAAGCCTTAGTATATAAGAGATGCTAATACATATCTAGTCTCCTTCCTAGAGGATGAGCTGAAGATGCCTGTGTACCAATGTGATTTTACTCAAAATAATAAATAGCTTTCTAGGTGGCAGTAGAAAAACGAGGACAAAGGAAATCCATCTAAGAAGGTACATTGAGAGAAACAGAAATGTTATGTGTGAGAGAAAAAAACACATGTATAGTTAATTTTCTCTGGCTAAAGCAGTCAAAAGAAGCTGTGACATCAAGAGCCTTTGAATAGCTGTAAACTTGAGAGAGCTTTCCATCATGTCTCTGTGAGTCATCATCCTGCTACACCAGCCCCTTTTTGTTATTTTAAATATTTATTTTACTTTTAATTATGTGTGTGACTATGTGGAAGTATGTCCAACTCTGTATGCAGATATCCAGAAAAACCAGAACATCAGAGCCCTTGGAGCTGGGGTTATATATGGTTATGAGATGACCAACATAGATGCTGAGAATTCAACTTGGGGCCTCTGTGAGGGTAGTACATGTTTTTAGTCACTGAGCCATCTCTATAGTCTGCATCAAGTTTTTAAATGTTTATGTGTCTCTTTTATCCACTTTACAAGTTATATTCTCTCTTAGCATCCCCTCTTTTTCTCCCTTATTGATTATAACCAGTGTTCTACTATAATTTGTAAAGCCAAATAAAAATTAAAAAAAAGAATGCTAACTTTTCTCATAAGAGATTATGAAAGCTTGACTTTGTCTACCTGTTCATGAATTTTACCAAAGCAAATGATCTTGAAAATAATGCTGATTGTTCCCCAGGTTTCTCCAAACCTAGATGTGGTCATATAACGAGGTTTTGAGCAATGAAATACATGTTGAGGAGGTGTGGAAAATTATCATGCCCTGTCCATAGAGGAAAAGCTTGCCCTAAGCATGCTTTCCCCAATTATTGCTACCTGCCAGTCTAAAGCAAGAGCAGTAGCTAAGGAACACATGTGAATGAGGCAAGGGGTAGGTGTACGGTTACCTAGGGTGAAGATCCCTTGACTGTACAGGTCTCTCCATTATTGAATAAGTACTAAGTTTGGATAATACGAGTTTCTATATTACAGCATCTTAAATGCATATCCTGATGAATATACCCCCTGTAGAAAGTTAAGGCCTACCAGGATGAGAGGAGCCTACCTGGAGTCTGCCTGGTACTGTCAGAATTCCTGATGGCACCTAGCCAATGAGGGGCGACCACGCGATGTCAATGGATTGGAACACCTGGGCCCTAGGTAAGTATTTAAGTTTTCCGCATTGTTAAATAGATGGGTTTGCGGTAGAACTTCTACCGAACTCAAGATGTCTGAGACACTGACACAGAACTTTGTCACCCCCCCCCCTTCTTCAAGGAAGACTTTAGAGCCCAGGAACACTTTCCCGAAACTCTTCTACCAATGCTTAATGTTTTTTTTTTTTGAACCCTGCAGTTTATTTCCAATTCTGAGTTGTGGTATGGTCAGCTTTGATATGATGTTTATAGAATCTGACATACATAAGGGGTCACACGAACTCCAAAAGTTCAGCATCTTTGTCCTTGGTTGAGGCCACAGAGTTCCTCGTAACCATTAAGCAATGTACATGCACTTGTCTTCATTTAGAGCTCAAATATTTCCCTGTGTATGCCTGGGATGAAACACTAAAGTAAAGGTCAGCTCATCAGAAAAGCAAACAAATACAGGTGAATGAGGAGAATTTGAAATAACACTAATATATTTTTAAAGAACTAGTAAATGGTCTTTGATTTAGTATGGTTCTAAGTTTCAGGGTTTTTTTTTTTTGACCATTATCATGATGTGAAAGACATAAGCATTTACAGAAACCATACTCTGATGTAGTAATAGGGGTGGCAGCGGGGCTGCGTCCCCAACACCCCAAGCCGCCTGCCCTGCCCGGCTAGCTTATGCCCCGAAATAATTACACAGATACTGTATTCTTTTAAACACTGCTTTGGCCCATTTCTAATCATCTGTGTAGCGCCCCTAGGTGCGCTTACCGGGAAGATTCTAGCCTAAGTCCATCCTGGCTCGGAGCTTCATAGCATGCGTCTTCCCTGGAGCAGGTAGCATGGCGTCTCTCCTACATCTGCTCCGGAGAGGAGAGCTGTGGAGTCTGACCTCACTTCCTCTTCCTCCCAGCGTTCTGTTCTGTTTACTCCACCCACCTAAGGGTGGGCCTATCCAATGGGCCTAGCAGTTTCTTTATTGCTTAGCCAATGAAATCAACAGATTGATATATGACACTCCCACATCACTCTGATTTTAGATTTCTTCATATATCCCAGATTAGCTGCATACAGTAACACATTTTTTTAGCAAAATGAGTGGTAATAAGAAGGCTCGGTGTCTGGTTAGCAACGAGATCTTGAAGGTATGTAACTAAAGATATATGTGAGTACAATTGAGGAGTATTCAGTAGGCTGGGTCTGTTAAACCAATTTACCTAGGTACTTACTTTGTATTGCCTTTACTGATGTAATGCCCCAAGAAGGTGCAGAGGTTCCTCCATATTGTACTTTTGCTGAAGCCACTTTAGGTTTAATTAGAATTTTATCTCATTGAGAGAGAATTTCATGGAAAATTACCCAATTGTATTATAGGAACCTGAGGTCAAGATGTCCCAATAACTTTTCGTAGCTTCCGTTAAACTGTTTGATGTAAAAACATCCCCTCTGCAGCTACTGAGTGAGAAAACAGGATGTGGTGTGTGCCTTGGAAATCCCTTACTCTAAACACTTGGCACAACCCTTGGGTCCCGTAGACCTTATACCTGAGTGTAGTCCCATCCGGCTAGACTAAAGACTTTAATTGGCTATAAACTGTGTCTGAGAGGTCAGCCCTTAAGAGCTTCCCATAATGCTGGGGTGTAAGACAAGGACTAGAACACAGAGCAGTGTGGAGTGAAGCTGCCCCTGAGGTCAAAGAATACTTGTGTACATTGTCATGCCTTCTGCTAATCTATCCATTGAATGTGGTACAATCCTCAAGAACCCGTAGTAGTCAGAGCATCTAAGGTGATTAAACATTGTCTCCTGTTTAAGCAGATGCCACTGGCTAATCTTATACATATCAAAGTTTACAGACAGAATAGCTGGAGTCTTAGCATAGAGAGAATAATCAGAATGTATTTATGTAGATTTGAATAAGAAGAAGCCTCTTTTTAAAATCCCATCTACCCCATTGGAATTTCTTTTCCATTCACCCATTTGTTCATTCAGTTCATATAATCTACAAATACACATATGGCATGCATGTTAATGGACATAGAGCAGGCCAATGACAAACACAGGGCTTTACCTTTTGTTTACAAAGTTGTCATTTACTTAATATTTCATCTGAAAAGCATTTACCAAGCTCTTACTATGTGTAACCTTTTTTATACATAAGACAAAGTATTGAACAAGGTCTTAGAGTTTTACTGAGAAACATTAACATATGATGTAATAGGGCATATTTAACTCCACTACACTGGAATGAACCCTGACTCAATTTACCAGCTCATATCTAGTGATACTAATAACCAAGTTATACCCATAAATCAGCCCAGCTAATATAATCTAGGCATCTTTATTAGATTCATTTTCTCTGCTAAGCAGAAAAAAATATGAAATATAGCAGGTGGCAGTGGAGAAATCTCAAACTCGACAGACAGGATCAGCTGTTGAAGGAAGTGTTTATTGGGGTGAAGAAACATACCTATGTAGCAGACATACAGAGAAAAATAAAATAATCTTCAAATCAGAGGCAGGCCTCAGAAAGTCAAAATTCCAGTGTCTTCACTATGACTGTAGTTTTAAAGTCTCTGAAGAGTCCCCCCCCCCAATTCAGGATTTGTTAATTTGAAGAAAGATAGGATTGTTGATTGTGTAAAGTGTCCTGATCCAAGTCTGGATTTTGTAGACCATCAGACGTAGGTCTCTGCTGGTGGAGACAAAAGCCAACAAACTCTTTATTTGAAGCTGTCAGGCTTTTGTTTCAAGTGAGGGGAGTGGGTTAAAAAACCCATCATCTTGGAAATATACTACCTTTTTTGCCTAGCCGTAACCCCTGTCCCTACCTGTCTGCACACCAGAGGGTCTATAGTCTCTCAATACTATTTTCATTTCAGAAATAAATAGATTAGATAGTAGTTAGGTGGGGAAGAAGAGATACCAACAAGGCAAAAGAAAAAGAATCTGAATGGCTTTCCCCTCATAGAAGTATCAAAGTGGGAGGAGGGGATGGCTCAGGGAGTAAAGCATTTACCCTCCAAGTAAGCCAAAGAAATTGAGTTCAAATCCTCAGAATCCAAAGAAAGTCAGACACTGTAGTGTATATGCACACATACAAACACCCCCTGCCACAGAACCCTCCCCTATACACAGAAAGAGACAGAAACAGAGAGAATGGGGGTTGCGTAGACCTAGACAGAGCTGGAAACTCATTGCAAGATAGAAAAATGGAAACCTTTTAGTTATTTAGTACAGAGAATGTAAATGAGGGGGTAAAGGAGAGCTGTTATTTTCAAATGAATTGGCTTCACTTGAGAAAGGGAAGCAATTATTTCCTGAGTTCTTGCTCTCTCTGGGCCCTGTGCCAGGTGCCTTTGCATGTTTCCTCATCTCCTCCTTGAGTCTTCTGGGATATAATACAGAGTAGGAATTGCTAAAAATGACTAACAGATAATGAAGCCTAAACTTGGCAAAACCAAGAGTGTTACATAGAGTCACACTAGTGACATGTGGTGAAGCCAGGCCTAGAAATCATGTCCAGCTCTTGCCAAACCCCACGGATGTTGGACTCTCTTCTATGACCATACATGAAAGCACACCAGAGCAGAAAATGCTCACTGTCACCACAAAATGCACTATTTGAAGACTGAATCCTGTCGGGTTAGGACAAGTGGGTGACAGGAATGAGATTATAGATATCTTATAATATCTTGGATCCTTCCTCCAAAAGCTTGAGATCATCGAGGAAGAGAGGACAGAAAGCATATAAGAGCCAGAGATAGTAGAACTACAAGGGAACAGTGTCTCTTGGGTGCAGCTCCACAGATGAACTCACAGTATTTATGACAGCATGCACAAACCTATGCAAGCCCAAGCCAGACAACAAAACAGCATAGAGAGGGGAGCTGAACACAAAGTTCTACTGCTAGAAGAGGAGCTATTCGTAACTGATAGCTTCAGGGAAAGGAAGAAGCAGTATTCTCTTACTGTAGTCCCTGGTTGACCAAGTAATGCCATGTTTGACCGTGTTCTAGTGAATGACTATACATCCCACATCTCACTATTTTTTGTATTTTTCATAAAATGAGCTCATAGAATGGGTGCTGAGATGCACTGAATGGTTGATAATGTAAATTCATGATGAATCACCCACACTCCTGTAAGCAACCCCTCAGTCAAGCTCCTGTGAATAGCCCCAGTAGACTCGCTAGTTCTCTAAGCCAGACAAAGGTGTAATCCTTGACTTCTTTGGGTTGTCATCAGTATCCTGAATGGAGTAGCTCGAGGTTTCTTTGTTCACATCTCTCCCGGGAAAGACATTTGATAAGGTTCCAACTCAAAATAGCGAAATAAAATATCTAGAGGGGCTAAACAATAGGACTTCTGGGCAGAGTGGGGTTTCTCTAAGGCTATCGCCCTAATGAGATCAAGAGACAGAAACTTATCTAGCAGTTTAGGGACAGGCACCTGGGTTCTTGTCCCTAGCCAGAAACTGGAATGTTAGTTCTGTCCAAGCCAGAGGTAGAAATTTTAGCAGTGCTTGGGGGTCTGGTTTCTTATTATCTTGTTACCCAGCTGCCTAGAGCTGATATGTGAAGGAGACAGAGAGGTAAATGGACACCATGCAGGTGAAACAACTGGACTTACCAGTCTACCCTCCCCTGTTCCATTTCACTCTCTGTCACAACTCCTACAAAAGTCACCCAAATAGCATCTCAATAGCATCATATTTCTGGGACTCACTCCTACATTGGAGCTTCCATTTATTTATCTCTCTTAAGCTCCCATCCTATAAGCCTACAATAAGCTTTCTAAGCATGTACCTTCTTCATGGTCTATAGAATTAATTCTTCAAACTCATAAGGCAAGAATTTAGAGCTTGTGTGACCATGAGCTTCTAATAGCCTGACCCCTCAGTTAAGCCACTGGAAGCTACCAAGCTTCTATACTGCCAGAGACTCTATTGTTTCCCATTTCAACCTTTTTCATACTTCCATGTGTTCTTACATCTAGAGGTTCTCAAGTCCCATTTCGTTGCTTGGCTATGGGTCACTCACAGACACGCATGGTTAATTTAATCTTTGGCCATCATAGATTGTGTCAATCTACAGTCCCCTTCTCCAGCGAAGCTAGGATTTGTTACTGAGAGTTCCAGCCTTCTAATCATAAGTTTGGTTTCCCTGGCAACCAGATTGCTACTATAAGAGGGATTATTAGCATAAACTTGGGTGTGCTTGAGGAAAAGAGGGGGCTTCTTATGAATAACAAAATATGCCTCCTCCTCTCACACTTATCAGTAAAACTCAAGGCGTTTAGAAGCTCCCTGCTATGGACTATGAATAAAGATCAAATGTATATTTCTTATTATAACACAGGATCATAAAGCCAAAACTTGTTTTCTCTAGTCAATAGGTCAGAAAACAGAAAGCCTCCTAGGACAGGGGCATTTTTTGGATTCTAATTACCACGGGGGAAAATGTTACAATAACTGTGCTTCCATTCTTTTATAGGCCAGCAATGACCAAGTAGGTAATAGAGACTTCCACCCTGTGAGATGATTGCAGTGAAGATGGTATCGCAAAGATCCACACGAGGATGGTATCAGAAAGAAAAGAGGATGTCAGGGCCTTGTTTCACAAGGAGGAATGCCAGTTTGGTGACACGAGAGCACTCTGACTGCCGTTTGCCCTGACTGAAATTCCTCATCTTGACTTGTACAGCAAGAGTATCTTGGTTGGGATATTGTATTATAGTTTTATGTTATTTTTTGTACCTGAAATGCATATAAAGATTATTTCAATTTTTTTAGAAGTTAGTGTATGAAGGGCAAGAGAAAAGGCTGAGAAGATTAAAATGCTTTCTGGTCTTACAGAGGATCCAAGTTTGGTTCCCAGTATCTACAACATGCAACCCATATCTGCTTGTAACTCCAGCTCCAGGAGCCTCTGGGAGCAACTGCTTGCTTTAATGTATATGGATACACACAGACACACACAGAAGAATACATGCAATGATTTGTATCCCCTTGATCTCCAAATGGGACCTCCTAAAACTGAGAAGCTTTTGTAAAGCAAAGGACAGTCAATGAGACAAAATGTCAGCCTACATGGGAAAAAAGTCTTCATCAACCCCATGTCAAACAGAGGGCTGATCTCCAAAATATACAAAGAACTCAAAAAACTGATCATCAAAAGAACAAATAATGCAATAAAAAATGGAGTACAGACTTAAACAGAGAATTCTTAATAGATGGATCTAAAATGGCTGAAAGACACTCAAGGAAATACTCAGCATAAGAGAAATATAAATCAAAACAACTCTGAGATTCCATCTTACACCTGTCAGAATTGGCAAGATTAAAAATGCTTAAGACAGCCTACACTGGAGAGGATGTGGGGTAAAGAAAGCACTCTGCCATTGCTGGTGGGAGTGCAAACTGGAACAGCTGCTTTGGAAATCAGTATGGTAATTTCTCAGAAAATTAGGAAACAACCTTCCTCAAGATCCAACAATACCACTTTTGGGTATATATCCAAAGGATGCTCAAACATACCACAAGGACATGTGCTCAACTATGTTCATAGCATTATTTTAAGTACCCAGAACCTGGAAATAACTTAAATGCCCCTTGACCAGAGAATGAATAAAGAAACTGTGATACACTTGCACAATGGAATACTACACAGCAGAAAAAAATGGTATTTTGAAATTTAGAGACAAATGGATGGATCTAGAAAACACCACATTGGATGAGGTAATCCAGACTCAGACAAATATAATATGCACTTAGTCATAAGTGGCTTTTAGACATAAAGTAAAGAAAAATCATTTTACAATTCACAACCCCAGAGAATCTAAACAACAAAGAGAATGATAAGAGAGACATACATGGATGTAATGTTCTTGGGAAGTAGAAAAAGACAAGATCTCTAGAGTAAACTGGGAGCATGGGGATCATGGGAGTGCTGTCGGAATTCCCTCAGCCAATAGCCTTTAAGATACCAGCACACTTGGGCATGGTCTCTTGTACTATAAATGCAGACATAAAGTTTGTGCAGTCACTTGCTCTATCTCTTTCGGCTGCTGGATTTGGTTCCTGTCCCCCTCTCCTGCAGAGGACTATTGATCGGTGAGTGTACCCTTAAACAAAGAATCCTTTATTATACTCAATTCTGAGCTAGTGTGTAACTGCTTTATTGCGTTCATCAACGTGGGCTAGGGTTGAAGCTGGGAGGGTGGGGGGAGGGTGAAAACTGGTAGGGTTCAGAAGGAGGGGAGTGGAACAAATATATAGTTCAATAAAAACAATAAAAAAGAATGCTTCCAATGAATACATTCACACACAAAATAAGTAAATTTATTTCAAAAGCTAGGTGTTAATGTGGTATTGGAAAATCATTTGCGGAATGCACTTGAGTCAAGTTTGAAGAACTCCTCTTATCCAGAAGACTCACAGAGAAGCAGAGGGTCAGTACTTACCTAGGTTGAAGGGGCTGTTTCTTTTTTTTTAAAAAAAATATTTTTATTTGTGTGTGTGTGTGTGTTTCATGTGGATATTGATGGAAGCCAGAAGAAGGCATCAAATTCCCTGGAGTTGGAGTTCTAGGTTGTGAGATGCCCATTATGGTGGTTGTTAGGGATTAAACTTGGGTCCACAGGAAGAGCAGTAAGTATTCTGATGGCAAGTCATCTTCTCAATGCAGGAAGTGGCTATTTTTAACATCTGCATTTTAAACCATCACACTGAAGTGATGTCTGCGCAGGGAAGAGGTGGACTGCATCAAAGTAAAATAGTGAAGCTGCCTTTTGCCTAATTGATTGATGGGTCAGTTTTATATTAGTTATACTTTCATAAGAGACCCAGAGTGCCACAAAGTGTAAAAATAGCTTTAAAAAAGGCTGATAGGAAAAATGGAATGGCATCAGACAAGAGAGAGCTTGGCCCGGCTCTCTGTTTGATTTCTGGTTGGGGTGTGCAACCCCAGCTGGGGCAAGTTTGTGTACATCCTCCTCCACTCACCACCTTGGACAGCTGAAATACAGAGGTGTAAAAGCCCAGGAAATTGTAAGTCTACATCTGGGAGCACAAACTTGTTCATACTGAATGTCAAAGACACCCCACAACTTTTAAAATCTGTCTGTTTTCGTATTTTGTTGCATCAAACATTCCCAGACACAGCAGGTGCTCACAAATTAGAATAACTACTTTCTCTTGGCCTAATTCAGGCAGTATACATAGAATCAGATGAGAAGATAGGAATCCTTCATTTACCTAAGCCCCACTTGATAATCTGAATAACTAGATAAAAAAAAATAATAAGGTCACCAGACCCCACTTGACTAATGATCACATCTGATGCACTATCAGGCATATTTAATACCTGATGAGCTTCAAGTTGTCCTCACAAAATGATTGAGGTCCAGTGCTGAGGATAAAAGAACCAACTCTCGGGGCTGGAGAGATGGTTCAGTGGTTAAGAGCATTGCCTGGTCCTCCAACGGTCCTGAGTTCAATTCCCAGCAACTATCTGTAATGAGATTTGGTGCCCTCTTCTGACCTGCAGGCATACATGCAGACAGAAAACTGAGAATACTGTATATATAATAAATAAATTTTAAAAAAAGAACTCTCATAGCTGAAGTCTATGAGCTTATGGGGATATGAGGGCTGAGAATTAGGAAGAAAACTCTCACACACCAACCATGCCTCATATGCCTCATCTCCCTTTCTCCTAAGTCCAAATGACAGAATAGAAGTGGAAACACACTGTAACCTTCACTGGAAACAGCTCTCTGCTTTATTCATCTGCTGTGATGGAGAACTGGTGGTCCCTGAAGCCAAGAGGATAGCCCTGAAAGACTGTAAGGATCTGAAACCAAGAAAGGAAGGGGACATGCATGGGCATGCTCACTCTCATGTCATGGATATGTTAAGCTAGGATTCTACCTCACCTGAACTTCCTTTGGAACCGAGGGCAGAAGACACCTGGAAGGGGGCAAATTCTAAAGCTCTTTTCCCTGCTCTTATGCACCTCATTATGAAGAAGAAGAAAAAATACATTGCTCGGATTCAAATTTTTGAGTAGGAAATTTGAAGGACTCTACAGTTCCAAAGCTCTCTCATTTGTAAGGCAAGAAGGCTATTATCATTGCAGGGTGTGGTCAACAGGACCACATCTAGGCAGTGGCACAGAAACTCATCCTCAGAAACACAGGTGATATAGATATTTATCTTCGCTTGCCCTGGCATGGCAACCCAAAAACCAGCCACTGCAAATTATAAAGAATGAAACCCAGCCACTCTAAGTAAAGAGGGTCTGGTCTACTTCTTAACTTCTCCAGCTGTATTTATGACATGAGTGTTGGGTTTTTGTATTACCCCTGGAAACCTAGACAGACATACAGAAATCAGCCTAAACACATAGGAGACATTTGCAACTTTAAAGCAAACAAAGACTGACCCTCCAACATATTGGGTTATTTAAAAGTGAATAAAACCAACTAAAAAAGTACACTATGTGTAAAGCTACTGCAGTGTAGAAAAGTACAGTCATTATTTCCAGTTCTGGGCAGCTACCAGAAACATCTGAAAGCATCATATTTATGTCCTGAAGAGCTGTTGGACATCTTAAGGTATGAGAGCACACAAAGTTTCTGTAAGATGGAATTCATCATGAACTTGTAAGGCTAGTTAGAGGTAGAAGGATAGTTAATGG
Source organism: Microtus pennsylvanicus (assembly GCF_037038515.1). NCBI lineage: Eukaryota > Metazoa > Chordata > Mammalia > Rodentia > Cricetidae > Microtus > Microtus pennsylvanicus. Next base: position 68,674,080 of record NC_134586.1, on the reverse strand, counting down.
CTTTTCTGGACTAAGAGATAAACCTTAGAGAGGAACAGCTCCTCCAGAGGACATGTGCTGAGATTGGGCTTAGAGTATTACAATTTAGTATAGTCTCAATATGAATAGCTCAGAATGACTCTGCATATCTGAGGTCATTTGTGTTTCCATATGAATTTTAAGGTGGCTTTTTCTATTACTGTGAAGAATGGAGCTGGAAATTTTTATTGGAATTGCCTTGAATCTGCAGACTGCTTTTGGTAGGATAGCCATTTTTACAAGATTAATTCTTCTGATTTATGAGCATGGGAGGTCTTTCCACATTCTAGTATCTTCCTTAGTTTCATTCCTCCATGTTTTAATGCTTCTATTGTAAAGATATTTCATTTCCTTGAATAGGTTTATCCCAACGTCTAGTCTATCTTTCTGCTTGTCTTTTTTCCTCTCTCTTTCTTTACTTTTCTTTTCTTTGTGAAGCTACTGTGAATGAGATTCTTTCCTAAACAAGTTAGATATAGAATTTCAGTCTCACTGCAGACCCACTGAATTAGAATCTGCACTGATAAGAAATGAAATCATTGATACCCACAGCCATACTTTGGATGCTGTTGCCTAGAGCACACGATGGAAGACAACAGGTGGAGAAGCTCCCAGGCAGACACAAATGTGGAATGTTCCAGAAGTCAGAAGCAAGTCATTTCTAGTCTATAACCAAGAATCACTTCTAGGAAACACTAAATGTGAATAGAACAAGTAACAAATCATGGATTTGGAACTGAGCAGACAGAAAATATTAGTACCGTTTCATATTTAAAAATAATACAAGCCCAGGAAGGCACAGCAGCAGATGCTAAGGGACGTAAACACACAAAATAAGAGCAGTGTGCCACATACTGGCAAATGAGGGTCCTTGAGCCTTGCTGGTTTGCTTCATGTTTCTCAACATCATTTTCTGAACTAAGTTCCATTGACTTTTACCTCCATGCTTTTTACTTCAGTACTGATGCAGGCAAATGTCATGAATTGTTTAGCAACATGGACACCACTTATCTTGAGCTATATTCCTGTCCACTCCTTTTCTAATGGTAATGCTCTTATCAGTCTGAGACTCTTCTCTGCAAGTACTATACACAACCTTCCTGCTGCAAGTAGTATACCTACCAACCTGTTAGCAGCTTAGAACCCCAGTTACATAGAGCTGTATTCAAACCACCCTCTGAGCTTCTTCATCCTTTAATAATGTTCTTATTTAGTCAGAGCCTCTTCAATCGTACTCTACTTGTGCCCAGGCAGGAGAACAAAAATACAAATGGGTTTTAAGTTGTTTTGAGGTGCATGAGCAATAAAGCAAGCTATTTATTCAAACTGAACTTTTAGGGAGTATCCCTTATTTACTATCTTGAAACGATCTTATAACTTAATCTACAAGTGAAAATAGAGAATGATCTAATCTATGCCATTTGGTAAGCATCCCCTTCTCTTTTAGACCCCATAAAATGGGCCCCATGTTAAAGCTTTGAATATCCTGGGTCCTTAGTCCTACCGTCAATCTTGGCAGTGTATCTGACCTGTTCTATCACTTGGCTTTGAATAAAGCTTCCTGGATACTTAGCAATCTGTGTGAACTTTGACTTCATTCTTGAATAAGAGGCCAACAATGTGAAGAGATCCCAACCATCAGAAACATCCTCAAAGAGTAGGGAGTCATCTGCAATCAATTCTCAGGGAGAAGGCATCGGCAAATCAGATCAAGCATATAATTTTGTGGCTCAAACAGTGGTTCTCATCAAATCTTCCATCTGTTTTCCTGTGCGTCCCGGCCTCAGTTGAAGTTGCTCTTCTCCACGCACTGAATTCTAAGCCATGGATTATAGACAAAACTAACAGATCCTACTTCTGTTCTGGAGTATTAAAAGGCTGGCAATTTTAGGGGTCTTTTTTTCTATCTACATATCTAAAAATCAATATTTTACAATAGACTGAAGGTAAGATATGGGAGTACAGCTGTCCTTTATTAAGACCTATTAAAAAGGCTTGTGGTGAAATGAAACAAAGCTACTGCTTTCACTATTTATTTTGCTTTGTAGACTATGGCTGTCCCCCAAAGGTGTTATTTATATGTCATGAAATAGGTAGATCTTTAGTTTTAAATGTATTGGTACTGCTTGTTTGACTTTTCCATTTTTTGTTCCTTTTTCCATGTAACCCAGCCTGGCCTTGAACTAATAACCAATTTTCCTGTCTCAGCTTACTCTGGTTGAGACTAAAGGTGTGAACCATCATACATGGTGGAATTGATATCTTCTTTATTTTGTATTTTTAATTTTTAATCTGAGTCTTAATACTTATAGATAAATATATAGATAAAAACCTACATTTAAAAACTTCTCAGGGGCCAAGGGACACTGGAACCCCAACGTTAAAGGGATTATTATTAAGAGTGGAACGCTCAACCACCTAGAGAGCCAAGAGATATAGGCAGGTGATGGTCCATCCCCTGAAGTTCCCTCTCAGGAGGGGTCAGGGGACAGATAAGACTCTTTGTGGTATTATGCCACAGGGATTAAATGATAATTAGTTTCTTAACATAATCTGATTTTAGCAAGCAGCCAATACCATAGAAGTCAAACATAATTTATGTGACCAGAAGATCTTCACAGAACATGAATTTCTTTCCCTCAACGTTGTTTTAATATAAGGCACCCTTCCCTTCCTAATCATGCTCAGTACTCAGCAGGTTTCTTCTACCCTAGTTTCTTCTTGGAAGAAGGCTTTCAGAGAGCCACAGATGATAAGCTAGCTTTCTTTCAGCAGCTGGTCTTCAAAAGACGGCCTCATTCTTCTAGGCACAGCATTAAGACAATGGGTGATTCACCGCTCCATTAGCAGGGGTGTTCTGAGAAACCATTTCATAGCCTTCTGAATTATCGGTGGGGAAAAGCACTTAACAAACAGAAGGCCAAGCATGTTCTTCAGGAGCAAAACATCAAACCTAACATACTGCAGAGCTACACATATGCAGCAGCAGGAAAATAATAAAAGCCAATCTTAGAGTCATTAATAGACAGATCAATGCTGTGGCCAGGGACATTCAAAGTTTTCATCATTAAGATTTTGTAACAATCCTATGAGGGATATACTAGTATATTTTCTATATTTTAGAATAGGAAAGTAAGATCAGGGAAGGGTAGACAACTGGTTCAAGATTGCAGAGCTGGGTGATGGGAATTCGTGCACTCTTGTATTTCAGAAAGCACCATGGAATGTGCATGAACTTATACAACTGCGCATTTCTGTCATCAATGCTACCCACATCTCAGACTCTTCCACACGTTAAGTCTTCCCTTCCGAAGCAGAAGCTGGTGCTGATTTTTACAAAATTAGCCATACCCTTCTCCATATTTCTAATGTTACATTTGGTGTGATGCTTCATTACTAGGGCATGTGGTATGCTAATTAGTTCTTTTATAGAAATGGAAGTGTGGAGAAAGGAAGCAGTAAGGAGGAAGAGGAAACTGAAGAAGAAGCTTGGCCCCATACAGAGAAGAAACAGGACAGCACCCTTCCCAGGAAGGACCAGAGGGTTCCTTCCTTCCTAACTAGGCCAGTACCTGCCACAAGCACTGCTTCCCTTTAAGGACCATTGTCTTAGTTTGCTTTTACTATTGCGGGAAAACAACTTCAACCCAAAACAAAGTGGGAGGAGAAGGTTTATTTCAGTTTACAGCTTACAGTCGGTCATCAGAGGAAGTTATGTTGGTACCTGGAGGCAGGAACAGAAGCAGAGGCCATAGGAGAATGCTATTTACTGCTGGTTTCTCATGCCTTGCTCAGCCTGCTTTTTTTTTTTTCAGGGTAGTGGTAGGAAACCCACAACTACTTTTCTAGGAGTGGTTTTGTGTATAGTGGTTTGGACAGTTTCATACCAATCATTAATCAAGAAAATGCCTCATGAACATCCTCACAGGCCAGTCAAACAAAAGTAGTTCTTCAGTCGAGGTTCTCTATTCCCAGGTAACTCTAGCTTGTGCTAAATTGACAAAAACTAGCCAGTACAGAGGAGACAAGACAGAGGATTACAAGTCAGGAGGGGCTGGAACAAATATGATCAAAACATATTATGTATATGCATTAATATGTCACAACGATACCTATCATTATGTATAAATTATATATTAATTATTATATAAATTATATAATAAATAATATTAATTATAAGATGAATTAATATATATTAATAGGAACATTAATAAAAAATGAGTATAAATCAAATAAACTCACTTCTGCTTGGCTTTGTATATGTACAGGACAAAGATTATTATGATTTTCACAGATAAATATAAAAACTAGGAGAAGAAACAGTATTCACATTATTTTTTGCATGTAGGCCAGGCTGGACAACACATATATACCAAGGAAGAATATTGATATCTGGAAGGAGAGCCATCTCAGTGAGCCCTTGAGGGCTCTGGCAGACAGGCCTAGCACCATTAGCCTTGGGCATCAACATCTCCAGGTGGAAATGCAGAGAAAAGGAGACAGAAGTGGTGCCTTTCCTGGCTCCAGGCATAACAGCACATCAGCAGACACCAAATGCAGCCCTGGACTTTGTAGGAAATTCTAAAACAGAGGGCTGAGAGAACAAGCAGAAAAGGCCAAAGACGGAAACACGTATTGAAAAGCCTGGTTTTCAAAGCACAGCATAGGTCCACTGGAGACGTCTAAATGCTATTTGGATTTTTCCCATGCTTATCCATATAGCATTTAGAAGTCTCCAGTGGACCTATGCTGTGCTTTGAAAACCAAGCTTAGGCAGTTTGGATGCTCACCTTACTAGACCTGGATGAAAGTGGGTAGTCCTTGGACTTCCCACAGGTCAAGGAACCCTGATTGCTCTTCGAGCTGTTGAGGGAGGGGGACTTGATGGGAGAGGGGTAGGGAAATGGGAGGCGGTGGCGGGGAGGAGGCAGAAATCTTTAATAAATAAATAAATTTAAAAAAAAGAAAAAATAAATGCTATTTGGAAAAGAAGATATTAAGGCTGGATATGTTAAGGAGTAATTCAGACAAAAATAATAAAGAGAATCAAATTACTTTGGGTTTATTATTACAAATTTCTCACACCTTGTCCAAGTATCCCTGAACTCTAAAATCGAAGGGGTAAAACTCTGAGCTTTGCACTTGCCTAGATTCAAATTTCCCAGCTTCCTGTGCACCTTGTCAACATTTGGAAAACAAATAAACTACATTTGTCTCAAGTAGAACTGGTTTTTTTTCATTGTCAGTTTTTTCTGTTAAGTGTGTAAAAACAAGGATTTGGCATGATAACCTTGGTGTTCTGTGAATTCTCTTGTCATTCTTGGTAACTTTTGATAAGCTGACTGGGTAGTTTTCTGTAGAATAGTGTTTTCTTCCTAATGATTTGTCATTTTTAAAAATGAAAAGTGCTCTGAGTGAGAAAGTTGTCCTTTTTTTTTTTTTAAATTTCCTTCATCAAACATTTATGGAATCCCACAGCTTGACAGAGAGTACATGCTTGGGGGTTCATGTAATTGCAATGAAAATCATCTCTTTTTTATGAAAAAAAATTACAAAAGTTTTGAGAAATACAACATATACATAAAGACATGTGCACACATGCACAGCACAGACAAACATACACACTCACACACATACACACACTACACAGAAACACATCCAAAACTACAGATCTAGATACAGATACACACACATACATACCACAGAGACGCACCACAAATGCACACAGAAACACAGAAATAGACACAGAAACACACACACACACCACAGAAACACACTACAGAAACAGACACACCCCCACACAAACACCCACACCACAGAAACATACTACAGAAACACAAACACACATACATATACCAGAGAAACATACTACAGAAACACAGACATACAGACACACACATATACACACACACTGCTATGTATGTTTCCTCAAAATTGAAAAATATTCCTTGCTAGATAGAAAACGGAGTCTCCTCTCATGCAGTTACCAAATCTGCAATATTTGGACACACTCAACAAGTTATATAATTCACAAGGCTTTCCACAAAATTATAAAAATAATTAACAATTGTTGGAGAGAGGAGAATTTCTGGTAAACTTGCCTGAAAGTGGTGTAGGAAGCTTCAGGAGTGCTGGTTTTGTGAGCCGTCTCCCAGACTACCTTTGGGTCACCTCCTACCTATATGCTCCTACAAATAACACTAATAAGTTGCTGAGTTCATTTTGGGTGACTTGTGAATTTTTCTTTTAAACTGTTGTTATCTTGCCTGGACTGAAGAGACATTTGTTCACATGTCCCCAGTTAAAGTCATATAACTCATACACACATACACATGTATAAAGGATCATAAGGACACATCATGCATATATTCACAAACAGAATGCTAAGAAGCTGAACATCAGGCCTTGATTACGCCTTAGTATGGGGTCTTCTTTAAAGAGACCATGGGCTATGCAGATTAGAAGCATGCTGAGGATCAAGCAGTCTTCATTAATCCTGCAAAAACTACAATCTAGAAAGCCAGCAAGCCATGCCCAGATCCTTTTGATCAAATGTTCATTGCTTTTTCATAGTTGTCCCCCTTAATGGGTAGCCCATAATGTTCCAGGGAAAGAAGCACAGAGTGGCTGCATTGCCATCTGGACCAACTCTCTGGACACTTGTCTGATGCCCAGGATCATGCAATAAAAGAGCAGGCAGACAGGAGCAATGCTGCAGTGCCAGAAGTAGCGATGACTGTGGAGATGGTGACAACAATTTTGGTGGAAGCAGCAGGTGGAGGAAGAGAGTCGAGGTGGAGATAGAAGAGGCCATACTGGCAGCTGTACCTGCATATCTGACATCAGGCCCATAAGCCCTGACCAAATTCCAAGAACTTCAAGCTAGTATATAAAAAACAGACCATCCAAACAGACCTTTGAAGAAGATAAGCCACAAGTGGAAAGACTGGTCATAGATTCTGGACACAGGGCTTTCAGGGTATAATTTGCTAAGATTACAGCAGCAAGGAACAAGGAATAAAGCTCCCCTGTTTCAAAATGTGATGCAGTATTTGGGGCAGTATTTGTATCTTGAAGAGTGTGTACGAAAGACCATCATTTTTGTGGCTCTTGCTATATATTTCCATGCAATGGAAACCAAGTCATGTAGTGAATCATACCCATCTTTTTTATTTCAGAAGTCTGGCTCATTGAATAGCTATGTCCCCTAACCTAAAACATTCACTCCTAGTGGAGGAGACTCTCTGGTGAAGCTGCCTGAAAGTCAGGTAGAGAGCTTCAGGATCATGGCTGTCTGGAGTAAAGGCAGGTCTGTCGCTGGAACAGGTACTTTGAAATCATCCATGTCCCTGTAAGTAGCCCCAGTCAACTCACTGATTCACCAAGTTAGACTTAGATGGAAAACTTCTTTGGGCTTTTTCTGGTGTTCTATCTGGGGTGAATAGACACGTTTTTATGTCTACTCATAGAAGCCACACATGAGCAAAGGTTGGACTCTAGACTCCATGCCCATGGGTTCAGAAGAAGGTAACTTTGTTCAGAGATGTGCTGAGTTTTGTTATGAACTTAAATACAGACAGATAATTGGATTAAAAGCATCACAATAGCATTTAGCTGTGTAAGATTGGCTGTATATTGACTTGAGGAGAAAGTATATGTAGACACAGTGGAAAGATAAATGGACTTCTGGGCTGCTGGAAGGCACAAAACATAGAAGAAAGCTGCCCACGTTGAGACATAGAAAGAGGGACATGGCAGAGGAAAAGTGAAGTGGAGCCATTAAGAAATATATTTATCTAGTATATATTTTGTGCATTACAGGTAAGTTTGTGGGGAACAAATTGAGGTGTAAGCTTTGCCTTTGAGAAGACAAAGTGGGGATCCTGGTTCCCCCATAGTGTCAGACAGACTACTTAGCTGTCATTACACTTAGCATTAAAGAGAAACATCTCTGTGATCTGCATGTAAATACAAGGGTGGTATATTTTCCAATAGGAGTGAAAATGTATTGTAGGCATATACAATTTCAGCAGCCATACAGGAAAAACAGGTGAAGTTTTTTTTTTTTTCCTGCCTCACATTCTGGTAAGTAGGCAGTTACAGGGTATCATGTTCTCATCTAAGGCCAGTGTTTATTTAAATGCAGTGATCACATCTTGTAGATTTTCTCCCAAATGGTCCCCTGAGAGACTGTAAACCCTTCTCTAAATCACAAGAGAATTTCATGTTGCAGCTAGGAATTGAAAACCAGAATAGCAGAAGCTTTGCATTGCCTGTAAGGAGTTAACATTGACAGGCACAGCATAGTGGGCTTCTCCAGTCCAATCCCATTCTTCCCAGAGCCTCAGTTTCCACATTTCCCTAGAGAGAAGATGTCAGGCAATCACATAACTACTGCACAGCCTGAAAGGAATTCAGTAAACCGGGTGGGGAGTGATGAAACTATTACTCTGTAGCTGGGAAGCCTGAGAAGACATAAAATTTGAGATGAAACTTTAAAGTCGGCAAAGAGCATTTTAAGAGGAATTGGAAAGAAGGGGAAAAGGAAAGAGAGGGAGAGGGAAAAGGAGCTATAAGTGAGAACATAATGTGCCAGGGTAGAAGCTAAAAGAAGGCATCTGCATGGATGTATTGTGGTGGCAGCAGAAAAGCAGGAGGGGTCATCTAAGAAACTGTTCCCTTGGATGTGCGTAGAGATCACTGTAGTGCATGGTGTTATCATAAGCTGGTGGGTCAAGAATCTTTGGAGTCTGACAATGGCTGGCACACAACCCAGGAAACAACAGAAAGAGCAGGCCAGGGGTTCATAATAAGGACCTAACTTCCAGTCATGTTTTGATGTTTAGATATGATCCTGATTGTCCCTTGAAAGATCATTTGTATCTTTGGTCCTTCTGTAATAAGCCTTGGAAACAATGTGGGGCAGAAGGGCGACTCAGCAGTTAAGAGAACTTGCTGGCCTTGTAATTCTTGTTCAGTTCCTAGCGCTAACTTGGTGGCTCACTATCATTTGCAACTAAAGTTCCAGGGGATCCTATTTAATGCACTTTTCTGGTCTCTGGGGGTAACAGGCATGCATGAGGTGCACATTTATGTATGTAGGCAATCATACATATAAAAATTAAAAATTAATTAAAAATTTAAAAAGGAACTGAAATCTAGATAAACTGCTATAATCAGCACCTGGAGAGGCTGAAGCGGGAGAAAGGCCAAAAATTCAGAGCCAGCCTGGGCTACCACATAATGCCTGCCTCAATATAACAAAACGGAATAATAGGAAATGTACTGTGACAGGTCTATGTCTGCATGTGCATGCACGCTTAATTCTGTTTAGGTGGTTTAGATGATTATCCTCTCATTTGAGAAGCTCTTAAGATCAAATCAATCAACACAGCATAGGAAAACATTTACTGCTCAAAACCCCGGAGCACACAGAGGTTTTCTCTTTGTAAACTCTGCCAGGCCTGTAGTTTGATAGGTCAGCCATGCAAATGATGACAGTGAAGGGATATTCATGTCTGGAGCACAAGAGAGCTTGGGAGTGTAGACAAGTCCTAACAGAGGGGAAGGAAGAGCACCGTGCAGGACTATGCCTGGGAGGTGAATCTTGTACGGCAGATATGGTGCACACGCATCTTCGCTCATGGGTAGAGCAGCACCCGAGGGAGGTGACAGATGTTCTGTAGAGACTGTTTGTCCTACAACAAGCTACTTGCAATGGGAATACATGTGGATTCTGACTGTCAGACTGTTGCAAACTAAAGCTTGAATGACAGTGTTCACGGTGCAACAGGTGGAAGAGATGGCTGTTGCACAACCGAGTTCAGCTAGCCCATTTGGGGCGGTATCCGCAGGTGGATCTTTCAAAGAGGGAGTCACTTTTAGGCACAGAGGAAAACGCAGTACCAGCCTCTATTCCTCTTCCTGACATGCTCCTTTATTTTGAACACGAGTCTGCTTCCTCTCACGGAACCAGGAGGAAACCGCTGTATGGACAGCACACCTACACATCTTCCCGAGCCCCAAGGAAACAGCACTTGGGTCTGTCAAAACACTCGGGAAAACCATGACTGAAAGAAAAACACATTTCACAGTCTAAAGGCCTGGAGGCAGACAACTTTTACTGTATGAAACCATAGGTTATTCAAAGAAATCCTCAGAGTTGGGCTGTTGCACAATTCATAAAAACCCAAATACAGAAATTGGGGTTCAATCTGAAGTTCAGGAAAGCTAAAACAGACAGCCACTGGCTATTACCTCTATCTACCTCAGTCCAAAATGGAGATCCTGCCTCCAGGAATCTCAGAATGAGACTCTGTCTGTGAGCTGTCTCCTCCCGTTTTAAATTCCTCACTAGAGCTGGAATTAAAGGCGTGCACACTGGGATTAAAGGCATACACCGCCCAGTTTCTATGGCAAACTAAAATGGCTACTGGGAATAAAGGTGCGTGCTACCACTGTCTGATCTGTAAGGCTGACCAGGGGATGTTTTACTCTCTGATCTTCAGGCAAGCTTTATTTATTAAAATACAAATATCACTACATTGGCTACTTCCCTATATCCTGCTGGTCAGAAAGGCCAGTGACACCCGCAGAAGAGAACAGACGATTGCCATGGCTGATTCCCACCTGCCTTATTTTGTCCAGCCATCCTTTTACATTGTGGCAGTTGGGTCATCACAGATTTAGGCATTCTACCTGGATCAACCATCATTTGCCACCTTTCTGCATGCTTTGGTTCTGTACTGCTCACTTGACTATTGTTTTGTTAAGATTTTTTATTTGTGTGTGTGTTTTATGTGAAGATGCCCCTTCTTAATGCCCATTACTCAGCAGTCTTTGTTCTTGATGCCACTTCTGAGCTCCCTGCCCCTTGCAATTTGGCTGCCATTAAGCTACTGCAGAAAGAGATCTGCCAGGACTCTTCAGTAGCGACTTCATAGTCACAAGAGATGGGTTTTTCCCCAATTATACCAAAAATAGAGACACACATTAGCAACAGTGGAATAGGGAGAGAAGGAAAGCCGATATTGCAAATTGGACTGTGTACATTAGCCACCACCCCCTACCCAGAAGAATCAAGTCTTTGGCTCTGAAAAATGACATTAAAAAGTTAAGCAGTACTCACTCTTATTTAAAATGTCATTCTTGTTCAGCGTAACCGTTAGACATGTAATATAGACAGATGAGCCACACTGACTCCATGAAGACAAAACTTCCCTCTGTACATCCACTCTAAAAGCTTTTAAAACCACCCTGTCAGGAACAATTTGATGACTTATCAGTCGTGTTTCGCTACAGAACCACACAGGGCTACCCATGGCAATGGAATATTCTTACAGAAGAGAGTGGGTGGGAAGGGGCTCAGAAGTCCACCATATGCTATAAATGATTATAGTTCAAAACACTGTCCATAAAACAGGGGAACAAATGCATTAGCTTGCTACAAGAGGCTTGGTTTGACCATTAAATGTTACATATAGGAAGAACAAATACAATATCTCAATAGGAGTTCACAGAAGGCTGAAGATTCAGAGGCACCTAAAAATGATTTAAATTGGTGATTTTGTTTGAAAGTGTGAACAGTGTCAAACAAGAATTTACAGTGGCTGACAGGCCGCTTTATCTGCTCCTGGTGACCCCGAGTTTCTGATTCAGGATCTCCATTCCCTTGAGGGACATCTGCTTTAATTCACCATTTTTACCTCAGGTCTTTATCACACACAGGTAATATCTTTGTGATTAAAAGCAAAGACATGTCCTCCTTAAAAATGTTTTGAATTGTATAAGGAGAAAAATCTACCAGTAGAGAGTTCAGAAGAAAGCACATCTGAAGTTATCTCACATAGAAAGATGATTAAAATCTACCCCCTAACTATGTGGCTTAAAACAAACATCACTGTTTACCTGCTGACAATTCTGCAAATTGGGGAGAGATCAGCAGAACCAGATCACTTATAAGCTACATGGTACTGCCTAAGGTCCAGAGCAACTGGAAGCTCCAAAAGGAACCCAATCACATGGCTTATAGGTGAGGTCCACTGCTGTTTGAGGATCCAGCCATCAAGGTTAATAGAGCTCCTTGTTTTCTTCTGTATCTCCGGAAGCCACAGTATGGCAGGTGAATTCTGAGATCTTCTCCCAGCTCTTTGTATTCTGGTTTACATTTGGAGGATAATTTTGGGGCTTGAATCTTGAGACATATAACTGCTAAATGAATCATTGAACGATATCTTCATCCTTTGCTTTTTATTTCCAGTAGATCTCTTGGGTCTAACACTGGAGCACAGGTCTGCCGTACCATATAGTTTGGAACCAGGAGGTTTCAGAGGTGTTCCCAGCTATCACTATAAGATGTGGTTTAAAATGATTACATCTTTAACCCATAGCAACAACTAAGGATCAGTAAAGATCGTGTGAGTTGGACATGAAAAACTGGGAGAGAGAAGGTGAGTGAAACCTTTATGTAAAGTTATTTACGCTTTTGATATTTAGTGATGGATATTATGGGTCAGTGTAGTAATTACTATGAGGAATAGCACTCCATTGCTGACCTGGACTTTCTGGAAAAATGTTCTCACTGCATTTAAAGAAAGATGTCCCAACTTTTGAGATTCTTGGCCAAGTGAAGTACATGTCTCATTATGCTTCTCCCTATACCTCACCAAGAACAGACACTGATTATTGCTAATTGAATCAAGAATTTTAAGATCTCTTGTATTTTGTATGGACAAGGCACAGGACAGTGAAGTATAAATGGTTTGGGAACAGCATGGTCCCATAAATGAATGCTTTTTAAGCTGTTTAAGAGTGGTTAGTGATAAGTGATGGAGGCTGTAGAGAGAGCAAGCAGACTAGAGGAGGAATCAAACATATAATCGTCCCTGGACTCCTGTGGGACTGGGAATAAAAGAACATTTAATATAGATGAGAATAACCTTTTAGGAATAGTTTAATCCAGAAAACATCTGAGTCTATAAATGTCCCAGCATTCATTTGATTTGATGTAATTCTTTGCCTCAAACAAGGCACATGAGTTAGTGGATTAGAAAGTCTTTTTCTTCTTTCAATGTTTCATGTCACATACATCTATACAGTTTCAAGACCTTTTTCCACTCTTGTAGCCATAGCTTTTAGAGCAGTTATTAATGTGGAGCAGGGATAATGTTTTGCAATGTCTTAAAACACTTTTGGTTATCACTACTGGACCCACTGGTACTACTGGGTAGGGAAAAAGGGTTACTCTTACATAATTAATATGCAGAGCATTTCCTGTGAGAAGTAATTTTTCAGCCCAAATGTCAAGAGTGCAGAAGGGAGATCAGCTTTAATCTAGCATAAGCATTTGTATGTTTTTGAGATGAATGAATGAAATGATAAAGAAATCATAATATAAGCAATGAGGACTGACCAAAACAAAATTTCCCAGGACAACTGACCAACTTCAGATAAAAGCATATACAAACCTCAGCTAGTAAGATATGACCTCAGTAGAACCAGCAATGGATGTCAAATAAAACTAAGGAATTGAGACAAATTAACAGTCATATACTGGTTAGGATATGACAGGGACATGGTTATCAGTGCTCCTATGAGTGTTGCAGCTAGGATCTAGTAGGGAACCACTGAGAAGCAGATAAAGTTACACTGCTATGAAACTGTATGATTGACAGGCTGCAATCACTGATGAGTAGATTCAGTAACATTGCTATGAAAATGTATGATTGATAGGCTGCAATCACTGATGAACAGATCCAGTTTCACTGCTATGAAACTGTATGATTGACAGACTAGAATCTCTGATGGACAGATCCAGTCACACTGCTATGAAACTGTACAGCAATCACTGATGGGCAGATTTAGTCACAATGCTATGAAACTGTATGATTGACAGGCTGGAATCTCTGATGAACAGATCCAGTGACATTGCTATGAAACTATAGGTTGTTGTAGGCTGTATTTGTTCCTGAGTCAGTCTATTAGTTACTTACTTGAGCCTAATTTTATAGTATGGGTTTATATCATGACTAAACCTCTAAAATTATCATGAAATTATAGGTTCCACAGGTCCTTCCCAGCCATGCTAGGGAGGAGGCTGCAATGAGCCACCGGTGATGCTTCCCCTGGGAGCCCAGTTAGACACCCTTTGACTCATTACAGTCATATTTGTTGGACTTCTCAAATTTGTACTATTTGTTTGATTGATACAGCTCTAATTGGCTGAACCAATTCCATTACCACAATATTTTATCTACATACATCAAGATTTCAAATATTTATTCAAGTATGAAATATTTGATTTAAAGCTAAAATTATGACATGGCACAAAAATAACAGACACATGAAGAGTCTCTGTTATCAAATGAAAAGAACACGGAGCCAGGACCCTTTGACTTCAGACTCTTCATCTTTCAGTCATGGGCAAGATCTCTAGCCCTAGATACTTCATAACAACTACTGAAAGCCCGTGATGTGGCTGATTTAAGTGCCCTGCCAGTGCTCTTTAGAAATCTAATGCTTTCCATCAAGCAAAATAGGAAGTAATGTTTTGGCAAGTAAGTTCCTGGGTATTTGAAATTGATTTTTCTACCCCAGTATTTGACAGAATAAAACTTCTCACTCTAATTATGAGATCCTTCCTCTGCCTTCCCCCAAACAGCTTCACATTATATTCAGGACCGTGTTAGCTTTGATCTTTCTCTACTTTTTTTTTATAGGCTTCTTTATGAAAGAATCATGTGCACTTTATATGAGTTCATTCCTATGTGCTTTTCATGAGGTCATGAAACCTTTCTTTTATCCCAAATCAAAACCGTGTGTGTGTTTGTGTGTGTGTGTGTGTGTGTGTGTGTGTGTGTGCGTGTGTGTGTGTGTGAAGGCCAGGAGAAAGCTCCAGGGAAAGTTCCTTTATATCTGAGGAAGGGCACTTGAACCCACAAGGTTCAAGTTTATAGCAAATTTTCCCATTCACTTACCATAGACACATGGATCACATGACAGAATAGAGAAGGATGTGTTATTAACAATGCTCAATCCTGTTGGGGCATCCAAGCAACTGTCCAATGACACTGTGCTACCCTGGCCTTGGTGTTCCTGCACATCATGGAAATCTAGAATATCTAAAAAACACACATATTCCAAGTATTCCTGGCACAGTAATGCAGCATTCAAACTCCTAGATATTGCTAGCATTCTTTGCTGTTTCTTCTTGCCGTCCCATTTTTAAATTTTATTTTTATTTTTTAAAAAATATTTTTAAGATTTATAATATAATTACATCATCGCTCCCTTTACTTTTCTCTCTCTAAGCCAGTGGGTCTCAAATTTGCTAATCCTGGAAACTCCTTTAATACAGTTCCTCATTTTTAGTTACCCACCAATCATATATTATTTTCATTGCTACATTATAACTATATTTTTGCTACTGTTATGATGGCAAGTATGGTTTGTGTGTGTGTGTGTGTCTGTGTGTGTCTGTGTATGCTTGTATGTTCCTGAACATGTGAATATAGTGTGTCGATTCTGTAAACTGTTACTTTTTTGTATATGATTTCAGGGATGACCATTAGATATTAAATAACCAATCAGTGCGGTCTTACATGAGGAAGCCTATTTCTCCTTCTCCTGGCATTCGTTGGTTGCCTGTGATCTTTGTCTAGGGTTGAGGTCTTAGGAACATCACCCCTTTTACATTATGATGTCTACTGGTAATTGTTCTCATTCAGGCCATCTTTAGGCACCCAATTAATGAAATTTCTTGAGGATAACATTTTCTGTTTTCTTATGTGCTAATAGCTTTGTTGACTACTGAGTTGTAGAACTTCTAAGACAATCTCAAATATTCTTTTGCTGGTAGAATTTAGCTCATAGAAGCTTAACTTCAAGATATTTTATATTACTTGCTTTAGCGTGTGGTAACTCATTTGATTTCTTTTCCCAGCTAGAACCTCTAGGCTGGCCCAAGCAGAACTTATAAAAGGTATAGTTATCCTGAGCAAGTTTTCTTTCCAGTTAGCTCTTCTAGCCTTGCTTACAATGGGTCCCAAGCGTTGACCACTGACCAGTTAATCTTACCTAGCTTTTCTTCTCTCCCCATCAACTTGCCTGACTCTGACTTCACTCCATGGTTACTATGCCACTATCTAACTAATTAGAGAAATTCCAACCATCTCTTCAAGAAAATTGTGTTTATATCAAATTGTGTTCTCTGGGAGACAAAGGCTATTGATTGTAGCTCTCATTGTGATGATTTCCAGAAGGGAGCAATACGGGCAGAGAGCTTGAGTGACTGTATCTGTCTTCTCAAATATGGCCACCTTTCATGAGCAAGCTCCTTTCTGTGAAGCCATTTAAAGAGGCCCAGAGCTATATACAATGCATGGTCTGCCTCCCAAAACAGTAACAAAGGGCCATGGGCCAAAGATAAACAAAAGAGAATTGGAGAATGTAGAGGTACAAGAGCATCCTCCAACTCTCCTAGGAGCACGGAGTGATTAAACTCAGGATCAGCCTAGAGCTATTTTCCATCCAGTAGCTCCTTTCTGCAAAGAGGTTTAATGATTTCATAGGGTAAGAGGTGGTGGATGTGAGATGTGTGCATTTGCTGGGAGATAATTGCATCTCATGAAAAGTACATGCAAAGGTTTGGGAAGGCAAGTGATAAATCTTTCTCCGGTCTGTAAATCAGTCACATTCCAACTGATGAGTGGTTATAAGATCAATTACTAATCATGAGAGCAAAACTTTTCACTTGTAATTTTTACCAGGTTGCTGAGAGCAATGTTAGAAACATAAACATCCATCTTCTTGGTCCTCCTGGGAAGTAAGCCTTTGGTGAGAATATCCCCAGATACACGACATAGAAATCAAGATTCTAGATGCTGCATGGCCACTGGGGTAATACAGCAAGGGGAGAGGCAAAATATGGTAGATGCATAATAATAAATTTTCCATTAGAACTTTAAATACTCCACTTTCT
The DNA here is from genome assembly GCF_037038515.1 of Microtus pennsylvanicus. Taxonomy (NCBI): domain Eukaryota; kingdom Metazoa; phylum Chordata; class Mammalia; order Rodentia; family Cricetidae; genus Microtus; species Microtus pennsylvanicus. Next base: position 68,657,084 of record NC_134586.1, on the reverse strand, counting down.
TCTAGTCTATATGATTTCTAATGACGGTATGAGCTAAGAATCTCAGTGACAAGTTCTGTGTTTAATGCTATTCAAAAAACAGTAAACACATAATGCTGTTATTTTTCCCTTTTACTCCTTGTCTTAAGAATGGAAAAATAAAAATTAGGAAGGTTAGTATTCTGTAGAGAGTCTTATGATGGGACCATAGTTACTCACATGGTCTAGTTACAGACACCATGATTTCTTTCTATGTGTTTTAGAAGAACCTGGGAATCACATACATACTGCTGTATTTTCTTTTATTTTGCTTTTAACCATTTCTTAAACATTTTCCTCAAACTTTCAGTCTTTGCCTCTCAGCCTCTGAATACTGACAGTCCAGGGATGTGCTCCCAAAGTCTGTTCTCTTAACCCTCTCATATGGTGTCTGTCAGGCCTATTATTGGCTGGAAATGGGACCATGTCCATAAGGTGCACAACCTTTGTTTCTAAGAAGCCTACAGTGGATAGAGAGAAGAAATCCAGCATCAATCATGTTTCCACTCCACACACTTCTCTTATTTCTCTGAAACTCTAGCATCTGGCTTTATTCCTGGGCATTAGGTCTTCATATTTATTGTGCTTGGAGCACATCTCCAATGGCCCTTCAGGATAGAAAACAAAGCGACAGTAACTGTGGCATAATGCAGTAAATATGTTAAGTTACCAATGTGCATAGGAAATTGTGTGTCATCATCCTTAAGAGATAAACATGTGCCTAGTAGACTTATGTACAATAAAGAGGGTGAGAAGAAACAAGAAAGCCAATTAGATTACACTTTAGTGACACTTAAGTAGTGGCTTAATTAATAAATGTGATGTGTACCCATTACAATTTAATCTACATTGTGAGGAAAAATAAAATGAAAGAGTATAGTGATCATCATTCCCACCTTCTTTAAGAGGCCAAAAAGGAAGGTTATCCAACAGGTTACTAAAGAATGGAATTTGAAATAACAAATGTCTTTAGAAAGGCCCATAGTAGCTAAATCTCTAGGAAGAAAAAGACCTAGGATAAGAAGTTAACATCAGAAATTTCGTTACAATAAATAATCATTCAGGCACTAGGGAAAGCCACAACAAAGCCTAGGACTGGGGGATAGAGAGAAGGCAGATCTCACAGGAGGTAACATTGAATATTCTTGGGAGAAAGCCAACCAATTTATCTGTGGTCATAGATGACATGGGTAAAGAATGAGTCACAGAATTTTTCTTTAGGAAAAGTCTTCCTGTGGTTGAACATTTTCTCTTTCTATAATTCACAAAAACCATACCACTTAAACCAATACTTTAAAGAGGTGTGGCCTTCAGCAGTTGATTGGTCATGAGGGCTTAGTCACTACAAGTGGGATTAGTTTGGAAAATGTTCCCAGGATCCTGAACAAATATGCAAGTTCCATTCTAGATCTGTGTACCAAGAACTTCTATTTATATAGTACCAGACTCTCCCCAGGGAGGTCTCCCATGTCTTATCTGTGAAAAGATAAGGGACACTTCTTCATTTCACATTCACGATGCAGAGTGGGAGGAGTATGAAAGGCCTGTCTAATAACCTGCAACAAGGTAAGAATGGGCTTGATTCATAATCTGAATTGCTGTCTCTCAAAGCCCGCTTTTGTATATGTCATGTTGCCTTTTACCCCATCACGTGACCTGAAAATGCAGATGGACAGTGTAAAATTTCTGTATCACCTTCTTCCTATCTTTGGCCTCACAGAAAAAAAACATTAAAATAATGGAATCTGTTTTCAAGACAATGAGACATGCTCACAGTATTTGACTGGAGAGAAGACATCTTCCAGAAATTCATATTATTTCTTGGGCATGAGTCAAATGAATCTTTCTGAGTCTAGGCTGCAAAGTCCCAGGAGGGTAAGAGTGTCTTCCCAGCACCTAGCTTGTGAGTGGCATGCCATAGAATGTTGTAATTAGGAGCGGCGGGGCTGCGTCCCCAACACCCCAGCCGCCTGATCGGCTAGCTTATGCCCTGAAATAATTACACGGACACTGTATTCTTTTAAACACTGCTTGGCTCATTTCTACCTAGCCTCTTCTAGGCTGACTCTCGCACCTGGACTAGCCCATTTCTTATCATCTGTATAGCACCGGTCTTCCCGGGAATATTCTAGCCTAAGTCCATCCTGGGTCAGAGCTTCATAGCGTACATCTTCCCTGGAGCAGGGAGCATGGCGTCTCTCCGGAGAGGAGAGCTGTCGAGTCTGACCTCACTTCCTCTTCCTTCCAGCGTTCTGTTCTGTTTACTCCTCCCACCTATCTCCTAACCAATGAGAGCCAAGCAGTTTCTTTTTATTTAACCAATGACCTTCCTCCATCAATAGAAAGCCAATAACAAGCTTTTAAAGCAGATGGCTCTTAAAGGTCAATCTGGGGTTAGCGCTGACAACTCTCCTTTGGCTCCAGTGTACAGGGGAAAACCCCTGTACCTAGCGAGCATGGGGAGTGATGTTTACCTGCTCTTTTCACTTGCCAGTCAGAGAGGGGTACATCTGCAGACCTCTGAACTTGGTCTGTGACAAACACCTGTAGCTGGAATTTTCCACTGCAAAAGCAAAACTAAGACAGAGGAAAAACAGCTCTGTCTCCTGTCAGGTCATTATTATTTTGTCTCTGCATGGCTTCCAGGTGCTCAACTCCCACTGGCCATTGAGTTTCTGACATCTATGCACTTGCCAAAATTCTATTTGTTTCCCTTCCTTCCTGGAACGTGTGACATCTTGGCCATTTGGATTAGTAAGGAGTGGTTTTGGTGGCCCTGAGTCCCCCCCAAAGGCCATTAACTGGATCCTCCGAGCATGATCCCCAATGTAAACCACAAATCCCCAAGCTGTCTGTGAAACATTTCCAGTTTCTTTGGAGCACGGCACTATATTTAACTATCTACACTTGTACAGATATGTGGTTCAGAGAAAGAGAAAAATATGCAGATCACTTTAATAAATATGGAATACTGCACCTGGCGTCTATCTAAAAAAAAAATATTACCTGCACTGTGAAGACAGCAATAACACCATCACAATAACATTGTCGGAACGCAAGAAACCAAGATGTGCTGAATTGGTGTTATAATTAGAAAGCAGATAAACAAATAGGAACATCATTTATTCATTAAAAACTGTGCAAATGGAAAAATCAACTTAATTAATTTCTTTGTACAGAGTCTGCAAACTCCTTCAGGGAGGAAGTCTGAGGAACAATTTGAGGCGAGAGAAAGTGACACACACATGGCTTCAAAGCACAACTGCGGAGACAAGCCAGTGCTGCTTGTTTTGAGCAGAAGTGATCTTTTGAAGGAGATAATGAAGAGAGAGGGCTGGCCTCCTAAATTGGATGGTTCAGACATTTAATTACAAGTGAGCCTCTCTTACATTTTTTTCTGGGCATCTGAATGATACCCCTTCCCTCCTCTGCCTGCCCTCCAAAGTGAGGTCACAGGGTGGAATGGATGGAGTTGAAGTTGATTGAAGTACTTTCTGCAGAACCCTTAGAAAAGTGTAAAAGCTGGGTCATTAATGGAGACCAATCTATCATGGCAGTCATTACACCCAGCAAACAGACTTCAAGAGAGGTAATGTGTGGTACGACTGCACAGAGTATCCATCCCTCAGCCTTGGTTCTGTCTCTCATCCTTGCCTCCTCCCCCAAAGCCCCTTCTCTCTCTTTTATTTGCCCTCTCCTCCGTCAAGTGTCCTGCCTCAGTAGACATGGTCTGAATCAATGTGCACACTCCCCATTTTATTCATCTTAAAACAACCTTTTGCTATAAGCCATAATATGATTATGAGATCAAGATAACATTACACTTGATGTAAACCCCTGCAGATTCTTTCAGTAAGCTCTCCCCATATTCTCTAAAGTAATAATGCAACATCAGCAGTTATATTCTTAATATTTTGAGCTAGTCATTGTCAAGTCCTTTGCAAGCATTCTTTCATTTAACCCTTACTAAAACCCAATGGGCAGACATTATTTGTATTGTTCTCATCTTTCCCACAGTTAGAATGGGTGAGAAAGCTGAGAAGCTGTTGATTGCCTTGGGGTGGGTTACTCAGTCTAGGGGTTGTAACCCACCCGGCAGTCAGTTATTCCAGGGTCCCGAAGAGGCACTATCTGGAAGATAATGGGCTAGGAGACAAGAAGGAGGCTAAGCTGGGGTTCCTGTCAAAGCCTCCGTTTATTAGAGATGGGGTACAACTTATATATGGTAAAGAGTTGGGGGGTGGGCACAGGGGCCTGGGCTCACCTTGGTCACATGGTCCGAGTTGGTCACATAGGCAGGAGGTTATCTTCGGTCAGGTCACTGTAGGCCAGGAAGTTGACACACCTAGCTCCCTAGATAGTTTGGAATGTGGGGTGGGTTCTGCTAACAGATAGCTCTCCTTAACAGCCAATTTGGGTGTGGGGTAGGCTCTGTCAATAGAACGATTCCTAACACAATTAGGGGTGTGGGGTTCTTGGCAGACTCCCCAGGGTGATGGTTCCTGCAATGATTTTAGGAGGAAATTGGCTCCTGACAAGATGCTTAGTAAAATGTCACATTTATTAAGTCTAGCATGCCTTGAAACTATTGAGTAATTTACTATGTTCCCTCTTTGAGGGACCTTTGTATACAGAATCTTGAAATTATTTGGTTTGATCATCGCAGAGGAATTTTTGTGACTCAGTAGAAAATTGCTTGTGGTCTAGAGGGCTAGAAGACATCCTTCAGGTAATCTGGCACCGATGAAACAGGATCTCTTTTACAACTGTCACTTGTGGGTGAAATGAGAGCAAGGCAAAATGCCTTTTGTCTGTGCACTTGAAAACTCTTCTCTTTCCAGCAGACTTTCCAGCTCTGCTGAGGAATAATTCAGTTTTTCATTAATACATCCAGCCGCCTTTGATCAATATAAATCTGATTCCTTGGACACTGGCTTTGAGTCAATTCTAACACCTCACAAGTCTCCTCATTTTAATTAGTTATGTGAAATCTTTAACACATGTATTAGCCATCAAGAGGACACTTTTTAAAAAAAAATCACCATAGATGGGAGACTGTAGCAATAGAGATTTGTCTTTTTACAGAAATCAGGAAACAGATTTTACTCCCTGATAACCTCTTAGGGCACCAGGCCATGGGCCTCCCAGTTCTAGCACTTAGGTGTAGTGTGACTTTAGTCTTCGCTTCCATCATCACAAGGCTGTCTTTCTATGGCTCCGTGCAACTGTATATACACCCATTTCCAAAGTCCCCTGTTTTTATGAAGCCAGCTGTACTGGTCTCTGGGCCATCTTATGACATCCTCATATTCATGTGAATAAATCTACCAAGAAATTATTTTCCAATAGGGATTTTAGGAGTGGGAAATACAATATGTGTTTATATCTGTGTGAGAGCTGTGATTTTACATTTCTTAAAATTATCATCATATTAGTAATTGACAATACACTGTTGTACAGAATTGCTCAGTTTTCTATTTTATTTTTAACATTTCTGAAAAAAAAATCAGACACACATATATAAAATAAATGGTACAATGGTATGTAATCTTCATTTGCTTTTTACTGTTATCAACATTCCATTGATTTTATATTTACTTCTGCTAAACTGCTACTTATAGGAATTCTAACCTTGACCCTCACCTTCTTCACATTCTAGTGAACTATTGGGAAGCTTGGCTTGTTTTGCTACCCTCCTTCATGTAGCTGTGATAATGTCACCTGACAAAAACTACTTAATGGGCAAATGTTTATTTGGACCCCAGTTCCAGGTTTCCACTTACCATTGTGGGAAAGTCAAGGCAGCATTAAAGCAGCTAGCCATGTCACATCCCAGTTGAGACAAAGAGAATGAATCGGAGCATGGTTGGCGGGGTTCTGCTTTCTTTCTCCATTCTTATACAGTCCAGGATCCCCTGCCCAGAGAATAGCCTCACCGTCCCTTGGTGGGTCTTCTCATCTCAACTAAACCCAATCAAGGAAATCCCTCGCAAGCATTCCAGCAGACCAACTGGATCTAACCAGTGCCTCTGTGAGACTCTCTCCCCCAGGTGATTTGGTATTGCATTAAGTCAACAATCGAAATTAGTTATCACAGCTACAAAGTAAGACCTGTCTGCTTCTGGAACTAGATTTAAAGACTTCATTCATCTTACTGTAGTAGCAAATAAGAAAATGGACTACTGTCAACCATGGAGGCAAATGCCTTCCAGACTTTGATTTCCATCAGTTTATAATTTCTGCCCTTACCAGGGATCGAGTGAAGAAGACCAAAAACATGGATGGTAAAATCTTGCTTCTGTCACCTTTCCATGGCCTGTCAGTGGGAACCCCACTCCATCTACATGCAGGAACAAGCCTGTGTTCTCAGAAGGGATGCAAATATGTGCTTGAAGCGAAGCCTTCAATGGTGCTGTGCCTTTCACCACTTCCAAGCTGTTCCAGCTAACAGCAAATGTTTTTTTTTTTCTTTCTACAAACACTGCAACCACAGATGCATCAGATAAACCAAACATTGAAGGGCACAAAGTGTGTGTGTGTGTGTGTGTGTGTGTGTGGTATCTGTATGTCTGTATGTGTAGGTATGTGTGTGCGTCTGTATGTAAATGGTGTGTGTCTGTGTGTGGTATATATATATATCCTTGTGTGTAGATGTGTGTGTGTGTGGTATGTGTATGTGGGTAGGTGTGTGTGACAGTGTGTTCATGCACAGGCAAACAAAATGCCGGAAGTCTTCCTCTATCACTCTCCACCTTATTTTTTGTGATAGGATCTCTTTATGAACATGCATCTTGATATGTTAGACAAGCTGACGGGCTAGCAAGTTCCCAGGATCTGCTTGTCTCTGTCTCCCAATATAGGAGTCACAGGTATGATTCCCATGCCTGGCATTTTACACAAATGCTAATAATTTGAACTCAGGTCAACCTATTGATTCCACAGCAACCACTGTTACACATTATCCCTAATTCCATATATATTTAATGAGCAGCACAAGATGCCTCTTAGGAAGATAGGTGAATATAGTAATAAGGGTGGTAGCGGGGCTGCGTCCCCCAACACCCCAGCCGCCTGCTCGGCTAGCTTATGCCCTGAAATAATTACACAGACACTGTATTCTTTTAATCACTGCTTGGCCCTTAGCTCTAGCCCTTACTGGCTAATTCTGATATCCCAATCAACCCATTTCTTATCATCTGTATAGCACCGGTCTTACCGGGAAGATTCTAGCCTAAGTCCATCCTGGGTCGGAGCTTCATAGCATGCGTCTTCCCTGGAGCAGGTAGCATGGCGTCTCTCTCTGAGGTGTCTGCTCCGGAGAGGAGAGCTGCGGAGTCTGACCTCACTTCCTCTCCTCCCGGCATTCTGTTCTGTTTACTCCTCCCACCTATCTCCTAACCAATGAGAGCCAAGCAGCTTCTTTTATTTTAACCAATGACCTTCCTCCATCAGGTGAAGACTTAAGTATGTTTAATTACCAAGAAGATGTGTTGTACCAAAACATTCTGAGACACAGAATTCATGACAGTGTATACAATCCACATTGTAAAAAAAGAGATCTGAGCATCTGTGGGGGTCCTAGAACCTACCTCATGTGGTTTTTGTAAGATGATCACACTTCTTTAAAGTTTTCTCTGTTCTCACTACACCATTTTCCCTCATTCAGAGACAACCAAAATCCTAGACCGGCTATGCACCCTCCCCTTTAATTGGCTTCTGCTTTACCAGGCATGTCTTTTGTTACCATAAATTTATCTTTATTTCAGTAATCTTCAACTATTTTCCCCACAGCAAACATAAGAAGAGTGTGTATTCGAGTAAGAGGAGGATACATACACCCAGGGGAATTTCTTTCTCTGCTTCTCCTATTCAAGAAAAAACAAAACAAAACAAACCTTCTAGAAGTTGCTCTATCATGGGACCTTCTAACATATACAAAGGGGAGATCTTCAGAAACTTCTGAGAGTTAATTCTTCATGTTAATTGTACTCTGACTTGAAACTGATCCACACACACTGTATAATGCCAATAAGTAGATGTCAATATGTATAGGTGCCAGGGCACCGGATCTGGTTTTGAAACAGCAGAACAACAGAGATTAAATAGATTACAGAGCCTAAAAAACTCTGAAAAAATGAACAAGTTATAATCATTTTCTCTCTCTCTCTCTCTCTCTCTCTCTCTCTCTCTCTCTCTCTCTCTTTCTCCATTCCTATTCCCTCCCTTTTTCTTTTCTGCTCTCTCACTCCCCAGAACCACATTATTCAGCAAATGTTTCTTTTTCAATCTAGGTCTCTCTCTCTCTGGTCCCTTTGATGGCATTGATATCCCCTTCATTCGTTAAGACTCAACATCATGTTATCTTACTGCTCTGGGTAGGACACACTCTGGACTATGTCACAGAATTTAATTCAGAGCTTGATTCTGCTTCCAGAATGAGTTTCACAGGAACAGTGGTCCACCTTATACTGACATGACAAAAGTCCCAAGTACCTAGCCTAGTGCCTAAGTTTCTGTAGACCCTTCAGAGTTGAGCACCAGGTGAAGCAGTGAAGAAACAATCAATGAGACTTCTGTGGCGTCCCTCTGTGTGACTCTGAGCGGCTTATCTATATTGTGGGATGCCATCTAAAAATGGGAATTTTTCACAGTAGTTTTGTTCTAGGGTTTTTGTAATACTGAAGTGCTATGTTAGTACAGCTTTCAAGTTTTACATAGTAATTGACCTTACAAAAAGGCAATAATAGTCATCGTACCCCAGAAGGCTAATTCTGTTTTAAACATCTCCATCTATAGGTTGCATTGAGGAAGAGCTGGTGTACCTGTTTCCTATGCAGGCAACTTAGGGGAAAAAAACCACAATATTAAGGAAGTAAGTAAATGGCCTTTGGGAATTCTTCCTTCATCCTTGGACATGACCTTGTGAAGACTCTCAGGGCTGGTTTCTGTGTCCACATGAATCAGCAGTTAAAGGTATTTCTTCTAGAGCCATATAGGTAGAACAGATAAAATATCAAAACTGCATAGCCTTGGAACTGCTTGAGTTTATAGAGGAAAAAAAAACCAATGAACAGTAATCTCTTTGTGCTTATCCCATCAGTCTTGTTACTTGGACTTCTGCTATCTGTGGGCTTTATTGGCACCATTCACTGCAACATTTCTGCTGTTCACAGTTGGCTAAGAGATGAACAAGCCACGCATTGAGCTTTCAATTTGGCCCCATTATTGCCCAATCTCTTAATTTAAATTTAAACTGCTTTCAAAATACTCCTGTATGGAAACAGGGTAGATGTTATCACCTTGATTTTATTCTTTGGGAAGTGGGAGCCATAGAGAACAGAGGCTTTGCTGAGTTCTCAGAGGCCATCTGAATTTGTGTTTACATCTCTGGCTGAGCATGCTCCTAGCACTTTCCTCATAGAAAACTAGGAGTCCTCTAACACTGGTCACTCATATGAATGGACACACATTTGGGGTAATTGATACCAAATCCCTTTCTGTCATTAGAACCCTAGGCTTCCATTTTCACAGTCTAGCTGACTCTTCCCTTTGCCTTGTCAAGAGCATTTCACACCCAACCATAATGCCTTTTGGTGACTAATACCTTGGTGTCTCATGGTACATTTGTTGTTAAGGATATGAACTTCTTGATTCTAGGGCATTGCCTGTCTGCTTCTGCAACCGCCTGACATTGGAGTGGACTTATTTCTCTGGTACCATAAGCCAAAAGAAAACTGTCCTATAATTTTTTTTTTTTGGTCATAGCATATTATCACAGCAAGAGGAAAGCAACAGGGACTGACAGGTACAGGCAATTTGCTGAGAGTAGTTAAGTGACAGAACACTTTCCAATCTTTGTTGATCTCAATCTTTACAGAAGCAACTCAGAACCTGGGGACATGGCTCAGCCAGTAAGGTACATGATACTCAAGCAAGAAGACTCATATTCCGCTCCCCAGGGTCCATTAAAAAAAATGAACACAGTGTATGGGCCTGAATTCTCAGAGCTGATGAGATGAAGACAGAAAGAGAAATGGAACTCAGTAGCTAGCTACTCTGGCCAAATTTGAGCCCTAAGTTATTGTGAGAACGTTTTTCAAAATGTGAGGTGGAGAAACAATGGACAAACACATCTGATGTCAACCTCTGGTTTTCACATACATATGCACACAGGTGACGACATGTATGCATTCAAACACACGTGCTCTGTCACTCACAGTTAAAATAAAAGATAAACAAAAATTTAAAAGGTGAGATAGATGCTTTCAGAATTTCATTTGTAGGTGTGCCATGTTTGTCCCTGTATCGGCTTTCAATCACGTAGGGTATTCTGAGCCTATATGGATATTATTTTAACATTTAGAGAGATTTCCTTGGGGGCAGGCTGCAAATCTCAGACAGTGCCACATCATGTTAAGAACTGGTCTCGAGAAATCTCAAGAAAGCAAGGTATCTCCAATTTCAGCAGCAAACACGAATAGAAATGGCAAATGGGATTTATCTCACATGCCAACTTCAATTGATTGAACTGAGTGTCCTGATGAGAAGGATTAGATCACCACCTGGACATGGTGGAAAAACTGTGGCACACAGAGAGAGACATCTACTCAATGCACTTGTGTACCAGATGATCCACCTCTTAGGGTTTGGACAATAGGTTCACATATGCAAACACTAGGCCTTCAGTTGCAGGGATGTTTGAGAATGCTATAGAACGGCTATAATCTCCCATCTGCTGCTGTGACAAAATAATCTGACCAAAAGCCACTTTAGGGGAAAGGATTTATTTGGCTTACACTGCCAGGCTACAATCCATTAGTGAGGGAAGTCAAGACAGGAGTCAAGTTAAAGAGCTTTAAGCAGAAACCATGGAGAAATGCTGCATGCTGGATTGATCTCTCGATCATTGCTGATCATGCTCACAGGGTATTTTTAATAGCCTAAGTCCACGTGTAAAGGGTATTGGAGTTCTACAGAGGTCTGGGCCCTCCCACATTAATGTCAATCAAGAAAATCGCACGTAGACATAACTACAGGCTAATCTGATCTGGGAACTTTTTTAGTTGAGACTCCCTCCGGTGACTCTAGACTGTGTACATTCATAGCCAAAGCTCAGTTAAACAAGAATCTTTAGGATGTGGAGTCTTGCTAGAGGAAGTATGTCACTGGCATTCGAATTTGAGATTGTAGCACTTTGTTTCACATCCTGTTATTTTACTTTACTTCCCATGTACACAGCAAATGTGATCATTCTGCTTCCTGACTTAGGGTGGCCTCATACTCTGGCTGCCATGTCTTCATTGCCATGACGGACTCTATTCCTCCTGAAACTGTTAGCAAAACACACTCTTTCTTCTCTAATTTTTTTTTGGTTAAGGAAATGTGTCATAGTAATGGATACGTAATATACATCCCCTGACTCAGAGAAAAATCCATAACTTACTAATATCCTCCTTGGCTGGGGAAAGTTGTGAAGAAATTGATCCACCAGCCGTCTGTCACTTATTTAAAACTTGGCATCAGAGAGTTCTCATCACAGTCTTCTTTGTGGACCCAGAGGAGGGAGGACACTGATGCTGCTTATGTCCATTTGAGCAGGTGCTGTGGTACAGTGATTATAAACAGAGCTCTGAACCCTGGAGCCTGAGACTTAGCACAGACCTGTCAACCTCGAGGACTCTCGGTAACGCACGTCACTCTTGACCCTTAGGCCTCTTCTCCTGGAAAATGTCATTTGGGCCAAATGACATAAGATCTAAAATTCTAAAATGTTGATGGCCCAGATTTTCAGCTCTTGAATCCTTTCAAACAAATTCTAGATTTGGTTCTCATCCAGACTGGCTCACTGATGCTCTTTCCAAGAGCATTTTGTGAAATGTGTGAAATGGCACTGGTATTCTACTTCCAGCTTGCAAATCAGTGCTGATTGTCCTGTGAATAGGCCATGCTAATTTTCACCTCTGCCTTGGCCACTGTGAATTGATTGGCACTTCCAGTTGCTTTTCAAGTGTGTTCATTCTCCTGCCCAGTTCCCTCCACAAAGCTACCGATGACCTTGACATGTTGCTAACTCTATAGTTCTGATGTCCAAAGCTTGGCAGGTTCTTTGAGGAAAGAAAGAAAATTTGTAATTTCAAAATTACAAATTTATTCAGAAAAAAACGTAAGACAGTTTTTTTAGTCAGTGTCACTGTGATACTTAGTAGGTTGGTGAACTTAGAAGTTGCTTTCCAATGTCACAACTAGACTAGGCCACTTCATTGCAACAAAATTTTCTCCTTAAGAATGCTGTGTATAAGAACTCTGTGAAATGGCTCAGCCGGTGAAAGTGTTTGCTACATAAAGTTGACGACTGGTATCTGTTCCTTAGAACACATATAAAAATCTAGGTGTAGTGGATTATAACTGTAATGCTAACACTCCTACAGTGAAGTGGAACGGAAGTAAGAGAATTACCTGGGATCTCCAAAGCCAGCTACATTGGTGTTTGCAGTACTGGTAGCCATAATGGGAAGGATGATGTTTCAGTAAGGCAGAAGAAGAGAAACAGCCCACAGCATCGTCCTCTGAACTCCACACACCGGCTATGGCACAGGCACGCCCACATTTTCATGCACACATCACATGACAATAAATATTATTAAGAAAAACTTTAGGTCAGGAAGCAGCAAAAATGTCACCACACAAATTCACCCTTCATATTTGGGTGGGAAAGCATGTAATATTTAAGAAAAAGTGGATATTTTAATGTGAATAATATGTTATAAACTAAAGCAGATCATACATTAGCGTGTACCCCAGACTCCCTCATTCTTGATTCATGCATTTTGAAAATTTTCTTACTGTTTATGATAGTCAATGTATTTTCTGGTAACCTGATGGCAAAAATAAATTTTGATAGTGACAAGAATGAAAAGACGCAAGGTGCTACCATATAAGCACCAAGTCCAGTCCATGGGAACTTATGACTGCATAATCTACACAATTATAGTAATGTTGGTGTAGGGACCAAACAGCAACTGGGGACATAAAGCTCAGGAAAGTGATAAATCACCAAGACTTCTCTTGGTGACATACTTTCTATTAAGGGCAAGGACTTGTCATGTTGTTCTAAGTTGGAATGTAAAATGATGGAGGAGATTTTGAGAAACACCAAGACTGCTTGCTTGCCCGTCCAGCCTGTCCTGAAACCACTTATCTCAGAGCACAAAGAAAAGAGAGTCATTGTTGGGTTTGGTCTGGGTGTTTGGTCTGGGCTCAAATATAAATGAGTGTGGCCAACCTAGGTGCCACCTTTGTCTGCTTCGAATCTTCAATTCAGTTGAGTGGCCTATTAAAATCTGGTACCCTGTAGATTTCCCTCTGTGATGATTAGACTTCCATCATAAGTCCCCTCTTTTTGTTGGTCCTGTGAAATGTCTAATGCAATAACAACCCTGGAAAGTCCAAATTTGCCTTCTCTGAGTGGTTATTTTACTGCCTGGCTTCAAAGCTTCTTTTAAGTATTTTTGTCATAAAATAGGAAGGGAACCAGGGCAAGGCCAGTGTGTACTGAACAAGAAATTAGAGTTGGGCTGGAGTAGCCATTGCCCAGAGGCATTCTTCAGACATTCAGCGGCACTAGCTCAGTACACTCTGCTCAGATAAGTCTCCAGAAACTCATATTGAACACCATCCCTTCTTAATATCATCATGCCTTCTTCAAAATTCTCCTTCTTGGAGTTCTTTCTACACCTATGACAGGTCATATGCTCCCCTTTTCTTCAAGGTTAAGTTCAAGATATAAATCCCCAGTTTTATGTTACTTCTGTGGTTCATTATAAACATTTGGAACTTGTTATATATTCCTCTCCATTTTGCTCAGCACTCTCTCCCATCAGGAAGCCTATCGGGACAAACTAGTTCCTCCATCATCTATGAAAAGCAGGAAGAAAACAGAGCATGACCTCTTCATAGCACAGACCTGAACAGCAGGCTCTGCCTACTGAGGTGATATGAAATGGCAGTCAGAGAAAGAGCAGAAGTGGGGAGCTGTTAGGGACTCAGCTCCCCCTGTTCTTTTCAGATCTGAAGACTGACAACTGGATAGGTGTACAGAGCTTATCCTCAAGAAAGATGATCATCGGACACACATCACATCACATTCAGAGATGATTCTACTGCAAGATCACTAGGATTTCTTCTCATGGGCAATGAACAATTTTGTCTTTCTTGCATGAAGGAAAAGGTCAGAGACTGATAAGTGACTCTACAACAGTGGTTCTCAACCTTCCTAATGCTGTGGCCCTTTAATAATCTCTCATGTTGTGGTGTAGTAAATAGAGCGGCTGGGCTGCATCCCCAGCACCCCGGCTGCCTGCTAGCTTATGTCCGAAATAACAACACACAAACTGTATTCATTTAAACACTGCTTGGCCCATTTCTATCTAGCCTCTTCTAGGCTAATTCTCACCTATTAATTTAGCCCATCTCTAATCATCTGTGTTGCACCCCAAGGTGCGCTTACCGGGAAGATTCCAGCCTATGTCCATCCTGGGTCGGAGCTGAATCGTGTCTCTCTGCCCAGGAGAGGAGAAGATGGGGTCTCTGAGCTCACTTCCTCTTTCTCCCAGCATTCTGTTCTGTTTACTCCACCCACCTATGTTCTAAGCTATGAGCCCAAGCAGTTTGCTTATTACTTAGCCAATGAAATCAACAGATTGATATATGACACTCCCACATCATTGTGGTGACCCCCTAATGATAAAATTCTTTCATTTATTCTTCGTAACTGTAATTTTGCTAACTGTTATGAATCATGATGTAAGTATCTGATATGCAGGATATCTAATATATGACCCCTAATGGGTTACAACCCACAGGTTGAGAGCCACTGCTCTAGAATTTGTACAGTTGTCATAAGTTGCTTTCTATTACTGTGACAAATATCACAACCAAAAGCAACTTGGGAAGGAAAGGTGAACAAGTCCTAACCACAGTCCATCACTGATCAGTGTCAAAGCAGGAACTCAAGCTGAAATTTGAAGGTAGAAAGTAAATCAGAGGCCATGGAGGAATGAAGCTTACTGGCTTGTTAAGCCTGTTTTCTTAGGTAACTCAGGACTGTCTTTCCTGGGCTGGTTCAATCCACAATGGGCTAGGCCCTTCCAAATCAACCATTGATTAAGAAAATGCCACACAGACTTGCCTATGGAGTAGTCTGATGGAGGGCATTATTCAAATCAAAGTTCCTTTTTCACCAATGCCCCAAGCTTGTATCAAGTTGAGGAAAGGTAACTCACATAACAGAAAATAAAGACAAAGTCAGTGCTTGCTTCTGTTAATCATTTTCAGTGTGTGATTCTTCACTAAGTAGTGCCTCTATATGCCACTCAATTGGAGAGACTCAGATATATGCACACACATGTACATATACAAACATGCATGGACACACATTTTTGTATGGTGATCTAAGGATCTGTCTTTTGTACAAACATACCTGCTTATAGCTCTCTATGATTACCTCACTCAACAGACAGACATTCCTTGAGTACAAATTATGTCTGCAGCCCTCTGTAATTCTTGGGCCATTACAATGTAAAACAAATTCAGAAAACTGACATGTAAGACAGAAATCCCCTAAGAACACTGTGATCGTTTATTTCAACTCTGTGATTTTTCAAGGGCCAGAAATACAGGTAGATGATGGTGTTGATTAAGTCAGAAATTCTTAAACTTCCTTGAGAGTGGAGCTCACTAAGAAACCTTGATGCAGAAAGAAGAAGGTGATGTAGACTCTCAGCTCCATCCGTCTTTGTCAACAGAGTCCTCATGAGAAGGGAAACTGGACCTGCTTGCATGTGTTCTACCCTGGGAAATTCTTACAACTCACACTGGGCACTAAGTCGTTTGTGGAAGGCTCAGAGTTTGGGGTTAAACTGAACAAACTCAGAGCTAGGGATCCTATTCTAGCACTTTCTCTATGACACCACCTGCCTCATTACCCAGAGCCCTGTTATTTTGTGTGCCGATTGTTTTTCTGTCCCATGACTTATCTAACATTTATCTGTCTCTAGGACATCAACCAAGCTCTTTTGTTTCTCAGAGGACTAAGAACATATAATGGATGTATTTGGCATTTGTCTACAGGTTGATGTGTTCTAATATAAAATTTTCATACTGGAATCAGACCATTCATCCTCCCTAAAGGTAGTCTTAGATGAATAAAGTTTGGTGGTTGGAAAGGAAACAGCTATGAAAAGTTAAAATCCCCAGTGTTTAGCTTTCCAAGTCCTCCAAGACCATGATAAATAGACTCTAGTGGTATTGATGTCTTTGCCCTCAGCATGAGATGTTTATTGCATGTTTTCTTCCTGTTCTTTAATACACTAACTGATGACAAGCAGCAGCCACAGTGATATTTGGGGTCCCCACACTGGATAAGTTCATTTCTTTCTGAGACTCATGTTTTGTGTGTATTTTTGATGTAATGAAAGCTTTCATTATTGCTGCGGTGTCTGGTGGACCCTATTGTTTTAACAAGTCCCATTTACTTCCTTTAGAAGGGTGAAAAATTAGCGAAGAAAGAGTTGGTAGCCCTGCTCTTCTCAAAGCTTCTGAGGTACCATATTTAAGATGATTCCTTATGTCAAGAATCCTAAATAATGGAACAAGTAGCTTCATTACCTGAATAGCCCTGTTGGCAGACACCACCTTGCTGCCCACTATGACCCACCTAGTTCAAAAGTCTTTTGACTCGTGTGCTTCTATTCTTTTAAGAACCTGTTACTTTAACTGAAGAGATGAGCAGATCCTTAGGGTACCTTTTCAAGTAAGGTATGACTTTTAAAGTAAGCAAGCAATGTGAAGTAATTTTCCTCACCATTTTCTATAAATTCAAGCCATATCTTTAAGGACTTTGGATACTCTAGAGAGTAAATGCCTTCATTAGCCAAGTTGAACCAAGTGGAAAAAAAAACTCCAAAGCTGGCATTTGACTCCAAATGCATACTCAACTTATTTATTAGTTTTATCCAAGATGCCCATCACTTGGGCACCTGGGATATAACTGGTCCAAGGCAATTAAGCCAAATGTCAGCAGTTCCTTTCTGAACAAGCCATTCCACTAATCAGTTACAAACAAATGCAATAGTTGAACTTAGATATCTGTCCTTAAGAAACATAGCATCATTGGTGGGGAGCTGCTTTGCTCTACTCGCCACCAAGAGGCAAAAGCATCGCAACTGTCAAGCCATTGCACATCAATTTAAAAGTTAATAAAAATAAAATTCCCAAATCCTCAAATAGTTCATCTACCAAAACCAAAACAAACAAATAAAAACCTAAATCAAATACTTATTAGGTGAGTACCATAACTGTACAGCCTGTGCCAAGCAAAAAGAGCAAAGAAAACCTGATTTAAAGGAATTTACCAAATCTCCATATAACATTTACACTTGGAACAAAATATTTGTCTCATTTATCATCTGTAAATAGAGAATGTGTGATGCAATGAGTGCTTAGGTTCCTTTGCTTTCTATTGGTTTAGCTCTTTCTTAGTCCAAAGGGTTAGGAGTTGCCCAGGGGATGCCAGCAACACCCATGTGTCAGTCTCCAGAAGTTACTAAACTCAAAACAGAAATACGGTACTGGAATTACCCTCACACACTGATAGAACCCATTTTGGCAATTATTTATGAACACTTAGGAAAGAAACATATAATAGGCTGCTACTCTTAATGAACAAAAGGCTACTGGCTGTAATCAGCCAATTTATCTGTAAAAGAAACAGCGGACAAATTAAAGTGACTGTTGAAGAAGCGTGGGCAAACTCTGGTTTTGTTCAAGAAAGGGAGCAGAATTAAAAAATGGTCCCCTTCAGCAGTGCAGGGCCCCACAGCAATTACCCACTATATGGGCAGCACCCTGATTGACTGGACCTTTTGTGCCTAATGGGCACTTCAGTCAAAAACAAAGGCTAGTGTGCTATAGAGTGCCAGAAGCTTTTAATTTCCTCATCGCTCATTAGAACATAGTTGGTGCTTGCCACATTTTAGCCTTGTTTAACATAGATTGTTGCTCTCTAAATTCATTGTCTTGCATGGCACAATGGAGATGCCATTAAGAGTTACCAACACAGGGCTCTCACCCTTTCCCCCTTCAAAGCATAAAAACGACCTGTATTCAAATATTTTAAAGATCTTCTGAATTGTTTCACATGGAATATTTATAAAGCACACAATTGTATGGAAGGCTAGATAGAAATAAATATAATTACTTTACATGAACTCTTCGTCTTTTCACTAATGAATGCAGCTGATAAATAGATCTCCATTGCCAACAAGAACAAGTATTGTAATCTACATGTTCATTGTCCTTAAAGCTGTGTTCTTAAATAAACATGCCGACAGTCATGGTGGGCTCAGAGGACACTCAGAGATGGGCAAACAAGTCCTGACCTGATCAGGTACCATTCTGCACTAACTTCATCCTCCTACTATAGCTACCTTCTTCATTGGAAGAATTTGTTAGCTATGCATCTCTCCTACTATATCTTTCTCTATTTCTTCTTAATGTCATAGATTCAGGCATGTGACCCAATTCAAGGATGAAAGGTGTCAAAGATAATCTGGTAAATGATTGTCATAGATACAAGTAAAAGATACTCCTCCTGAACACTGCTAGTCTCTAGGAGAAGACAAGAACTACAAGAGCTATCTTAGTGCCAAGTTCAGGCTCAACCTAACTAACTGACGGTCTTCAATGGCAGAGTTATGGTCAAGCCTGGCCCTGCCTCCTTCCAAGCCTCTGGCTGTGTGTTAAGCAATCACTTGCTACCTAAAGCTTTGGATCTGATACATGATGGCACATTGTGTCATGCCACTCCAGTCTTTACTGATGGCTCCAGAAGAAGAAACATCACACTACAGAAGGGTGAAGAGAGATGGATGCCACTAAATAACTGGAGGTAAATTAAGAGATGGATATAAGCATCAGTGGGTTTGTGCATCTGGCCTGGTTATACTCTCCTGCAGCAGGAACACTACTGTGATAGGACTTCCAGTAGTTCCTGCTCTGTGGTGCAAACCAGCGTATTAGCACTTTCTCTGAAAAGCAGCTTGAGAGTAGCTATGCTCCGAGTTAGGATTCAAAAGAAAAATAGCCAATTTCCTTCCCGTGTTTTCAACTTCCTTTGTTAAAGAGGAGCATGAATTTCCTTCATTGAAATATGATCTGCTTTAATTAAAGCCACTGGCATCAAGTAAATTAGAGTATAATTGCATTTTCCATGCATTTTCACACAGCTTGCATTTTACCAAAAGGAACCCAGTTTCAAAGTGTGTGTGCCGATACCTGCAATCAGGGCCTTATTAGACGAAACAAATCGTGCTTTCAAGCAAGTGAAGGAAGCATAAATACAAGGCAGATTCATAAAGTGTCTAATTCCTGCTGTTGCAAAAGGCAGAGTGTGCAAAGAACGATGAGATGGGAAACTGCTCTGTGTACTTAATGCAAAGTCTAGACTTCCTATATTTCGACAATGAGTCACTCTGGAAGGTTTCAGTTTTCATACAGATTATTTGTAATGGAATGATATGTATCTGTAAGAAAGTGGATATTTTAACAAAAACTAATATCGAAGGGCTGTGAAGTGCAGACTTGACATAGGCGTTGTGATTAACTCACAACTGCGCTTACCTGCATTAGGCCCACACAAAAGTGTCCTGTCAGCAATCAGCCATGGACGTGAAAGGCACTCATGGGGGCTTTTACTGCTGCACTCTTGATTGTTGATAGATTCTGGGGGAGAGGAATCATAAATCCCCAGCTATATTGCCAGTGCTGAGCCCTCCAGGCTCTAGGAGATCACTTCAAACCCATGGTTACAAAGACGGCCCAGGTTAAACCCAGGAGTCACAAAACAAAATGAATAGTCATGAACAAGAGATAGAGATATTTGGGGAGAAGAGAGGTGTACATGGGTGGTAGGGAGATGGGAGAGGGCCAGGTGAAAATTGATCTGTACGCATTGTACACATAATGTGAAATTATCTACTATAAAATTTAATTACTACACATAAATGCATGAAAATGTGTAAAAAGTTAAAATGCTAATTTTGAGGTAAATTTATGAATTTGGAGTTCAGTTTGCATAAGAATATTTTTCAAAATAGTTATTTAAGAAACACTGAAAACAAACCATGCTTTATGGGATAGAAAAAGAAACTGTTACTACTTAATAGTTTGGGCTCATAGATTGGATCTGGATTCTGTCACAAAAATTTGTCTAGACAGCACCGTATATTAGTTACTTTTCTCATTGGATGAAGCAACTAAAGAAAGAAAGATTTAGTCTGGATCTGAGTTTAAGAGGAGAACAAGCCTATGGGAAGGATAACAGCAGGATCATGAGGCAGCTGGTCACACTGCATCCATAATCAGGAAGCAGAGAAAGAAGATGCTGGTGCTCAATTCATTTCCCGTTTGGAGTCAGTGTGAGACATCAGCCAACAGGATGGTGATCTCCATATTTAGGGTGGTTTTTTTTTCCACTTTAGGTAAAGGTTTCTGGAAACTCCCTAATAAAAACACCCAGAAGTGTACATCCTAGGTGATTCAAAATTCTGTCACATTTCCAAGCAAGATTAAGCATCACATATACTATTTCCAAGATCAAGACAGATTAAAAATAACAGCTACCTCATAGGAGTATTGTCATTTTTAAGGATTTATTTTACTTTAAAAATTATGTTTATATGTGTGTGGGTGCACGTGTCAGTGCAGATTCCCACAAAGTCTGGAGAAAGCATCATAAACCCTGGATTTGGTGGTTGTAAAGATCTGTTTGGGTGCTTGGAACCAAACTTGGGTCCTCTGCAAAAAAAGCATACACTTTTAAGTGCTGAGATATCACTTCAGCCACAAGATTGTTCTATTAATAAACATATAGATACTCACACATAAAGGTAACTGTGATCATAGGACCAGTTGTCAGGGTCAGAGGTTAGATTAGAGTCAGGTTCTGACGTAACACATGATTTATGCAACGGTGATGAGGAGACTCATTTGAAGTGTTGGCCTTCTACTTAGTTCATGGGACAGTGAGACTGAATGGAGGTTATTACCAGAAAAAAAAACTTACCTTTTCAGCTTCCTCTGTGACTCTTTAGTCTAACTTGTTTTCAATGTTTTAGCTCTAGTCAGCTGAGACTTCACAGGGGCTTGGGCCCTGAAGCTTTCCGAATATTGGCAAAATTCACATCATCAAAAGATCTATGCCGGCTCAGACAGAATAACACATTTCAGCACACACACACACACACACACACACACACACACACACACACACACACACCACACCACACCACACCACACCATATATACTGGCTTAAATACATAAAGAAGAAAACTGAGTGGACCAATGGGATCGTTCACATAATATTTATATTAAATAATGGGAAATGATTAAATTAGGGCTGATAGAGGGATTTTGTATAACTCTCTTGTAAGAGTAAAGGAAAAGAATCCATGTGCTATATACATTGATTTTTTAGTTCATTTTATCTGTTCACAGATCTAATATAAAAATACTTGGACAACATTTAACTTCTATAGGCATGTCAAGATAAGAGATAATTGGTTTGTGCACAACTCAAAAGCTGACATCTCTAGAGAGGGAATTCACTCTTGAATCTAAGAAATAACATTAAAGAGTCATTGACTCTGATAAACTTGAATGGATATTTTCAATTTTCTCTCTCTTGATCCCCAGAAGTGCCAAGAGTGTCTGTAGATCTTAGGCCGTACGTTAATAGATTAGATGAACATACACTTCTCTCAGTTTTCCTTCTCTAGGACTGGATTAGTCATTTCCTAGAGCACTGGTTACTTTTCTACGACTGTGGTAAAATGCCAAGACAGAAACAAATACTACTTAAAGAAGAGCTGATTTGGGCTTACAGCTTCCATGATGACAGAGTGAAGGTACAGCAGCTGGGGCAGGAAGCTGAGAACTGACATGTTTTACTATAAATGGTGGGAGCCTTAATACTCTCATAGCCTACCCCTAGTGATACATTTCCTCCAGCAAGGCCACACCGTAATCCATCCAAACAATGTAATAGCAGACAAAGTTCTCAAATGCTAGAGACTATAGAGGATATTCTAACCAGCACATTAGTAACTTGCACATTTCTGTCTGTAGACTTGTCTCTTCTGAACCTCAAGATACCATCAAAACGTAATTAAAAAGACCCAGTCTCATCTTGTCCACACTTGAATGCAGACCCTCTTTTGAGCTTATCTTCTGGTAGTTATATACTCAATAATTCTGGTAGAAGTCTGGCTGGCATCTTAAAATATCTAAGCACATTGTCTCCCACTACAATTTTTTTCTAGTGTCCTACCTTATCCCAAGTTCCCACAAAGTCTAGACTAATTCAGGAGTCAATGGCTTCATCTTTATTGGTCAATGCTAACAAAAACACATATACAAAGTCTTACATTGGTAACTCCTCCACTCCATCTGTCTACATTCTAAAATTTCAGTGTGCCCTTCTCACCTTCACTATTTAGGAACTTTAATTTATTAATGAATAACTACTGTCCCACGCCCAACCTGCAGCGCAAATGAACAGGCATGGCCAGAACAAAGTCCATGTATTTATCTATTTATTTGTAGATTTTTATAAAGAAATTTATTTAATATGTATGATTTGCCAGTGTGTGTATTTTATTCCCACAGAAGCCAGAAGAAGATTCCAGATGCCCTGGAAGTGGGGTTCAGGATGGCTGTATACCACTACATGTGTTTCAAAGTCTTAGAGCAATTGAGAAGTAGATGGAACATCCAACCCCCAACTTCTGGGTTCCAAAATTTGTTTTTTTTTTAAAAAGCTATAAAATGTCCTCACTTTATTTTTCTAGTCCAACAATCTAGAATCTTTCCTATTGCCAAAACCATGCCCATTCCTTGGACAGCTCTCTGCACAAACTGTTCTTGCTCTTGGAACATCTTCATTCCCAGAATGACACACAGCCCTACAAATTATGTGTCCTTCATCCATCCCAAACTTCTGATGTATGTTGTGCTATTCAGGTGGATATAGACATTCCTATCTCTCCTTCCCTCTTTTTCTTCCTTTTATCCTCTACCACACTCCTTAAAATTGTCAACTTACTTTTACCAGTTCAATTAATTTTGGTAGTTTTTGTTATAGCCTTTAAAGACTGAGGACAGTGAAGTCCTAAAAATCTTTTAAATCCTTTGCTCCTAAACAACTGAAACTTCGGAAGTAAAGTGCATTATCTGCCTCTATTTCTTCAACTGACAGGCAAATAATGTGTTATTTTATTTATATTTTTATAGTTTTCCCTCTCAACTAATTGTTCTAAAAGCATATCACATCTGTTAAAATAGTCTTTGCCAGTATAGCAAAGTCCACCTTGAAAATGCAAGTACTCATTTGATGAGTGAGCATGTTAATGAATGAATGTGCCTTGGGTTAATAAGGGCTAGTTACTCAGCAAGGAAAAGCCTTCATGGAAATGGGAACCCTGTGGAAATGGGCAACATGGAGAGTGTGAAGCCTGAGCAAAGTCTGAGTTCATACTAAATTTTATGTTCCAGTGTCACTGACTTCCAAATGCCCATGATGACCTTGAATGTTGGTATCATTGACTTTGTTGTTAATTGACTTTGTTGTTAACCTTCACTGTTGCTGGCTCAAGTGAAAGAAACCGATAACTTCCCAAGAAGTAAATACAACATTCAATCAGCCACCTCATGAGATGAGATTTAATCCCAGTAGCCACACTAGTTGTCACAGAAACTAGGCTTTTAATCCCAGTGGTGCACACCTTTAATCTCAGACCTAGAGTGGATTAAAAGACTGGAGGAGACAGTTCTCAGACGCAATCTCATATGGGATTCCTGGAGGCAGAATTGCCATTTTTGAACTGAGGTCGAGGTAAGAGCTAGTGGCTACTTTGCTTTTGGGGTGTTCAGACTGAATCCCAATTATTCTCACTGACTTTTTATTTGTCATGCTTTAATTTCGTTACACATTTCCTTGTCCTGGTTCTTTTTAATGAGATGATGTAGATCTTCTGCAGGGCTGGAACAAAAAGCAAGGTCTCTAGCATGCTAAGTGCTCTACTACATAACTACATGCAAGGCATATCCCAACAGTTTGGATAGGAAGTGTGGAGCAAAAACTAAGTTGTACATGAATTTTTCTTCATAAATTTTGCCAAGCCAAATTCACAACAGAACAGCGTTTGACTGTGTCCCCAAACTGCAGTCCCACATTGACAAGGTAGGTCAGAAAATGATAGACCTCTGGGAAAGTATTACTATGGAAGAGGACCCAACACAATTTTGCCCTCACAGGACTCACGGACATCTGGCTGAATGCACTCTTTCTGCTTTTGAGGTCCTCTGACCAGATGCTGGCCTGACAATGTCTGCAGTCACATTGCCTTTTCTGTCTCTCTTCCAAATGTGAGAAGGTAGTTTTTCTTTTTTTTTTTGTTATCAAATAATACTTGAATAGAGGTTAAGGGAAGGGGACAGAAACAGAACACTTGGTAAAAAGTGCTCTTGGTAAAAAGCCTACATCAAATCAAGAAAATAAAATTCACTAAGACCACTATATTTAATATTGCATCTCCATGTCCTAAAATGTTTATTCACGTTAAAAAAGCTATGTCTCACTGGATAAAGAGATGGTTCAGAGGGTAAGAGTACTTACTGCTCTTCTAGAGATCTGTGTGCCAGTATCAGCACCCACATGGAGGCTCACAACCATTCATAACTCTAGTTCTAAGAGATAAGATGTATTTTGATCTCTTTGAATACTACATGCATGTGATACACAGACATAAGTACATGCAAAACATCCATACACACAAAATAATTACAAGTAAATATTTTAAAAAGTATCAGAAACTGCTTTTCTATACTTGCATAAAAGTCCAGTTTGAGGGTTGAGGATATAGTTTTTATATTTGCAGTATGTTTGTCTAATAAGTATGAAGCTTTGGATTCTACCCCTAGTACCACCTAAAATTGGAATGGTGGTATATCCTTGTAATTCCAGTTTTCTAAAGGTAAAGAATCAAAAGAATCAGAAATCTAAGTTCATCTTTGGTTACACAGTAAATTTGAGACCAGCCAGGTATATGTGAGACCCTGCCTCAAGAGACAACTCAAGACCTTTGAATCTTATATCCTAAAATTACCACCGTGTTTGCACTTAGGAATGGAACATCCAAACTGCACAGAGAGGGTATATCTGGAATCTGCTTAGGTAATACAGGCTACCAGCTATTTTCCATCTTCACTGAGAATCTAGGAGGAAGAGACAGATATACTCAAGGGATAGGAAAAAAATTTAGGTTATTTAGAGGAGAGTCTTGGTGTTCAAATTATTGAGATCTTGCATCCTCTCCCAGCGCCTATCATAAAATGCCTACTCACAGAAATCTGATGGGTAAATAGTAAAACACTGATAAACACTGGAAGAGTTTGCACTGAAAATATATCCATTAAGTACGTTTGACTGAATAGATGGTCCTAACAGCCAAGGACCCATCTGTATAAATAACAAACTATTTCAAGCTGCTGTTCTTTAGCTCTACACAATGAAAATTATCAATATTTCAGAATTCCATGGATGCTTTTGCCATATTTTACTCTACCACCCCAGTTCTAATAGCATAAGATGTTGCACCTTGAACATTTTAAAAAGCCATCCCTGTCCCTCAGAATATGTTAGTGAAACATTGGGGTTAATCTATATTTTCCATAAAGGGCAGAATAGTAAATATTTCTGGCTAGCATGCCAGATGGCTTCTGTCATAACCACTCAACTCTGACATTATAGTGCAAAATCAGCCAAACAATAAGTAAACAGATGATTGTGGCAGTGTTCCAATAAAACTTTATTTACCAAAGCAGGCAGTGGGCCAGATTTGGCTTCAGAGCTGCATTCTGTGGCCTCCTGATCCAGAAGGACTACTCTCAGTCTATGGACTATACACACCCAGGGGCTCTGCAGTTTACAGAAAAGCATATTTAAAAGCATAAGGCCTAAGGAAAATGAAAGTGATTCTCGTGTTCTCACCAATCTGTTTCCAAAGAAAGTGGATACTGTTATTATGAACACATTTAAAAGTGGCTTTGTTTTCCAGTGACTTTCAATTATCAGGGGTTCAGCAAACAGTGATCCTCATGAGAGGTTCAACTAAGTATCTACCAGTCTCAGATAATACTGAGATGTCAAAAGGTAGTCTCTTATCTATGCATTGTTCACATGCAATTCATGGGCTTCCTTGTCCTGTTTGTTTTCAGTAGTAGAGACTGAGCCCAGGAGTTTGTACATAATTCTTAGGAGCCCTACGGCTAAAGTATTTCCTTCTCATATTCCAATATCTTTTCTATTTTGTTTTATTTCCACTTTAAGACAGAATCTCACTAAACTGCCTTCACTGCTTTCAACTCATTCTGAAGCCATGCCCGACTTTAACTTGTGGTCTTGATGCACCAGCCTCCTGAATAGTCCCACACCATCAGATCTCCTCACTTCCTGAATCGTTAAAGCTGCTTCTCTCTGGGTTTAAATTATCTTTCGTTTTGAATGAAATATGCTATATTCCTCAGCCCAGGGATCTTCTTCAGGGAGATCTATTACCTGTGCTAAATTCATCCCAATACCAAGGCTTGATAGTTGCATAATGAAGACCCTGATAGATGGTATCTGGCTGATCCTTGCACTGGGTGGACTTTACAAGACTCCTGTGTTAGATTCTGTTCCAGTCACCAGCACAGCGGGATCCTGATTAACTCCCTGATGAGGGAGGCACTGAGCCAGAAAGTCTCAAACAATAGGTGATCCAAACATAATTCATATTTGGCTCAGTAAATGACCTTATTTTATATCAGGTTTGCCTTCATAATTATGTTTTCCTGCGACTAATATAATTTGTTGGCATGCACCATCTGACAACAGAATGAAATATGTGGAAAGCAGTGGATGGGGGCAGAGAGTAGTGAGGGAAGCATAGGAACAGGCTTAGTCAGAGAAACTTACCTGCTTGGTACATAAAAGTTTGTAGTGGCAATGGCCTTTAAAGTGTATCCAATTGAAATGAGACCACAACAATGGATGAGATGGCTTCTAGGAACCACTCAGCTATTATATATAAAGTGATGGAGATGGTGACCACATTGGCAGTGCATGAGAATTCCTCTGATCAGCATAGTGAGACCACACTGTCCATCAAGTGGATCACCAACATGCTGCTATAAAATGGTCTATTTTCCTGCGCTCTCTGTTGTAACTTCTCAAGTTTGCCATTGAGTAAGTGCAGCTGTAAGATACCAAAACTTTATTATGGGCACCAAATTTTGAATTCAGTATAAATTTCTCTTGTACGTATGTGCTCTTCTTCTACTAAATTTGAGTTATTAAAATTACAAAGCCAGCAGTTTTAGTTCACTTTTCTGTTCCTGTGATCAAATACCGTGGAAAAAGCAACTTCAAGAGGGAAGCCTTGGTATATTTGGCCTTCTGATCCCATGCAGCTAAGGGTCCGTTATGGTGGGTAATCTTGTAAACAAGGGGCTGGCATAGTGCAGGGGCAGTAATCTGGGAGATCATGCTTTTAAACACAAGTGAGAAGCAGAGAGAGTAACCTAGAAGTAGGGCGAGACTACATGGTCAGACCCTCTTGATGTAATTCCTTCAGTAAGACTGCATTATTTAAACCTCCCCAAAGAGTGACTGCGTTATTTAAACCTCCCCAAAGAGTGCCACCAAGTGCAATTCACCCATTCAAGTATGAGAGACAGCAGAGGACATTTCATTCAAACCCATCAAACTTAGCAAAGCACTCTAAAAACAAATGGCTGGCCAGATATAGTCTTGTAAACCCTGTTTGCTAAATCCTGATCTGTCTGTCAGCTCACTCTATCTTAACTGCTTCTGCCACATTTTACCCCACCATTAAGCTAAAGTTCTCTTTCCAGTAGCCATGATTTGAGCATCCCTGGGATGACACAGCTCT